>NW_022145601.1:15144849-15894849 GCF_000002235.5 Strongylocentrotus purpuratus | reverse complement strand
GGTTAATAACTGTAAAGCGCTTAGAAACTTGGACATTTGCTGATGTATTAAGCGCTATATGAGCAGAAATATTATTATTATTATTATTGATGAGTGTGCAAGGAAACTTCATTTTTTACTACAAATGTTTTTGATGGTCGATCTTCTCGTAGGTTTCTGGGTTACCCTGGCAAGTACAACACCTTCTTCGGTCTGCGAGAAGAAGCTTGTGGCAGCGGTGGATGCCTGGTGGAACTAGCCCAGCAACTCTTCATCATAATGGTGGGAAAACAGATCATCAACAACTGCCAAGAGGTTGCCATCCCGTAAGCAATATCCTTACAATCGATTTTCTCAGTTTATTCTTGATATTGATGTTGAAACTTTTGTTCAGATGTGATATGGTATTTAAAAACCCCTTTAAAGAAAAAAATGGAGAAAGAAAAGAAATAGGTATTGTCAATCGCCAGTTTTTACAGAAATGACAGTTACTGGCTGAGTGCTACAGACTACAAGACATGGTAGCCAATATTACATGTTCAAACATAATTTTTACAAATGAAATTTGATTTAACAGTTATTTATCAAGGGTTTAATCCCAAGTTATTGCGAGTTTAATCAAGAGGTTAAGGGATACCAACTGTGGCTGTTGGGCCTACCTTTTCAACTGCTTGGTGGTTTAAACACATTGTTTACGATATGAAATGTCCCATACCAAATCTTGTTTTGCAGTGTCAGAGAAAGTACGTCCCAAAGATTTTTTTTTTCTCATGATAACTAAGTGCATATTCAGGTGATTACAAGTATGTCTTATGTGACATTAAATCATCATTGCATAAAGGTTCCAGAAAAAAATTATGAGTTAACAGTCAAATTGAGATTTTTCACTTTATTTTCAATGAATGAATTACCATGCACATATCTAATATTTTTACATGACATAATATGACATAATACGATAAATGCCCATACAATGGATCCTTTTTTGCATTATTTGGTTGACAGGAAACTGAAGCAGTTTATCATCAGGTGGAAGGTCAAAGGGTCAGCGTTCGGTGGATCAGAAGGACAGAGTAGCCGGTGGGAAGAAGATTACCAGCTTGTGCCTAATGAGGGCCTCTTTGAAGAGTATCTGGAAATGAGTAAGTACATGCACACTCTAGGGAGAGAGAGAGGGAGGGAGGGTAAGTGAGTGAGTGAGTGAGAGAGTGAGTGAGAGAGAGAGTGAGAGTGTGTGAGTGTGAGTGGGTGGGTGGGTGGGTTGATGGCTGTCTGGGTGAATGAGTGAGTGAGTGAGTGAGAGAGTTAGTGAGTGCGTGGGTGGGTGGGTGGGTGAGTGAGAGAGTGAGTGAGTGAGCGCGAGAGAGTGAGTGAGTGGGTGGGTGTGTGGGTGGGTGAGAGAGAGGAGAGAGAGAGAAAGGGAGAGGGAGGGAGGGAGTGAGTGAGTGAGTGAGGGTGGGTGTGTGAGTGTGAGTGAGTGGGTGAGTGAGTGAGTGGGTGGGTGGGTGGGTGCGTGAGTGAGTGAGAGGGTGGGTGGGAGGGAGAGAGGGAGAGAGAGAGAGAGAGAGAGACAGTGAGTGAGTGAGTGAGTGAGTGAGTCCCATATGAAGAAATGATGGGTAACTTGTTAGAGATATACCGTAAATCCAGTCTTGGCAAAATGTTCGTTCATGAATATCCTGCAAAAATGGCTCTGATTTACAAATTTATTATAGATCATGCCACTGAAATTGTTGTTTTCTGTGTGATATACAGAAATGATCCAAAAAATATCCAACTAGTTTTAAAAAGCAAACTTTTAATTCTTAAAGATAAAGCTGCTTTCTGGTCATGCGATTGCATTGTGAAAGAAAAGTTGTGGAATCGATCAGAAAAGGGTGATCATATTTAGAATATTAAGGCATTTGAAGAGCCATATGCTTTTAAGGGAACACTTTTAATCTGATGTTCTTCCACACTTGCATGATACAATGATAACGCTCGCAAATTATTTTTCACCTCTTCCCAGAACTCAACCTTCTCTTTTAATTCTCATTTTGTTTCCTACCAGTCATCCAGTTTGGCTTCATCACTATCTTTGTGGCTGCCTTTCCTCTTGCCCCCGTCTTTGCCATCCTCAACAACTGGCTTGAGATCAGACTGGATGCCCAGAAATTTGTCTGTGAGCTTCGGCGGCCGGTCGCGGAGAGGGCGCAAGACATCGGGGTGTGGTTCGACATCCTAGAGATAATCGCCCAGTTTGCTGTTATCACCAACGTAAGTTTGGTTCATAGGTTCAATATTCTGCAGAAAGATGTGACTTTGTTTTTAATATTCTTGTTTTGACGCGCATGTAGAATCCTATGAATTACAATATATGTGTGGATGGACAGAAAGGGAGTAGACAAAACCTGTATAAATTGAGATCCTTTAATTAGTATGATATTTTGAATGGTCACCAATTAACTCTTTCCTAGATTATTTTGTGTGTTCTTTGCCATTTGGCCTTCCAAAATTAAGAGGTTTGGAGAATGATTTGCAGTATACATGGAGTTATAGGGTGGAACATTGTACTTGGACTGCCTGTTTTACATTTTTATATTTTTAATTTGTGTCCATTTTAGCATTTGATTTTCCCCGGAGAGGAAAATTCAATATATGCAAAATATGTTCAAAACACAACATAAAGAGAAATGAAAGAAAAACAAAACGCCAAATCTTTGGAACTTTTTGTACACAGTAATGGTACTCCATGCTTTTGTTAAAGCCTATCTGCACTGGTTGGGCCAGGAGGGATTAGACCTTGACTGCATGGTCACTGACATGTGGTTATCTAATCAAATCAGCTCTCAATTAACATAAGAAAAAGGCATCATGGGGGATCAACGGGTGCCATTTAGGGCGCAAGTAGCTACAAGTAGTGCAGTCCCGCTATAACGATTTATATTGCATTTTGTAGCCATCCAGTGTAATCCTCAGTGCAGAGTCGGTATAAAAATGTGTTTTTTCATTTGCCTTTGTGATATTCTCCCTGATTCCGAAAAAATGCAGGCCTTTCTGATCGCGTTCACATCAGAGTTCTTACCCAAGCTGCTGTACCAGTACCAGTATAACTTTAGTTTGGATGGGTATGTGGACTTCACTCTCTCTCGTGCCCCAGCAAATGCTTCGGATGCCCCATGCAGGTGAGTGCATGGGTTGATGAATTCATAACCCCATGTTGAAGAAGAATAAAAGTAAAAAATAATAATTGTGCATGTGAAAAATATAATATCAGTTGTTTGAAATCACCAAGAAAATCTCAGATCTTGTTCATCATTTTTGATGAATCAAATTATGAAATGTCATTTCATCACAATCCTACTGTTACTGGGTGCTGCCATTTTGTAGTCCTCACCGGAGATCATGAAATAAATGCGCTATGGATGTTTGATTGGCCAATTATATCAATCATACTTGTATAAGTATAAGTGCATGTTTTTATAAAATCTTCACAAAAATGCAATATTTATTTTTAATTGAAAATATTAATTTCTATTATATATAAATTACATTTGTCATATTAAGACAGTAGTAAGATAGATAGATAATTTATTGGTCCATATTCAAAAACATAGAAAATTGGCCTCCACTGGCAGCACATAAACATAATACAAAGTAGTTGCAAAATAATTGATATGTCACATAATGTACATAAATTCACACGAGATCATGACATTAACAAAAAGCATAAGTATAAATTACATAGTAATAGGGAAAAGTTAAGAAAGAAG
This sequence comes from Strongylocentrotus purpuratus, assembly GCF_000002235.5. NCBI lineage: Eukaryota > Metazoa > Echinodermata > Echinoidea > Camarodonta > Strongylocentrotidae > Strongylocentrotus > Strongylocentrotus purpuratus. Next base: position 15,891,118 of record NW_022145601.1, on the reverse strand, counting down.
TCGACATTCAAAGATTGAGAAGTGAGGAAAAAGTCGTAAGGAGACTGAGGAGCAAAAATAGTAATAAGAGAGAGGGGAGAGGGGGAAAGAGACAGAGAGGGAGGGGAGAGATAGAGAGATAGAGAGATAGAGGGAGAGAGAGAGAAAGATAGGAACGAAAGGTGGACGTAAGGAGAGAAGAGGGTATAAATAGAGGGAGGGGAAAGAAAAGGAAAGGAAGGGGGACGAGTTATACACGACACATGTAACTGTCTATCTGAGAGGTAATAGACCAGTTTTGCAGTGTATCCACGTTGAATGCGCAGGTCCCCGCGAAGTGCGCGGACACGAATGACTCCTCCCACCCGCCAGGAACAATCGTATTCCAACAGGCAGAATGCGAGCTGCACACGAAAGACACTACCAGGCTGGCAATACATTAGAGCTCGCCCAACCTAGAAACAACCAACGTACGCAACTCACACCCCGCCCACCAAAACACAACCACTCCCAACGGTGAATGGAGCCACCCGCATCCAGGCACCCCGACAAAGACCCACGCACTCAACCCGAACCCACTGCGAAACTGGTCCATTATGTTGTACATTTTAAAAAACCGGCTTTATGGTACTAATTATGCGTAAAAACAGAGCAGAGGCAAGATTGAACGGGGGTCAATTGGCAGGTGTTAGAGTTACAAGGAAAATATAAATATATAACTGGCTAACTGGCTGGCAAGAGACTTTCAAAAGGGTCATCGCTTGACATTAGCATTGAACATATGAATGACATTCGGTACAAAGGATTGTCTGTAACGACAGCGGTTGCTCCTCGGTACGCGTAGGCGAATACCTGAGGGATTGAATCCAAAGAAGTGATGTAATGGATGTGATGGGTCATTCATTATTGTGTGAACTTTAAGTAACATACGTTTTTCATACACAGTACTGATAGGGGGAAGATCTGAATAAATTAACCGCTGGGCAATTTTCCTGGGTCTATCTAACTTTCTCCGATTTTGTTTTGAAAGATTACCAAAAGTGCACAACAAATTGAATGTCAGGATACTCTGTATAAGAGATTGGTAGAAGAGAACTATAACTATCTCTATTTAATGTGAGCCGATTCATAACTTTTCAAATTGATTGTTGTATGAAAATGTGAGTTTAAATGTCCTCTATGTAATGACAGAGGTTACAATGAAGGGTTTCATTCTCCTTTAAGCGTAAAGTATTGGTGACTTGGCATTTGCTCTGGCAACATTTACTTTTTCTAAATTACCTCCAGGCTATTTTTGTGGGGGGAGGGGGGGGGGGGGGTTTAGAGGATTAATTTTACAGTTGCTGTGAAAAATTCTTGTGTTGTGATGTATGTTCGGTTTAAGGTTAGGATCAGTTATAGTATGGGGTCCTGGTATGAATTCAGGATTTCAACTTGTGAATGAAATCTGATAATGGTATTGTGACACATAATAGGAGAGCTAGTACAGAGGGTAGCTATATACGTAAGAAGCTGCGGTTATGTATGGCCTCGTATATATGCTACATTGCATGTATATTTGCTTCATAATAATACATAAGATTTATAAGGCGCCAAATCCACTTGACAGTCAAATACTCAAGGCGCAGCTTGTGCAAAAGATGAAATACATGATACATATATACAAAAGTGCGATAGGAAAGGTACAGGCATGAAAGGTAATGGTAATCAATTATAAGCTAAATTAAACAGATATTTGAATGTGTATAATGGATGTTGAATATAATGTGTTTTATTTGTAATTAAACTAATATTTACACATTGATTTTAATTTGGGTAATGATTTTCCTTATGATGTTAGTCGGATACCATCTCTTGCACCGTTGGCTTTGAATGAATATTTCCATTGATTTTGTGTTTTTGTTTTCCCGCAGATATAAAGACTTCCGAGATGAAAACGGGGAGTACACCATCTTCTACTGGCAGCTCTTAGCAGTCAGACTAGGCTTTGTAATTCTTTTTGAGGTAAGTATACTTACCTTCTCCCCCCCCCCCCCTCCAGCCAGTTACTGTAGTAGCGTATTGGTGTTGTGGTCTAGTGGACAAGTCGTCGGACAGTAGATCACAGGGTCTGCGGTTCGAGTCCCGCCGCAGCACTAATGTCCTTTGGCAAGACATTAATCTACATTTGCCACTCTCCACCCATATGTGAAATGGGTACCAGTAGGAAGGAATTCCTTGAATGCTGTGAGCACCAAAATCGGTAGCCTAGCAGAGCGGGGATAATATTGGAGCGCCTTGAGCACCTCGCAGGGTGGATATGTGCGCTGTATGAATATCCAATATTTTTATAGAAAATTATTCACTGTTCGACACCTCCGCAAGAGTTCTGTTATTGCAACACAATGCTTGGAACTCACATTCAAGTTTAATTATCTGATTCTTTACAAATTTGCTTGTAATAAGTACACACTTCATATTAAAATTCACTCCACATATTCGTAATGGGCAAGGTGTACCAGTCTTTCTATTATCCTGTGTTATGGTGATCAATTTTAATTCAGCTTTCGTTGTATTGACAGTCCTTTTATTAAATTGTCAGACCCTTGTACCGAATGGCCATACCTTTTGTGCTACGCAAAGATTCAATTAGTTTAATTTTGGCCATTACAAGAAGTGGGTTATTGATGTAGACAATTAAATGCTCAATTACAGCTCAAGTTTTACATCAAGTTTTTACTAAATCCATTTTTTTTCTCATTTGTTCACACTTTCACAGCATTTTGTGTTTGGCATATCAAGATTCATTGACTTTATAGTACCAGACATTCCTGAAGCATTAGAAATCAAGATTAAGAAAGAAGCCTACATGGGAAAGCAAGCACTTCAAGAATTCCAGGTATTTATATTCAAAACACTCTTTTTACATCCACTTTTGATTTATGCTCACTGATACTTATTAAGCCCTCCCTGCATGTGGTAAATATATATCGCTTTTTATGGAAAAGCTTATGAATCATAAAATGAAGGGGTTTATTATCAAATTAGCGCTTTAAAGCTTATCTGCCGAAGTTTATAGGAGGGATTAGACTGCCCTGCAAGGTCACTGGACAGGTGGTTATCTCATCAACTCAGCTCTCAGTTAACATAAGAAAAAGAGGATCATGGGGGAGCAATGGTCACCGATTAAGCATTGTTTGTTATATAGAGGGCGCAAGTAGCTGCAAGTAGTGCAGTGGGCCTTTAAGCAAAATCTTATGCAGCTTTTTTTGCGGTTTATACATGTTTTTTGTTGTTGCAGTAGTATGTATTCCTCGGGCACTGCATGAATTTGATGAAAAGCGCTTTGGAATCTTTAATACAAAATAAACATTCCATATTTTTTTCCTGGTCTCTCAAGGGACATCACAAACCTACAGAATTTACATTTTTGATAGTTCATTGCTGAAGAAAAAAGGTTACTTTCAATGTAAACTTTATAAGTCTTTGACTTACACTACGTTATGTGATTTATGCCCTTAACAAGTTTTGAACCAGATGTAAAATTAGAGGCAAAAAACAACAAAATTTTTTGATCTTTAGATAATATTTTTTCCTTCAATAATGAATTATCAAAAAATGTAAATTCTGTAGATTTGTGACCATGATTTGTATGTCCTTTGAGAGACCAATGCCAGTAAATGGTGAGAGCAAACAGTGGCATAAATGGCCTGCCATAGTTTAGTAAACTTAAATTTGATCTAAGTCTTTGTAAAACACACCCCAAAACTTCCTCATTTGTTAACAAGTCGTTTAATATCTTCAAGATACTTTATAATGACCCTGATATAATGAAGTTTACCAGAACTCTGTATTTCGTATGATGCATGATGACATGTTAGTTTTTCCCAGGCTATTGAAAGAAAGGGATTGGGTAACTTTGTCTCAGATTCTGAAACAAAATCCTGGATTTAGCTCTTGCTGCAATGATAATTATAAACCTTTAGGTCAGTCAGGAATGCCATGACTTTTACAAGCCCATCGCCTGTCTTATTATCAGATATTTATGATTGGAAATCAAAATTTAAAAAATTTGTTTTCCTAACAGTTTTCATAACACTAACAGTCTTTTGGGGAAAATGAGTACCGGTATGGTAAAACCAGTCACTCAAAGATTCTTACTTTTTTGAGGTACTTCATGATAATTTTGGAGTGCAATTTTTTTAGGGCTTCAATATTACACCATATCACAGACACTGATAACACGTAGAGCCATGCATTTCAGATTTAACATTGTTAAACGATGCCTTTAAGAAAATAATTTGAATGTTCAGAATATATTACAATACAAATATTCATTGCTCCAGAGTTCGATGTCATGAAAAACGTGAGCAGACAAACTCAGATTGTATGAGTGATTCTAATTTTCTCTCAGTCTCCAGGTTATTGAACTCCATGTATAGTTGCATGATGGAGGTGACTATATATAACAATATGCATTCAAATTTATTGCTTTGAACTTGGGGTATTTGCGATCTCATGCGGGTTTATATCTGAAGTCATTCATCTCGATCAGTTTCATTTAGCCTACTGCATCAAATGTGTGCTGCTAATTAAGACATTGCAAACATTGGCTACACGCAGGGATAGAGGTGCACAGTATGTAATTCACTTTGTGTACGCGCTATACCATGCAAAGGTTGTTGTGTTGCACGCTTGTAGCCTCGTCCGCTTGCAACTAACTATTGAATGTCACATGATAGGTTCACAGCCAATCAGGGAGTTTACAGATACAATCTGCGCATGGGCAGATAAAGGTCATTTGTACCAAACAGGTAAAACCCACCAGAGATGAATACTGGATATGCGCTCATGAAAGTTATGTAACATTATTCATTTATGCACCAGCGGTACATTCTAAGATACGCAGGTGGAAGTATTCTTTTCAAGGGGGCAAACAAAAGGTATTCATGAAGCACATCTAGGACTTTGGCAGTTATTATTCTAAGATGCTCAAAGTGAAACTTCTCCATGTGTTAAAGATCTGTGGATATTTGGGGTCATTTGTACCATGTGCTATCTGTAAACTCCCTTATTGGATGCTTCCTGACAAATACCTTATTAATGCTGTTGTCTTGAACATTGATTTCTCTGTTTGTGTAAGCAAAATATCATGTGTTATGTTCACCTGGGGATGCTTTTATTTTCAGACACCAAATCTATCTGAAGTTTAAGTTTTATTGCCTTTTGAATGGTAAGTCACTAGAGCTTGGGATAGGGCTGGAAATTAATCGTAGATGGAATATAACCTCTTTAAAGGTATAGACCAGTTTTGGAAACGCCCCCCTCTCAAAAAATGAAATGGAAGCTCTTATTACCAATCATGTGAAAGACTACGTTTTGACTAAGACGTGATGATACAAATTTAGCCGGGAAACCGTGTACTAATTGATATATTTGGTAAATTGTTATATCTACCGGACTGGATAGATATCGCATAGTCCCATATACATCTTTCTGTGTACAGTGGTTGTAACTTTACCAAGACTGGGCCAAATTTCTTATCATTTTGATGATTCCAGAACCTTCCAGTACACACCAATACTTATATGCTAGATGATCAACCTTTTCTTATCGATTCCGCAACGTTTCTTTCACAATGCAATCGCATGGCCAGAACTGGTCTATACCTTTAATACCTTTGATATGCCCATGAATATATTGCCTCGTCTATTGGGTGGAGCAGAAGCACAAACACTAACCAAGACTATGGAAAGGAAAAGAAAAGCCTTGAAATAACAACATCTTAAATGACGGTGAACAGGAGTATGATGAAAATGTCATGGAAACATATGAAAACGAACTAAGAAATAGTTCTACATATGGGTAATTCCATAAATTAGGGACCCACTTTGTGACCTTTTTGGTGTCCCACTTTACATAAGGAACCCACACATATTTGTGGCTCTGAGTAAAGACTTAAATAGTGGAGTGAGATTGTAAAGTGATTTCCAGTGGAACCTCGTTATAATGAGGCTCTTGGTTGGGACCAAGGAAATTACCTTGTTATATCGGGGGAAAAAAACAAAAGAATATAAAGAGCTGGGACCAGCAAAATCACCTCATTAATATCAGAGCTTTTTATACTAAGGTTCCACTGTAGTAAGAATGGTACACATCCGCCCCTTTGGACAGATGAAAATGGAAATCGACCTGGCAGGTATATGTAACCCATAGAGAGAATAACAGAGGAGGACTAGTGGGCAAACAAGAGATAACTGTGGATGATAGTGTTATGTAATGGTAGTACAAGTCTACACCCCCGCAGAAGGCTTCTGAGGGATACCTGCAGAAGAAACTGCAGTGTGACTGTCTCGCTGTCTTCCTCTTCAGGGATTTCATATAATATTGTCATTCTGTTGCAGTAAGCACATCTGCGCGCAGTTACCCTCCCCTCTATTTTTCAACCAGCAAGGAGGAGAATCATTCAGACCAATGTGAAAGGGTGCCTCTCACTTCTGCCATACACTGCTTGTGAAGGTTAATTTGTAGGATATGTACGGTGACACGACATTTGCTCCTGCGACAATTGCTCCGGGCTTTATTTCGTCTAAGATGTAGGGTTAGGGTTAGGGTTTCAATAGGGTTTTATGTTAGGTTTAGGGTTAGGTTTAGGGTAGGGTATAGTGTTGAATCCAGGGTTGAAGTTAGCCATTCGATTAGTGTATGAAATTTACAGCAGAGCAATTGTCGCCGGAGCAAATGTCATGGAATCATATGTACTCCAGATGCCTGAGGCCTTTGTCAGCAACCCCAGTAATGGTTGGAGCAATTTTTATAACGTCTTTTTTTTACTCTGATGGATATTCGGCAAGGGATTAGGTGGGGCCTGATTTCATTTAAAAATGAAGTAATTCTTCAGGTTTAATGCTTAAATGGTACTCTGCTCGCCTCGGTTGGTACTATTTGATAGAATTAAATGTTGATGAATTTCTAAAGCAGGAATTAGAATTGGTGATATCATTCCTTAACTGTAAGATGGTGCCTGGCTGGAATACTCCTCAGGGAGTGGAAAATGTGCATACATTGTGTTTTCGGCCAAGCCTGAATCTGACAACCTGGTAATAATATATCTGTAAAGCACTTAGAGACGTCGTTGATGTATTAAGCGCTATATAAACGCAGAATATTATTATTGTTCTTATACTAAAATCCAGACCGCTATTGACTCTACTTTATATGAAAATGACTAATGCTGTCTACTACATGTAAGACAGGTATGTGAATCCAGGCCTTATCAAAATTTGTCAACATTCAGACCATTATTGAAGCTGCTACATGAAAATTGCTGCATATGACATCAGGAAAGCACTTTCTAATTTTATTCTTTTCATACTTTTATCATTTCGTTTTGTGAAAAATCTTCACCTTGTATCAGTTCATATATTCACTGAAAAATTATGTGTTTTTCTTTTCTTCTTCCTTCTTTTTCCTTCAAGTGATGAAACACATGCATGCTATACCAAAGAAACATTATAAAGTAGGTTATTCTGAGCATTGAATGTTTGGAGCAAGTTGACTGTATTTTGGTTGGTTTGTCAATAAAGCACATAACACATTGACAAGATATGCACTGTTTAGCCCCAAAGACACATTTGTTGAAATTTTGCAATGAACACTTATGAAGTTGCGAATATCGGTTGCTGTTATATTCTAACTGTTTGTTTGGGTGATTTGCTAAATATATCTTAATTCTTATTTAGTGATTTGTGACTTGGATGTAATATAAATAACATTACTTTTGTATCATGAATAGTCCAAGTACCTAGTATGGTGATTCAACATTATTAAACTGTCTACTGGAATTTTGGGTGATTTTCTTAATATATCTTATTACTTATTTTGTGATTTATGACTTGGATGTAATATAAATAACATTACTTTTGTATCATGAATAGTCCAAGTACCTATGGTGATTCAACATTATTAAACTGTCTACTGGAATTGAAAAATACAATAAAAAAATTACAACCAATTAACAAATATAGGAATGTCCATTTTAAATGCATTTATAGTCTAACCAGTCTAGGAGGCTGTTCACACCGCAATGAGATAGCGCGGTCTATCGTAGAACCCCCTTTTTTCTAGCGCGCGCTAGACCGCGCTATCTCTCGTGGACCACCCCCAAGAGGTGCTCCAGTGGCACGCCGTTTTGGCTCGCCGTGACTCGCTGTTGGGCGGACCGAAACGACGTTGTACCTTCCAAACCGCAGAGATAGTAGACCGCGCTATCTCTGCCGGTGTGAACAGCCTCTAGGAGGCCATTTAAGAAAAGCCCCAAAATGGCCATTATAGACAGGTTCAGTGGCCTTTTAGGAAGGTTCTATAATCTGTCTTCCCTAATGGAGACTGTGTAGGTGACCAACAAAGTAAAACTTCTGCCTTTTTGTTCAGGTGGCCACTATGGACAGGTTTGACTGCATATCTGCCATTTTGCAAAATAATTGCTAAAATTTTCCTTTTTTATTCACTCTGTGTCTCATTTTCCTGAAATGTTTTATATTTCATTGTTCATGTTTGCTTCTCGTTGGACAGCAGTAATAATATCATAGCTTCACAAGCGGATGGCAACACTAAAACTATTTCATGCTAAGGGTTTTTAAAGGGAATTCCATCTGGATATCAAGTACACTCAGCAAAAAGAAAAAAGAAAGTGGACACTCTTTATTGTTAACAATTTTCTTTCAATAAAACAGGATAAAATATATATATCAAATTAAAGAAGAATCAATACTCAACCAACATGAATTTGCTGTTAAATGGCTATGCTCACTCATGCATGAATGGTATGATTCCAATCGCATATCATCCTTAAGAAGATTTATTTATGTTTAATTTGATATATAAAAGAAAATTTTATGTTTTATAGTTATTTGAAAATGTAAACTAAAAATAGTTTCCACTTTCTTATTTTGCTGAGTGTGTTTTTGCTTATTATAACACTTCATTTGCGTTTCATTTCTTTTTGTCTAACCCCCATTTTCATTTTTGCTCGTAAAGAAAGAAGATAGAAACGAAGCAATATCATGATGCGTGTGACAGCTTTTTTATAATGCTGCACCAACATAATGATGACACATTTAGGTAACACAGTTTTCCAGCATCTTTCATCATCTATGTAACCTCTTTACAGTGTGTATTTTGTTTATCCTTCTATATACTTGTGTGTTTGTGTAATCTATTTATTTTCTTTGATGCAGTATATACTGTGTTATGTGTAATCTATATAGTTTATTTGCAATATTTCTGTTTTTATGATCTTCGCACCATCATTTCAATTTGCTAGTTTGTATTGCCTTTATTTCCTCGTTGTTTAGTATCAAAGGCCAATGACTCTGGACCACCAAAACTTACTTCAGAACTTATTGCTTCAAAAGATGTTCAAACTTTTGCCATTTCATTTTACAATATTACAAAAATGGCATTTTGTCAGGTGACATGTTACATGCTGCAGAATATCATTCTTCAAGAGGAAAAGAGCTTTGATATTTGAGAAAATCATTTTGTAGTCACTGTGTATTCATAGACAGTAAACCTTCATGTCTGTTTTAGCAGTTGCCTGTCTCTGTCTCTCGAGTCTTATTAGATATTTACTGGATGACAAAAATATAAATGTATGTTAGTTAGTTACGCTGAGTGGTTGGTATGGGAATTGTTTTATAACCCTAATTGCACCTTTGTTATACACGATGTTGTTTAATACAACATGAGCATTAAAGGTACTATGTCCCTTTTGCAGCCAACCTCAAATTCTGTAGAATTTTGCAGGAATTATGAATATGTCATGTATGTCCTATCTGTGAAATTTAAACGTTAGCAGTGTCCTCATATTCAAATTATGCAAGGAAACCTGTTTACTTGCTAGACTTCACTGTCAGACACTATTGAGTGACTGACTGGCTTTTTTCTTCTTTGGTAATAACATACATGAAAAGAGTTGTAAAGGGTACATGAGCATTTGTCTACATCAATAACCCACTTCTTGTGATGGCCAAGATTAAACTGATTGAATCTTTGCGCAGCATAAAACGTATGACCATTCGGTACAATTGTCTGAAAATCAAGACTATTACTTTTGGGCTCTATAGCCCTAAAGTCGCTTTGACAACTAATAGTCATTATTTTCCCACTTGAAGACATTTTCAAGCCCCACCTTTTTTAGGGAAGTTCTAAAAAAGTATTATCTTTCAAATGCAATTGGAATTTAACTTTTTCATTTTTTGGGCCTGCAAATGGGACATAGTACCTTTAAGTAGCTTTGTATCACCTCTGCTTCAACTTTCAATATTGAAGATGCATGCAAATATAAAACTGACCTGTATATGCAACAACAAAAAAAGATCTCTTCATTGCGATATCTTCTATAAATGTGTGTATCTATTTTGAATGTCTTGAATGATTATCAAAACCTTGTAGGCTTAATCATAAAAAAGTTGTGCCTTATGCGTGCTATTATAATTTGAAATTTTCATTAATATTATTATTAATATCAAAGCTTTGTATAAACCATGTGTATTTGTGAGTCCCAAAATTTAATGTGTCAGATTTATGTTATATTAGGAGTTAAAATGCAAGTTACTTGTACTTCTAATTCTAAATATCTGTAATTAAATTTATATCTACAGATCTCTTTAAATATCGGTATACATTTTGCATGTCTACATGTATAATAGGAAAAAAAAAACATTGTGTAATTAATGAAATGCTGGTGACCAATCATTACCAAATTTTAACCTGTAGATTAAAAAAGAAAAAAAGTATTTTAAAAATTAGTTCTTATGGTTCCCTTTCTCTTTCTTTCTCTCTATACCCTCTCTCCCCCCACTCTCTCCCCCCTCCTTTTTTCTTTTTCTTTTTCTTTCTCTCATTTATTTTTTATTTTATTTTTAAATTTCATCTCTCTCTCTCTCTTTCTCTCACTCTCTCTTTCTCTCTTTCTCTCACTCTCTTTCTCTCTCTCTCTCTCTCTTTCTCTCTTTCTCTCACTCTCTCTTTCTCTCTCCCACTCTCTCTCTCACTCTTTCTCTCTCTCTCTCTCTCTATCTGTCTGGTCTGTCTCTTTATATTCTTCAATGTTTAGGTTGAGAAGGATGAAGAGGAAGAATGAGACAGATTGAACACCTAACATCAGACACAAGCCCAATTCTTACCAATGCAGAAGAGAAATCACAAACCTGTCTTTAGAAACCTGAAGCTGACAGCCAAAATAGAAAAGCTGAGACTTAGCAGAATTAATGTATCCCCAGGTCCAATATTCCATGTTTTTTGTTGTTGTTGTCTCTTTGCTAAGTTCAACTGTAATTCTTCAAAGTAGACAACAGATATCCTGTGGCGACACATTTATCTACTTTCGCCGCTCTCCACCCAGGTGTTCAATGGGTACCTGATGGGACGAAGCCATCTAGTAGGAGTTTAAAATTACCTCTGGCTAAGCAGAAGGTCTTTTCACAATTTTCAGTAATTCTTCCCCATCCTTCATACATGTCTTCCAACAAATTTGAAACATTTGATTAGTTATTTGTATTCTAGATGTAGGAGGCATAGAAGTAGATACTAGTAATTAGTAAATAATGTTTTGTTATAGTAGATTAGAAAGCGTACCGTATTACATTCATCAGAAAGATTGCCTGAGAATTGTGTTTATAGCTGGGGGTGGAGGTGGATAGCAATGTAGCAACAATAGTTAGAGTATTTGGTAGAATTTATGTTTTGTACTTATTGGTTACCTTGTTCAACTTTACATCCATAACAAAGAGCGATATTAGAGAGTAGTGGATAGATGAATAGGTACTATAATTTATCTCTTGTTCATTTTTAGAAAAAATATATACTTAAGTTAAAGATGATTGGTGAGGTTTAGATTGACATTATTTGATGTAGACGACAACCTACGGGAATTATAATAAGCTGATCATGGCACATATGACCGTTCCCCAAATTGTTTTATCATGGGTTATATGTGTTTAAACATAGTTTTGTGGAAAATCATGACGGAAAAAAATGTCTTATTTGGAAATATTAATACAAATCATGACATTTAGATTTTATTTATTAGTTCATGAAGGTTTTGTATTAGCTCTTTCTATACATAGGTTTTTAAAACTGACAGGTATTATTTTATAAAAGGCTGATACTTTTAAGCATTATTCATTTTCTACAATTTAATTTTCTTATTCCTTTATCATTTTTATTCTATCACTTGATTAACTTTCCTCTTTGAACTCCTTTATTCTTCTTTAGGTAGAGTAATCCTTGCTGAGATTAATCTATATTGTGCTATAAACACAAAACTAATGATTGAAATACTACAATAGGTACTTGTATATTATATAGTTTTCTTTCCGTCTTTCATATGTACTCTCTTACCTTGAATAGGCTGAAATACATTGAATATAATAACATAGTGGCTGTTTTTGTGACAAGTCTTCCCAGGGTACTGTATTTTTTATTCTTCTAAACAAAATAGAGTATTTATATCTGGTACTATCCTAGTCTTCCTATTGCATGTTTGGGTGTATTCAAATGAAAAGTGCTATATTTAACAAAAAATTATCCCACGTCTTCCCTTTTAAAAATCTGTTTGGGGCTAGTTAAATCTGTGTTAAAGTATGCACCCCTTTGGCTCCAAACAGACGATATTATTGTGGTTTCCTATTAAGATATGTAATGACATGAAAAACAAACGCCATTCCATGCCTGTTCACATTGACTTGATGATGATGATGCTGGTGTGTTCACACGTGTTACACTTTTACGGGAGTGGTTTGCTATTCAAATTGTTAAAGAGGTTATCATTATGAAGATAATCATACACTGAATACACAGGTAGCACAGATATTCAGGTCATGACGTAGACAGAGCGATATTTATTTGTGAGTACGAATGATCTAGATCTTAAAATATATTTGATCTGTAACCTTTTAACTTGATACACGAGAGCGACGGTGAGTGAATGATGAACGTGCATAATATGACACAGCAATTATTATCCCACTTCCAAGCATCAAGGCTAGACTTCAATTATTCCACCATTTTATTCACTGCAATAATTTACAGTGTCTTAACATTTTCATGTGATTACGTAGTTTCACACACATAAATGTTTTGGTATGATTATACAAATCCAAATATAACAGTTTGAAATAATATTTTAAACCGGATATGAATTTTTTACAGAATGTATACTGACAGTATACTCACCATATCAATATTTACTTGAAAATGCATATAACTTATATTTTATTTTATAATAATACTCTTCTAAAGTATAGATGATACATATTCTATAAATCATAGAAATTAATACATAAAGATCAACGTGCACCCTGTCATAATCTTTATGTAATTTATTCCATTGGTTTGGTGAAAGAAAATGCAAGTTACAATTAACATATCAACACAGAACAACTATGAATATTCTTCCATGTAGTTTTTTAACAATTATACATTTTTGTACAAGGTTTATGTTCACAATTTGCTGTAAAATAGTCGCAAGTAGAGACAACAGTAACAAGGAATTTAACGAAAAGATAAACAAAGTTTTTTGCCAGTCAATGAGGATACCAACCATAAGTGTGCAATAGATTTTAGAACGATTTCAAAAGATAGAGATAGCAGAAGTAAGAATATTGTTAGCGGAGAGCCGAAAGGGTGCTAAATGCATACAAAATTTACATCATTGTGCAAGATTAGCATCGAAATGCTCCTTTAAATATGACATCAAACATGAAAATTATAGCACAAAAGCACCGATTCAGTCATATTTCTGAAATCATTGAATGTATGCATTTGAAACGTGTGCATGTTAACCACGTAAAGCGCTTAAATACAATATGTAAATTAAATGCTACATCAGTTACACCCATGTATGTACTTACATGGTACTTCTTGAAAACGCTGGTTTGCAGACTTAATCATGTAGGGAAATCTTGTTTCAGAACGTTGTGAATACACCATTCACAAATTCACAAATAATAGATGTATTTAAACTAGATAAATAAATTCTGGTATAGACTCGATTATGTTCCATAGACTCAACCTTTTATCAGGAATGGATTGATTATACTGCTCAATATGAAATGAACTAATGTTATTAGTTATAATGCAAATTGAAAACATTTTTATTCTGTTAAGGGAAAACACGACTGACTCGGTCTCTCTTTGGTAATATTCATGGGATTTGAACTTGATAGTTATGTCTATAGTTTCTCGGCACGGGGTGCATTTGTGAAATAATCTTGATCTTTTCGTAAAATAAAATTTAAGTTTATATTTCTATCTCTTCTTTCAGGCATTTGGTGATGTTTCACATGTATATTTATGACATGTAGGGGTATATTTTTATTCTAGTTATAGCATCTTTAAACAAGATATCTAATGTAGATATGAGGTTATTGTTATTAAACATTGTTATATTTCGGAAGAATAATTGGTTGTATATGAATTCGTGTACGGAGCAATAAGTTACATGCAGTTAGTAGAACATATGGCATTTAGAGATATTTTTTGTATATCCAGATATTTATCATACAATTGTGTTTATCTTCTTTGTATGTCAAGTTTCATATTATGTATTTTCTGTTTTTATTATTATTATTATTACTACATGAAGTACCGTAGTGCTTGCAAAATAAAAGCATATGAAGACAAATATAAAACTCACTAATAGGTAAATAATGTTATATCGAGGAAATAAGCATGATTTGAGGGATCTTTAGAAAGTGTTAACACAGGTCAATTTCTTGTTTATTACCTATGAGTTTATGTTACATTAATTTGGCATTAGACTGAATATTTCTTATAAGCGCCAACCAAGTTTAGCGCCATCGTGTATGTTAATTGATATTGATTTTACTTTGTATATATAATTTGTTTAAGTGGTGTTGTTTGTGGATAATATTATTATATCAGCATTTCCAAAAGAAAAAGAATATTCTTTTATTATAAGCATGCAAATGTCTTGCTTCTCGAACGTACTATTTTGTTTTGAAAATATCCATTATTGCCAACATATCAATTATTAGTAATGCAATTTTAGACCACTGTTTAGTAAACATTCACCAGCATTGTATCAATGAGATGAGTTTTAGCGTCTTGCGTCTTGTTTATTATCACAATATGTGTGCCTTCGGCATTTGGTTGAGATTGAATTTGGCACTTTACCATTTATCATTATTTTTATTTTTTAATATTATTATTGTTACTTTTTTGTCATTACTATTATTATTATTATTTTAGTAATCATTATTACAATTCTTATTATTATTATCATAATCATTATTATTATAGGAATATCGATATTTGAAGGTTTTATCCTTATGTTTAGACATGGAGGGGCATCACTTAAAATAATAGAGGCTGAGTTCTGGGAGTTGAAAAATAATTTGTGAGCGTTATCATTGTTATTATGCAAGTATGGCAGAACATCAGAGAAAATGGCTCCTAAAAAGCATGGCTCTCAGTTCCAATGCCTTCATATTCTAAATATGACAAGCAACAGCTTTAAAATGAGGCCCGATTTTAATGCCACATGTTTGTGTAGTCCCATATACATATTTCTGTGTACAGTGTTTGTTACTTTGTCAAGACTGGGCCAAATTTCTTCTTATTTTGATGACCCCAGAACCTTGCAATACACACGAATATTTATCCGCTACATGATCAACTTTTTCTGATCGCTTCCACACTGTTTCTTTCACAATGCAATCGCATGACCATAACTCAACTTTATCTTTAAGGATAGGGTTTATGGGGTGACAAATGCCCCCAAAATGTCCCTTCATGCTAAAAAAATAATAATAATGATTACAAATAAGTAAATGAGTCCAAAATGAATTCAAAGCGATAGGGGAATAATTAAGATTATTATTGTCAAGACGAGTTGTATTGATCGGTATAGTGTACTCACTTGGAATGGAGAAATTGTATACATCTATCTAACGGGTGAGATAATAAAAATATATAATGTGAAAATGCTGTTTGTTTTATTCGTGTTAATTTGTAGTAATGTACTCAAAGGGGCTTCTAAATTGTATAACAAATTGTTCTGACAGGTAACAGAAGATAAGAGAAGCCGAACCGAGAAGGGTTGAATGAAATCGGATAAACAATGCGAAAGTTCCGTTTTTACCCAGTTCTAATCTAATTACTATACATACAGTATATGAGAATGTGTAATTGGCTGAATCGGTGATGTAGTGGCGGACAACTTGTCTATTTGTTCGAACACACAAAATGACTTGAAAGGTAATTTTTTTTCAAAATGTATAACTTTGGAGTCCATCCCCACCCCCTTTGGAGGATCTGTTATTATGCTATTTATGATATATGTTGAGTACTGCCTCCAGGGAGAAGGTGCTTAAGAGGAAAAAAATGAATGATGCTTTAGTATACGTCACAATTCACATACAAAATCGCCAATTTGAATTTCATAGATTTAGTGATCTCATCTTTCAGACTTTAGTTTCTTTCTTCGCTGTCCGATTTATTACAAACGTTCGACCGTTCTGTTTCCCTTATACTTTTTTTAAATACAAAAAGCTTACAGTTTACATGGATCGCCTTGTAATTTGCCTAAGAAGCGTGATGCTTCTCATTACATACTCACATCCAAAACAACCTTAGAATGTAATGTCCTCAACGTACATGTATAAATCGATGTCTGCCACTATTTACCCTCTCTGAAATATCCGTTATTTTAACTCGTATTTTAGAATATGACGCATGGGAGATGATGACTTTTGTACATGACTTTGTATTCATAAAAAAGACGAGCTACATAAATAATGAAACATCAGACATATGACATGGTAACAAGACTTTCCGAGGAATCGATTCGACGGCAGTTTCAGCACGGGCCCATCGTAAATGCCCTAGAATTCGTGTTCTGATTACTACATAAGTCATTGTCAATGTTCAAACATGATATCAAGTGACGCACAAGGCGCTATTGCAATTGCCTTCATTTGATGTTTTTAGAAAATACTCGCGACCTTGTTATATCTTTTTGAATTATTATAATTATTCATTCTTGATTGCAAAAAAACCAAAACTTGAAGACGGACTTTAAATACAAATAAAAACACCAACAAAAAGATAACAATGGTAGATATAATGTACACAAACTTAAAGAAACGAATACATAAGTGTATGAATAACCATGTGCTACAATCGGGTAATTATCACATTATCAATTAAATGAATAAATGAATATTATCTCCCACTGACCATTATCCGCCTGTTGCTCACGAGATACCATCTCAATTGCGTCATATGCCTGCGTCAATAGAGCCTTTGCACCGACAATTCAACAAAATATTTGCAGTCTACATTTTGTACGATATCACTTCAACAAAGCACGTCATAGACCGTTCAAGTTGATGACCATCGACGCAGTTCTACGTCAGCGGGCTGACGCATCGTGTACAGTGGGTGTGACGCGAGGCACCTTTGCGACTGCGTTATTACTTGGCTAATCAAGCCCTTAAAGGAAATTAGCGCATGCACCAGTGTTTCAACGCGATGCACTACATGTGTATTCAATTTCCGTTTATTTGCACGGTATGACTCACGAATGCGTCAGGGATCGTGCCAACCTCTGACGCAGTCCAGCGTTATCAAACAACGCCTTGCGTGCAACCAGTATAATGCCCCAGTCACACCTTTGCGTATTTGGCTTGCGTATTGCTGCGTATTTGCAGCAAGCCGTTTTAACATTTATTCCTATTTCTTGATATCAAGAATTACCATTGCTTTACAACAGAAAATCGTTTATTAAAAAATAGGAATAATGTTAAAACGGCTTGCCATAAATACGCAGCAATATGCAAACCAAGTACGCAAAGGTGTGACTGAGGCATTAGACTTCTAACTGATTTTCCTGCTGCCTGCCACAATGCACTAACTTACGGATTTTGCTGTGAACTTCCCGCCTGAACTCTGCACTGGTCAGCGCGTAAATGAAACAACTCACGAAGTGGTTTAACTGCGGTAAACGTGTGGCGAGAAAAACAAGTTCATTCTGATGCTCGATGCCATCGTCCATGTCGTCGATGCCGTAGTCGACTTTGCCGACGTGGTAGAAGACGACCGCGGGGATCCATGAGACGATGAGAAAGAAGGTAACGGCGAACATCATGACAGTGGTTTTATGCTCTTGATCCAGACGTTCATTGACGGCATCCCGGTTCGCAGTCGTGTTCGAAATGTCTGCGGTGCGAGGTCGACTATTTCGATGAATATTGACGGTAGTGCTGCTGATGAGCGCGGACACGGATATCGACCGACTTTCTTTGCAGGGCATGTTTATCGCCGACATCGGCGAAACGGCGCTCGACTCCGAGAAGCGATTTCTCCTGCCTTTGCTCGTTGAAGCTCTCGATGTTTCTGGTCGCGTATTTTGCGTGTACTTGAGGCTTCGTTGACCAGGTTCACTCCCATGAATTGAAAAAAGTCGAGGCTTCAGCCACATCTCTGTGTTTTCTATTTCCGTGGGCGTGGATTCTTTCTGAGGGTTTAGACTGTACTTTGCCTCGGATTGGTTTTCGGAGTGGATGAAGCCCATCGTCGTCGTCGGAGGTGCTGGCTCGATCTGAACATGAACACTCCTCGAAGACTTAGAGGTTACCGATTCTCTTGTCTGCTCTCTCTTTCCGAACAGGCGACGTCTTTTTCGACCCTCCCTGATCGTACTTAGTCGGCTACCGGCGCGGGCTTGACCTTGAGCAGCATGTTTGTGGAACGTGATGTACACGAGCCAGTAGAAGACCAGGCACGCGATTACCGAGGCTGCAAACACAGCCGTTTTCATCCACGCATGCGTCATTGATGACGGGTGCGAAGTGGCCCTGCAGATGGCACCAGGATCATTCTGTCGTTCGGCGATCGTCCCCCCGATCGACAGAAGTACTGAACCGGAGACCGTTGAGACGATCGCGATGATGCCTCGTTTCTTCGATGACCATCCGTCGTACGGTGTGCAGACGACGACGAACCGATCGTATGCGATAGCTACAGCCGTCGTCAGCAACGAATACGAAAGGATATCTTTTAAAATGATCGCGAAGAAACACAACCAAGAATCAGGGTCGGTCACTACATACACGATGTCTATTGGCGCCATGATAGTTGCCGCTACGACGTCTATAACGGCTCGGTAGATGATCAAGAGAGCCGTGGACGTCTTGGGTTTCCTTCCCGCATACACTCCAATAATGAGGGCGTTGCACGGAAGTCCGACGATGACTTGGACTACTGATAAGACCACGCTCAAGATACTGTTAGCAGTCAACATAGTGAAAACTGAATAAATGGTCAATCACTGATTACCGAAATCTTGAAATGTTTTTGAAAGTTTGATACTTTAACCCGAATTATTTTTAGATCATTCTCGAATTAAACTGAATACGTGTAAAGTTTTCTCACTATCAATTTGTCGTCACTACACCTTGCAAAATGTGACTTTCCTTGCGAGAGTTCAGCTGAATTGCGTTGCCCATTTGAAAGAAATAATCAATAATGGGAGTATATATGTTTTGATCAACGAAACATGTTTGCTTTTAATCTGTATTATTCTTACCATTGACCGACTTTTCACCCTCATGTGTTTCTGGCCAACAATATCCCGCAATGATTTGTCAAACTATAATATAAGATGGTCTCTGCCATCCGCTATTTATAGATATGAACTGAGATTTCACACTACAAACTTTGTTAGGTAGCGCACAAATGAACAGCTTGCAGCGACACACTGCAGGTTATCGTCTGCTTTCTCTTCCCATATCAAGAAATTGCGCGGACGTTTATTTCTTCATAAATATTTCTCAATTTACTTAATGAGGCGATGGGGATTCAAACCCCAGAGACTAATAAGATTCTATATTTGCGATGGGAAAGGGCGAAAACATTGTGAGTTATTCATGTCAAAGGCGATGCTGTCTCGCTGCCACTACGATTACATCTATCACGATTGCCGACCGAGTGGTCGTTTCTACTACGTTGCTGATACAATGTGCAGGTCCATAATACGTTGTTATACAGACCTAGAAGACTCCTTCAGTTCTTTCCCAACTTCGGAGATAAACGGCCTAAAGCTGCTCGAAATAGTGAACGATGTAGCTGCGTTTTCATTACGAGATTTGTACACTGAAATCTCACCACGATATGCTATCACGCTACTTGTACGATAATGGCGTTCCCACTACGTTCTTAATAAGACTTTGTCCCACTTATTGTTGGCCACGAACCGGCTACGCTTATTTCGTGCATGTTCAAAATAGGCGTGGAGAGAGCATACAGCTTCTCGATCTAGCAGATCCCACTCCGACAATAAGTTATGTCCGCTGAACATTATGAGACGTAATATTACTGGCGCGTTCTTTGACGCACCGTCGCGGTTCACCCATCAACGTATTTGAATTACCACTGTTGACATTTGCTTGTAACTGTTACAAAAATAGAAGTGTAGTGTTTATCGTGACAGACTGTGTGTGAACATTAATGACTTTATGACATCACGATACAGTGTGAATGATGGTTATTTGTCTAAATCTCTGGATAAAGCAATTCAATACGAGACATATTTCTTGTATAAGGGTATTAAGCAAACGTGGCTAATGATTAAACTATTGCAGGAATAGACGATCAAAGTCATATTTGTCTGACAGTGATCACATACAGATATAAATTAAACTGAATATTAATTATCTCCGGAATGATATAGAAAGGAGAGAGGGAGGAGAAATAGAGAGAGAGAGAGAGAGAGAGAGAGCGACAGAGAGAGAGATACAGAGGGAGACAGAGAGAGAGACAGAGAGACAGCGAGAGGTAGGGAGAGGGGAGGAACTGAGAGAGAGATGGAGTTAGGGGAGAGATGGTAGGCCTAGTGTGGACGTGTTGTATATGAAAGAAAGAGCGATAGAATGCATGTGGAGGAAAAAGATTGGAGAAGTGACCTACATTCTATCTCATTGAAGAAGGGTCAGGTTACCCGATTACCTGATGAAGAGGATTCATGTGTGTAACTCGCAAGTATTCTATTGATTTAACATTTTCGCTTCCCGCCAATGGTTTTCATGGTGATCAAGACAATGATTGCGATCCTTGAAAGTTGAAACCACCCAAAGCCAGTGTTACGGAGGTCAAGATTGCTCAATACTCAGATAATGAAATAATGTGGCAGGTGATCAGATATATCACAACATAGAAATTAAGTCAATGATATGACAAAATTAGGCATTATTATCGCCAATCATGGAGCTTGAATTCACAAATTATCTGTCCATTATCTGTCCGCCAAATCTCAAATGCCATGCAAGAAAATCTGATCATGAAGATTTGGCGGTTTGGTTTCAGTGAAGAATGTGGAAAAAGTTCTGTCAGATTATTTGCTATGTTAAGATATATAACAGATATAAATTTCATGTCAAAAATTAATGTTACCTAATCAAGAATAGGAGATATTTGTTTAATAATGTAAAAACGCTACGTGCAGAAAAGTGCAAAGTATAGGGAAATTTGTTTAAAGGGAACTAAAGCCTTCATACTATTAAGTTACTTTTATTGTAAAGTTTAAAGAGGCATGTTCCCCGTATTCCAGAGGGCGTTCAAAATACGTACCCGCTGGCGGACGGTGCTAGCTGCCTATTGACACCAACAGAATACGGCTCTTACGCAGATGGCATGTTCCGAATGCCCGGACAATACCGATTATCGCATACATGTGCCGAAGTAATGCCAATCGCAGTTTCCGCCTACTTTCGTGACGTCGCGATCGTCAGCGATCAGCTGGCTTGGCGAAGGCAGGCCAGGCCGCGCGTACTTTGATTGACAGCTGTATGCAAATTAGAAGTCGATCTTCGGAACCAAGATGGCGATGACTAGAGCAGCGATAACTACACTGGCGGGAACGTGCCACTTTAAGATATTTGAATAAAATCAGTGAAAATTCGAACAAAATCGGGCAAGGAATAAGGAAGATACAGCTTTTTGAAATGACTAGTAACTAGAGGGCGATATTGAATTTGATGACATCATTTGTGGACAACTCTCCATGCCTTTTGTACATCAAATTTCATGTTTTTCCTTCTTTCTTGTGATTAAGATAATGTACTCCTCTGAAAGCAAGGTATAGAATGTAAAATGATATTCTAATTCACATGTTATGAAGTCGGATCAAGAACACAAATAAATACGAAGGAAACGAAAGAATTGTGAATTTTGATGTACAAAAGGCATGGAGAGTTGTCCACAAATGATGTCATCTAATTGAATATCGCCCTCTAGTGACTACTGAAGAAAACAAATCACTCTCACTGTAACATAGACGTACACTGTTGCTCATAACGGTGGAATATTTTGTTTTATCCCAATTTATGGAATTTTTTTAAAAATAATTTAAAAATACTAGATCTAGATAATAGTATACAGTCTCAGATTTTATTGAATAATAATTTGCCAATATGTGTTTTGCGTGACTGCTAAAGCATGTCTGTTATGCTACTATGTTTATCAACTAGGGGACCTATGCCCTTAAGTCATAAATGACAGTAATGAGGATTAATGCCTCACAAAAGGGCACTAATATAGCACATCGACACGGTGTTGATCCTGGGGCCTCACAGTTATGAGGCCATTGCTTTGTCACTGAACCATGACTGTACGTAGCAGGGGCTAGGGTAGGGGCAGTTTCCATAAATTAAAAAAAAAACAGAAAATGCAATAAATTTTCAATAATTTATTGCATTCTACCCCGGTCCCCAACATAAAAAAATCTTCTGTGTGCCCATGCATTGAGCCATAATGCATGGCCGTCCAGAGGATTTTTTAATGTTAGGGACGGGGTAAAATGCAATAAATTATTGAATATTTATTGCATTTTCTGTGTTTTTTTTTAATTTATGGAAACTGCCCCCTACCCTAGCCCCCGCTAAGTACAGTCATGGTTCAGTGACAAAGCAATGGCCTCGTAACTGTGAGGCCCCAGGATCAACACCGTGTCGATGTGCTATATTAGTGCCCTTTTGTGAGGCATTAATCCTCATTACTGTCATTTATGACTTAAGGGCATAGGTCCCCTAGTTGATAAACATAGTAGCATAATATACATGTTTTAGCAGTCACGCAAAACACATATTGGCAAATTATTATTCAATAAAATCTGAGACTGTATACTATTATCTAGATCTAGTATTTTTAAATTATTTTTAAAATAATTCCATAAATTGGGATAAAAAAAAATATTCCACCGTTATGAGCAACAGTGTACTTAAAGATGGACTATATTCTGAAATTGTAATATTATTTTTCCATTTTGCGGGCCGTCAAAGAAACTTGGCCCAGACCGGCTAAGAATCATGGTGACGTCACACCAGCCGTACGACTTTGTTAAAACCGAGTCGGCTTTATATCCGACTAATAGGAAATTTAGCAATTTATTCCTGCCTATTTTCTATTTAAATATAATATCGCAACGTCTGTGGTTGCCTGACGTAAGATTACGTCATCGACTGATGCAGTCTTTGACGCATCATGTATGATTTCAAAATGAAGAGTGCACACAGTGCGTGTTATCATTGTCATACGGGCTAGATTCCTTCACAACCTTGATCAGCGCAGGGAATAGCGCAAATTTAGTGCAAATTTAATCTAAATGGGAAAAAACGCAAATAATGAACAGTTTTGGACACAGTCATTGTACATGTATGAATACCTTACTTTTCTTTTTTCATATCAACTTGTGCCCAGCCCCTTCCTCTTGTAACTCATGTCATTGAAGATTTAAATGGATGTCAGGCCTTTGACACACAATGTTGAAAAGGGTTTTCTTGTAATCACATCTAGTAAAAGCGTACACAAAAGTATTGATGACGCAGTTGCTACATAGTATGAAAGCAATCGTTATATTAGGCCATTAACTGAAAACACTGATGCAATGCGCCATTGCTCTGCTGGAAAGAACACACTCATTCACACTCATTCGCAGTGTGAATCACACTGTGAATCACAGTGTGCTCCACAATGTTAAATTGGGGCGTTTTCACATTGTGGTCGATTCGTTTCACAGTGTGGATAACCGGAAAAGGAAAGAACACACTCATTCACACTCATTCACAGTGTGGATCACACTGTGACTGAGTGTGTTCTTTCCAGCAGGGTGCGACGGTGAATGATAGCCTTGGCAGCAGAAACCAACCAATGATAAACAGACGTGTACACTGTGTGCGTAAATAGGTAATTTTTGTATTGTAATTAAATGTAATGCATAAAACATTTTTATTCGCAACGGGTTAATGATGTACTTTGTAACGAGGTTCTTAAAGGGGTAGTCCTCCCAAATATAAAATTGGTTTTAATAGAAGCAGAAAAATTAGAGACACAATTCGGTGAAAGTTTGAGAAAAATCGGACATCAAATAAGAAAGTTACGAATCTTTCAAAATCATGAAAATCGTGGAATCTTTAAGAAAAATTGGCAATACGGTCAGAAATTGTGATGTTAACTCTCCAAAACTCACCACTGATCGGACTGACAGAATGACCAAAAATATCAACTTCTTTGAATGTTAATTGAATAGTAGACCTACACTTATGTATTATGTGTGTGCACGAAAAAATGTGTTTTCTGCGATAAAATATATGATCGAGATAGGCATAAAGAAAATATATCTTTTGATCAAAAATGAAATTTAATGACATTTCTTGTCACAACAAAGGATAAAATGTGGAGAGGCTGACATTATATTTAGACAGCTTTGAAGTATTTCATGAAAAGTCATGGATCTAAAAGGTCCCTAACATCTGCCGGGAGGCGGTGAAAGGTGCCAAAATATTTTCGGCAATGAATCAAAGCAACCAAAAGGTAGAAGCGTGTGGCAGGTTGCACCCCCTCCCCAAGTGCGTAGCCAGGATTTCATTTTAGGGGGGCGGTGGTGAGCACGCGAAGCGTGCGAATCACTTACAGAGCGCGCTCGCTAGGCGGTTGGGTGCAGGGAGGGGAAGGGGGGGGGGAGAGAGGACTCCCCCGCTAGCGTAATTTTTTCCCACTTGAGCTCCGGACCCCCAGTATGAACTCATTTGCATACAGCCAATCAGAGCTCATCTTGTCAATAACAAGCTTTACGCGTGCTAAAGAGTCGAAATTCAAAACGATGCGAAGCTGGGCCTCAACACACACGTACACACAGCGCCTTGCCTATATCAGCATGGAGTGCGTGCATAGGCATTGGCTTGCAAATGTTTATTTTCTACTCTATATCATCTATCTACATTTAGTAAATTTATTACAGATCTACACCTCTAATAATATCAGCTTATGAAATTGCTGTGAAAAACTGTTACTGTTAATTAGCACTAAGTTAAAATTACTCTAGCAATCAAGGATATGCCTTTCTCGTCATCGAAGCCACTATATATTATAGGGACTCATTTCTTTATTTGTCAGCTTTATTTGTTACTTCTTTTATTGCAGGAATTCTTACCTGAGAACATCACATCAATTTATTAAGCTGATATTAGTAGAGCCCTTAAGAGGTGTAGATCTATAATAAATTTTTCAACCATAAATTCTTTAGAAATGAGTCCCTATAGTGGCTTCGATGACAATAAGGCCTATCATTGATTGATAGAATAATTTAAATTTAGATCTAGCCGCTAAGTAATAACTTTACTCGGCAATTTCATAAGCTGATATTATATTAGAGCCTTTTAGAGGTGTATAGATCTATGATAAATTCTCATCCGTAAGATCTTTGGAAATGAGTACCTATGAGTGGCTTCGATGACGAGAAAGGTCTATCCTTGATTGCTAGAGTAATTTTGCTGTAACTTAGTGCTAAGTAACGGTTTTTTTCACAGCAATTTGAAAAGCTGATATTTGTAGATCTGTAATAAATTTGCTAAAGGTAGAGATGCTGGAGCAGAAATAAAACATTTGCAAGCCTATGGCTGCGCCTATTTGCATCTTTAGCACGCGTAAAGCTTGTTATTGACAAGATGAGCTATGACTAGCTGTATGCAAATAAGTTCATACTGGGGTCCGGAGCTCAAGTGGGAAAAAATTTACGCCCCCCGCTAAGCGCGGAAGCTTTGACGTTTCATTAGATTATTAGAAAGAAGACGATTCGATGTACCATTCTCGACTCTTAATTCTTGTTTGAATCGAGTTCCCCTTCCTCCGCGCGTAGCGCGGAAGCTAAGGAGTTTCATTCAATTATTAGAGAAAGAAGAAGATTGTCTCGTGTCCTTGTCTGGATTTGGTTTCCCCGCGCGGAAGCTTTGCATTTCTATAAATTATTACTCTTAATCCTTGTCTGAATTCATTTTCGCCCATCCCGCGCGAAGCGCGGAAGCTCTCACGTTTCATTAAATTATTAGAGAAAGAAGACGATTCGTTGTATCATGTCCTTGTCTGACATCATTTTCGCCCATCCCGCGCGTAGCGCGGAAGCTTTCACGTTTCCTTAAATTATTAGAATAATGAGACGATTCGTTGTACCGTGTACTTTGACGTTTCATTTAATTATAAGTCTTAATCCTAGTCTGAATTCAGTCGCCCCCTCCCCCGCAAAGCGCGAAAGCTTTGCCGTTTTACTAAATTATTAGAGAAAGAAGACGATTCGTTGTAATGTTCTCTATATTAATCCTTGTCTGAATTCAGTTTCCCCACATGATGTACGTATGGAACGTTCGTTCGCATGCACCGCCCGAGTGGTGGGTATCATGTTATCTCCCGGCAGTGCTTGTCGCAATAGCTTCTGGAAAGGAATTGTATACTACTGTTAGTGTTATCGGCCACTAATTAGGCCCATTAGTAACTATACAAAATATATGCTCTTCCCGGCTATTTGGGAATGTGTCAGTTTGCAACAGAAATGGAGAAACGCGATATTTGTTGAAAATCATGTGATATCACGAACATTTATAAATCACATGTATGAAATTGAAATTTTATCAGTACGCCAGTGACATAGGCCTACATCAGCTTTTCAATAAAACAAACATAAGATGTGACATAATAATCTTTCTCAAAAAATGAAAATGTTTTATGAAATGTCAGGAAATAAAATGAGTGAAAAAAGAAGAAGATACAATGGCGTGAATTTTAAAAAGGGTGAACGGAAACAACATAGCAACTAGTGAACTATCTTATAAGTCATACTAATGTCCGAAAATCTTTCTCCTTGTCTCCGATCTCATCACGAATTCGTCACAGAGTTCATCTATGTTTACACTGTCCAGGATCGTTTGATGTGCATTGCAGATTGCTACTTTTGTGCTTCGCTTAAAGGGATAGTTGAGTTCTGTTTTCAGACCACAAATGCCTTCAAAGTGCATGGTTATTGCTCTTATTCTTATCTATAACATTTATAGTGCCCGTTTAGAACCTAAAGTTGCTACGAAGGTAATTTTAGACCCCAAAATGTGTGAAATTTAGACAAATCATACCAATTCAGCTGCACTTTAAAAAAAAACACGGTGACCATTAAATCAATGATTTAATTAAAAATAACAATAGATGAGCCGGCTAATTGTGGGTAATATAAGCAACACGAGAATGCCAACAAAAAAGCCAACATCGGCATTGGCTGAAATACTACGTAAAAGGCGTAATTTCATTTTTTTTCAACGGTTTTTTCAAATTTTTCAAAATAGATCTAGACTATAATTTGTGGTGGTACACAAGTATTAGAAATCGTTATATTTCAGCCATCTCTGAACCGATTTTGATCAAACAAAGATGATTTTGTCATTTTAATATAATGTTCTTTCAAAGTTGACACTCACATTTTCATTATCTCACAAAAAAATATTTTGTGTAGCGCCCTCTGCAACAGAACTCAACTATACCTTTAATTTAGCTCGTTGCTTTTTAACGCTGCGGCTTTGCATTTGGCGCACTGCATATCTATCATGCTGTTGATTGAACAAATTGAATACATTCATCAATTCCTGATGAAGCCGTTTGATTCAATTTATTCTTGTCTCACTGCATATCTATCATGCTGTTGATTGAACAAATTGAATACATTCATCAATTCCTGATGAAGCCGTTTGAGCGAGAATTCAATTTATTCTTGTCTCATTTACTTCGTATATTATATATATATATATATATATATATATATATATATATATATATGTATGATGGAAATGAGATAACAAAATGTGTATATTGAAGGTCATCTTTGCGAGTAATAACAATAAACTACTCTTATCGGGCTCTCATCATTCATTTTCTCTTTTTTTTTTATGGTGAATTATTGGGGGGATGATTGTACAGGCCATCCCACCCCCCCCCACCTAAAATATTGAGGGTGGGGGGGGGGGGTATATCCCCCATCCCCCCGGGATCGACACCCATAGATGTATGATATATGGTACGATACATGTGGAGGCGAATGAGGCGATGGAGGATCGAGGAGGGGGGGGGCTGCACCCCTACCCCCTTCCCCTTACCGAGCATTTTGAAATTTCCAGCATTTTGATGCCTGTCGTGCTGTGTCATACCACTTATAATTTTGCGTGATAACAAACAATTTAAGACTTGTGGCTTTCATTAAATGGTCGGGATAACATTTTAGAAGCAATTAATGGTCTCAGCATGCAGAGTGTTTTGGATATGGAAAAACAAATCAACAAAGTCCATCGAAATTTATTAACTTCTTACATGTTTATAAGATGGGTTATTGTAGCTATGTATACACCCACTTCGTCTTTTACCCGATTGGTCTTTTCCCATAGTTGAGGTCTACACCTAAGTCCGTTTACTATCTACATGGTCTAATTATCATTTCGTCCACGTATCATTTTTTTCTAATGAACACTAAGGCTAATAGTCATTTGGTCTTATCTCCAATAAGTCTACTCCCCAATTAGTCGATCGCTCATCTAGCTTATTTTCAGTCGGTCTAATTCCCAGTGTGTCTAATGCCTATTTTGTGTACTATCCATATGATCGAATAATCATTTAGTCATAAGGTCTAATGATCATCAAATGATTATTAGACCTTATTGGTAGACGAAATGTGCACCAACCAACGGGGAATAAGACCGACTGGATCATCTTGTAAAGTGTTTTCGCAATGAGTGTGGATGTAGCTAGCACAACGGGCTCACAATTGAAGAAATGCAGGGCCTATTCAACTTCGACTCGATTAGTAGGTCACATATTATATACTATTCAAAATTTACACTACTTATTTTTCAAGTTCGATATGTACATAGGATTTAACGTAAATAATATTTAGTATAAGTATAAGTATTTGTTTCTTAAATTATACATATTGTTTGTTTTAAATGGCTGCCTCACCTAGCAACAGCACGCGAGCCTAAACAGAAAATGTGCGTTGTGTATTAAGCCCTACGTGACATACGTGTTGAAGAATGAGATGAAATTCCGGTATCATTTCGCCAGTTGATAATTCGTAATTTTCACTGGTATAACTAAATACTGTTTTCGATTGCCCTAAAGTAGATTTTATAGCAAAACAAATTGAGTGTAGATAAGCAGACCCTTGAATTCATACGCTTCCAAAACTTGTCATGTGACCTGCTAACATAGAATATACGTTTTTCTAAACGTTCGTGTAATGTCATCACTATTACAATGTTGTCTGATATGCTGGAAGAAAATAAAATGATACATTGTTATAAATGACACAGATGAATCAACATGATTTTTATGTTTATGGTAATTTTGTGTAGGAAGTGAACTTCATGCCAGCTCCTGCCACTTTGCAGACCAGTATGCTCTCTCATAATTAAACAAGCCTACTAGATCGAGGCAACTGACCTACGTGCCATTATTGCAATATTATAACGCAACAGGTTAAGGAGTATTCATTTTTTTTTTTTAAAAACCCAACAAAGTTCAGCGCTATTTTGGTTGAAGTGTTCTCTTTGCATTTACAATTGGCTACGATTCACCCTCATACGATACGTCAAAGACCCCCCCCCTTTGGTATTTTTATGTGTGTAAACCCCCCTAAAACACCCCCTAAACCCCCTCCCCCCTTTGGATTTTTTAATTTGTATTTGTATTTTTTTAATTAAAAAAAAAAAAAAAATATGCCCATGGCTGACCATAAAAAGGTGACCTTACCCCCCCCCCCCCAACAAAGAAAAATGTCAATTTTTCAAATTTCGAGACCAAAAAAAAAAAAAGTGTCCTCTTAGTTCAGCGCTATTTTGGTTGAAGTGTTCTCTTTGCATTTACAATTGGCTACGATTCACCCTCATACGATACGTCAAAGACCCCCCCCTTTGGTATTTTTATGTGTGTAAACCCCCCTAAAACACCCCCTAAACCCCCTCCCCCCTTTGGATTTTTTAATTTGTATTTGTATTTTTTTAATTAAAAAAAAAAAAAAAATATGCCCATGGCTGACCATAAAAAGGTGACCTTACCCCCCCCCCCCAACAAAGAAAAATGTCAATTTTTCAAATTTCGAGACCAAAAAAAAAAAAAGTGTCCTCTTACCCCCCCCCCCCCCCCCCCCCCCCCCCCCCCCCCCCCCCCCCCCCCCCCCCCTGAGCGACTTTTCGGCTGGCGCGATTTTCAAATTTTCGGGAGCAAAATAATAAAGCTGAGTCGGTTGCGAAATTTTGAGCCCGATTTTGAACCCCCCCCCCCCTTGAAAAAATCCTGCGTACGCCCCTGCCTCCACCCCACCCCCCATCCCCCTCTTTCACCACTCATCATGTTCCCAAAACGCCGCAGTTTCGTATTGAGTAGTTAAAGTCAGATGCTCTAAATTGCATGAATTATTAATGATTATTAGCGTTTCTTCGCTCTTGCCGCATCGGCGTTGGTGAACCATAGTCGACAACAATGGTAGACAAAAGACATTGATGGGTGAACCGCGTTAATTAAGAAACATCTAATTCATACCTTCTATGAGCCAGGTACAATATTTTTTAATTAGTTAATGAAGAGTGTTTACAACTCATTTACCATAGGGACTTTTAGATTTGCCGAACAACAACGGGGATTGCTACGATCGACGTCGTTTTAATACACTGCCTCAAATGTACGTCACACCAGGGGCGGATCCACGTAGCGATTATTCCGGCCCGGCCCCCCCCCACCCCCCCTAGCCCCCCAAAACGATAAAAAAAAATAGGATAATAACGTAAAGTTAACCTTTATTAAACAAAAAACAAAGGCGCCCCCCCCCCCGCTTATTCGTCGGCCGGCTAAGTCGGCACTAAATTTTGTGTTAAGATTTGGCTACCCCCCCCCCCCTTGACGCCGTCTGGATCCTCTGTAGGTGCAGATCCACGGGGGCGGGGGGCTGACGGATAAAAAAAAAAAAAAAAATTCTCACGAATCAGGTGAAAAAAAAAAAATAGTGGCCAACCCCCCCCCCCCCCCCCCCTCCCCTCCCACTTATTCACCGGCTGACTGAGTCGGCGCAAAATATTTCCTGAAAAATTGGACGAGTCGCAACTAATATTTTCTCACGGATTGGGCCCCTCCTCTTCCCGCCGGCTGGATCCGCCACTGCGTCACACGTATCAGTCCACGCAAATCTAAAAGTCCCTATTTTAGGTACTTGTCGCCTTGACATTAGAGTGTCTAAATTAGTCGGTTGTTATCATATTTATCCAATCCCTTTCAATTCTCACACTGCATCATCTGTCTCAGACGTATAAAGTCACTTCATCAAGATTCAACGATTTTATTCAAGTGTATATATCGACTATCATTATCACTCCATGCGCCATTAAATGCTGTTGGAGAGTATAGACTACCTGCATTTGCTAGCAACTAGATTTTATTCGAATATCATCTTTTGGAACGTACGTCAGTCTGGATGTTTGTTTTCTCTGCAACGACATATGCAACAACATTGATATTTCTTTACAAGGTAAGCTTAAGAGCCGGTTAGATACAAATTCTGTTTGTTTTTTAATTTTAATTTTATTGCTTACTTTTCCTAATTTGGGAAAGAGTTAATAAAAGAAAGAAAAAAACAACAGAAGGAGAATAACAAGAAGAAGAAGAAGAAGAAGAAGAAGAAGAAGAAGAATTAGAAGAAGAAGAAGAATGAGAAAAGAAGAAGGAGACGAAATAAAAAAGGTAGAAAGAACAAGATATGTTGATGTGTTTTGTAATATATTTTTTTTTGCGCGGAAACGGGTAAGACACAGAACTCGAAATTTTCTTAAATGTTTTAACCAGGGCCATGTAGGAAGAGATTATCAAATGTTTTTATGTAAACCATAAAAACAATAAGAACGATTAATAATTCATTAATTCTTAAAAACATACAAAATGCATCTTGGAAACAATGTTGGCTGCTTATTTCACTGTTGCTTTTCGAGTGTCTTTTTGCTCTTCGACAGTTCGACTACAGCTTTGACTTATCGTTGATTTGAAAACTATATACATACATCATAGGTGCGAGCCCGAGCGGGCCTCCCTTACGTGGAGCGACGTTAGTGATATGTAGGGGCGTAGACAAAGCGAGACCGGGTCACTTGCTTTCCCACAAATACTGGTGCTCCGCAGCTAGACGCTCGGCCACTCCTAAGATTTGGCAGGGGATAATGAGACAATTTTAATTATTATTCAATAGCCTGTTGGTTGATTTGTATTGTGTTTAGGTTGCAGGATCGAGATCGTGGAAAGATGGATGCATTGATGACAACCCCTGGCAATCACACCGAAGCTGATCGCGATATAGGACAATTCATAGCCGAGATAGTCGGGTACGTCATGATAACAGTTGTGGCCGTCATCGGCATCATCGGTAACATCCTCAACCTCGTCGTCATCCCTCAAATACCAGAAGAAAACATGGGCGGAGCGACCCGAGTCTTCTACATTATCCTCTCTCTTGCTGACCTCATGACCGCTAGTGTGTTGCTTAGTGCTATATTCTTTTTCTGGTTTAATGAATGGGTCTCTAGCGCCGATTCTGGGGCTGTTTTCTGCAAAGTGACAGGATTTCTAGGAACCTGTGCTCCGCCTGTCAGTGCATTCAGTATTTTCTTGTTGAATGTTGATCGTTACCTTCAGGTCACCCGACCTTTTTTATATGACGATCTCGTCACCCGAAAGAAAGCGGTCGCGTCTGCCTTTTTAACGACATTTGTCGTCGTTAGCTCTGTGCTACTGTATGTTGCTATTTCAGAAGAATCATTCGACATAATTAGGTTTCACGAAGTAATAGGAGTATGTCAAGTAGACTTTTCTGATCCGTCTTTTCTTCCTTACACGGTTGCGTGTTTTGCTTTTATATGGATGATGGCAATTGTACTTTTGGTCATGTATGCTGACATTGTACGCATAGCAAGGCGCCATTTTCTGCAGATTTCCGCACAGCAGAATGTCGTGGCTCGATTTTCAACACGCAACGATAAAGTTCAATCCGTCTGTTCTACTGTGGCAGTCGACCTTGGGCATACCCAGGACACAACTAAAGTTAAAATGGGAGCAATCGAAGAAGGTCCGAAAGACCAAGAACCACCTCCACCGAAAGTTCGGGCAAGCCGTAATAAAGGTATAAAGAAAGTACGCGCTAAGCGGAATGGGGGATCTATACTGCAAAACCTACGCACACTTCGTACTCCACTGATCGTCACCGGCTGCTACCTGCTCGCCTGGCTACCGTTAACTATTGCAATGACTTATGCATCAGCATCTGGGGAGCGGCTAAGCGGAATCGTTTTCAGAGCTGTTGAGTCCATGGCAGCGGGTAATTGCACCGTCAATATTTTTGTTTACTTGATAACTCGAAGTGATTTCAAGAAAATATTCCGCAAAATACTGTGTCGACGACGATAACAAATTGATTCAAATTTCCTCAAGATAATTTTGTGTTCACAGATTTCTTTGTTATGCCCGCGTTGCTTGCAAACGAAGCGTCGATCATTTTAATTGCAAATAACCAGCGCCATAGACCTGTGTTAGTCAAGCCCTCTAGTCTCTTGAGGCAATTGGTCCACATGCCGTTGACGCAATATTATATCGCGATATTTACATACACTTTTTCTTCAATATTACTCTCACATAAGGCTGTTCCAACCGGCCCACAATTTTTCATGAAAATGGAAAATGGAAAGGTGTTAATTAAGCACCATTGGGTGCTAATTTCACTCCTTAAAGGGAGTAAAATCATAACCTTGGGGTGCAAATTTACACCTTCTTATTAACTAAAAAATTACTCCCTGCATTGGGGATTAAATTTTCTCCCTGAGGGGTGTCGATTATGCGACAAGCAGTTACTCCCTATAGGGAGTCAATTAAACCTCTTTTTTTCTCTGTGTGTACACCAGGCCTACGCAACCATACGCCAATGGCATACACTGTAGGTACGCGGTGCCTACGCACAGGGTACGCAACACTACGCAACTCTACGCAGATCCGGTGAGAAAGGGGCTTAAGGCGTAAAAACAAAAACAAATGTTGCATTGTCCTTTGCGACTGACCCAAAACTCTTAAAATCTACGGTCGGCTTTCGAGTAATTTTATTTTTACCGTTTGATAGAAACTTGTTTATATTTTGTTTGTTTAAATGGGATATAAATGCTTAAAATCATCAAATTATTTCCAAACTCTCACTCATCTTCTGCCCTAGTTTCGAAATCCTGCTATCGTTAACTAGACATTATAGACCCTGGTCTTGTGAACGTGTATACACCATGCACTGCACCAGCTAGAAACCAGCGAGATTCATGCGCGTTCCCGTTTTTTGGGGGTGACGGTCGCTGATTTTAGGGGGAAATAAAAGTTTTAAAAGACTCCGGAATTGTCCTTATTCAGCAATTCGTCGCTGACAATTATTCTTCAGCAGTTTAGGGTGTATCGGGTACCAACAAAATAAAGCATATTTTTTTAATGGTCATATCTCCGCTTATTGGAAAAATGGGAAATTATGTATTTTAAGGATTGTTAGCATTTGGTCGACACCTGTCCCCCACGGTACTACCCCCCCCCCCCCCCCCATCACTACTCACTGTTCCAACAACGCCGCAGTTCCTTATTGAGTAGTTAAAGTCAACTGCTCCAAATTGCATGAATTATTGATGATGATTAGCGTTTCTTCGCTCTTGGCCGAATCAGCGTCGGTAACAATAGACTATACAACAATGGTAAAGCAAATACGTTGATGGGTGAACCGCGTTGATTAAGAGACCTCTATTTTATAATAGGGACTTTTAGATTTGCACGACGAGAACGTGGACTGCTAAATGTGACATCCTTTTAAGGCAATTTGATGCAAATCTAGAAGTCCCTAATTTCCAGGAAACTGCTCGCTGAATTTTTCATGAATAGATCTACCTTTTGAAATGTCAGAGGTTGGTGGGAATTAAGTAAAACGTTACATAAGATCATCCACTACATCAACTCTATTCCATTTCGATTTCAACTCAGGACATTCACATGGGCATCATGCAGTTACAGGACAAGAAAAGTCCTGGCCCTGATTTAATCACTCCCAATCTCAAGAAATCAGTGGATGTGATAACTCCTACCATGCAACGTCTTTTTAATATGTCACTCGATCAGCCAACGATCACTACCTGAAGGATGGAAATCTGCAAATATTGTCCCAGTGTTCAAAGCTTGGGATAGATCAATTGTTTCAAATTGTCGCACGGTCACGTTAACATCTATTGTCATCAAGCTGATGGAGTCTCTGATTTCAAATGCGATCTCTGACAATATGGAATTGCCTCCTCACTCCATTCTAACATGGTTTTGTTCATCATAAGTCATGTGTTACCCAGCTAACGACTTTGACCCACTCCTGGCTCCATCAGGACCTGTTCAAACACATCGAATGCCATGTTGTGAACTCTCTCGTTGTAATGAACCCACGTCATTTGGAAGACCTGAAATTCAGGCATCTCTTTACACGCAACGATGGACTGAATTTCAGTGCAACACATGAGTTTCCCAGGCTGTGGGACTCTCTACCTTCTGACCTTCTGATGCACCTTGAGTTTGATATGACAATGATTGGTTTATATATTTATGTAATTTATCTGAATTTTAATTATGTATTAATTCCAGTTAATCGTATTTATCTATATATACATTTATATTTATGTCAGTGGTAATTAAGTAAAATGCAATTATAAAGGCCCCATTAAATTTGAATGTTCCCTCTCAGTTGAGTCATTACTTTAAATTTCCGATACTATAATGAAATTTCAGATATTTAGCTTAGCAGTGCAATATAAGTATTAGAAGAATGTTTTGTAGTTATACATGTATATTAAGCTGGCCTGTCAACATGCTAAAAGCAGTTTTTACTTATATATTGTTAATACATATGTTCCATAGATTTCACCTAAAATTAATAATTCACTATTCACTTGGTCAATGGGGTATTGAATGACCTTCATCACCTACATCATTTCTACATGTATGTATTCACTATTCAGTGATTTTTAACCTCTACTGAGTTGGTTCTTTCAACTTTCATGCAATTTTCCATCAATTACACGTATATATGCATTTATTTTGTCTGTGCAATATTATCCCTCGTGTAATGTCACATTTTGCATGTTTTTTAAATTATGTTTACTTATATCTTTATGTATCATTATCATACGAATGACTTGTCAGATATTTGTAATGATCTTTTTAGCACAAATGCCTCCTATCACTCATATTTCACCCGTCAACACGCAGATCTTCATCAATTTCTTCCCAAAACTACAATTAGTCAAAATTCCTTACGTTGTAATGGAATTAAGTTATGGAATGACCTAGACAATGATATTTAACTAAGTAAAACTCTTGATGAATTTCAAAAAACTCTTGAAAAATGAAATGTTCTTGCAGTACAAAAACCACGCTCAATTAAATAATGAATAACTTGCTCCACTTGTTCTTTTTTTAATATTTTTATATCTTGTATATAAATGTTTTGTAATACTGCAAAGCGCCAGCGGGGGCGCATATAGGGACGCAGTGTCGCTTGACGTCGTGTCCTGTGTGCGTCCTTTGCTGGTGCTTTGCTGTACATGTCTTATCCTCATATAGGTCTTTATAATTTTTTTCTTGTACATGTATATATTCGTTTTCCCGTTAATGTTGTTTTTGTTAATTTTCTCGATATATGTGTCATGGTTGGTGCCCCAATCACAAGTTTGTTTTCAAACGTATTCAGGGGCTCCTAACCCCATGTTTTTATATTTTCATGAATTATTATTGTATATGTATTTTTTATGGTTGAATAAATAAATTGAAATAGAAAATTGAAATTTATGTTTAATACATGTATAGGTATAAATGTTTTTTGAGGGTAGAATCACACTCCGGATACAAAATTTTCCCCTAATGATCATATTTTGCCACTTTTTTACTACTGGTGTGGTCATGAGTCTCCGGCGTGTGATTCAACACCTGGGAAAATTTGTAGGCTTTGTCTAGATATATTTTAATTATTTGATTGTGGTACATGTATCTCTTAAATTGTCCTTGCCACATAAATCTGCAACACTGGTTGCATCTGGTTGGAATTTAGGTGAGGGCGGTCTGCGGTCTATAGTTTTTCGGTTAACTTTGCCCAAGGCCTGGCAGCACAGCCGGGTGCACCCAGTGTTCATGTATTTTTGTGTGATTTTCTATTGATTAATTATTTCAATTCTGTATTTTGATATGTGTTTTCTGCTAAATAAAATGAAAATAATAAAAAATCCTGATAGAAGCTGACTTAACAAAGGAGGCTAGTTCAGTTGAGCTTGAATGAGAAATATGAACTCTTATAATGTCCGTTGTACGAGATGTCATTTTACTGACGTAGGATTGCGTCAGCGACTGTTGCGTTCATTGATGCACCGTGTGAGAGTTAGATAGGACTACTAACGTATTTCAAACATAATATTACCTGCTCTTTTCGAGCCCTTGAAGGCACGCAATTAGCCCATGCGATAATAAGTCAACGCCAGGCGCGTACGCAGGGGGGTGTTTGGGGGTTAAACCCCCCTTGATTTTTTTTATATGTGTATTATTTGTGTATTTTTTACCAAACCCTCCCCCCCCCCCTTTTGTGATTTTTTTTTTTTTAATTAAAAAAAAAAATTATGCCACTGACTGACCTAAATAAATTGACCTTACCACCCCCTCTACGGAGCAAAATGTCAAATTTTCAAATATCGAGACAAAAAAAAAAAAAGTGTCCTCTTACCCTCCCCCCCCCCCCCCTCCGCCGCTTATTCAGCGGCATGGCTGAGTCGTTGCGAAATTTTCGGCCCGATTTCAAAATGTTAACCCCCCCCCCCCCCCCCCCTTGTAAAAATCCTGCGTACGCCACTGGCCAACGCAATGTTTGTATCTGTCATGAAAGGATTTCTTTTTCCAGACTAGAAAGAAATGTATTTGTTTAAGCAGGGAGGTGAAAGAAAGGAGGCAAAACTCTTGTAATTTATTCAAACGCATTCGTGATTGCTAAAGCGTAACAATGGGATGTGTAACATTCCACTTGGCTTTGAAGTTCCATGCTCCGAACCGCGCTTCCACTGCGGCGACTTTCGGAAGCCAGGCACCAGTTTTACATTTATTACAAAATATTAAATTACCGGCAGAATTCAGTGTAAATCAAAAACTTTATATGGGGATTGTTTTGGGAATAGTGCATCAAACAAATTTTCAAATTTAGTACTCCGTCCTTCTATTGAAGGCTGAAGATTCAACTTCATTATACCTCTTATATATCTGTGTTTTGTTGTCGTTTCTAATATGATAGCAGTTTAAATAATATTTTTAAAAAAACGTCACTCACGTGATAAGTACCGTTCTTCTTAAATTGCCGTTGAACTACAGAGTGAGTCAGAAAACATGTCCCACTTTTTAAAATTTGTATTGTTTGAAGTATGAATATTTTATCATGGGTTTCATGATATGTCTTGATAGAGTGTTCCTCCCAGTACATTTAGGTACCATTTTCATTTGAATCTCTGCATCAGACATTCTTTACAAGACTGCCAGATCTCACGTGCGCCAAGTTACTGGCTAAGGAATAAAACATTGCATTGAACAAAGACAGCGAGACAGACACACACACGCACGCACACACACACACACGCGCGCATAGGCACACGCACACGAATGAGCGTCCCATTCCCGACAAGGCCCACCCAAACTGGTACTTTTTGTCGGGAATTTTTCTTCTCGTACGAAAAGTTGAGTGGTCGCTGTCCTCTTGGTGCGTATTAGGGACTTTTAGATTCGCACGAAGACAATGGGGATTGCTACGATCGACGTCCTTTTAATGCACTGCCTTGAATGGACGTCACACGTATCAGTCCACGCAAATCTAAAAGTCCCTATTGGCAGATGTTGTGCTTCATGATGATGATACTGATGATGATGTAGATTAAGATGATGACAATGATGATGATGATGACATGATGGTGGTAATGAATGTGTACTAAAGGGAAAGATTGTCAGGGTTATGCCACTTAAACATTCGATCTTGATAGAAATCAATGCATAATCAGAAAAGGGGGAAATTATGAAATAATTGTCACTATGTTTGTTGTGTGTGCGTGTGCGTGTGCGTGTGTGTGTGCGTGTGAGTGTGTGTGCGCGTGTGTGTACTTTAATACAACCTTTTTTTTAGTTAGATGAAATTAAAGATTTAGAAAGGCGAGATATATTTGTTGGGTTGGCAGGTATAGTTCATATAGAATACAAATTTGTAATACTATCATTTTCATGGTGAAGTATGTTACACTTATGTCAAGATCGGGGGGGGGGGGGGGGCGAGTACCAACTTTACAAAAGATGAAAAAAAAAGCATTTTTGAGTATAGGGATGAGGAAAAGAAAATCGCAATTAGAATGGGAAAGCTGGGATCACATTTCTTAAAGTGGGAGCAGCTTAAGATTAATAAAGATTTGTTTTTTTCTCCACCGTGAGCCTGTCAAAAGTGTAACTCTATTTTGCGGCCTGGTTAACTTATTTAGTTAAGAGTTAAGAATGTTAGCAGACATCCACTGAGTGAGTAGTGTGTGTGTGTGTGTGTGTGTAGGGGGTGGGTGGGTGGGTGGGGTGTGTGTGTGAAGGAGGGGCAGGGAGGGGGAAGGATTGTTCCAGTAAAATTACCTCCAGATATGTTTTAAGTTTTTTTTTTATATAAGTGAATAACATTTACAATTGACATATTATGTTTAGGTACTTATACGTTTACTTTGTTGCTAAGTTATATATACTGCAAATAAGTTTTTGTTTCATTATGTTTATGTAAAAGCATCAATATTGAACATGTTTATTTTATTCAATTGTATGTTATGGTTTGAATTACACATTTGGAGAAATAAAACAAAATTGCTTTAAATTTTTTTTTTTTAAAGTGTGTGTGTGTGTGTTTGTCTGTCCGGCTGTCTTTGTTCAAAACACTATTGTATTCCTCACCCAGCAACTTAGCTCAAGTGAGATCTGGCAGTCTTGTAAAGAAAGTCTGATGTTCAGTCATGCATGCAGAGATTCAAATGAAAATGGTACCTAAATGTACTTGGAAGATAACTCTGTCAAGACATGTCATGAAACCTATGACTAAATATTCATACATGTACTTCAAACAATACAACTTTTAAAGTGGGACATTTTTTTCTGACTCACTCTGTATATGACTAAAGGTCAGTCAATTTCGATGTACATGGTAATAATAGTCATAATATTTCGCTTTTATATAGCGCTTAATACAAAATGTCTCTAAGCGCTTTACAGATATACTATTACCCCGGTCATTGGATTCAATACTTGCCCGCACACACTGTGTGCATAATCTCCACTCCCTGGGGAGCATTCAAGCCAGGCGTTACTTGGCGCTCAAAAACTGTTTGTCTAACAATGACGGTCGCATCCTACCAGGTACCCATTTAACCCCTGGGTGGAGTGTAGCAAGTGCAGGATAGAGGAAACCTAGTACTTTACGTAGTTGAATTTATTGCTGCATTTCCTAAAACACTCCACATGCCGAGAACATTAATTGCTTACACGAATTTTTCCATTAACTGGAAACTACAGGTCTTAAATTGCTTGTTATCACGCAATATTACAAGTGGCATGACACAGTACAACAAGTGTTAAAATACTGGGCATTTCAAAATCCTCGGAAAGGGGGAGGGCGTGGGGGTGGAGCCCCCTATATCCCTTCCTCCTTCACCTCCTCATTAGACTTTACATGTATGTATCATACCACTATATCATATATCATACCATAATGAAATTACATACACCATACCACTATAACATATATTGCTCCGATTGTCTCATTTTCGCTCGCGTGAACATTGCCAGCACAATCCACTGACCTCTACCTCCTGAACGGATCATCGCCCATTCCCATTCACTATACGTTACGTACTAAAAGGCTGTATTGTCTGACCGTTCATGAATATTCATGTTTTTGCTAAGCTCGGCAAAATGTTTGCTTTTACTAAATGGAAAAATTACGGTGGGGGGTTGGATGAAATGGACATAATGAAATAGGCAGAAGTGATCTATGATACTTCATGCTTTTTATGTTTCGTGTGCTCGACCTATAATCTTCAAATCGCTTGGTAAACTGAGTCCAAAGTTAGACTTGTTTCACATGTGTATTATAGGCAACGACGAGCTTGCAACCTATTTTGAAAAATTACGTTGGGTGAACTTTCAAAAGTCAATGAGACATAAGGGCTCCAATGAAAGAGCTAGTGATAACGTACGTCGGGGTGGATGTGCTTTTCGTTTAAACAAAAAATGAATTTTTAACGATTTAAAAAAAAACGTCCATAGGCTAACATGTTAAGCTGCTGGCTCTGATCATGCTCTGACGATAGGGGGCGTTGTGAAATGAGACTAAACGGAGCCATATGATTATAACCTTCCCGTACCATTATGTCCAGGACAAAATGGATATTCGCACAGTATAACTAGGTTAATTGTTCTTAATAATTATCATGAGTGGTGTACAAACCATCAATTTTTGACGAACTGCCCCAGCAAAAATGCCATTAATTTTCGACGTGGAGATTTGATGGGTTTCCCGAGACTATACTTCATTGCGACGTCATTTGACCTCCCTGATCCACTCTATCTTTAACAATCTCTTCATAAAAATGGGCTTGGACATTTATTTTATGATAAGTAAGCTTTTAACCTTAATCAATCCGCAACACGTACAATACTGTCCACTTAGCTAGGGGATGGTGCTTACAACATCAATAACAAGTTACCTGATTGTCGCAGTGACAAGTAGCGTGCCTTCGTCTGAATTGTTCGGGTGTTATCAGATTTGATCTTTCTCACGATTAAAATCACTCCATCAATTTCAAAACGACTATCATTTTTACTCCGTTCGCCATTAAATGCTGTTGGAGAGTATGTTATAACATCGACTTAATATAGCTGATCACCGCAATCTACCTACGTTTGATTAAGCTATTCGGTCGCAACTAGGTTTTATTCGAATATCATCTTCAGGAACGTCAGTCTGGGTGTATGTTTTCTCCGCAACGACATATGCAACAGCATTGATAGTTCTTTACAAGGTAAGCTTTAGAGCCGGTAAGATACAAATTTTCTTTGTTTTTTCAATTTTAATTTTTAAATTATTGCTTCCTTTTCCAAAGTGGGAAAAGGGTTAGAAAAAGAAGAAGAAAACGAAGAAGGAGAATAACAAGAACAAGAATGAGAAAAGCAGAGGGAGACGAAGTAAGAAAAGAAAGAAAGACCTAGATTAATGTTGTCGATGTGTCGAAATAAGTTGTTCAAAAATTGATTTTGCACCGTACGGGTATGACACAAAACACGTAATTTTTTTAAAACCATGGCCATGGAGGTATAGATTATCTAATTCTATTTTATAAATTGTAAAAACAGTAAGAACGATAAATAATTACATAAATTCTTAGAACATACATAATTCATCTTGGAAATTATCTTCTTCTGCTCACAAAATCTTGGCTACTTATTTCCTCGTTGTTTTTCGAGTGTCTTTTTGCTCTTCAAAGAAAAAAGCGGGCCCCCCTCACGTTGAGCAACGTTAGTTATAAGTAGGGGCGTAGCCAAAGCGAGAACGGGGCACTTTCTTTCCCAAAAAATGCTGGTGCTCCACAGCTAGATGCACCACCCCTAAAATTTGGCAGGGAAATGAGACGGCTCAATTGCTTTTTAATAGCATGTTGGGTTGATTTGTTTTGCGTTTAGGTTGCAGGATCGAGATCGTAGAAATATGGATGCATGGATGACAACCCCTGGCAATCACACCGAAGCTGATCCCGATATAGGACAATTCATAGCCGAGATAGTCGGGTACGTCATGATAACAGTTGTGGCCGTCATCGGCATCATCGGTAACATCCTCAACCTCGTCGTCATCCCTCAAATACCTGAAGAAAACATGGGCGAAGCGACCCGAGTCCTCTACAGCGCCCTCTCTCTTGCTGACCTCATGACCGCTATTATGTTGCTTAGCGGCAT
The DNA here is from genome assembly GCF_000002235.5 of Strongylocentrotus purpuratus. Taxonomy (NCBI): domain Eukaryota; kingdom Metazoa; phylum Echinodermata; class Echinoidea; order Camarodonta; family Strongylocentrotidae; genus Strongylocentrotus; species Strongylocentrotus purpuratus. The sequence continues at coordinate 15,847,696 of NW_022145601.1, read as the reverse complement.
ATTCTTTGCCCGTTATAATGGATGGGTCTCTAGCGATTCCGGGGTTGTGTTTTGCAAAGTGACAGGATTTCTAGGAACATGTGCTCCACCTGTCAGTGCAATCAGTATTTTCTTGTTGAATGTTGATCGTCACATTCAGGTCACGCGACCTTTCTTATATGACAATCTCGTCACCCGAAACAAAGCGGTCGCTTCTGTCTTTTTAGCAACAATTATCGCTGTTGGCACTATGCTGCTGTGTGTTGCTATTTCCGAAAAATCATTCGACATAATCAGGTTTCAAAAAGTAATAGGACTATGCCAGATAGACTTTTCTGATCCTTCTTTTCTGCCTTACACGGTAGCGTTGTTTTCTTTTATATGGATGGTGGCAATTCTACTTTTGATCATGTATGCTGACATTGTACGCATAGCAAGGCGCCATTTTCTGCAGATTTCAGCACAGCAGATTGTCGTGGCTCGATTTTCAACACGCAACGATGAAGTTCAATCCGTATGTTCTAATGTCGACCTTGGGTCTACCCAGGACATAACCGAAGTTAAAATGGGAGGAATCCAAGAAGATCCGATAGACCAAGTACCACCGCTACCTTTCGTTCGGAATCCGGTTCGAGCACGTCGTAATGAGGGTATACAGAAAGTATGCGCTAAGCGGAATGGATCTATACTGCAAAACCTTCGCACACTCCGTACTCCACTGATCATAACCGGATGCTTTCTGCTCGCATGGCTACCGTTTACTATTGCACTGACTTACGCGTCAGCATCGGGGAAGCGACTCAACGACATTGTTTTCAGAGTTGTTGCTTCCATGGCAGCGAGTAATTGCATTGTCAATATTTTTGTTTACTTGATAACTCGAAGTGATTTCAAGAAAGCGTTCCGCAAAATACTGTTTCGACGACGATAACCAACTAATTTCAAATTCTCTAAAAATTTCATTTTCGTGTCCGCGTTGCTTCCACACGAAGCGTCATTTTAATTGCATTCGTCACCAGCGCCCTCTACAGGCAAGTGGCCAACATGCCATTAATACAATATTACAACTCAATATTTGCTTTTCTCGTCTTCCATTCACTTTTCCTTCGATATCCCTCTTACACAAGGGTGTTTCGTCCAGGCGCGGATCCAGGGGGGGGGGGCCGAGCGTGCCTTGGCCCCCCCCCCCGCAAAAAAAAAAAAAAAAAAAAAAAAAGAGAGAGAGAGAAGGAAAAGAAGGAAAAGAGGAAAGAAAGGGGAAAAAGAAGAGGAAGAAGAAAAGAAAAGAGGGAAGAAGGAGATCGGGGGGGGGGGGACTTGCCTCCCCCCCCCCCCCCCCCCCCCCCAATAAAAAAAATAAAAGAGAAGGAAGGAAAGGGAAAGAAAAAAGATAAAGAGGAGATAAAGGGAAGGACAAAATAGGAAGAAGAAAAGAAAAGAAGGGGGATATCAGTTGCAATTTTCCCGCCAACAAGGTGTAGATCGGAGGGGGCGGGGGGGGGGCACTGGCATACTGATAGGGGAGGAGGGGGGGGGGGTTGGAGAAATAGAATTCAAACGTGGTTTATTTATAATTCCATAACGGTGGTTAACAAATAATGCTGAAATGAGATAATTTTCCTCACTTCATGCGTTTGTTGGAAAATAACAAATTCCTAAATTTACAGCCAGGCAAGAAAATGCTTCTTGAGATGCCTACATATCAGGGCCCGCGGAACGGCGGGGATCGGGATCCTCGAGCCCCTCCCCCACACTTTCTTTGAAAAGGTGTATTAAAGAGAAATAGAAAGAAAGAGAGCGAGAAAGAAAAAAATAGTTAACTGCCAGTGTCACATTATAATGGGGTATCAAAATATGCTCATCTGACCATGATTAAAATTAATGCCTAAAATCCTAAGGGCTCTGCCCCCTGGATTCCACCTAGGGCCCTAAGGCGGGCCCTTAGATGCTCATATTATGACGGTCATTTAATGCCTAAAACCCCTGATTTCTGGGGGCTCTGCCCCCTGGACCCCACGCCGAATAGTGTCCTGCTAGTGTCACAAATAATAAGGTATCAAAAATGCTCATCTGACCGTAATTGAGTGCCTAAAACCCTTGAGATTCCGGGGCTCCGCCCCCTGAACCCCAAGCCAATTAGTGACCTGCCATTGTAACAATTAGGTATCAAAATAATGCTCATGTGACCGTAATTAAATGCCTAAACTCCTGAACTTCCGGGGCTCTGCCCCCTGGACCCCGTCTAGGGCGCTAAGGCGGACCCCTGAATGCTAATCTGACCGTAAATTAAAACCTTAAATCCCTGAGCTTCCGGGGCGGACAAGGTATCAACATATGTTCATCTGACAGCAGGCGCGTAGCCAGGGGGGCGGTGGGGTGGTCCCCCAATAAACGCCGGCCAAAAAAGAGAGGAGTGTAAAGGAAGAGGACGTAGGAAGAAAAGGGAATAGACAAAAAACACGCGCGGGGGAGGGCAGGGGGAACTTAATTCAGACGAGGATAATTTTCGGGAACGGTACAACGAATCGTCTTCTTTCTATAATAATTTAATGAAACGTCGAAGCTTCCGCGCTTCGCGCGGAAGGGGGGGGGGGGGGTTTGATTTAGACAAGAATTAAGAGTCGAGAACGGTACAACGAATCGTCTTCTTTCTTTAATGATTTAATGAAACGTACAAGCTTCCGCGCTTCGCGTGAGAGGGGGGAAACTGAATTTAGACAAGGATTAAAAGTCATAACGGTACAACGAATCGTCTTCTTTCTCTAATGATTTAATGAAACGTACAAGCTTCCGCGCTTCGTGCGGGAGGGAGGAGGGAAAAACTGAATTCAGATGAGGATTAAGAGTCGAGAACGGTACAACGAATCGTCATCTTTCTCTAATGATTTAATGAAACGTAAAAGCTTCCGCGCTTCGCGCGGGAGAGGGGGGTGAATTATGACGAGGATTAAGAGTTAAAAACTGTACAACGAATCGTCTTCTTTTTCTAATGATTTAATGAAACGTAAAAGCTTCCGCGCTTCGCGCGGGAGGGGAAAAACTATTTTCAGACGAGTAGGCACGTACGGAAGGGGGGAGGGGGTTAGGGGGTTGACCCTCCCCCCTTCGGTTTTTTATGTGTGTATTTTGGAGCAACCCCCCCCCCCCCCCCCTTTCTGTGATTTTTTTTTTTTTTTTTTTTTTTTTTTAATTAAAAAAAATAAATAAAAAAAATGCCAACGGCTGACCTAAAAAAGGTGACCTCAACGGAACAAAATGTCAATTTTTAAAATTTCGAGACCAAAAAAAAAAAGTGTACTCTTCCCCCCCCCCCCCCCCCCCCCCCCCTTATTTAGCGGCTGGCTGAGTCGTTACGATTTTTTTCGGACCAAAAAAAAAAGTGGGCCCCCCCCCCAAGAAATCCTGGATCCGCGCCTGGTTCCGTCTCACAAATGGTTAATAAATAAATAAATAAAATGAAATAAATAAATTAATAAATATCATGGTGCGTCAAAGACAGTACACGTCATTGACGCAGTCGTAAATCCTTCTCCAGATATATGACGTTTAAAAATTATTGTTCTGATGTTTCCGCTGGCGAATTCAATTTTGCCGATGTTTCCGAAAGCACTGGTTTAAAGGAATTAAAAGACATTTCCGTCAAAAAGGCTACGGGTCCAGACGAGATCCCAGCATTGTTTATGAAGATTATTTCCCCACATATTGCCAAACCAATATGCGATATAATGCCGTACCAATGTGTCATATAATAAATATGTCCTTGACTCAAGTAATTGTTCCGCTTTAATGGAAAATGTCACGTGTAACTCCCATATATAAAGAGGGAGATAAACAAGAAAAAAGCAAATACAGACCAATATTGGTTGTTCCAGTACTAGCAAAAGTGATAGCAAAAATTGTTTCAAGCAGATATATACATTTTTAAATGACAACAACTAACTATGTGATAAGCAGTCAGGTCTTCAGCAAAAATCCTCAACTACTACTACACTTTTAAATATCACAGAAGATTGATTTCATAACATAGACAAAGGGTCACAACAGAAATTGTTATGCTCGATTTACAAAAAGCATTTTACTGCTTTGATCACAACATCCTTCTGCAAAAGTTACGTTTTATCAGAATGTCTGAAAAAGTTACTAAACGGTTTGAAGGTTATTTTATAGGGAGAAAGCAATTTAATACAATGAATGGTATAAGTTCGAATACTAAAAAACTTACATCGGGAATACCGCAAGGTACTATCGTAGGACCAATGCTGTATACGTGAACGACCTACCAATTGCAGTGAAGCAATCTAAGGTATTAATGTATGCCGATGATACGTGCATTTCAGTAGTGCAGAAGTTATGTACGAGCTATATTTTAGTAAGGCAGCTAAAATGTTTTCCATGGGAGATTTCCACGTCGAGACGAGATGGGAGCCCAAGCTGCCATGTTTTCGATATAAAAGTATTGGACCCTCTAATAAGGAGCTCGATCTCGGCCTGTCTGTACGTCATCCATGGTCAAGAAGGGAGTCTGATAGAGAGACACTACAGAGCTGAGCTGCCCAAGTATAGAGACAGGTCAAGCGACCCGGGGGTGTGAGGTATTCACTAGATGGAAGCTACCCAATATTAGAGTTATGTATTTGTAGATTATTTCATGTTAAATGCCACAATTTAAAGGCTGAAGATTAAACATCATTATACCTCTATATATTTGTGTTTTGTTGTCTTTTCTGATATAGGAGCAGTTTAAAGAATAACAAAGGTCACTCATGTGACAGTACCGTTCTTCTTAAATTACCGTTGAACGATATGATTAAAGGTTGGTCAATTCCGATGGACATGATAGAGGCAACCTAATACTTTACGTAGTTGATTTTTCCCAATCCATTGCCTCAAACATTCCTCACGCCGAGAACATTAATTGCTTACACAATTGTATTCATTAACTGAAAACCACAGGTCTTAAATTGCTTGTTATCACGAAATATTACAAGTGGTATGACACAGCACGACAGGTGTCAAAATACTGGAAATTTCAAAATGCTCGGTAAGGGGGAGAGGGAGGGTACGTGCAGCCCCCTATGTCCCCCCTCCTCCACTGCCTCATTCGCCTCCACACGTATCATATCATTATATCATACATCATACCATAATGAAATACCATATCATACAATTATAAAATATATTATACCCTTACCTACCATAATGACCATGACAAAATGGATATCTAGCTTAATCGTTCTCAATAATTATTGAGCATAGTGCAGAAACCATCATAATTTGACAGATTGCGCCAGAAGAAAATGCAATTAATTTTTGATGTGGAGTTTTGATTGGCTGCCCGAGACTATACTTCATTGTGACGTCATCCACTCTAGCTTTTACAATCTCTTCATAAAAAATGGGCTTGCACATTTTGTAATGAAAAGTTAGCTTTAAACTTTAATCAATCCGCAGCATGTACAATACTTTCCACTTAGCTAGGGGAGTGTGTTTACATCATCAATCACAAGTTACCTGATTGTCGCAGTGACAAGTAGAGTGTCCTCGTCTGAATTGTTTGGGTATTATCAGATTTTATCTATCTCACTATTAAAATCACTCCATCAAGATTCAACGATTTTTTTCCCTTCAATTTCGACTATCATTTTAAATGCTGTTGGAGAGTATGCCAGAACATCGACTTAATATAGCTGATCACCACGTTTGATTAAGTTATTCGGTCGCAACTAGATTTTATTCGAATATCATCTTCTGGAACGTCAGTCTGGATGTTTGTTTTCTCCACAACGACATATGCAACAACATTGATAGTTCTTTACAAGGTAATCTTTAAAACCGGTTAGATTATTCTCTATGTTTTTTTAAATATTTTATTGCCTTCTTTTCTAAGGTGGGAAAAGGGTTAGAAAAAGGAGAAGAAAACGAAGAAGGAGAATAACAAGAAGAAGAAGAAGAAGAAGAAAAAGAAGAATGAGAAAAGAAGGAGGAGACGAAATATTTAAAAAAAAAGGAAGATAAAACAAGATTTGTCGATGTGTTTTTAAATATATTTTGCGCGGAAATACGTATGACACAGAACAAGTAAATCGTATATATTTTTTAAACCAGGGCCATGGAGGTAGAGATTATCAAATGTTATTATATAAATACGTTGTCAAATTGAATGGAAGAAAATAAATGTTCATTTGAATTGAATTGAATTGAACATACATTCTTAAAACATACAAAATTTATCTTGGAAAATTATCTTCTGCTCGCAACAATCTTTGCTGCTTATTTCCTTTTTGCTTTTCGACTACAGCTTTGCCTTATCGTTGATTAGAAAACTCGATACATAGATCATAGGTTCGAGCGCGAGCGGGCCTCCATCACGTGGAGCGACGTTAGTTATATGTAGGGGCGTAGACAAAGCGAGACCGGGGCACTTGCTTTCCTAAAACTGATGGTGCTCCGCAGCTAGACGCTTGACCACCCTAAAATTAGGCAGTGGAAAATGAGACAACTTCGTTGCTATTTAATTTTTGTTTTTTTGTTGTAATGGCAATCAGTCAAGAACTGACTATAATCACAACCGCCTTTCTTTTTTTTAATATTAATAGACTGGGGGTTGATTTGTATCGTGTTTAGGTTGCTGGATCGAGATCGCGGAGAGATGGATGCATGGATGACAACCCCTGCCAATCACACCGAAGCTGATCCCGATATAGGACAATTCATTTACAACATAGTCGACTTTGTCATAATAACAGTTGTGGCCGTCTCGGGCATCATCGGTAACATCCTCAACCTCGTCGTCATCCCTCAAATACCAGAAGAAACCATGGGCGAAGCAACTCAAGTCCTCTACATCGCCCTCTCTCTTGCTGACCTCATGACCGCTACCATGTTGCTTAATAGCGGTATAGTCTTTTTCTGGTATAATGAATGGGTCTCTAGCGATTCCGGGGCTGTTTTCTGTAAAGTGACAGGATTTCTAGGAACCTGTGCTCCACCTGTGAGTGCATTCATTATTTTCTTGTTGAATGTTGATCGTTACCTTCAGGTCACCCGACCTTACTTATATGACAACCTCGTCACCCGAAAGAAAGCGGTCGCGTCTATCTTTTTATCAACATTTATCGCTGTTGGCTCTGTGCTACTGTGTGTTGCTATTTCAGAAGAATCATTCGACATAATCAGGTTTCAAGAAGGTATAGGTCTATGCCAAGTAGACTTTTCTGATCCTTTTTTTCTGCCTTACACGGTAGCGTTGTTTGCTCTTCTATGGATGGTGGCAATTCTACTTTTGGTCATGTATGCTCACATTGTACGCATAGCAAGGCGCCACTTTCTGCAGATTTCAGCACAGCAGATTGTCGTGGCTCGATTTTCAACACGCAACGATGAAGTTCAATCTGTCTGTCCTACTGTCGACCTTGGGCCTACCCAGGACATTAATGAAGTTAAAATGGGAGCAAACCAGGAAGGTCCAATAGACCAAGAACCACCTCACGTTCGGAATCCGGTTCTAGCACGCCGTAACAACGGTATACAGAAAGTACGCGCTAACGTGAATGGATCTATACTGCAAAACCTACGCACTCTTCGTACACCACTGATCGTCACCGGTTGCTATCTGATCGCATGGCTGCCATGTACTATTGCAATGACTTATGCGTCAGCATCAGGGGAGCGGCTTAACGACAATGTTTTCATAGTTGTACAATCCATTGCAGCGTGTAATTGCACTGTCAATATTTTTGTGTACTTAATAACTCGAAGTGATTTCAAGAAAACATTCCGCAAAATACTGTGTCGACGACGATAACCAATTAATTTCAAATTCTCTCAAGATAATTTTGTGTTCACAAATTGTAGTTTCATGCCCGCGTTGCTAGCACACGAAGGGTCATTTCGGTTAGTATAACCAGCGCCATAGACCTTTGCTAAACAAGCCTCTACAGTACAGGCAATTGGCCCACATGCCATGAATGCAATATTACAACGCAATATTTGCTTTTCTCTTTATCCGTTCACCTTTTCTTTGATATCACTCTCACACTTCACAAGGGCGTTCCGTTCCACAAATGGTTAATAAATAAACAAATAAATAACATGAAATAAATAAATGAATACATCTCAGTGGTGCGTCAAAGACCGCACACGTCACTGACGCAGTCGTACATCACAAATATAGGGACTTTTGGATTTGCGTGGACTGCTACGTGTAACGTCCTTTCAAGGCAGTGCATTAAAAGGGCGTCGATCGTAGCAATCCACGTTGTCGTCGTGCAAATCTAAAAGTCCCTAATGACACATGTTGTGCAACGAGTATAAGGAATTTCAAGTAATAAACCACTGATGTCATTTCTCCGCTACTGGCACTACACTAAATGGGGAAGAGATTAAACAGAAGGTTGAGTTCTGGGAAGAGGTGACAAATAATTTGAGTGTTATCATATATATCTAAATATGTCATGTAACATCGTAAAACTCGAGGGTAGGATTTTTACGCCACGTGTTCGTGTAGTCCCATACACATCTTTTTGTGTACAGTGTTTGTAACTTTACCAAGACTTGGCCAAATTTAATTTCTTATCATTTTGATGATTCCAGAACCTTGCAATACACACAAATTCTTATATGCTAGATGATCAACCTTTTCTGGTTGATTCCACACCGTTTTTTTCACAAAGCAATCGCATGACCAGAACTCAACTTCATCTTTAAGTGGTACACGATATAACAGTTCATATGGGTGGAGGCTGACCGTATAGGACTGCGTTAGCATCGGACGTGGTAGCCAATGAGTAATGTGTGTGCCTGTATTGGGTTTTTACAGACGTGTATCAATCAGATTTGATTATTTACGTCTGGGGACCGACCTTTAAACGTCACCATCCGAAAGACGTGACTCAGCTTCGAACCTGCGTCCTCGGCTGAATCAGTTTGTAACTTCCATTGTTATTCTCTTGCGTACTGGTAAGTGGTAACCAATGAAGATTTCTTAAAATTGAAGTGATCCGTGTGAATTTGGAAGTTTTGAACCCCGTTGCAATCTCACTATTTGAGAGTCAGGGATCCCATACAGGAGACCATTACCATAGTTTAACTTATTGGGGATAAATGCATGAACAATGTCTTTCGTAATGTCCTTATCTAAATATTAACGAATACGTCTGAGATTATAGATCATGTAGTATGCTGATTCACGACCATTTGCGATGTGTTCTCTCATATTCACATGCGCATCGACCTGTACTCCGACATTTCTTGCATTAACATATGGTTCTATTACAGAATCTCCAATCGACACACTGTTTAAGTTGATTTTGGATGTCTGTTTAGATGTGCCAATGATCATTAATTCAGTTTTACCATCATTAAGCATGCGCCTATTTTGCAACATCCATCCATGCAAATAGTCAATACATGTTTCTTGAAGTGAGACACACACACTCTTTAGCATGTTCATCAAGTCTTAATGATACATAAGCTGTGTGTCATCTGCATAGCAGTGGCATGATATCTCGGGAAAATTCGTTTGAACATATGAAATGAGATTAACAGTATACAGAGTAAATAACAAAGGACCCAGCCGAGAACCTTGTGGAACTCCAAAAGGCACTGGAAAATAATCAGATATCACATAATCTATTTTGATCCCTAACAAAATTAATCATGCCCCACATATCAAATATCAAATTAAAAAAAACATGTATGCGCGCGCGTGTGTGTATGTGTGACTTTGCTTCTGCAAAAAGCATATGCAATTCATCTCAATTGATACATTCAATTCATTCTCTCTCTCTCTACTTTTGCCCAAGTCGATTTTTGCACTCTCGCAAGCAATGCCTCCTGTTCATTCAAACGTGGATATATACCACCCCAAAATGATACCAAACGATTCGGGATATAACACTCTTTCGAAAGATGTATGATAGCCTTTCGTTCATAGCTGACTTTTAAAGTAAATTACAATTTTTTGGAGTTTAAACTTTTTTTTGACTCACACGATATATATATCCGTCTTTTCGTGGTTTTTTGGCTTTTTCAGAAATATATAGCCTCTCCCTAATCCGGAATTGTTTTAATTCGGCAAATCGTCGCTGACAAAACTCGAGCAGTTTATAGTGTATCGGGTACCGACAAAATAAAGCATCTTTTTAAAATGGTGACACCTTTTCTCGTTAAAAATTAACTCCAAGAAGCTCCAACACCGGCGTCGCATGATTGGAGTCATGCCCAGAGGAGTCGTGCAACCTATGAAGTCAAAATTGTAAGTACTCCCTTCGCAGATTTAAAGATAATAACTCCTAATCGGCTGTTTTACTAACCCCAGGATACGCTAACTGAAGCTCCGACGACTGCGGCGCCGGTGTTGGAGCTTCCTGGAGTTAGTTAGAACTGAGAAAGGATGTATTTTAAGCATTGTTCAACACTTGCCCCCCCCCCCCATCCCCATGCAAATTGTTCTAGAGGCGCCGCAATTTATTATTGAGTAGTAAAAGTCAAATACTCAACTTTACATGAATAAATGATGATTGGCGGTTCATCATTCATGGCCGCTTCAGCTTGGGGAACAATAGACTACGGCAGTGGAAAGGCAAATAATTATGTTGATGGGTGAATCGCATTAAAACAGACCTCTCATTCACAATAGAATGGAAAGTGCTTGCTCAATCTTTTTTATGAAAAGGCTTCTCCCTTTTGAAATGTCAGAGGTTTGTGGAAAGTAAAACGTCACGATACCTGAGAAACCAGATATAAGCGGTGTTAACAAAAAAGGCTAGGTCAGTTTAGCTTGAAAGAGGTAATAGGGATAGATTTACACGACAAGAACGTGGTCCGCCACGTGTGGCATCCTTTGAAGGTAATGTGACGTCCTTTTAAGGCACTGCCGGGCACGGCCCAGTGCCTTAACAAATTGTCACACGCAGCAGTCCACGCTCTCGTCGTGTAAATCTAAAAGTCCCTAATATGGATGTCCGTTGCATATAAGGCGTAATGTTTATATTGGCGCGTTCTTTGACGCACCGTGGGAGAGTTAGCCCATGCGATATTAATTTAACGCAATGTATGCACTGTTCTTCTCAAAGATAATATGTCCCTTTTGCAGCCAACATCAACTTCTGTAGAACTTTGCAGGAATTATGAATATGTCATGTATTTTCTATCTGTGAAATTTAAACTTTAGCAGCTAGTGTCCTAGTATTCAAATTATGCAAGGAAACCTGTTTACCTCCTGTCAGACACTATTGATTGACTGACTGACATCTTTTTGTCTTTAACATACATAAAATGAGCTGTAACAGGTACATGAGCATTTGTCTCCATCAATAACCTACTACTTGTAATGGCTAAAATTAAACTGATTGAATCTTTGTGCGGCACAAAACGTACGACCATTCGGTAAAAGGGTCTGTAAATCAGACTATTTCTTAGGTGATTGCAATCACTTAAGTCAATTCAACAACTAATGGTCGTTATTTTCTCACTAAAAGCCATTTTCAAGCCCTTTCGTTTTGAGGGAAGTTCTAAATAAGTATTGTCTTTCAAATGCCGTTGGAATTTAACCTTTTCATTTTGAGTTCTGAGAAGAGGTGAAAACTTATTTGTGATCGTTATCATTGTTATTATGCAAGTGTGGAAGAACATCAGATAAAAAATGTTCCCTGAAAAGCATGTCTCTTCAAATGCCTTAATATTCTAAATATGGCATGTAACAGCAAAGAAATCGGGATGGATTTTTATGCCACATGTTTGTGTAGTCATATATACATCTTTCTGTGTACAATGTTTGTAACTTTACCAAGACCGGCCAATTTTGTTATCATTTTAATTGATTGATTGATTTTATTGTTTGCACAATAAAGAACATAGTTGACAAAGCAAGATAAGATCAAAATTATGAAATGAAATAGGAACCTACTGGAAAGCATAGCTTGTTTTTGTAGGTTTCCAAGAATAAATACAATATGAACATTATTTTCATAAATCATTTTAAAGTGTCTAAATAATCAAAATATACAAAAAGAAAAGAATGACAAAACGGGACACAAAGGACAGGAAACTGACATAATAAGATAAGACAAGTCATGACAAAACAATTCATAACAGGACAAGATAAACAAGACATGACAGCACAAAAAAAAAAAAAAAGACATGACAGGACAAAACAAGACAAAAACAAAGCTGCACATAACAGAAGATAGAGGGAGAGAGAGAGAGAGAGAGAGAGAGAAAGAGAGTGTGTGAAACAGGGGAGATGTGAGAAATTTAACCTGTAGGAGACATGTATTTTTGTATTAAATTCTTTTTGAACCCTCTACTAAAACTATAATATGTGGGTTATTTCTAACTAGATCTGAAAGAGAGTTCCTAAGTTTTGAGCCTGAAAATACAAATGATTTATTTGAGAGCAAAGTTCTTGTTTTTGGTAGATGAAAAAGCTAGGCAGACCGAGTAGGATAATGATGAATATTGACATTATTTGTAAACATTGAATAAAAAAACATTTGGCAGTTCATTTCTATTTAAATTATACACGAATATTCCCAGATTATAACTGTGTAAATCTGTTATCTTTAGGATACTATGTGTGTGAAAAAGTGCATCTATGTGCGCTCGAAAATCAGAATGACATATAACACGCCGCGCTTTTTTTCTGGAGTAATAAAATTATATTTAAAAGATAGTCGCACTATTGCCCCAAGCTATGATTCCGTAGTTTAAGTGTGGGAGGATTAACGTTGAATACAGGTTTAATAATAAACGAGTTGGAAAGTAAAATTTGACCTTGTTTATAATGCCAATATTCCTTGAAATAACTTTACAAATATTATCTACGTGTTCCTTCCAGGAAAGCTTTTTTCATCTATCGTTATTCCAAGCAATTTAGTATTTAAAAACTCTTTGTGTGATGGTACAATAAAAAAGAACATTGCCTGGAAGTTCATTTATTATGTTGTTGAAGAGCATGTAGTTCGTCTTTTGCAGGTTGGGAGATAATTTATTGGCTTTGATCCATTTGAAACATGTTTTAATTCCTGGTTGATGGTAGAAAGCAAAACATGTGGGTCCTTATGGGAAAAGAAAAGATTTGAGTCGTCTGCAAAAAGAGTAAAAGATAAAACCTCCGAAGACGTACAGAAATCAATGATATAAATAAGAAAAAGAAGAGGGCCCAAAATAGAACCTTGTGGGACACCACAACTTTCATCTTTCGTATTAGACAGTACACACCGATACCTATATGATAGATGATTGACATTTTCTGATCAATTCCACACCGTTTCTTTTAAAATGCAATTGCATGACCAGAACTCAACTTTATCTTTAGGTGAAATTCATCAGGGTTTTACTTTTTCTTTCGCACATTATACGGAATACTGCAAAACCTCTCCCATAGAAAATCACAGCTCTTGTTTAAATGTATGTTTATAAACAATTTATTGACAATTGTTGCTGAGTTGGCCAATGCATGGTGGCGAATTTTAAAAAAATCACTGTGAAGCACAAACTTTGCAATGACTTCCTTGGCGTTTTGAAAGCTGCGGATATCGTAGGTCTGGTTCTATGTAAAGGGTCGGTTCATTTATTTGATCCCTATCACATTTTTCATCAAATTTGTTCAAGATATATCCATAACATAAGCCCTAAAATAGGAATGCAGAGTATTTACAAATTAGAAAAAGTAGAAAAACTAGAAAACAAATGATGTAAGGCAAAGCATTTCCTATGCTCATGTCACTTCGAAAATTCACATAATATATATATATATATATATATATATATATATATAACTAATAGTTTATTTGTGTGTGTGTTCGTAAAGATAAGTGTTAATTGTTGAAGAATGAAGTTCATGTAAGTTAGTGCTGATTATGGTGAGTTAATTAAATCAGCTACGCCAGGGATTATTGTGCTGGCCCAGTATTTTATAGATAAATAGTATTATACAAATGATACACACAGCAGTGAGGGCATTAGTAAGAATTACCAACACAAGGTACATGGAACAGTCTAACACGCCCTAGGTGATAGCCGAGGGTGTTTGGAGTGTTTCGAAGGTACCGAGTGTGGGCAATTTCACTAATGCCCGAAGAAAATGCTCTGTATTATTTGTTTTATAAGATGATGTTTTATAAAATGATATTTTATAACATGATTTTACTAATGACCGGCCATAAGTAATTATTAATGACCGGTCATTAGTAAAATATCGTGTTAGGCAAAATAAATGCCTGGCCACGTGTACGCTCTCAACCAATCATTTGTGTAGGATCCACTTCATCATCTTATAATATTATTACTATGCACCTTTTTCAGGTTATGTACAAAACGTGTAGAGCTATAGGACTGGTGTGGGCACAGTCGATATTGAAGCCAAGAGGTATACAGTGTTTGGTTCTGCTCTGCAGACATTATTGATTTAAAAAAAAATGTTTTTCTGTTTGAGCAGAAAATGCTGACCTTCTTTTGAGGTCAAAAGGTTGACGGATGGGTTCTGCTTTAATAGTAGCAATGGCTGATGTTCTTAGTTTTTCTCAATTCTAGCTGCAACTATCGGTGACCGTTTTGAACGTAATATTTTACATTATATCACTTGATTATTTGTTTGCTGGCATATAAAATGTCTAAGAAATGAAGCTGTGAGATTTCCATTAAACTATGTGAAAATAATGAAGTGTGATTTAGTGAAAAGGAAAAGGGAAATATTTTGTAGTTCTGGATTGTGAAAGTTAGTTTAATTCCAGTCGTTCTGATTTGAAACAATAAGAGTATATCATGTCAATGTAATGTTTAAAGTATGAACACAGACTATAAAATGTATACATGAACACTTAAATTAAAAGATTGTGAAAGTTAGTTTAATTCCAGTCGTTTTGATTTGATACAAGTACTGAGTATATCATGTCAATGTAATGTTTAACGTATGAACACAGACTAGAAAATGTATACATGAGCACTTTAATCTAAAAGATTGTGAAAGTTAGTTTAATTCCAGTCGTTCTAATTTAATAAAATGAATGAGTATATTATGTCAATGTAATCTTTTAAGTATGATCACAGACTAGAAAATGTATACATGAGCACTTTAAATTAAAAGATTATGAAAGTTAGTTTAATTCCAGTCGTTCTAATTTAATAAAATGAATGAGTATATCATGTCAATGTAATCTTTTAAGTATGATCACAGACTAAAAAATGTATGCATATATATACTCTTGAAATTAGATGACAAGTGATGCTAGGATCGAACACGTCCGATCTCGAGAACCAAGAGCAAGGGGTTTTTAGGGTTGTAAAACAGAGCTCAACCTCTCACGTACAAGAACGGTCTTGATTTGAGAATGTGATTTCGATGTTTTTTTAGTGTAAATCTACAGAGGTTAACTTTTGTGACATTATTTGTACATTTTTTGTTGATTCTTGTTTAGTGTTGAAATATCAGAACGTACTATTTTTTTTTTGTAGCAATTTGGACTGGTGTAAATATTGAAACCCAAAATAACGGTATTGCTGTATGACAATGACTATGAACTTTATTGTCATGTCACCCATTATCATGGTATTGTAGAATTAAATAATGTATGTACAAATAGTTAATGTTATGGTAAACAAGTAAATAAATTACATAGTATCTGAAGTATAGTATTGGTGAACTTGTACAAACAAACAGGAAATCGAAGCAAGCAAACAAATTAATATGCAAATATTCATTAGTCAAATAGTTGGGTAGTGAAACAAAAATGGATTGAATGAATGAATTAACAAATAATTGATGATTAATAAATTATTTTAATATTATAGAATAGTAATTAAATAATACAAAATTCATGAACGAAGAAATTAATAAATAAATAAATAAATGAACACCATGAAATTAATAAATTGTATTAAGAAAACAACTAATTCTGTAATATTCAAAACAGGGTCTATATTGGCATCAACATAGGTTGCCTTTATGTTAAATGGCGCGTGTGTTAAATATAATTACTTAGAGTAGTAATGTATGTGACACTCATTATCATAATGAGCTGTATAATACAGATGTCATGAGCGTGTTGAAAAGATAAATGATTGGCTGATTTGTTTGATGTTGATCTATCTGCGGGCAATTACTACATGCACTCAAAAAGATTAAATCGGTACTAGATTAATGTAGCCATCGAGGGAAATAGAGTAGGAGAAAGAGGGGTGGTGAGGGAGAGCGCGGGGAGAAAAAAGGGTAGGAGAGGGATCCAGAGGGAGGGAAGGGTGAAGGGGAATAGAGGGATAGGGGAGGGAGGAAGGGAGGAAAGAAAAAGAGAGAGCAGGGGCGGATCTAGCTTTTTGTCAAAGGGGGGGGGGGGGTGACCAAGTGACAGATCCAGGATTTTCCAAAAATCGCGCCGTTTTACTGTTTTACTTTTTTTCTTTCCCCACCTCCCCCTTTTCACTTGGCCGTCCAGGGGGGAGGGGAGGGGGGGGGGGGTTAAACCGCCGAACCCCCCTAGATTCGCCCCTGGAGATAAAGAGAAAAAGATATATATATATATATATATATAATATAGAGAGAGAGAGAGGGGGGGGGGAGAGAGAGAGAGATAGAGAGAGAGAGAAAGAGAGAGAGAGATAGAGATAGAGAGAGATAGAGAGAGGGGGAGAGAGAGAGAGAGAGAGAGAGAGAGAGGGAGAGAGGAGGGAAGGCAGATCGAGAGGCGGGGGAATATCACTGATCTCTACGGAAAAATCTAGAGATCAGTGGGGAATATGCTTGGACTGCCGGGAGGGGGCGGAGTATAGATGCATGGGATACATGCGCCTTGACTAGCTCTTTGGATGGATATGCGAAAAATATTCTATCGTACTTAGAAAATTACCCGAAAAATGAAATTTTGCTTCTTTGTCTCTACCTTATTCCATTAAACACCGTCCCCCCCCCCCCCCCCAAAAAAAAAAAAAAAAAAAAAAGAAAAGAGGCTTACATAGTAAATGTCAGACGTTCCTATCATAATATGATTGTACAAATCTAGGATTTAATGACAATGACAATTGTTATTTCTTATATAATGCAGAGCACTCAATGAAAATCACTATTTGATTATTTTATTATTGCTTATCATTTTCTCGGCGTCCCTGCACTATATAGCATGGGTTGTCACTCGTAATTTTCAGATTAGTAGTAGTGGTAGACAATACCGATGAATCATCAACGTTTTAGAACTCCCTCTACAGCTGACTCTTTGTAAATACGAGAATCAGCGCCATCGGAACCTGCCGCTCCGCTGAACGGGAACGCTAGGGCGCACATTGCGTATGAATCGGCTACTATACTCTGATCCCATGAACACAAAATTCATTCATTCATTAGTTGCGCTGCACTGTAGATTTCGAGGCTACCACTTGTTAGCTCAAGCTCCAGTCTACTTTTAATTTCCTCTCTCACTGAATTGTCTTTAAATGTTCAAGCTCTGTGCCAGCTAGTCAGTTAACGGTCACTTCTGTTGGTAGAGAATAATCCATCACAAACGGTGATTTCGGACAGAAATTCAGTAAAAATGTCGGCTGACCACACAGATTCCGTTCCGAACGGTGACTGCCCCCACCTCCCGAACGGTCTTCCGTCGCCTGCTAGGACTGACGACGCCGATATCTTAGCCGCAAAAACCCACAGTTTATCCCTCCAAGACAGCAGTTTCCACTCTACAGGGAGAGAAAATCTCACGATGAACGGAGAAGTGCCGACCAAAGAAGAAGAAAATCGAAAACTCTTAAAGAAAACCACGGATTCCCACGCTAGTTTGTACAGGCAAGATTCAGATAAGCAGCTGCCCGGCCTAGCCCTTGCCTACCGGTCGATCATCCGTGGCGTCGGGGAGGATCCGAACCGTCAGGGGCTGAAAAAGACGCCCGATCGTGCCGCCAAAGCCATGATGTTCTTCACGAAGGGGTATGAGGAAAAGATTGAAGGCAAGTATTTTTTTTGAAATTATTTTACTGTTAAATTTTCCCATTTTTTAGAGGAAGGGGGGGGGGGGGTGTCTTTAGGAGATTAATAGAAAACTAAGGTCGGAGCAAGTTTTAAAAGTGGACACACATATTTGTGATGATGGTGGTGACAGTGTCAGTGATAATTAAATTAATTATTGTCAAATGTCAAGCACAATGATTGATAATTTGACATGATAATCAGTTGAGTTAATGATCTGCATGATTTATGTTGATGATGGTGATGATGATGCAGAGCTACCAAGTATCACGCATTAGGCGTGACATCACTCATTTCGAGCGTCTGAAAATGCTTACGCACGACGCACGCGCTAGACTTTGAAAAACCGCTATACCTTTTACGTGTGTTATACCCTCGCACGCGCGCTTGCGCGCCGAATCATGAAAATGTCACGCATTGCCGATCTTTGAACTTGGCGTCTCTGGATGATGATGAATCTTGAATTTGACAGTGAAGGTGTTGATGATGTTGGTGACGATGACGGTGATGAATGATAATAGTGATGTTATTTATTATTCAATATATTTTCTAACCATAAAAATACTACTGGGCAATCCATTCCATAAATTAAAATAAAATAAAAAGTGATATAATTTCATTTCATACCTCAGGGGCTCATATCAAGATAATGCATTTTTATTGTTTTTTGTTATCTCAAGTGTGTACATTTCTTCAGATTCATATTTGCTTTCCAGTTTGAGTAAAAAAAAAATCATCTTATAGAAAAAAGAAAGAAATTGATGCAGGCTTATAAATGTAACTTGGAGCCAGGAGGAGGGAAAGAAAAACTAGGAATTAATTTGATTTGGACATGTATCATGTGAGATGTACATGTATGTGTAATTGAGGTGGTTTAAAAAAAAAAACATGATGGCTCAGTAATTGAGGTGGTTTTAAAAAAAAAACATGATGGCTCAGTGGTAGAGCAGTAGTCTCTCAAACAGGATATCCTGGTTAAAGGTATAGACCAGTTTTGGACCCCCCCCCCCCTCTCAAAAAATGAAATGGAAGCTCTCATTACCGATCATGTGAATATGTTTTGACTAATATGTGATGACACAAATTTCACCGGGAAACTGCCTACTAATTGATATATTAGGTAAATTATTATATCTATCTGGACCGGAGAGATATCGCGCATGTGTCGCATAGTCCCAACTACATCTTTCTGTGTACAGTGCTTGTAACTTTACCAAGACTGGGCTGAATTACTTATCATTTTGATGACTCAAGAACCTTGCAGTACATACCAATTCTTATCTGCTAGATGATCAACCTTTTCTGATTGATTCCGGCAAAGTTTCTTTCACAATGCAATCGCATGACCAGAACATTAACTGGTCTTTATCTTATAAATGCACTAGTGCCCTATGGTAGAGCATTGATCCTATTCAATCTTTAATCATTTTACATGCACTGCAGATGCTTAATAATGTTTGTCCTATCTACATCATGTAGCACCAATAATGTATGAAATTCATATCCTGACTATTGAAATACATTTATTTATAACAGGTGAATGAAATGAATTGTATTTTGTAACATGTCATTTAACAAAGATTTATCCATTACATTTAATTTGATTACATTACAAAAATGGTCCATTGCCCGTCAAGGCTGTATGTCCCTGTCTTATAACACCACTGAATTCTCAATGGTTTCTCCAGAAAGGGAGGGAGGAACGATCAGAATTTAATGAGCCGTTTCCAAGACAGATGTCACGCTTGAGTAAACAAGTAGTTAAACAGCTTCCATGCTCTGACAAGGAGCAATTAATTGCTTGTAGGTTCGCATAATTTGAGCCAAGCTGTGGCAAGATTTAATTTGGACCTTAATGAGCCTTTCTCAACCAAATTAATGTTGGATGGAAGAAAATCAATCGTTGAGACCTTTGAGAATATCATTGCCTACAGAATTGCTTCAGCATTTATGCACTACGTGTAGATAATAGTTAGTAACTAATGATCCCTGTGATCAAGGTTTCTTCTTTTGTACTTGCAAGCTCTCCTATCACAGCTAAGTGATTATGATAGCTTTTAAGCAGTAAGCACAATGCGTTAGATCAAAATCTGCAATACTGTACAATGTACATGAACATACTGTACTATCATGGATGACTCCTGCAGCCTAAACCATGATTTTTCGTGTTCGTAACTTCTGATTAAACTTCTCTTTTTCTATTACTATTATTCACAACACTTATAACACATATTTAGTTTTTGAGCCACTTAAAAGTGAGATTTCCTTCTTGTCATCTTCTTGTATTCAATTGCTATAGCACTAAATCATGCACTGCTCCTTCGTATTCTTTTACTGTAGAAAGCTCACATCGATGAAAAAAGGTATTTAAAGGATTTACAACTGTACGTGCAGGGAAAGCAAAAGTAGAAAGAAAGAAATATATCCTGGACCTGAGCAATGCAAATTTTGTACACGTACACCACAGTGGCACGGTACATATTCACTTGAAATAGCGCAGCATGTACGGTATAACTTATCTCCCAATGGAAATCGAAAACATTTTAGAAGCACTCAAACATGGGAGGAAGTCATATTGGTTTGATTGACTTCCAGAAAGGAAATGCATCAATCCAGGATATGTGAATTGCTTGGCCAATTGTAGCCAAGTTGTAGACAGATGTATAGAAAATCAATGAAAACAATGCTCCCCCCCCCCACTTGAAAAAAGGGGTGGGGAGCAATTTTATCTGTATCCATTTCAACCACCTCTTTTCATTACAATTGGATTTGTCTGCTGGAGTTATTCTATTTGCATGTATTTGTTGTACATGTACATGTACCTGTAAATGTCCAAATCAAGTCAAATGAATTTTTATTTTATTACTTTTCTCTCTTCTCCATGAAAACCAATGTTAGCTTTAATAGACAAGTAAAGTTGAATAAATAGTTATAATATGAAGATGGTATTATAAATAACTAAGTAATTACTTTACTTTTTTATTTCATTTTTTTTCTCCTGCATTGTCATTTTGCCCTTAAAGGTACATTGTTGCTTTTATAGTCTAAACATTGTATTGTACAAATATCGTAGACATATTGAGTGGGTGGTGCTTACTGTAAGCCCTCACTGGTAATGGGCCAGCTGTCGTGTCACCTGACCTCTTTAAAACGGTTTCTTTATACAACATTTCTTACAAATGCGCTGTGCATTGTTAATTTAAATACACTGTACAGTGTGTTGCTTATTGTAAACGCTGATTTTGCTTCACAACCTTAGAAACCACCTGTACAAATATAAAGACCACATTTTTTGTTTCCCTCAATGATTGTTTCTCAATCCCAAGGAAACCTGTACTGAAGGAACCTGTATAATATATAGACCACCTAAATATAGAAACCCCTTTTCTTGTCACCCTTTATATGAAGAGCTTGGTTCCAAAAGGTACTACATCCATACATGTACAGTGTACCTGTAGATCCAAGTTCTGAGTAGAACACAATTTTTAATTATCATAGTTTAATACATGTAGCAATGTCAGTTTGGAATGATATTTTGGCTGATTATACTATTGTATGATTATGATACAAGTATAAAACCACTCTTTAAAAAAATCAAACTCAGTCTGCACAAACGTTTTTTAATGAAGTTACGATTTTTAAATTTTTGTGGATATACATGTAGTATCTTTTGGAACCTAAATTGGATGTACTACTTTTTGAAACCGAACATCTTGATACTGTATGCAAGTTACAATCCATAACTTGAATGGCTATAGTACCTTAAATGCCTTTTTTTTTGGGGGGGGGGGAGTATTTAACATTTTGGAAGTGTCAGTGTATGAGGCCACTTTTTCATAAAAATGATGTAGTACCTTTAAGAACCGAGCTCTTCATAATCATATACAGGTTTCACTGTATATGTTTCATGTAAATTTCCATTGGTCTCAACAGGATATTAGTGCCAAATGTTGATTACACAGAAAGTGGAGTGACAATTGCCCCGTTTTATTTTTTAGCTCGGCGCAATCAATCAAGCTGACCGACGTTTCATTACTGAAGCGTACCCTACCCTACTTGTAATATATAAGCCTGAGACCTGTAGCATGACGTATGAAGAGGGAGAGAAAATGAGAGAGAGAGAGAGAGAGAGAGAGGGAGGGAGGGGGAGGAGGGAGAGGGAGGTGGGAGAGAGAGAGAGAGAGAGAGGTGGGGGGGGAGAGAGAGAGATTGAGAGAGAGAGAGGGCAGATTGAAAGAGAGAGAAAGAGAGAGAGAGAGAGAGAGAGAGGGGAGGCGAGAGAGAGAGAGAGAGAGGTGGGGGGGAGAGAGAGAGAGAGAGAGATTGAGAGAGAGAGAGAGAGGGCAGATTGAAAGAGAGAGAAAGAGAGAGAGAGGGGGAGGGGGAGGAGGGAGAGGGAGGCGAGAGAGAGAGAGAGAGAGGTGGGGGGAGAGAGGGAGAGAGAGATTGAACATAGATTGAAAGAAGGGAGGAAGCGACAGAGAGAGGGAGAGAGAGATGGAGAGACTTAGAGAAAGGGAGGCAGGAAGAGAGAGAGAGAGAGATTGAGAGATGTACACTGTATATTAAAGGGAGAGAGAGAGAGAGAGAAGGTAGATTGAAAGAGAGAGAGAGAGGGGTGCAGATTGAGGAAGAGGGAGAGAGAGAAAGAGAGGAGGTACAACATATCGTCGCTGTTTTCACAAAGTGACGGTAGTGAAAAAAAATTGCATTCACTTTGCGTTACGATGTTCCTCACTACCGTCACTTCGTGAAAACAAGGACGATATATGTGAAGCTAGGAGGGAGAAATATAAATAATGAGAAGAGTATAGAGAAAGAGAAAGAGAACGATTGTGGAAGGGCAGAGAGGACTAAATGAAGAGATAAAATGAAACAAACATATACAGATATTATTATTGTAGAGCACTTAGAGACTTAGCTGACAAAGTAAGTGTTAGGCGCTATATAAGCAAGGATAATTATTATTATTTGTGGTAGAGATAAAACAGAAAAAAATGTAATAAAACAATGAGTTACAGTACATTGTATCATGTATGTATGTTATTTTCATATGTATGACCTCCTGCATATTATTTGCATATCAAGTAATCATGGATGAAAGCTAAACTTATACAATATATGTGTACACTGTATGAGCTCAAGAAAGTTGCTCATTGAAAATGTTTACTTGTGATTGTGTAAAAGTGGTAAAAGTGACTTTTCTTAGAGAATGATTAATACATTTTTTCATTAAACCTCCAGTTTTGGAAACAAGTTGATTTGTTTTGATATGACATGTTTTTTTTTCCTATAGACTACAGCGAATTTTGTTTTCAGGATCAGTATTCAACAGTTTTTTAGTTTTTTAAAATTTCATGTTGTTGTTGTTTTGTTTTGTTTTGTTTTGTTTTGTTTTTTTTTTGGGGGGGGGGGAGGGGCAAGCAATGCATTACACAATGTGATCAACCTATATTTCATGGGTCATGTGTGCTTTCTTCCCACCCCAGTCCTCTTGGGGCGCGTTCATGCTTAATTTTGAAGGTAGAATGAGCGATCTGAAACGCTCATCGTAAACGCTCATCGTGATCACAGTTCCACGGTGTACTGTTCATGCTTACTTCTCTGGCTCATCGAGGCAATTCTCCGTGTGTGGCCTTTATTGGTCTTCCAGCTGGATTCGCAAACCTTCACTGTGCATGCTATGTAGACCCACTAGAGGTCAGTGCGTTGACCCCATTTAAACGTGTTTACAAATTGTAAATGCATCTTTTTGTGAGTTTACGATCGGCGATCGTGATCGCCGTTTTTCGGTGATTCTACAAAAGTAAGCATGGACGCAACCGTGTTTTAAACTAAACGCGTAACAGATGCCTGATTCTGGCCAGAAAAAGTGAAGCATGAACACGCCCTTGATCTGCGCAGGCCTGATGCTATGAATAGTTCCGACAAGCAACTGCTTGAGATGGTGAGAGCTTCTTAGACCCCTCCCCCCTCCTCAATGAATGGAGTAGGGTAATTTCGTACCTGACTCTGCTTATAAAAGATGCTATCAATTTGGAGTCCATCCAGTGCAGATGATAATGAGGTCTGGGGGGTGTTTCATAAAGCTGTTCGTAAAGTTACGCATGACTTTACAAATGACTTACATGTAAATATGAAAAGCCAATTGGGATGCTCAATCATTTTTAACTGCATCAACTAAAGTTGAACTGTCAGATGTAGCTTAACATTCTTATTTTAACAAACATTTTTTAATGCAAAGTATATTTTTTGCCATAATTTAATTGAGGTTATTAGAAATATAGTCACACTTTGTTAATACATCAGGAAAAACTTTGGGCATCCTATCTGGCGCTTCATATTCAAGTTGTTCGTAAAGTCATGCGTAACTTTACAAACAGCTTTATGAAACACCCCCCTGGTTTTGCATCATTGCACTGTGAAAGAAACTGTCTGTAAGCAATTGGAAAATGATGTTTATGTATTAAAGGCACACTGTCCAACTTGTAGCTACTTGCTCCCTCTATATAGAAAACTTCCCCAATCGGTGCCTGTTTGTCCCCCATAATCCTCTTTTTCTTATGTTAAATGAGAGCTGAGTTAATGAGATAGCCACTTGTCACAGTGACATCTGGCTGAAGTACACTGTAGTAAAGTCTGCCTTTAATAATTAAGAATCATATATTATTGTGAAGCTGTAGAATTAAAACGATGAAGACCATAAACATGTACACTGCACAGAAATGGGTACATGGTATGGGCCTAAACACACACATTTGATGCGAATACACATATTACCCTGGTCGTAGCCGAGCTGCCAAAGTAACTAGCGCTCAAGCATATCAGGTACCCATTTACACCTGGGTGGAGAGTGGCAAATGTAGATTAACGTCTTGCCAAAGAACCAATCAAAATCCACATCCTGTCAAGCATCCCAGCAACTGATTCGTGACAGTAAATACTTGTTTCATAACAGACAAAGTATTGCCAATTACCACCTCGGAACCATGCGCAATATGGTTACCCTTAGGGATCCACCCACATACGTTACCCATGGAAATACTATCCAGCTTCCAGACTTGGCCATGCATATGTTTCCGAAATCGTTACCTCTGTAAATATAGCGTGGCGCGGGGGCTCTTCTTCTCTCAATTGGCCCCGGGCGGCATGGAGATTGAAAAATTATCATCGCAAATGAAAGACCTCTGACGTCTGAGTTTGGGGGTAAAACATACCAGGGCAGAGAGTTACTAAGAGAGAGAAAGCTGCCAGAAAGCTGCCAATATATTCAAACACATAACCCTGGGGTCTGCATGGTCTTTTAAGAGGTCGAAAAGTGCTTGGTCTGTTCCAAATGTGCTTCAAATTGTGCTTCAAAACTAATGCACATACATGGCATAGCATGCTTTTCATTATTCAATTTCAAGTGAAATCTAACCTTCATAGTGACGTACTCTAAAAGAAAGCCGAAAAATCAGAGAAGCAAATAAATGAAAGTTTGAAGAAAAAAATAGGACAACAACAAAAAGTTATAATGTTGTGAAAGTTGTAAATTTGTAATCACTTTACAATGTATGGAAACTTCAATTTTGCTGAATTGTAGTGATGTCGTGACCAGCAACTTTCCCATTTGTTTAAAGATAAACTCCAGTTCTGGTAAAAAAAAAAGAAAATTAATTCTCACAGAATCAAATGAAACTTACACTGAATGTTCAAGATTACAAATAAATGACATGTGCCAAATAATTTTGGAAGAACATGTATACTGGCTGATTAATGAGCATAGAAAGACAAGGTAGTACTAGCCCTGACACCATGTGTGTTGTTCCATAGCTTTCTGTGTACAGTGCTTGTTACTTTACCAAGACTCGGCCAAATTTATTATGATTTTGATGACTCCAGAACCTTGCAGTGCACACCAATACTTACATGCTACACGATCAACTGTTTCTGATCCATTCCACACCTTTTCTTTCACAATGCTATCGGATGACCTTTATCTTTAAACACTTTAATATGACTGAAATTTTGTTTCTTCAAAATATATGACTCTGGAGTTGGGGGGAACTTCTTCTTTAGAGGACCAACAATACTATACTATATTATTCAACCTTTATAATGTTGGATCAAGCATGTTCAAAGTGTTAATTTACCATTTTTAAGAAAAAAAACGTCCACTCCCTTGCCCATTTAAAAAGTAATTTAATATTTGCGTTTATATAGAGTACAGATGAGAGTGATATTGTGATTATTGAAAAAATGGACATCACAAAGAGAAGTACACTCCATTACCCTGGTATTACATTATTATTATCTATAATTCCTGATTGGACACAGACACACAAACCTATTCACAAATTCACCACAAATTATACCCCAAGTATACATTATTCCAATGAAATATTTTAAATTTTTATTTTATTTCTGCATTTTTCCAAATACAATAACTGGAAAGCAAAGAACATATTAAAAAAAGTATGGTATATTAATACAACATATACCAGCAATAATAATTTCTTTCAACACATTATTAAAATACATGTTTATATACATTAACAAACTTAATATTTTTATAACATATTATTATCAATTGAAAGTATTATCCATGCCATCTGTTGAAAAAGTGCAGGAGATCGCGACCATACTGTAAGAGATGCTTGACTAGGATGGTGGCCTCATACATGTATGTCTCCACTTGACAACTGAATGGGCATGAAAAATTCAATTACAAAAAGAAAAAATGCTGACATGTTGGAGTTTAATGCCAGGAGAAAAAGAAGAGTACATTTGTACTTGTTTAAAATATTCTACCAGTACATGAAGTAAGGAACTCGGTTACTGTAGGAGCATGTGTCATTCCTAGTTGAAATAAAATGGTCTACAAGGAGTTGCAAGATAGTTAAAAAACAGAAACAAATGTGTTATTAGACTATTAATCAACTCTGAATATATTTTTCATCTTTCTATTTTGTCCCCAAAGCCGTAATTATTTTTGGGGTCTATTTTCCTCTTTTTTTTTGGTAAGAAAATGCAAGAAAAATGGTCAGGTTTGCTAGGAAATACCATAAAAGTATGTACATGTACATGTATAAAATAGCCCCCCCCCCCCCCCAATTATAGTTCATGTGTGAAAACTACCAGGGATACAATACATGTACAACTTACAAGCCTACATGTATATCTATTTTTCGTAGATGCAGAATTTGCAGATATTGGCAAAAGCCCAAATATTTCATGGAGTTCAGTTTCCTCTTCTCCCACCATGGTTTTCGTGATCTACATGTTGACAACCTGAACTTCACATGCCAGACATCTATTGCCATGGAAACGAAAGCATGGCCCAGTGACCTGTGTCATGCCCTTTTTTGTGAGCAATGAAATTAACTTCTTGTCTCGTTCATTTTTGGGTTATTTTCTTTAAAGAATTCAAGTTGTGTGGGAGTGTCCCATAGAAAGGCACCCAAGTGTTATGGGCTGTTTAAGCATTTATGTCGTTTGTCTGATTAATTGTGTAAAAAGTTGATTATTGCATGCCATTTTTATGGCTAGCCCAGGGACCCGTTTCACAAAGCCTTTTTTCAATGACAAATGACAAAAATCAGTGACAAATCTGCAGATAACCAATCAGAAGCAAGGATTTCAGTAGCTTATAACAAATACTGTCATTTGTCACTGACGACAAGTTTTGTGAAACGCCCTCCTGATAATGAGGCCCTGTTGTATTCAAGGAATTTTTTTTGCCAACGAAAACTCCAGTACCCAAATACCTCACCTGGGTTGAGTGTACAGTACTGTAGCAAATGTAAAATTACCGGTAGATTAATTCCTTTTTGCCAAAGGACATCTTTGCCTTTGTAAGCATTGAATGTGATAATGGTTAAAGTAGATAAATCATCTGTCTGGAGTGTGGAGCTAGAGGGGCATTAAATCATATCATTTTAATACACAGACTTACATTAGTGCCGTTCTGGCTCCAACAGATGGTAATGTTGATGTATTAAAAAGGTAATACAAAGTTTTGGGAAATTTTGAAAATTGGGTGGATAGTGCATCTTTACAATTTTGAAATATTTGGATGCCCCTGTGGATGTTTTATAAGCACTAGAAAATTTAGACCTTAAAACACTTCTGCTTTTGAGAAAAATAGAATATCAAAATTTACCGGTGCCCCCTGTAAATTTCAATAAATTTCAAATAGCGCCCATACGGCCATCCAATGGTAGCTGCGACCATGAAAATCTCAGAATCTGCAGTTGTGATATATAATATCCAAACGACATTAGCCAATCGGTCGATTTTAGTCAAGAACATTGTTTTAAAGCTAAATTTAGATCTTGATCTTGAGAGGGAGCTACATGTATACAACATAAAGAGTTTATTATTAACAATTTCATCACTTTAGACTCGATTTTAACCGCGACAACGATCATTGAATATTGTAGGATCGTGTGTGCTTCCAATATGTTCATTTGAACCATATTCATGGCCTATACCAAAAATTTGTATTAGTTTTAATGCCCTTTTAGCCCCAGACAGATGAAATGGTAATGTTGATATACACTTGTATTAATGTATTAATGGAAATGTCTGAGAGAACTCGGCAGTTAATGGGTGAAACTTTGCTTTTGAATAGAATTGACAGTGATGCTGTACTCTACCTTTTTAGAATAAACTCTAACCATCTCTCCGATTTCCAAACTATTTTTGGCTCGTTTTGGTTCCGCCATCACCTTATTTGGCCAACGATTTAGTTTCTACCTTTATATTAACCCAGAACTGTCAAGAAAGGCATGTACATCGGGATCGTTAGAATCCTGCCAGTCTCTCATCGTCGCGATGTTTGTGCTAAGGTCTGCGTGATCAACAAGTAAAATGATGCTAATATTGATTTTGTCTGAAATGAATCGGGTGAACTTAAGATGTAGCGCCGCAGGCCTGCCGCTCGTTTGGGGGCTTTATTAATCCCAAATGAACCTCTGCACTCTGTGTGTATCTGAACGAGGCACTGATTCATATTGTCTTGAAGCAGATGCATGCATTTGCTATCGTTTAAGGGACATTGGAGGGGGGGGGGGGTGCTTGTGATGTAGACTGTAGTGGATGGGGGGGGGGGTATGTGTGATGTGTCTCATTTTAGTGAATGAATTTGCTTACTTCGGGTTTAAGGCAGTTTCAATCAGGAAATTGTACAGATATGTATTTGGTCTTCATTGACAACTGCTAGTGCTATTTAGTGCTACTGCTACTACTACTACTACTTCTACTTCTACTTCTTCAACTACTACTACTACTACTACTACTACTACTACTACTACTACTACTACTACTACATCTGCTACTACTACTTCTTCTACTTCTCCTACTACTACTACTACTTCTAATACTACTACTAATACTACTAATACTACTACTACTACTACTACTAATTCTACCACTACTACTACTACTACTACTACTACTACTAATTTTACTTTTACTTTTACTTTTACTTTTACTTTTACTTTTACTTCTACTACTACTAATACTACTTCTACTACTACTTCTACTGCTACTAGTACTACTTATACTGAGAGAATAAAACCTTTCACACAGGAGAAAATCAATTTGAAATGTAATTAGTGCAATTCACAAGTGACCTCAAATTGTAATTTTTACTGGATTACTGTCGCTGAAACAAATATTGAAATGGATATAAAATGCATGTGGTATGAATATTGTGGCTTTATGGGGATAAAAACCCATTTGATCTTGGCCTAGCTTATACAAGTGTATTGTGCTCCTGATCAAATAAATTTATCCTCGTTCAAGTTAACAGAATTTTGTATAACTATACAATCTCTAAAAGTCTAAACATTATTTAACAACTGTTTTGAAGATGTACATGTACATGTATCAAATAAAACAGAGATTGAAAATTGACATAGCGTCAAAGTCCATTGCCCTGTGAACATTGTACGACGAAGAATTACAAAATTAGGTTTTCTAAATTGGGCAACTGAATATTTTAGGCGGCATCAAGTTCTGCATACAGATGTTTTGCAAAAGATTAAAGGTAGTACAAAGTTTTGGGAAATTTTGAAAATTGGGTGGATAGTGATTCTTTACAATTTTGATATATTTGGATGCCCCTGTGGATGTACTATAAGCACTAGAAAATTCTGCTCCTAAAACACTTCTGCTTTCGAGAAAAATTGAATATAAAAATTTACCGGTGCTCCCGGTAAATTTTGATAAATTTCAAATAGCGCCTACGGCCGTACAATGGTAGTTGAGATCATGAAAATTTCAGAATATGTAGTTGTCATATATAATTTCCATACGGGAATAGCTACACTGTAATCAGTCAATTTTAGTCAGGAACAATGTTTTATAGCTTAAATAATATTTGACCTTGAGAGGTCGCTATACAACATAAAGAGTTTATTATTTACAAGTTCATAGCTTTAGACTCAATTTCAACTGTGACAATGATCACTGAACATTGTGAGATTGCATATGCTTCCAATATGCTCATTTGAACCAAATTCATGACCCCAAAACTTTTTATTACCTTTAATACCCAGTTAAGCTACGTTTTACAGGTTATAAGTTAATTCCCTTGAATCATGTTTAAATGACTACATCTCTTCTCTTTTCCAGATGTGCTAAATGATGCAATATTCGACGAAGATCATGACGAGATGGTCGTAGTCAAAGATATCGAGATGTTTTCTCTGTGTGAACACCACCTTGTGCCATTCATAGGAAAAGTGAGTATAATGAGGGAGGAGTCTTCTTTACACCAGACTGATATGTAACATGATAGAAACTTAGAAAGACAATATTATGATAAAACTGTTGATGGATGAGCTCACGTTCGTTTTAATTGACAGGTTATAAAGATTATCAAAATTAGTCCAAAATCTCTGAATTGCCAATTTTTACAATATTGTCAGATTTTGACCCTAAAACAAAATTCTATTATAAAAACGAATGAAGTGACATCTACCTGGATAATTTTTCTGTTGGCAATATATCATTTTCTGATAACTGCAAAACGTTTTTTTCTTGTGCTTGTACAAAATAAAGAAAAACTACTGCTTCACACACCTGGTAATGAATAACAGTTTGATTGAGACTGAGAGGTCTTCAATTATGCAAAGTCAGTACAAAAAAAAATGGAATTTTTGTCATTCTTTTCAAATTTTGAGCCCAAATTCAATACATTTTCATTAAAGGGATCGTTTAACAATGTTAAATCTGAGATACACGGTCCTACATGTTACTAGTGTCTGTGATATGGTGTAATATTGAAGCCCTAAAAAAATTGCGCTTCAAAATGATCAAGAAGTGCCTCAAAAAAGTAAAAATCTTTGAGTGACCGGTTTTACCATACTCGTTTTCCCCAATAGACTGTAGTGTTATGAAAACCGTCCGGTGAACGGTTTTCAAAATTTGTAATTCCAATCATTAATATCTTGATAATCAGACAGGCGATTGGCTTGTAAAAGTCATGGAGTTCCTGACTGACCTAAAGGTTTATAATCATCATTGCAGCATGAGCTAAATCAAGGATTATAAGACAAAGTTACCGGATCCCTTTAACAAAAATTGTGCTACATCCGCCCACACCATTTTCCTGACCATGTCATCTAATTTAGTTTTTTCCCCAAAGGGCCCCTTTTTTTAAAGAGTACTGTTTGATGTTTGGCTTGTTTCCTGCTGCCATCTCTCAGTCTTTCTGGGCAAACTTTGAGAAAAGGTCACATCGGAACTAATAAGTCACATTCTACTCCTGTTGCTTCTCAAGTAGCCATACTCATCAATCCTCTGACATTTACATGACATCAGGCTTGTAGTGTGGCCAATCTGAATTGGGGAGGGGAGGGGGGGGGGGGGGGGGGTTGTGTCAGACCAAATTTACCAACAAGTTCAAGTTTGCTGATTTTTTTCTCCAAAGAGCCTCCTCCAAAGAAGGAAGGGAAAGGGGGTTCTTCAGCTAATATGGTATAGTGACAGTGCTTTAAAAATAAAATATTTGCACACAGAAAATGTCGAATTGAGACAGTATCACCTCCCCCCCCCCCCCCCCCCCTCCCCCCGCCAAATCGTGCAATGCCCCTTGCCTGGTATTATCTATACAATGAAGCTGCATTCCCGGAGTTTTTATTATCGATTTCTCCTCAGTTATTAAGAGCAAACATTCCTTTTTTCCGATGTTAGCTTTCATTTACCGTCCACCAACGGATGTCTGGGCCCACTGCCGAGATTAAATTTCCCAGGAATACATTCGCTTCCGCCTGGCAAACGAACGTCAAAAGGAACGTCAAAATCATGGAGATTCATGCACTCTTGGCACTCGCCTCTAACGGTGGCTTTTAATTTTGACCCTTTCTGATAACTTTTATTGACCAGCCTTCCGAATTTAATATCTTTGCCCACTTTAGGAGTGCAAACAATCTGGATTTGAATGCCTCCACTACAGGGTACTAGTAGTCTTATTTCTACCCTCTCTGTAAATTTCCACCCTGAAGTTGTTTTATGTGGCATGATTTTGAAGTCCACGTACAGCCTAGACCTACCAAATGAACATGCAAGTCATGCATTGATACTGCAACAACAAATTTTGTTTTAAAATATGCCATGAAAATGTTGCTGGTAAAATGTTTATCAGTATTCAACACTTGTATGTGAGTTTTATTGCAAAATGATGAAAATATGATATTTACAAACAAGCTTCATTTATGGAATTGTTACAATAGATTATCCTTTTTTCTTCATCTTGGTTTAATAGCTTTAAATGAATAAAATTGGTCTACACTTTGTATGTGGTATGGCTTTCTTTTAAATGTAGTCCCTTCAGATCTGCATGAATGTACTGGGTTTGTATTATTTCTAAAGCTAGATACAAAAATGTGAGAAGTTTGGTAAAATTATGAAATTTTGCTACTTTTTATAGAGTGTGTCACAGAAAACACATCTGTCTCTCTTTCTTGTAGTTTAGGCATGTATTCACCAGGCAAAAAACTGTAATTATTAATTCATTAGTTTGATTGGAAGCAGTTTATCATGTGTCGATTTTCCTCTTGAAATTCAATGACCACAAATGTGATGGCTCATTACTTTTATAGCCCTCATAAAGTGTTTATCCAGGTTGATGGATATTACCATTTAAATGTATATCCATGATTACACTTAATGTTAATTTATAATTGTATTGAAGTTAATTCAATAATACATTGATTTACAAGTGCAATTCAGCATGGCAGACAAGTGATACATGATACATCTTAAACAAGAAAAAGGCCCTTGAGTGCAGTACCATTTTAAAACAAAATTCTTTTTTTGTCCCTGACACCGCCTAACTACAAATCTCAATCCGAAGAATTTCTGTGGATACCCTACATGTATTTTGGTTAACAACGAAGTGGCAAAAGTGGCTAAACCTGATGAGATTTTGCCTCTTTTCTTTCTCTTACATGTAGATGTATCATAGTTTTCTAATTGCAGGTTTCATTCTTTCATAGCCAGTAGTGTATCCAGAAATTATACAAGTTATACTTTGAAGGTTTAATAATTTTCGGAGGGGGAGGGGGGTGGGGGGGGGGGTGAGGGGGCAAATTGTAGAGTGTGTGTTGAACAGACCCACAGCACAGAGGGGGAAAAATACATCAGGGGGAATACACCATTTCCATTCTATTTCTGTAAGAGGTGTTGTGGTCCAGCGGATACATGTAGGTCTCTGCACTGTGAACCTTAAAGTACAGGGTTCGAATCCCTGTTGCAGCACTAATGTCCTTTGACAAGACATTAATCTACATTTGCCACACTCCACCCAGATGAGGTTAGTTGGTACCTGGAAGGATTCAATTCCTTAAAGTGCTTGAGGGCTGTAATTGCAGATGTAAGAATGATAATGGAGCACCAGGAGTGACAATATGCCAGCCCTGGGTGCTCAACAAAACTCTGTTTAATTTTTGTTTTAATGATGTATACCCAAGTGGTTGCCCCAACATATTCCCACAGAAACATCATTTTTGTCAAGTCCAAGGTGTTCATCTCATGAGCGATAATAATAATAATAATAACAATGATAATCTGGATATCCATTTTCATATAAATGCAATTGTTGAAAATACATTTATGATAATACCGGTATATGATTTTTTTTCTCTCTCTATCTCTCTCTCTCTCTCTCTCTCTCTCTCTCTCTCTCTCTCTCTCTCTCATTCCCCCCCCCCTCTCTCATTTTCTCTCCACCCCCCTCTCTCTCTTTCTCTCCCTCTCTCTCTCTCTCCATCTCCATCTCTATCTAAAGGTATCTGTTGGTTATCTTCCAAATAAGCGAGTACTAGGTCTCAGCAAAGTTGCAAGGTAAGAAAGAAACTTGATCTGTTTGGAGCCAGAAGGGCGTTAACTCCTATACTTCAACACAGACTTTACACCTTTATGGCCCTGGGCAGAAGGGTGTTGTTCTGTACTACTTTTGTCCAGCAATTTTCCTTCACACAATAACTTTTACCTAAATTCCTATTTTAATGCCCTTTTAAACATTTTTGTTAAGGTCAAATAACTGGTAAAGTAACAAAATAGGAAGCTTTTATTCCTTGTTTTGACCTTGTAGTTTTATTTTATTTATTTCTTTTTTAAAAAAAAACCTTATGGCTAAGCAAAATGTACATGAAACACTATTATTGACAATGTAGATTATGAGAATGTTCTAGAATTCTACTCCATTCGCCTTGTTATTGATTGGACAATATTTGGTATTATTTCCATTTTTAATTAACTTATTTCTTCTTGATTTCCTTTTTCAGACTGGTTGAAATTTACAGCAGGAGATTACAAGGTAAACCTATTACAATTGGTACATGGACCAGGGGGTGTTTCACAAAGATCCTTAGTTGAACTTATCTTTAAGTTGGACTTAACAATTATGGAAAGCTGCAAACATCTTTGAAAATATTTGTAACAGTTATTTTAAAAGGCATAACATGTTGATTCAAATCATTCATAGTTCGTTTTTTCAAGGAGATTCCATGTTGTAGATGTGGAATTTATAAAAAGTCTAAACTACTTAACATTTTTGCTCTTAAATTTGTTTTTTCTTAAGGCTACAAGTGGCTCATCATAATTTTTAAGTCCAACTAAGACTTAAGTTCGACTTTCAATCTTTGTGAAACACCCCCTTGATTAGGTATGTTTTGAAGAGATGGTTGAGTTCTGGGAAAGGTGACTCAATAATTTGTAGAGCAATTAATGTTTAACACATGGTGAAAAAAGAAAGCAGTAAGGTCGGTGTATTAAAGAGAAGGTTGAGTTCTGGGAAAAGGTGAAAAATAATTTGTGAGCGGTATCATTCTTATGAAGCAAGTGTGGAAGAACATCAGATAAGACATGTTCCCTGAAAAGCATGACTCTTCAAATGCCTTCATATTCTAAATATGTCATGTAACATCGTAAAACTCTGGGGTAGGATTTTTACGCCACGTGTTCGTGTAGTCCCATATACATCTTTCTGTGTACAGTGTTTGTAACTTTACCAAGACTTGGCCAAATTTCTTATCATTTTGATGATTCCAGAACCTTGCAATACACACAAATTCTTATATGCTAGATGATCAACCATTTCTGGTTGATTCCACACCGTTTCTTTCACAATGCAATCGCATGACCAGAACACAACTTCATCTTTAAACAAGAAGGATTCTTTGAGCCAAGAAGAATCGAAGGGAGGGAGTGACATCATGGTGCAAAAGTCAGGAATCCCTGCCTAAGAGGGAAAACGCAGACTTGATAAATGATTATCATGATTATGCTTATTACAGTTTACTTTTGCATTCTTTAGGTGACTGTGAAAGCTGACATAAATGTTCATTGGGAAATCTGATTTATTTGATTATTTCAAATCTGTTTTAATCATTGCCCATTTTTTTTCTTCAACTGCTCTTTATTTCACCTGCAGTTCAAGAAAGATTGACCAAACAAATAGCCCTCGCTGTGACAGAAGCTATAGCTCCGGCTGGCGTTGGAGTAGTCATTGAAGCCGTGTAAGTTCTCTCAGACATTTGCCCCAGCAGATGATGATTGCTCCAGGCTATAAGTTGTCAAAAGTATAAGCCGCTTTGGAGGTAGCTTTTGTACAAATGACCCAAAAATATCCACAGATTCTTTAAACATGGAGACATCTCACTTTGTGCATTTTGGAATGATTATTACCAAAGTGGTGGAGGTGCTTCATAATTGCTTTGTGTTTACACTCTTTAAAAATAGTACTTCCAACTGAATATCATGGAAGGTACCAGCTCTGCTGCATAAATGAGTAATGATTACACAACTATCATGAACATGTATCCAGCAATTGTGGGTTTTACAGTATGTACAAATGACGTTTATCTGCCCACACGCAGATAGTATATCTGGAGTGGCCTATTGGGTTTGGATTAGGTTTAGTGTTAGGGTTAGGTATAGTGTTAGGTCCATGGTTGAAAGTAGAACTCCAATTAGTGTATGAAATTACCACAAAGTAATTGTTGCAGGAGCGAATGTTGTACAACAAGGTTCTCTTGTACTGTATAAGCACTGGAGCACAGCGTTAGAAGGCAATGAAGCAGTATAAACCTGCTGACTACCAAATTCTCTGATTGCCATAGGGTTTACATAGGGGTCATCCAGTTCCAGTAGGCAACCGGTTAATCCAAAAGCAAAGTAGTGAAGGCAGCCGTGCATGAAACCACAGCCTTTTGTATGCACTGTGGCTTTATCAATAACTGCAATTTGCTATGGTGACTTCGCAAAACTACACGCACATTGCACTGTTTGATTGATTTGTAATGTTTTGTTGGAAACATGAATAAATTT
Organism: Strongylocentrotus purpuratus; assembly: GCF_000002235.5. Lineage (NCBI taxonomy): Eukaryota > Metazoa > Echinodermata > Echinoidea > Camarodonta > Strongylocentrotidae > Strongylocentrotus > Strongylocentrotus purpuratus. The sequence continues at coordinate 15,810,942 of NW_022145601.1, read as the reverse complement.
GAAATTGAAATTGAATATGTCATTTAGGAGCACTCAATATCAGATTTATATCATATTTTGCATCTAACACTAAAGAGAAGAAACATGGACCAGCAGAAGTACCACGAGAGGAAGTAAAAAAAAAAATTGAAATGTGCAATAAATAAGAGTCGCAAAGTATGGTACGGTTTCAGAGAAAGTGAAATGTCTCACCAAATTAAAATGATGGTACAGAGGGTTAGAAATAGCTTAATACAATAATATGCAGAGGGCCATTTTAAGAATGGGATGTCCACAAAGTTTAATAGACTTATAATATGACGGTTTCAAGAAACTGGCCCCTGTTGTCAATACAGAAGTTGGGGAATTTCCACGAGCATGCAAGACATTGCAGTAGATCTATATTTTTGCTATAATGGCAGACAAAAGTATGAAGGTAGCTTGAGCCAGATGCATGCACATGTAATGGGCATTAACCCTAAAAAGACGGCTCGGTGTAAAAATGTCAGAGGAAAAAATGTCAGAGGTAAAAATGTCAGAGGTAAAATGTCAGAGGTAAAAATGTCAGAGGTAAAAATGTCAGAGGAAAAAATGTCAGAGGTAAAAATGTCAGAGGTAAAAATGTCAGAGGTAAAAATGTCAGAGGTAAAAATGTCAGAGGTAAAAATGTCAGAGGAAAAAATGTCAGAGGTAAAAATGTCAGAGGAAAAAATGTCAGAGGTAAAAATGTCAGAGGTAAAAATGTCAGAGGTATAAATGTTAGAGGTATACAATAAAAACAAAAGCATGTGACAAGCTTGTTATAATTACACCCGGTTATATATTTAATTAGGCTTATCGAAAAAGAACAGCGAGGGATATTCTGCAGTCGTTATTTCACCGCTGCTTTATTTTCCACTTTCCCAGTTTAAATTTATTTACCTTTCGGCCCAAAATTGTGACTTTTTGCCCGATTATTGCCGAAGGAAGAGGGGGGGGGGGGGGGAGGGTATTCTTCTTCTGGGGCACGGTGACCCGGCTGCTCTCCCCTTCCTCTTATATATGCTTTGCTTTATATATCCTTCCGAACAGTGGTCAATGCCTAGGCAGAGCAGGCAGACTAATGGGACATGGTTTCTACTCCGAGTTTCGCGCCTTGCAAGCAGTCATCAGGCAACTGATAGCATTCTTAAAAGTACATGATTATCCTACAACCTTGGTACAAATACCTCTAAAAGACTAAAGACTTAACTAATAAAAATACAATTGGAATTACTCATGAGTATTCTTATTGCATTGTATTCAGGTATTGTAGTCTTATTTTTCATTTCATTTCATTTATTTTCATATTTCTCATAAACATACATTTATTTCAAATGAAGTACAAAATTGTTTTTATTTTAATAACAAATAATAACAAAGATAAGTGGTCAATATGAATTTGTGATTTAACTAAGAGAAATATGATGGGACCTACATGAAAGCAAGCTTGTAAGGCTGTAGGCCCCAGTAAAGTAATTGTGGTAATAAATGGAGGACGGATATACATGTATTGTATAGCTCTTATTTTGAGCTTATTTGTACCAAGGTTGTAGAGGAATCATGTACTTTGATGAATGCTATCAGTAATTTGTCTGATGATCGCTTGCAAGGCATGAAACTCGGAGTAGCAACCATGCATGTCCCATTATTCTGCCTAGTTCAATATTTATTTACCGGTATATTATGCTTTTGTATAAGCAAATGGTACTGGTACACTGAGCAAACTTCCGGGGGGGAAAGATTTCTAAAATCGAGAAGTTTGGCCATGTTTTATAGGCTGAGTTGTTGCTCCATGGTGTAATCATTAAATAAAAAGAAAAGTCAGTACAGCCCACAAAATAGGATCAGATATCTATGAACCTCCCCCCCCCCCCCCCCACTTCTCCTTCACTTTTGAAGATTGTTGGACATTTCAACTGCGTGGCAATGACTACTATTATATGTAATTTCCAATAAATGCATATTTCCGACAATTCCACTTTCTTGTGGGCTTGGTATTTTGATACTCTGAAAGTAGGGTCCATGCTGAAACAAAGCAGAAAGCCATGTTATCAGTGCTAACTGCACCATCACATTCCCGAAGTGCGCACGTTGCAATAAAATATTGTCGATTACTATTGCGGTATATAATAGTCTGGGAAAAATCAATAAGCAGCTTTGTTACTCCGATACAAAGCAGAAAGCCGCCCACGTTACATCAATTAAAGAGAAGGTTGAGTTCTGGGGAAAAGTGAACAATAATGTGAGCGTTTGTTATCATTCTTATTATGCAAGTGTGGAAGAACATCAAAGAAAAAAGATATTCCTTGAAAATCTATTTCAAATGACTTCATATCCCAGATATGACAAGTAACAGCTTTAAAATGAGGCCCGATTTGTATGCCATATGTTTGTGTAGTCCCATATCAATATCTTTCTGTGTACAGTGCTTGTTACTTTACCAAGACTGAGCCAAATATTTTATCATTTTGATGACTCCAAAACCTTGCACTACACACCAATACTTACATGTTTATGCTAGATGATCAACCTTTTCTGATTGCTTCCACACCGTTTCTTTCACAATGCAACTTCGCAAGACCAGAACTCAACTTTATCTTTAAATGCCAATCGCACCATCGCATTTTAGAGAAGTGCGCGCTTTGCAGAGGTTCGGTTTAAATGACATCGTTATTTATAATTGTCGGAGAGTTTAAAATGGGGATGAGCTTCTGAATCGAGACAGTCTTTTACTTTTTGGAGCGGGTTTTTAGTTTTCGGAGCGACTTTTTACTTTTCGGAGCGACTTCTTGATTTTCTTATTCTTACTCCACTTCCTTTGCCGCCATTAGGTGCTAAAGCTTTAGCAGAGTTCGGGGCGCCCAGCCCTTATATGTAACTTTTCGTGATTCCTCGGGATTATGTAACTATTTTGTACTAAATGCACTACTCACTTTAACACTTGACTTTTGTCGAGAATTTTCATTTCTTCGTTTGGACTTTGTTCGTCTCTGGAACGTTACACGGGCTATGTTGCAGGCTGCCACCGGCCAAACCGGTCCGTTTCACAAACATTAACACATAAACCAAATCAAAATATCAAAAAATGTTAGACATTCATTATATGCAAGCCTGATCACAACAAAATAAATTTCAAAATCTATTTTCCACATTGTATTATCCTCAGGACACATGTACGAAACACTTTGCTAATTTTTTTGCTTGTACCTCTGACATTTTTACGACTGACATTTTTTCCTCTGACATTTTTACGACTGACATTTTTACCTCTGACATTTTTACCTCTGACATTTTTACCTCTGACATTTTTACCTCTGACATTTTTTTCCTCTGACATTTTTTCCTCTGACATTTTTTCCTCTGACATTTTTACCTCTGACATTTTTACCTCTGACATTTTTACCTCTGACATTTCTACCTCTGACATTTTTTCCTCTGACATTTTTTCCTCTGACATTTTTACCTCTGACATTTTTACCTCTGACATTTTTACCTCTGACATTTTTTTCCTCTGACAATTTTACCTCTGACATTTTTACCTCTGACATTTCTACCTCTGACATTTTTTCCTCTGACATTTTTTCCTCTGACATTTTTACGACTGACATTTTTACCTCTGACATTTTTACCTCTGACATTTTTACCTCTGACATTTTTACCTCTGACATTTTTTTCCTCTGACAATTTTACCTCTGACATTTTTTCCTCTGACATTTTTTCCTCTGACATTTTTACCTGGCACCTTACATAGGGGTCATCCGGTTCCAGTAGGCAACCGGTTAATCCAAAAGCAAAGTAGTGAAGGCAGCCGTGCATGAAACCACAGCCTTTTGTATGCACTGTGGCTTTATCAATAATTGCAATTTGCTATTGTGACTTCGCAAAACTACATGCACAATGCACTGTTTGATTGATTTGTAATGTTTTGTTGGAAACATGAATAAATTTGAAATTGAAATTGAATACGTCATTTTTTTTAGGAGCACTCAATATCAGATTTATATCATATTTTGCATCTAACGCTAAAGAGAAGAAACATGGACCAGCAGAAGTACCACGAGAGGAAGTAAAAAAAAATTGAAATGTGCAATAAATAAGAGTCGCAAAGTATGGTGCGGTTTCAGAGAAAGTGAAATATCTCACCATATAAAAATCATGGTACAGAGGGTTAGAAATAGCTTACTACAATAGCATGCAGAGGGCCATTTCTCGAATGGGATGTCCACAAAGTTGGTTTTGATAAACTGGCCCCTATTGTCAATACAGAAATTTGGGAATTTCCACGAGCATGCCAGACATTGCAGTAGATCTATATTTCTGCTGTTATGGCAGACAAAAATACGAAGGTAGCTTGAGCCAGATGCGTGCACATGTAATGGGCATTAACCCTAAAAAGACTGGGGGCTGATTTAGCCGCCCCCCTCTATTTTTCGCGATTTTAAACTGTAATACTTAAATATTTGACGATGCCACTTCATGACTTTTTTCCCTAGAGTCTTGCGCATCTTTTGATACCAAATTTGCGCGCACACCGGGTCAACGATCCGGGTATTATGTAACATTTTGCGATAGTGTGCTCATTGGATTGTTTAATATTCTTAATCACTAATACTTATTTCCCTTATTGTGCTCACCTGAGTGTGATGCCCGGGGAGCATCGTTTGGTCTCAAGTTTTATCACTTTTCTTCTCTCAGTCATCTCAGGTGAGCACCATCAGGGATTTTTTTGAGTTTTAGTTTTTAGCGTTAGTTTGAGTTGTAGTTCTTAATTTCAGCTTTCAAATTCTATGTTATGTCTTTTAGAAGAAGAAAAAAAAAATCATTTGAGTATTGAGTACATGTTATGAGTTTTTGATGTAGCCATTATTTGTGTTATGACATGCACGATTCATTAGAAAATGGATTAGTGAATACGAGTGCTTGAGTCTGTGTTCAAACTCATTTTCATAGTTGTACCTACATGCTTACTGCCTATTCCCAAACTCATTCCTGTTCATACTCGTATCAATGCTCACCTTGTCACCTTTTCGCCCCCCCCCTCCCCCTTCCTCCCATTTCATGCTCATTTGTAATACTCGCACTCAAACCAATACTCGCTCATATCATATCCACATTCATTTTATTGTGGTGTATGAGTTTGAGTTTATACATCCTGTAAGTTTGTATACCTTTGCTTGAGTAAGCCATTATTTAAATCCTGATGAACAGATCTCATACTTCATACTCATACTGTCAAATGATAAACATATATAGAGCTTACTCCCATTCTGTAATGTTTCATTATCTCAATTTTATTATTAGCAGTATTTTGTAGCATTATGAAATAGAATTACTTGTATATCATCAAACTCATACTCAAACATATTCTCAAATTAATTTTTACCCTGTTCACTCCTTACCATACTCATTCTCCTGCTTGCTGTACTGTTACAGTCAATCTTTGTATTTCAAGTCAAGTGATTAAATCACTCAACTACCCTACTTTTCATCCGAGTGTCTGATACACACTTCAAGTGAGCCCCTGTTTAACCTTTCACAATTGGAAGGCAGTGGCAGTTGTCAAACTGATGTACTAGGAAAGGGGTGTCTAAGGGGTGGTATTTTTGTTCTTTATAGGCACATGTCTGATTGAGGGTTGTGTATAGGAGCTGAGAGCAAGATCATAACTTCCTGCATGCATGCTTGTGTACTCATACAACCGTTTGACTGTTTGGAGTGAGAAGAACGTTAACTTATTATCTTACACAGAGTTAGTGCCCTTCTGGCTCCAAATAGAAGATTTGTTGATGTACCTTTACCATGAACAGGGGCCCGTTTCATTAAACTTGTTATCTATAACAACTGCTAAATTTCTATGACAAATTTGTTCTCAGCCAATCAGATGCCAGGATTCAGTAGCTTATAACAGTAGCTTATAACAATAGCTTATAACAGTAGCTTATAACAGTAGCTTATAACAGTAGCTTATAACTTGTTATTGCCCCTTACAAAAATGTACCATGGTAACCATGGTACTTTTGTCCAAATTACCATCCACCATGGTAACCATGGTTATCATGGTACCAAAACAATGAAATACATTGCTTAATGACCCAATTTATTTCATTGTTTTGGTACCATGATAACCATGGTTACCATGGTGGATGGTAATTTGGACAAAAGTACCATGGTTACCTTGGTACATGGTATTGAGTTTTATGAAACAGGGCCCACAAGCTGAACATCAAGATAATAATGTCCTTGGTCCAGTTTGCTGAAATTTTGTGATATTTTTTTATGGGACTACGAGTATGCTGTGTGTGAGACTTGTACATGGTATATTCACCAATTCTGGTGTCTGTAAATTATGACCTACTACTCATGAAAACTGATGACAATCTCCCTTTAAAGGGATTGGCTTTTGTTTCAATTAAACCTTTAGGTCAGTCAGGAACCCCATGTCTTTTACAAGCCGATCGCCTGTCTGATTATCAAGATATTTATGATTGGGAATGGAAATTAAAAAATTTGTTTTCCGAACAGTTTTCGTAACATTACAGTCCATTGGGGAAAATGAGTATGGTAAAACTGGTCACTCAAAGATTTTTTACTTTTTTGAGGCACTTCATGATCATTTTGAAGTGCAATGTTTTTAGGGCTTCAATATTACACTATATCACAGACACTTAAACATGTAGGGCCATGCATCTCATATTTAACATTGTTAAACAATGCCTTTAATTCTTGTCATGTCTTGTCTTTTTTTCTTCCGCACACACAGCCACATGTGCATGGTGATGAGGGGCGTCCAGAAGCTGAACAGCAAGACGATCACGTCCTGCATGCTCGGCGACTTCCGAGAAGATCCCAAGACGAGAGACGAGTTCCTGCAGCTCATACGAGGATGATGATGGAGAGATGGGGAGATGTGGTGGAGGAGGAAGAGAAGGAAGGAAGGATGAGGAAGGAGAGGAAGTATTACGGCATTGGATGGTGATTTAGATGTACAGCAGTCAGCAATAAGATAAACAAAGATGATCATTGGCAATCGGTTGTAGCTTTAAAAATGTAGGTGTTATCAGAATAAAAGGGTAAAATTTTATAACTAGCACATTAAGCCCAAAATGATGATCCCGGATGTATATCAGTCAGCAAAAAGATAAACAGAGATGACCATTTGACATACATTGTAGTTTAAAAAATATGGGTTATATTGGAATAAAATGGTAAAATTAGGATACAGATGTAATAACTATCTGGTAGAAGACCAGGATTACTCTGAATTAAACCCATCAGATAATGATCCTGGATGTCCATCATTCAGCAATTATATTTTTAAAAAGGCAATCACTGAGTGTTGGATGTATTTATGAGAACCAAAGGGTTGTAATAAGATACAATTTGATAACTAGCCTTTAGGAGAATAAGCCCTGGTACAGGCAAATTCTGAGTTACCTTGTAAACCCGTCAGCCACTCCAGTGTGATGTCATACTGGTCAAGGTTGCTGGTTCCAAACATTTTTGTGCTAGACAATGATGTGATGATCACACCAGCGCCAAACACTGAATTTACCCTGCTTCAGCCCGTTTGTAAGACCTTGTCGGTAATCTCAGGCTTCCATGCACAAAAATGTCATTGTTAAAAAATATCTTATATGACTTCTTTATGAAATTCATTGCCATTTTGTATTCTAATGAATCTTTGTACAGCTTCACTTTAATAGAATGGTGTGCTAATTGCATTCGTAAAGCCTATCTGCACTAGTTAGGCCAGGAGGGATTAGACCTCCCGGTTATCTCATCAAATCAGCGCTCAATTAACATGAGAAAAAGGGGACCATGGGGGACCAATGGTCACCGATTAGGCATTGTTTGCTATATAGAGGGCGCAAGTAGCTATATTAGTGCAGTGGGGCTTTAATTAAAGAGCACAGAAAAGAGGCATGGTTAATTACAAACTGCTTTTGTAGCTCAGTGCCTATAAATACCTCTTAATGTAGCTCTCAAAATCCTTTTTATAAAGTACTGGATATTACATGTGATGTCAAGTTTAGAAATGAATCAGTTGAAAAAATTCCTTTGACATTCAAACACCAGAGAATTCAACCTTGACTTTTATGTGCACTTGTGGATGTTGATATTGGTGGTGAGAAGAAATTTATAAAGTTATGTAGCCATGAAAAATGATCATAGAGAAATTATATATTTTTTCAGCCAATCATGATTCAAAATTCAGTGACATTGAAAGTGGTGGGTAGGTGGTAAGATACATGTAGATGTTAATGCTGCTGTCAGACTTTCACTCAATGACTTGTATTATGATCAAAACCAATAATGCTCAAGTTCATGGCAAGCTTTATTTTGGTTACCGCAAAAAATTACCCGGTAAGGAGTATTTCATAGTTGCAGTTTCAAAGAAAATCATGTAGTAGATGTAATTTATGATTGACTTTGAATAGATATTAGCTGTGGTATTATGTAAGTTCAAGTACAAATAGATATATTTATTAAAATATTTTTAACTACTGAATAATGTACAATATCTATTTTAATATTTATTGCTGTAATTATGTTCAGAATGTTTTTAACAAGCTATTTAAATTCTAAAGGAAATTATTTAATGAAGTTTGCTGTATTCTTTAGATAGTATTCACCTAATGTAATACTTCAGGTTGTTGGGAATTGAAATTCTCAGTGAACTTGATTAAGACTGTATTCAACTTGAAGTGTGCCATATTCAAACAGATCAACAATTTTAAATCATAGACAATCAATGTAATCAAAGGCTTTTGGGATTATTTTTGTGTTTTGCAAAATTGTTATATCATTGCCAGGTGTCAGGGAAATTAATCCCAATGATTTCTCCAGTGACAATTGCTTAGAGGTATAGTGTTTGGGTCCATATTGTCACAGGAATTAGGTAAAGATAACCAACACAATTTGCATTTTTAATCCAAGGAAGAGTGCTCATAATGTACAAGATAATGAATGAAATCAAAGACTTTGGGGTATTTGTTATTAGTCTTGCAAAATATGTTACTTTGTCAGTTGTTGGGAATGAAGTATTAAGAACCGAGTCAATGACTCGTTTAAATACCTTCTGATTTTGTCTGTAAAATCATTAGCTTTTGGTGTTGGATTCTAGGTGTTTGCTATTACCTCATTTTTGTCCTAATTATAAAATTAAGAATTGAACATTCTGCAACATATTGCAAGGTCTTTCAACTTAGATCGGTTAGATTTTAATAAGTAGCTTGAGGTAATAAACGATTGGTCAGAGCACACAGAAAAGACTTTATGAAAAGTATAGTTTGAGTGCAAAAGTATCAATTTTTACTGAATGTGATTAAAACAATTTGAAGGTAATACAGTGAGACCTGTCTTTAAAGACCACCCAAGGGAGACAAGAAAAGTGGTCTCTAAAGGCAGGTGGTATTCATGTACAGGTTCCTTTTAATAGTACATGTTTCAATGAGAAACCATGTCATGGCCTTCTTGGGGGCAGCAGAAAAAATGCAGTTTCTTCACAAAAAGAGGTATTGTGAGACCTCAATGAGAATAAGTTCTAATATTTTTCACTGGGTTTAGACTATATTAAATTTCTTCCAAAATGTGATCATAGATCTGATGTGGCCAGTGGGAAAAAAAAACAGAATTAAGAAGGCAATGGCAATGAGCAGTTGAAGAGCAGTAAGATATAATAAGCTCCATTTTTATATGTCATTATTAATAGTTAAAATAGTGTGTGGTTTTGTAGATTATATATTGTAAATTTTGAAGTAGATTAGATCATTCCTCGGTGAGAAGTTGTAAAAATACTTTACATGAACTATTGGTGCTTCTTTATGTTTTTCAGAAACAATTGGTTCATGTGGTAGATGTTTGTATTTGTAAGAGAGTAATAACTTCCATGTACAAGTATGTTTTATTCCCTGTAAGTTCAAAGTAAAAGTTTCTTTTGTCATAGTGGTGATAATTATATTAGTTTTTTTAAATATTGTTTACAATCATGTGTTCAGGGAAGTGGCTTCCGTCAACTGTTCAATTCAGTTCAGGAATAATTATAGTGATGGATCATGGTACAGCTTGCTTATGAGATTTTAAGGTGTATTGAATCATTATGATTTTATGTTTTGATTAATAATGATTAATTTCCAAATCGAATACTGAGACACTCTATCAAAAAATATTTTAACCAAATATTCTGACTCTTTACAGTTGAAAAGGTCAACATGACTTGTGCAGTTTTAAGGTCTAATCATCATTTGATGATTAAATGATTATTAGACTAAATGGTCATTGCACCAAATGATAAGTAGACAAACTGATTATAGGTTTAGGGTAAGTGTTAGATTCAAGGAATCTTACTTCCGCAGAGTAGCTCCTGCCGGAGCATGCATTGCATAATCATTTGAACAAGTTATTTATGTTCATTCTTGGTGACATTCCCTAGAATTCCTGGTCTATTGGATTCAGTAGTAACATTCCTTTTGTTTTCATAACATGAATTGTGTGCTTTGTGTCAGCATTATACATGCAATAACTGTAGGCTGTTTTGTCTTTTTTTTTTTTTTTAATTTCAAAACATATATTCAAACATGTACATTTGTTTACTTTTAGAGTATAATTTTTCATAAGCTAAAATTATGATAGAAAAGTTAACATTATGATTTTGAATTAACAATTCTACTTGCAGATCATGATGCATATATGTTCCAATGATTCTTTCATTTCTTACAATGTATTTAGTGTGTTGCTTTGTCAGGCAACCATTTCAATAGTGCACTTTTTTACAACAGATGAGTTGTTATTGTATCTTACATAGTTCAAATCATTCCTGACTAATATAATCTCATAAAAAATGTATAAGAGACCCATAGAAATTTGAGAGAGAAAATGTATAATCTTTATTTGGCTTTCTATTCAAATGAAAATGTCACAAAAGTATTGTATAACTTATCTCTCAAAATGTTTAGAGAGTAATAGCATGTTATACCCGAAACTGTATTTCAGTTCATGGAGAAGTTATTTAAAACCATATATATATATTATCATGCTGTTAATTTATGTTAATTTACATATACAGTTAACAACTAAATTATTATAACCCTTACCAATTGTTGTGAAAGTATGAACAAAATTTATTTGTCACAAGATATGTTTCTTGAGAATGTGACATCTATTTGCATTCATTGGAGACCCTAATTCAACCAGTCCAACTTTCATTCTCGAGTTACAAAAAACACAAAACCATCAAATTTACAAGGGGTATACAAAATTCAATTGTTAACTGTATATGTATTCATTCTGTTCTTCATTTGAATCCATTTGAAATGTGTTTTCTACCTTATGTTGTTCCTTGGTTGTTTACTTTATATGTGTGCTTCACGGTTTTCACTATTTTAATTTGTATTATTACTTCATTATCGTGAGTATAGATGCAGCAAAATGTGCTAGATATGGTTTAAGTTTGGCTGATATATTTAGTTTCAAACCGTCCGCTTGTGATACATTGTTGTTTATAGGCCATATTCTGAAAACAATGCTATCTTCTTTTGTTAAGAAAAAATTATGTTCACTGTCATCACAAAGTGAAGTTGCACGGAAAGAACACTCATCATTGGTACGCGCACAGATGCCTCTTTACTTAACACGAATGCAGCCAGCTCTGTGTGGACATAACCAAGAACTTGTCCCGCTTTTCATTTGTCATGACGATGAACCTCTTTTACTAACAAATACGATAGCATCATTTTTAGAATACCACCCCCTGCCAATGGTTTAGTCTTGGGTTGTTTTTATTGTTTATACAGAACCATTATAGTTGTATGTATTTTACATTATGCACAAACTCTTTTACCAAGCATTTATATGCTTTCCAAATCATCCTTTTTAATAGTGTCATATAAGATAACATCAATTTCAGGAACAACCCCATGTAAAATGGTTTAGTCTTGGGTTGTTTTTTATTATTTATACAGAACCATCACAGTTCTTCTTCTTCTTCTTCTTCTTCTTCTTCTTCTTCTCTTCTTCTTCTTCTTCTTTCTTCTTCTTCTTCTTCTTCTTCTTCTTCTTCTTCTTCTTCTTCTTCTTCTTCTTCTTCTTCTTCTTCTTCTTCTTCTTCTCTTCTTCTTCTTCTTCTTCTTCTTCTTCTTCTTCTTCTTCTTCTTCTTCTTCTTCTTCTTCTTCTTCTTCTTCTTCTTCTTCTTCTTCTTCTTCTTCTCTTCTTCTTCTTCTTCTTCTTCTTCTTCTTCTTCTTCTTCTTCTTCTTCTTCTTCTTCTTCTTCTTCTTCTTCTTCCAGTTAAGTGCCGCTTCATGGTGATGAAGATAATCGCACTGGTTGTATGTATTTTACTTCATGCACAAACTCTTTTACCAAGCGGCTCTATGCATTCCAAGGCATTCGTTTTAATAGTGTCATATAAGATAACATCAATTTCAGGAACCACCCCATGTAAAATGGTTTAGTCTTGGGTTGTTATTTATTATTTACATGTATACAGAACCATCATAGTTGTATGTATTTTTTACGTCATGAACAACTCTTTGGATAACAGATCTCTACCTCTTGAAGAAGACTAAGGCGTAAATATTCACTTCTGAATGACAAACGCCTCACAACCAGGAGGTCGTGGGTTCGAACCCCGGCCGCGTCATACCAAAAGACGTTAAAGGACGGGAGTTGCTGCTACCTTGTTTGGCGTTCAACAATAAGGGACAGAGCAACGTCGGTCTGGCGCTGCTCAGTGGCTGCCGGGTTCACGATCAATTTGGCAAAAAGAATTTCCATTTTCGGTTTAACTTGATAAAAAAATTGGAGTGGACTTTAAAGATTAATATTATTATTTTTAGACTAAAACAGCAACAAACAAAAACATTTGAATACGTAGATATTAACATTAAAATTGACATGATGTACAGAAAGGATAATTTTGGTAAAATATATGTTATTTTGGATGAGATGGAAAAAACTGTTTGTGGCTATGTTTCACATAAACTCTCATTAATTATCATTCAAGATAAATCTATCCACTTTCAATGATCAAGGGTAGATTTGTCTTAATCTTCCTTTTCATGCAGTCTTCATACGACTATTCCCGAGGTAGCCTGTGACTCATTATTTGCTTTGTGTGCTGTTTTCTTAATATAAAAGTATGTATCTCATGTAAAATTGTTGTCAGCATAATTTTTGAAATCCTTCCACTTTCTGCAATATCATATTAGCATTCGGTGATGGTTCTAAAGCTGAGAAAGAATAGGGCTAATATTTGTATTCAATTTCGTCACTTAATGTTCTGGCCATCTTCGAGAGGATGTATTGAGAAAAAAAGTTGTCGGAATAGTAACCATTGCATTGTAGAGGTGTAGTCGAGCGGTTTATTCACTTGACTGGGAATGCAAAGGTCGTGGGGTCGAGCCCCGGCACAGCACATGTGTCCGTAAGTAAGGTATTTAATATAATCACGCTTCTCTCCACCCAGGTGTTTATTGGGCACTCGGTAGGATGTGAAGATCAATGTGATTGGATTAGGCTTATGTGCGCCTGTTAATAAAAGGCTCCCCAGGGAGTGGAGAATGTGCAGCTGTAATGTGCAGTATAGTAATTGAATCCAGTGACCGTGGTGATAATAGTAATGTAAGTGCTTTGGTCTGTCGTACCTGATAAAGCGCTTTGTAAGAATCGGTTCTTTTTATTGAATATGCTTAACACAATCGCATAGATTTTCTAGAAATCAACTCGAATTCAACACCCCATTGTACTGCCGATAGAAATCATGATCTGATTACGTAATCCGTCATGTTCATGTTCCCACGTTTCAACAAATGACGCACAATGCTGTTGAAATTGACCTAGGTTGATTTTCTTGAAGTCTTTCCAATCGTATGGTGTGGAATAAAAATGAGAGCTGTTGTAAAATTGTTTCGATTTCCATTTTAATCCTTATATGTGGTAAATAATATGTCATATTTTTATTCATTCGATAATATATATATATATATATATATATATATATATATATATATGTATATATATATATTTATACCTGTACCTGTGTGAATTTATTATATCAATTTTGAGAGGTGGTCGCATACACAGGAAATGACCAAATCATTATTATGTATATTAGTGGTAATAGATATATATTCCATTTTAAAATCGATTTTATTGTATTTTGTTTAGTCGTTTTATTTGTCATTAAATGTCACAGAATGGTTTGGAACTCATTTGATTTGTTCTTTAATAATCATTTTATCACATAACATGAGTGAAGTGGATGGCGTACAGACTGAAGGCAAATAAAACTACGCGAGTAACAACAATTGAGAGGGGAGAGAGGGAGAAAATGGGGATGGAGGAGAGGAAGAGAAAAAGAGAGAGATGAGGAGGAGGAACAAAGTGAGAGAAGAGAGTGAAACGGGGAAGAAGGAGAAAACGAGGAGGGTGGAAGAGAAAAGAAGGAGGGTGGAAGAGAGAGGGAGAGTGACGAAGAGAGAGGGAAAGGGGAGAGAGGTGGAGGGGAAGGGAGGAAGACATAAATAAAATGCATCGTTTCCTGAAACGACCCCTTCCATCAACCTTTCCAAACGCGAAACCCACGACCCGAATTGAAATAAATGGATAACTAAATAAAGGAATAAATAGATAAATGGAGAGTAAGGAAATGAATAAATACATAAATATAGATATAAATAAATAAAATATCGGCTGGTAGAAATGCAAGCTTTCCTATACAAATCTGTGATGGGGATTCGTTAATAGTTCGTCGATGATGTGGGCCATTCACCCGACCCTTCACCAGCCTTGGCCTAAACAACATGGAATCGATTGATGTATACTGAATATATACAGTGAAACCTTTATGAAAAGACCGCTCAAGGGAGACAGACTTTCAGAAATTTGGCCTTTAAAGAGGCTGGCGGTCTTTATGTACAGGTTCTCTTGGTATGAACAAGAAGGTATTTTGAAGGGAGACAAACAATTTTGATCTTTATAGAAAGGTGGTCTTGGGGGGGGAGGGGGTAGTGAGCAAATTTTTTTGTTAGGTCCTCGAAAATTTTAAAATTTTAAAATTTGCACCACCATATTTGTTTTCATTTTTTGGCAACCCCCCAAAAAGGTAAAAATCACGTGTTTTTACATGATTTTTTTCTCAAGGGGGATCAGAGCCATCTATAGTTTGGCCAACTTGGTTTCAGTTGGTCACAGCATGTATACTCTTTTGCTTTTGCCTATATTGTGCCCAATTCGAACGGGGTTGGCCAAACTCTCCTGATCAATGGGTCATTGTACAATCACTGCACAGCGCCACCACTGTATTGCTAAACGCGTGGTTGTGTGCATTCATTACAACCCTGTAATAATTATATTAACCCAAGATTACACAACGATTTTGAAAACAATTCTTTGAAAGGCCGAAAGGAATTTATAATCCGACCGTCAGGTCCATGGTTACACACCTACATTCGACGGAGAATCGGATAGCACCCCGCCCCTACACACACTCCCTACATTTATTTTAAATTTCTTTCTGTATCTTTCACTGTCTCGTGGACATTATTTGAAGTTTATTTTGGTAAGTTTTCTCTTTTTATAAATCATTCAGTCTTTGAATGAAATGATTCTAGTCGATTGGTAGACAATTAAATCGTGTCGCTTTTTTTTCCTAAAGAAATTTTGTGTTGCAGTATATTTGTTTTCATTTTGTCATGTATTTTTTTTTATTCGAAGAAGGAGCGTATCAAAAAGAAAAACTATCATTGAATTCAAAAATAGTTCAAATGACTTTTATTTGTTCACGGCGAAATCTATTTTGAATATCGTATCATATTCTCACTATCCATCAGAAAAATATACATAATTTGTATACAAAGTATTGACTTATTGCAATGTCTTCTTCTTCTTTTTTTCTCTCCCTTTTTACTTTCTTCTCGCCTTTCTTTTTCTTTTTCTTCTTCTCCTTCTTGTTGTTATTGATATTATTATTGTTGTCGTTGTCGATATTATCATTATTATCATTATTTGTATAATTTCATCATCATTATTATCATCCTCAGCATTGTGATTATTATTATTATTATCATCATCATCAGTATTCAGGTTACATTTGCCGATACATGTACGGTATGACATACACTGGGGTTTTATATATATATATATATATATATATATATATATATATATATATATATTGCAATCACTGTCGGTCAATGTACTGTATCAATTGACTTGGCCGCTATTGGGACAGATAACTGAACGGATGTGATGCCAGAAAACAACACAAATTAGGTGAGACAAATAGGTCCAATGTTCGAAAAAGTGTAGATTCAATCAAAATCTAACCTTGAGAGCAAAATACTCTAAAGAACGCAATAGCAAAAAAATCAAAGAAGCAGATTGGTGAAAGTTTGAATGAAATCTGACAAAATATGAGAACAAATATGAATTTGTGAAAGTTGATTGTAATCACTACAGGCATGGGCTATTCAAATTGGCCGGCTGATTCGGTAATGTTATTGTGATGTGGTGGGGAACATTATTCTCATTTGTATTACAAAAAACAGAATGACAAAAATGTCATTGTTTCAAAATGTATGAATCAGGTGGAACTTTTTAATATTTCTAGAGGACCTATGATAGTATGCTACATATCCATAACGTATTTTGGGTAGTGCCCCAAGAGAGAAGGTACTGAGATCAGGCACGTAACCCCCCAAAAATCCAAGATCGGTTGAAGTTTTTTAGACCCCCCACCCCCCAAACATCAAACTCTTGGGCCTGCTTAGGAGAAAATAAAACATTAATAATATTTTTGTACACGACAAACGGGATATGTATCCGCGACTACGTCACAATTAATCCTGAGACCGGGATCGATACACATGTAAAAGCACATGGATATTGAGTCTGGATTAAACTACCAAAGCAACAACACGTGTTTCTGCAGGCTCCATTTTCTTTGTCTCTATACTTACATTTATTTAGCTTAATAGTTATTACTTTCCAACCCACAACACAACACTAAAGGCAACGGTAAGGGTAAGATAATATATACATTTTTGTCGCCCTGCGTGGTTAAAATGTAGTATTTGTGCTCTGATATTTTGTGTAGTTTTTCACAGTTATATCGAATTTCAATTGTATCATGCTAATTTTGTTATGTGCATGGCTACATGTGACCAAATCTAGAATTGTATTGTGCAGTAGAAAGTGGGATATTTGATGCGATATTTTGGCACTGTCTTTTGTTATTTGAGCTACACCGAATCTGTAAGCGATTTGTACATGTACATGTCGGCTGTGCCTTGAATGTATACTGTGCCTATGCACTTCACTTCAACATTCATGTTCACTCAACTATAGCCCAGTTGTAAAGGTGCTTTTATTCTGTAAGTCATTGATGCTCTGGTAGTCTATGTATTGAGACTTTGGCTCATCGTTCACATTGTATCAGCATTTCAATTCATTCTACAGCTGTTCACTATCATGTACGTGAACAAGGACATTCAAATAATTCAGTATCCTTGATTCATTGTAAGTACTTGAAACACCGCCAGCTATACTACAAGAATTCATCAGCAACTTTTCAGCTCCAGTTACTGAAGTCCGGCGATGTCGACCCTAATCCAGGACCGACAACGGAACATACATGTTTGTACACAGGGACTATGGGGCTACCAAGCATTCTACATCCTGCAATAGAAATGGAGAACGTAAGGTGTCACTATGAACATGACAGACAAAGAAAGCGGACAAAATATACAGTTCCTCAGTTAGACAAAGAAACATCCCTTCACTGCTATTATGTAAAAATGTGTAGAACAGGTGAATATGCATGTGACACCTGTTCTACCCATGTTTACATAATAGCAGTGAAGGGATGTTCCTTTGTCTACCCGAGGAACTGTATATTTTGTCCGCTTTCTTTGTCTATCATGTTCATGTATGGCAGGGATTTTTTGTTGCAGTGCAACCGTGCATGGAGACATTTGAGTTTTGAGACAGTGACAAAATAATGGATTACCAAATATACTTCACAAAACAGGTAGGAACAGAGGCATGCTCCACGAGAATGTATGGAGAGGGATCAAGGAAGTAGGTATCCAGACACATCTTCGAGGGAAGAGAGGGGGGGGGGGGGGGCAGAAGAAGAATTTTACAAATGGGAAACTGAACTTCAAGACACAGAGAGGGAGGAACATCGACAATCTTAAAGCAGTCCAATGCGTAAATAATTCTCCTGTTGAGTCTAATTGTAATGTTTGTTTATGGAATGCGCTTTCTGTCAGGAATAAAACTACATATGTTACTGAGTATGTCAGTGAACATGATATCGATATCATGTTTATTACTGAAACCTGGTTAAATTCACAGGATGATGTGGTAATTGGGGAGTGCACTCCTATAGGGTATGCTTTTATAAATTCCCCAAGAATTGCAAGTACACGTGGGGGTGGCATTGGTGTAAAGTCCGCTCTTAAGTTGATGATAACAAAACTCAGTTTTGAGTTTTTCCACTTTTGAATGTGCACACGTTACCGATTTGTCATGTTCGATCAATATTTTCACTGTGTATAGACCACAACCTTCTCCAGCAAATAGATTTACAGGTTCTGATTTCTTGAAGGAATTTGATGAATATGTAAGTGAGATATCACTATATCCAGGATAATTGATGTTATTAGGAGACTTTAATGTCCATTGGAAAGATATGACTAACATTGATGTGTTCCAAATGAAGAATATCATTACATCTGCTGGGTTTATCCAACATGTTCAAGGTCCAACACATAACCTGGGTCACACTTTAGACTTAGTTTTTACCCGAGAGGATTCAGTGATACTAGGCTGTCATACAGTCGATACATGCATTTCTGATCATTGCATGATCTGCTTTTCGCTGGCTAAATATAAATCAGAGCCAATCTCTATTACTTCTTCCCTTTACGCAACTACCGCAAGATCGATAAAATTCAATTCACTAATGCTTTACATGAATTAGTGTCATCTCAACCTGAAGGAAAAGATAGTGAATCCTTATTTGATTGGTATGTTTCTGGAATCACTAAGGTACTTGATACCTATGCTCCATCGGTAACCAAGTCTCGCCCTTTGAAGTTACGTAGACCTTGGTTCAATTAGTGTGTGCTTGTGGCACGCCAACATCGCCGTAAAGCAGAACGGAAATGGCGAAAAACAAGACTAGACTCAGATATCGCTAAAGAAGATTTTTTGAAAGATAAGTTGGGTTCATTTACTGTCAAGGAGGTATATCAGATTATCCATTCCCTTTTAAATAAGAAGTCCAGCCAACTCCCCTCTTAACGGGTGTAGGATTGAACCCATAAAGGTCCTGCTAGTGTTGCATCGGTTTGCATCCCTAAAGGTGCATACTTGCACCATTTTTTCTTAGTGTGTAGTGCCCTTCTGTGAGGCATTAATCCTCATTACTGTCAGTTATGACTTAAGGGCGTAGGTCCCCTAGTTGATAAGCATAGTAGCATACAAATGCGTTAGCAGTCACTCAAAACACATATTGGCAAATTAATATTCAATAAAATCTCAGAATGTAATGTATACTAATATCTAGATCTATTAGGAATAAATTATTTTTAAAATAATTCCATGAATTAGGGTAAAACCAAAATATTCCAACTATAATGAGCGACAGGGTACTTTTAATTCGTAACATTGTTGTTAAATGTTTACGTCTGTGTTTTTCATGTCACTCATAATATTGCATGTAAACATGATATCATAAGTCTTCGGGCCACAATCATGAACACTAATTATGAAATTTGTTTTTTATTTCAATAAAACCCGAAGTGAATTGGCAAATTGATTTGCCAATTCATTAGTCTTCGGACTACAATCACGTATACAATGTTTTACATATGTATTGTTCATATCAATAAACCCGAATTAAATAGGGAAATTGGAAATTGATTTTGAACGTCACAATAACTTTGTTCTAATTTACATTCATGTTGCCTGACTCAGCTCTGTGAATCCTTTGAAGAAAGGGGTATAGGCCTAGATATATAATCAACTGTTGTAAACGATCACGGGTGAGATGAGGGATTTGGTGGTCATCGAGCGGCTCCTCGCTCTTCTTCTTACATGTTTCGAAAATCTCTTTCACGGCGCCATTATAAACGGCTGGCCCTCGTTTGTCTTCGTGTTCATACAACTTGGCTACTTCAGTGACCTGTGCGACGACGACAACACCACCAGGGAAAATACCACATCTTCCATAATGGTAAGATTGATACAACTTTCACGACTTCAACATCCTCAAAGAAAATGTTTACTTGGCTATGTCCTTCCCATAACGATGAAAAGTTCTGATATATTTAAATCAGGAAGCTTGTATGGTACTAACAAGAAGGATCACCGTTTAAAAATAAAGGGCATTGCTGATACCAATTCCATTTTCCCAATATCTCGCAATGTGTTTACTTTTTATCATAGTCACTATGAACAGTTATGGTATTTCCAGATTATGTAAGGATTTAATTTATTTTTATCGGTATTATTCAAGGCAATTTTTTAGCGTATATTATATATTGCACAAAAAAAAGAGAAGTATTAGCCTTCATAGATTTTATTGTCTCACTGAAACACCAAATGTTACAAAATGGTAATAATCGAGGTCGGAGAACATAGGAAACCTGTCCTATGATTGACGCCCACATTTTCAATGTGATCAATATGTTAATAATTCGATCCCACCCTTTCCTTGTTTCATTCGTATTTTTAATTCATCAACTTACTCTCATTATCATTCAACTACTAGTGGAAACAAACTTGTCAGAAATGCTTTATAGAACGTATATATGATATATCAAAGTTGTATCGTCTTCATAGACCATTTCTTTTTATATTTGCACCTGTATCTAGCCCAACATCACCGCTAGTACCAGAAACCTCGGCGGAGTTACCGGCAATCATGTCTCGTGTCCGGAGCAGGCTAGTCGCCTTCAGCTTGTATTCTCTGTAGCCATCGCTCTTCAGTCAACATCCATGTTCCCTATTGGTTTCCTTTTAGATCGGTATGGAACTAGATTATCTCGGCTGGTCATGAGGTACGTTCCATAAAGTGTCAGGGACATCGTTGAAAGGGGTCGTTCGTAACATGTGCCTGATGTATAGGACACATGCTCCTGCGACATTTGCCCCGCGTCAATTCCTACACTAACCGAATACTGAACTTCAATTCTGGACCCAACACCTTATCGTATTCTAACGTGTGTGTGTCAATTGGGTTTTTACAGAGGTGTATCTATCAGATATGATTGTTTACGTCTGGGGACCGACCTTTAACGTCACCATCCGAAAGGCGTGACTCAGTTTCGAACCGGGGTCGCCTCAGTCAGTTTGTAGGCGAAGACAGCTAGAGTGCTGACCAAGTGAACATGCCGCTAGACCAACTCACAACCCTGTCTTCCTCTAACATTAAACCCAATTGCAACACTCTATATTACCCTACACCTGTGACAAAATAAAGCCCGGAGCAATTGTCGCAAGAGCAGGGGTTTGTCTTCCCCACATTTAAGTCATGATGTCGACTTGTCCGAACAAGCAAGCTACATCTGGGTGCCATCAGCAACATTTGTTAGTTTGTCAGAGAAAGAAGTTTAGGCATTGGGACTAGGTATAAGGTTAGGTGTATAGGATAAGGCAAAGCGTTTAGTCGAGACATGAAGTTTAGAATTCGTTTATCGTTTGAAATTGATCGCAGAGCACAATAATCTTTGTCAGGGTATAAGTTTTACAATGATGGGATCATTAACAATATCAAAGATAACATGCTAAACCAGTACATGTGCGTGTGTTTTTCGATTGTCAACTTAAAGATCAAGAACAAACATTTCACGGAATTTCATTTTCGTTCTGATATTCTATTCAGATTTTGATTAATCAAAGAAATTAACCTCTCGACTATAAAGCATTACCATGACATAGAAAGTAAAACAACGTTTCATTTGACATAAAAAGCATTGCTGTATAGCCGCGAACCACGAAAGACGAAGGATTCTGAAGAAGAGTTACGTCTTCCTTTTGACAAATTTATGATTTTTTAAATTTTTCAGAGGATGTTTTAAATGGCTTACAAACTGGAATTAACATTTAGTTTGAGGTTAATTCCCCATAAATGAATATATGGTCGATACTAGTTTTGATTTCCTCTACTTGTTTCCTTTACGATGCTATCAGCTTCTTGATGCTGATTGGTTATTTAATGATGGCATTCAGCTCTTCAACCTACTCCATTCTCTTGTTTCCTGGAACCATCTGTTTTACTCTTCCCAAGACGAAAAACCAATTGAAACCAATTGAACACCAATTGAATTTTCAATTGGTTTCAATTGGTTCCAATTGGTTTTAATTGGTCTCAATAGGTTTCAATTGGTCAAAATCAAATGTCTAATTGGAAGCGTCATATTGCTCTTTTCATCCATGCAGGTGAGTCAAAGGTCACATTCGTCAAATATTCATAATTCAATACTCAAATTGATCTATCCAAACAGTAGTCAGTCAGTATTGTGATTGGGAGCTTAAGTTGATCGTTCCGAATAGTAGATAACAAGTTTTGTTTGACAGATAAACTGAGCTAACCGACAGTCTGATGATTGGCCGCTTACACTGGGCTCCATGACTATGCACTGAACAATCAATGACCATGACACTGTGATTTTACTTCTGAAATAAGAATCTTCCTTTGAATGGTCTACATGGGTTGAATATATTGTGATGTTTATTTGATGATTTACTTTTCTTTAACAGATTGGGAATCTTTTCAGAGGACATAAGTCTACCGTCATAACGACAATCAACGCCATGTACAGCGCAGCTGTGATAATATCTGTTATCGCTAAGGTATAATCAACTCTTAAGGTGCTTTGGCAAGATTTTGCATGGATCTCTAAAGGTTGTGCACATCTGTAATTAGATACTAAAGCTGTAAATCTATTGGACGGGCTATTGAAAGCGTTTCTTGTGCAAATTGGGAATCAGATATACATAACAATGTTTTGTTTCTAATTTGTGATAATTGTGTCAAACATATTAGTGAAATATTGCTGCCTGGAAAGCAGTGACCATGGTGACCGCTGCAAGTTCAAAATTCCTATTGTCGAAAGCTTTTTTCTTCTGAACAGTCTCATCCATATTGCAAATTATGCATTGCATCTTTCTGTATTTTAGGAGTACGTACGTAACTACAAACAAACAAAACTGTGACCAACAGACCTTCCTAACTTTTTAGAGTAGATAGTTTGCCTAGACTGCGTGTGAAATAGCGGTTTTAAGGATAATTCATCTCCATTCAACTTGAATCGCTATTGGTCTTTTACCACCAGAGAGCACACGAGGTCGGATTCTCCATCAATACCTTCTTCTTCATTATGGCTGGATCCGTGCTCCTGCTCCACATCAACACATTCCTCTTCCTTCCTACCAAGTTCATCCCCTGGCCCCTCCCGAAGGGGTACAGACTGACCCCCTGCAGCGCCCCTAGGACCACTCATCGGGACAGAGAAGAGAGCGCGTACTACCAAAACCGAGGGGACGTTGGGGACCTCTCCAATCCGGTGATAGGTGTTACTGGGAACTATATACAGATTGGAATGGATTTCATCAGCAGAGAAGTAGCTCCGGAGATGGAAAAACCTTTAGACGAGGAGTCGAGTAAGAGAATGCCTGAAAATATGCTCTGCAGACAGAATATAGGGGAACCAATGATCAGAGAAATTGGCAAGGAGATGGACCAATTCATGACGGCCGAAACTGGTAAGAGAATCCCTGAAAATGGACACTCAAGACAGGATGGAGTGGACCCAATCATCACAGAAACTGACAAGGAGATGGACCAACGCATGAGCGAAGAGACGGGTGAACGAATCGCTGATAATCGGCACTCCAGACAGGATGGAGTGGACCCAATCATCACAGAAACTGACAAGGAGATGGACCAACGCATGAGCGAAGAGACGGGTAAACGAATCACTGAAATTGGAGACTCGAGACAGGATGGAGTGGAAGTAAGTAATAAAGAAGCTGGTGAAGATAGGGACCCATTAATGAACGAAGAGACGGATAAAACACCCGATGATGATGGGGATTCCAATATCGCTGAACGGAAGAGGAAGGAGTATGGAAGTCTTAGTTCGTGTCTCTTGTCGACGCCATTTTGTTTATTACTTCTCTGGCAGGCGTTTCTACAGATTGATCTGATCTTCACTTTTGGGACCCTCAACTCCTTTCTCACCAGACTGGCCGATGGCGATGAAGATGTGGGTAAGTCCATCGTTCTTAGCCTTACACATGCCTTTAAAAAAATTGAATGAACTAGAAAGGAGGAGACCAGTTTTCCTAGGTTAATGAAATGCGTTAAGACAAGGTCATCAAGTGAGGGGAGATAACCAAGATTAATATCATAAACCAATTGGATACGATATTTATAACAAATATTGACTGCTGAATTTTCAGGTCACGGTTTAACTATAGCTATACAATAGCATAATCATTTTTTGTTTAACTCCCATCATCTGGTTTGGTAATCTAGTGAGTTGGTACACAGACGTCTTCTCCATTATCCAGTTCCTAGCTGTCATCGTTGGCCCTATTGGAGGTCTCCTCATGGACAGGAACAACATCTTCACGTCTTGCTCAACAACAAGTAAGTAAACATAGTTAAATTGTAGACGTATCAGGACTATGGTGGCCCTGAAGGGACATCGCGAATAGACAAAATCGTGAAAAATATGCGATAAAATTCACGATATCGTCAATTTTATCGCATATTTTTCACGAAGAAATTCACGAAATTGACGATATCGTGAACTTTATCGTGAACTTTTCACGATGAAATTGACGATATCGTGAATTTTATCGTGAAAAGTTCACGATATAAAGTTCACGATATCGTCAATTTTATCGTGTACTCTATCGTGTACTCTATCGTGTACTCTCCTGACGGGCGCTTCGTAAACAAAACCAGCCCTAGCTGGGGGAGACAGAGAGAAGGAAAAAAGGGAAAGGGAAAGAGAAGATAAAAGGAAAGAAAGAATAATAAGAAGAAAAGAGGGAAACGGGGGGGGGGCGAAGGACTCTTGCCTCCTCCTCACCCCCCCCCCCCCCCCGCCAAAAAATAAATAAGGAGAGAGAGAAGGGAAAGGGAAAGGGAAAGAAAATATAAAAGGAAAGAAAGAAGAGGAAGAAGGAAAGAGGGAAACGGGGGAAGGGCGAAGGCTCTTACCTCCCCCCCCCCCCCCCCGCCAAAAAAATAAATAAGAGAGAGAGAGAGAGAGAGAGAGAGAAGGGAAAGGGAAAGAAAGAAGAGGAATAAGAGGGAAACAGGGGAAGGGCGAAGGGCTCTTGCCTCCTCCCCCCCCCCCGCCAAAAATAAATAAGAGAGAGAAGGGAAAGGGAAAGAAAATATAAAAGGAAAGAAAGAAGAGGAATAAGAAGGAAAGAGGGAAACGGGGGAAGGGCGAAGGGCTCTTGCCTCCTCCCTCCCCACCCACCGCCAAAAAAATAAATAAGAGATAGAGAGAGAAGGGAAAGGGAAAGGGAAAGAGAAGATAAAAGGAAAGAAAGAAGAGGAAGAAGAAGAAGAAAAGAGGGAAACGGGGGCGAAGGGCTCTTGCATCCCCCCGCCCAAAAAATAAATAAGAGAGAGAGAGAGAGAAGGGAAAGGGAAAGAGAATAAAAAAGGAAAGGAAGAAGAATAAGAAGAAAAGAGGGGCTCTTGCCTCCTCCCCCCTCCCGCGCCAACAAATAAATAGGAGAGAGAGAGAGAGATAGAGAGAAGGGAAAGGGAAAGGGAAAGAAAATATAAAAGGAAAGAAAGAAGAAGAAGACGGAAAGAGGGAAAGGGGGAAGGGCGAAAGGCTCTTACCTCCCCCTCCCCCCTCCCGCCATAAAGGGAAAGAGAAGGGAGAGGGAAAGAAAATATAAAAGGAAAGAAAGAAGAGGAAAAAGAATAAGAAAAGAGGGAAACAGGGGCGAAGGGCTCTTGCCTCCTTTCTTTTCTTTCTTTTCCTTTCTTTCCTATTCTCCCTCTTTTTCTTTTTTTCTCTTTCCTTTTTCTCTTTCCCTTTCCTTCTCTCTCTCTCTCTCTTATTTATTTTTTGGCGGGGGGCGGGGGGACGAGGCAAAAGCCCTTTGCCCCCGTTTCCCTCTTTTCTTCTTCTTCCTCTTCTTTCTTTCCTTTTATCTTCTCTTTCCCTTTCCCTTTCCCTTCTCTCTCTCTCTCTGATTTATTTTTTGGCGGGGAGGGGGGGGGGGGAGTGAGGAGGAGGCAAGAGCCCTTCGCCCCCCCCCCCCCGTTTCCCTCTTTTCTTCTTATTATTCTTTCTTTCCTTTTATCTTCTCTTTCCCTTTCCCTTTTTTCCTTCTCTCTGTCTCCCCCAGCTAGGGCTGGTTTTGTTTACGAAGCGCCCGTCAGGAGAGTACACGATAGAGTACACGATAGAGTACACGATAAAATTGACGATATCGTGAACTTTATATCGTGAACTTTTCACGATAAAATTCACGATATCGTCAATTTTATCGTGAAAAGTTCACGATAAAGTTCACGATATCGTCAATTTCGTGAATTTCTTCGTGAAAAATATGCGATAAAATTGACGATATCGTGAATTTTATCGCATATTTTTCACGATTTTGTCTATTCGCGATGTTCCTTCAGGGCCACCATACAGGACACCTACGCAGGATAGGTTTCTCCAGATAGCCTAACTCTACCCCGGCACAAAATCTTCCTCCGGACAACTTTCCTCGGAATATCACCCTGTAGAAAAACTACTCCCCGGAATAATACTCTGTCGGACAACTATCCCTGGAATATCACCCTGTAGGACAACTTCCCCCCAGGAAAATCTCCCTGTAGGACAAATGCTCCCAAAGAAGGGAAATGTTGGAAAACTTTAAATTTGAAGAGTAACGCAATGATTTTCAACCTTCCATGAAAATAATGCAGAGAAAACCAAGGTGAGAGATCCGTACGCGGACATGCGTGATAGCTGCCTTCCTCTGGTGATCACTGCTCTTGCTTCAATTGGCTACTCCGTTTGTGTCCTGATTCCTAGCCTCCAGCTTCAGTATCTGACTTTCGTTTTACTCCTCATCGTGCCGTCTCTGCTGTACGGTGTCGGTCCGGCAGTCGTCAGTGTCGTGTAAGTATTGGGGATCACACCCAAATTGGTCCCAATTTCTGTAAGCTTGTTCCTACCCTCGATTTGTTCTACACCCTTCTTGGTCCTACACATCATTGGCCTTACTCAACATCACCATCCATTATCACCAGCATCGTGAGCACCATATTCATCATCATCATCATCATCATCATCATCATCATTATCATCATCACCGTCATGATCACCACCACCATCATCATCCTCATCACCACCTCCACCACTACCATCACCAAAACAATCACCACATCATCATTATCATCATCAATCATTTCCACCAACATTATACTCATCTATCATAATCATCTATCATCGTCACCACCACCATTATCATCATCCACTCAAGTTTTATTTCGATGACCCTCCTTTGTACAATTCTTGTATGATCATAACATATCGGAAAATGGCAAACGTAACAGTGTGCTTAAATATTACGATGATTTTATATGAAAAGAAACAACCAAGAATATGGAAATGTATTCAAAAAATAAAGAAACATAAAAATTGACTGATCTTCATTTAATATCAATCTTTAATTTACTTAAATTGAGATTACGCAATATATACTACTGAGAAAATAGCTTATCTCAACATTATTATCGTTCTTATTTTGATGACATCACAGCTTCCCGATGCAGTACTTCGCCAGTGTATACGGTGCAATTCGAACCATCTGCGGGTTATTCAGCCTTCTCCAGTACCCAATCTTCATCATACTCCAGACGTATCTTGATGGTGATCCATTTTATGTAAGCATAACACATGCAATGATATATAGGTCTACCGAGTAGCGACAAATGTTTTCGTTGGCAAATCCTTCCAGTTGGCAAACTAATGAAATTCCACGTATGTCGAATGAAAAAAGATTTTGCCTCATTTTTTGTTTGTGGTCTGACAATACCGACGCCACCCTCCCCCCCCCCCCCCCTCCCCCGACAACTTTGCCTACCTTCGTGAAAATAATATAAACGTGAAAAAATTCCCGGTTGAAAGGGGATGGGTAAGAGATAGAGTTCAAGCCTGTACTCTTAGGAAAATGTGGACATTATAAATCCTCCGACGAGTGTTTGGTGTAATAACAACAATATAATTCATACTTACTTTTGAAAGACAGATTATTGAAAGAGCTCTAGAAACTGCATTGTCTAAGCGCACGGTTGATTGTGAGAAAGGACGAGATATCTCCAAAACTTATGAGAAGTAAAACCCCAAGGCATGGTCTGATGAATGGTTACACAAACAATAACATTTTAAACTTGAAGACAGTTATGATTTATTTGATTGATACCCCCCCCCACACACACACACACACACATGCACACACGCATACACATATACTCACAGCGTATATTCTAGCAGTGCCTCCGGGCTTAGTTAAATTATTTCAATTCATGTTAATGTATTTCGGTATAATTTAGAAAGCAGCATGTCACTTAATTTTTTGTCATTTTTCATTTCAGGTGACAATTGGTTTTATTATTGCCGACATTTCGACGCTACTCTTACCTGCTGCCCTCTATGTCAAGAGTAGAAGAAGACAAGCTCCAGGGGCCACAAAATGAATGACTGCTGGTATATGTAATTACGTCATACCTCATGCATTTTCAAGGAGTTATTAGCATGGATAATGAAATATAGATGGAGGTATGGGCAAACATACTTGTATGTTCAGTGTGCGCCATGGGAATATAATATATAATGTACTTTAATGACTCCTCAAGAAAAATGAATAAAAAGGGCTTGTATACCGCCGCAAAAAAAAACACCAACGTATTTATTTGTTTGTTTTATTTTACGTGTATTATGAAAGGCAACTACGCGCAACGAAGGACTAATACGTATTCCATGAGCTCTGGAATATGATGCACATTACACTTTACGTCATAAAAACGCTCTCGCGGTTAAATTAAATATTTTGCCGCGTCATATTTGAAACAGCCTTAAAGCAAAAATAACGTTGTCATTTTACACGTTTATAAAGACTTTCGAGAAACATACCCAATTGCAGTTTCAATACCCTATTATACTACGACAGATTAGTGTTAACGCATTTCAATAGGTGATGATTATTGAATATTGAAATTACGTTGAGATCTTCTTTTTTTTTGGGGGGGGGGGGAAAGTAGTATTTGCAAACGTGTTAGTTATGTAGGTAGGCGACCCCCACCAAAAAAAAGTAATTGCTTTAGTTTGGTTATCACCATACACTTAAATTATTTTATTTTTATCACGTAATCTGGTATATGTAATGTTGTTTAGTTTGTTTATTTTGTTCTATTCTTACTTAAGTTCACTATAAGAACTATCCAATCACATCAAATCCGGGAATGCGTAATCTAAAGCGTTGATGAGACTCGAAAACAATCTGTTATGCCGTCCAAGATTCACCTGGAAAAGATTGAGGTAGTGGCTATAGTTGAAAGCAATATGGAATAGGTATGAACTACCATTTGCATAACTAAGTCAAGGGCTCTTTGGAACTGTTTTAATGGAATGTTTCATGATTCTTTTTTAAATGAGAAGTCCGAAAAAGGAGAGAGAGAGAACAAGAGAAAAACAAATCTGTGAAAGTTTGAACAAAAATCAAAATAAGAAAGTTATCAATTGTAAAAGTTGTATTCAATCAAATACAAAGCGGCAACGCTGTGACGTATCCTTGGAGGCCCTAGCTTTCCAATGTGCGAACCTGGGCCGTATCAGGACAATTACCCCCTGGACAATCACCCCCGAAAAATTACCCCCGGAAAACTACCCCCAAGGACAATAACCCCCTGGATAATTGCCCCCCCCCCCCCGGGAAATTTCCCCTCGGAAAATTACCCCATATAGCTCCGTTAAATCTTATTTGACAACGCCCCCTATAGGCAGAGTCCAGCAGCCTAACCTATGGACATTTACCAAAAAACATCGTAAACAAATTCATTTTTTGTTTAAACGAAAAGCACATCCACCCCGACGTACGTTATCACTTGGTTTTTCATTGAATCCCTCATGTCCCATTGACTTTTGAAAGTTCACCCACCGTAATTTGATCAAAATAGGTCGCAAGCTCGCCATTGCCTATATAACACATGTACAACCATTGGTGCACCTGCTCATCGGACGGAGCCCGTAACCTACCGGCCAGCACTCGGCTGGTACCCTGCTGGCACCCTTACGGGTGCCTTGCATTTCAGAGAGAGAGGGGGAGAGAGTAGGGGGTGAAGTAGTTGACAATGCGGTTGGTGAGTCCCAGAGCAAGAGCGACGTTTATGAATCGTAGTGATTAATCTTCAAGAGGATGGGTGATATAAGAGAGAGTTAGACTGACAAAGAGAAAAAGAGATAAAGATACACGTTTAGCCAGTAAGACAGAGAAAGATAGAGAAAGAGAGAGAGAGAGAGGGGGGGGGGGGGGGTGTGTAGAAGAAAATATGAAAATCAAAGTAAAAAGTGTTTGATTATTAATTTATTAACAGGTAATCAATGAAGTTTAAATTGAATTTCAGAAGTGTGCGATTTCTCTTTGTTTATATTTCGTAAATTCAAAAGCAAAACACAAATACAAAGAATTTCAATTTAAAAGAAAAGAAATACAATAAAAGAGAGATAAAAAGAAAACATACAGCTGATGAATCCAAAATCATCTGCAACAGTATAATGTTGCTGTTGGTCTTCCTCGAGGCCAGAAAACAAAAGATACAAAAATAAACAAACAAGTATATATAGAACCCAACATGGTACATTAAGTGGACATCATACAAATCCTAACCCTAACCCTAAACCTAACCCTAACCCTAACCCTAACCCTAACCCTAACCCTAATGTCTACTTAATGACTCATAATGACTATATAATTAATCATTTTTCACTCCAAATGCCCCTCTAATGACGCCTTTAGTAAAATATTTATATATATATATATATATATATATATACAGTTTTACTACTACATGAAAAGAAAAAAAGGGGGAAAACTACAGGTTAAATAGGTACATTCTTTTAATTTAGATGAATATCTTAATTTTTAAAGGCTGGTTTTTAAAAGCCCCAGTAAAAGTAATGTTGCGAATTTTTACGGAGGGATCTTTTTAAAATGAAGAGCAGCTCTATGAATAAATGGCCTTATGCAATAATTTGTTTTTAAAAAAATGTATCTTATTTGTTTCTGTGAACTAATTTCTACCTCTGCACTTCTTAAAGGACTCATTGAGGTCTCTTCTGAAACTGTTGCTGACCAAGTAGTAGACGAAGAAGTTGACGACGTGATTGGTGAGTCTAAGAGAAAGTGCGACGTTCAAAATCGTGTAGTATGCCGAAGGGGTGTGGTTTATCCTTATCAGGCTGGATGGAATGAGCGGAATAACAATTAATGGTGTCCACGTCACGAATAAATATATTGTGATAATGAGGAGCATGCGAGTTGTTTTTCACCCAAAGTCGTATTGCTTTTCATTTTTCGGAACCTTTTGCCCATTCCGATGACGACGACGCTGGCACAATGCTGGTTTAGACGATGATTGATGTTGCTTCGTGTGTTCTGACGGTAATGGCATGGGCTGCAATTTGTCCTGTGACGATTTGAAGGCTGATAGTTTGAGACGCGAATCGGCTGCTTCACCTCTAGGTAACGCTGAAACGGTAGTATAGCTTGAACATCCTGCAACGTTTGATGACGTTTGTGTCGTTTCAAACTTGTTTTTGATGTTTGCAATGCTTGAGGTGTCATCAACGTTTTCAATAGTTCCATGTCGGTCCTCCACAATCCACATGGCCCGTTCTTGATTTCGACTCCGGCGAACTGTCAACGTCAACATATGAACTGATGTTGGCGACATTGTTCACCAGGTCGGCGTGGATCTTGGCTCTTTTTCGGATAAAAGCGTAGATGCGGGCGTACAGGAGGGTGGTCGTCGCAAACGATACGACGAACAAAGCTATATGCATTATTATGGTACCGACATGACCTGTAGGTGATATCAAGAGGTGGCACATTCTTTTCCCGTTGAGACCTGAATCATGTACGACATAAAATGTGACCAGCGGAATGTTGACACCGATCGAGACCACCGCACACATGATCACTGATAAAATCGACATACGCACCGTCATCCGGCGTCGGAATGGACGGCAAACAGCCCTATAACGATCGATGCTGATCGTTGACGTCAGGAAAATGGAGGCACATGCCGTGGCTTCTTCTGAAAGTGATGACACCCGACACAGGTTAACGGTAATCAGGTTTCGAAATTTCGGACGATGAATATTGGGGTAAATACGCAGGCGACAAAGTCGACTATCGCTTGGCCCATGATGAGGATATCCGTGCTCGTCTTCTGTTTCTTCCATGCGTAAGTTTGGATGATGAAGGCATTCCCCGGACACCGTAATAGTAGTATGAGAAGATAAAATATTAATTCACCTACTGGAAAATCACCGCTATCGTCATTCTTCATATCGCCTTTGTCTATTGTATCATATTGATACAATTCGGTCGGTTTCATTCACGATCTCCAACGAACTCCAACGAGCTTCTTTCGTCAAATTTAGGTTATCCATCGCAGGCTTATTGTTTGTAATAAAAATCAGGAATACTTTAAACCAAGAACTGCTTGAATATGTAGAGGATCTGCGTTCGTTTTAAGTCTGAAATGTTGTCCTGGGGCTCTCTAATACCTCAGTCACATCAACGAGGCATGCGGCAAACCGATAACAGACAAAACAAAAAGTTACATTAGCCCGAATGGGAAACGTAATAGTCGGTTTCGGTCGATCTTGAGTCGAATAAGCGGTGTGGCTGAGATATACGTAACACCAGTTGGAAAATGACAAACGGGATTGAATAAACCGTCATCTGCTAACATGAATAAGCTAGGGAAAAGGGCGGCAAGAGCTCACCGGTATTTATGCGAGGTAAGTTGTCGTGTTTTCAAGTCTCGACTGAACATTTGAATGACACGACACCGGAAATTGGATATGTGTACATACATCGAGAAAGAAAGATATATACAAAGAAGGACAGAGAGGGAGAGAGAGAGAGAGAGCGCGCGTGATAAACAGGGGCTAGGTTTATGATATCTTGTAATCGGATAATCCTTTTTTTGTAACAGAGTAGGCCAAGATTGGCTGTCATCAATAGGCGTTAGGAGACATTATTGTATGCTTTTATGTTGCTTACATGGTACAATTTTTCCGACAATATAATTTGCTGTTGGTGAGCGAAACTAAGTCAACTGTCATATTCTTTACACCAAAATGGAATGATGCATGTGTTTGTCAGTCATGAATAAAGGGCAATGCTTAGAAAGGGATATGTTTTTTAGAGCAGTTTTGAAATCGCTCATGAAATCATGCAGGGCCGGTAATTTATGGCTATTAAGTTTGCGGTTATTCCAAAGAAATGGACCTGCATGAGAAAAGGCTCAATTGATGTATTTTGATGCCGATGATGCTTCTCTCAGTTAATCTCACATGTTCCAACATAAAGTCTTTTGTTCCTCGACCGCCTTTTGATTAGCTTCTAATCCTTTCTCCCAACCCTCGCTCTCTTTTTCTGTGTACAGAGTGAGTCATAAAAAATGTCCCACTTTGTAAAAGTTGTATTGTTTGAGTTATGAATGGTTCTAGGACAATTACCCCCTGGGCAATCACCCCCCCGGAAAACTACCCCCAAAGGACAATGACCCCCTGGAATATTACCCCCGGAGAATCACCCCCGAGGACAACTACCCCCAAAGGACAATTACCCCCCGGAAAATTACCCCCCGAGGACAATTCCCCCCCAGGACAATTACCCCCCGAGGACAATTACCCCCGAGGACAACTACCCCCGAGGATAATTACCCCCCAGGACAATTACCCCCGAGGACAATTACCCCCCCCCCCGAGGACAATTACCCCCCAAGGAAAATTACTCTCCGATGACAACTAACCCCCGAGGACAACTACCCCCGATAATAATTACCCCCCCCCCCCTCCGAGGACAATTCCCCCGATGACAATTACCCCCCGAGGACAACTACTTCTCTGGAGCAGCGTTATTTTAACTTTTTGTTAGTCACGGTACCCTCTTAAGAAATGAAAATGTTCTCCTAAATCCCAACGTCTTTACAGACTATTAATTTTGCTCTGGCTCTCGTCAAGTGCTATGCACACACGTATGGGCACGTTTAAGAATAAAAAAGAGAAGACATTTTCAAACTGGTAAAAAATTTGTTTGTAATCCACACACTAGAAACTATTTAAGGTATTGTATGCGGGCACCTTGCCGCCGAATGTATATAAATAAAAAGTGATATATTCGGTCATGACCTTGATACACGAATATGAGGATATTCGGGCCTCTCGTTGCCCTTATTTGCCTTGCTGTCAAAATATTGTCAGCGAGCGAGGAAGGAAGACACTTTAGTATCTTCAAAAATTTATTTTCTCATGTAATTACATATTTTAACCGTTTCTGGAATTTGATTTTTTTCTACAAAATCAACGTTTTTAATAAAGCTCCAAAATGAATTCAACCCCCTGAGGAGATCATCAGAATACGGGATATCATACATTAATCGTTTTTGAATCTGGTTTAAAAAGAAGGGGATCATCGGAGAAAATAAGAGAATGACCAAAGCCCTTACTTACGGACTACCATAAATCTACTGGATTTGAATAACAGAATGGCAGCGACTATCAGAAGCGAGGCACTTTATATCTGAATGAATTGTCTAGGCAAATAGCAGAGTTAATACTTGTTGTTGACATGTTCGTGATCGTACGACAACGGAAAAGTTAATGGGCTACGTTATCAAGATTGACACTGACTGGTAAAATGGGGTATTAGCAATACTAATGAATTGGCCGACGGAGAGAGAGGGAGAGAGAGAGATAGTGAGAGAGAGAGAGAGAGGGAGAGAGAGAGAGAGGGAGGGAGAGAGAGAGAGGGAGGGAGAGAGAGAGAGAGAGAGAGAGAGAGAGAGAGGAAGAGGGAAGAGAGAAGAGGGAGGAGGAAGAGAGAGAGAGGTTTACATATTAGCAGGTCTAACATGTTGAACCTTCAGAATCAGACTTGTGTGTCATCTGATAAATTGCATAATTGCAAATAAAGCGAGAACTTAAGTGGTTTTATAGACACACACAATTGATGTTAATCACATAATGATATCCATTAAATATCATCAAACAAATATGTTCCTCTTTGTCACGCTCTTTCTCCCTCTCTCTCTCTCCTAAAATCCTTCTTATCTCTGCTTCCTCATTTTACTTACTCTCTCCGTAATAATGTTAGCCTTTTCATTTCCTCACTGCTCCCATGGCAAGCTCTCCCAACTCTTGACACACGTAGCGAAATTTCCATAGCCGAGATCATTTGTACCCAGATAATTACTCAGGCAACACGACCCAATTTCGCTGAGTGCTGATTCGTGGATTTTTCTAATTCAAGATGTCAAGAAGTTTGTATAACGGCAACGTTCATTTGTCACAGGTAGACACTGTGTATGACATTATATTAATTCAGACAGACAATGAGGTAAGGGAGAAATAAAACATGGGAGACCACATGAATTCGACTTCGGAACTGATCACTTTGTTCACAACTATGAACGACTCAGTTCATGACTTAATTACATCTGAAGAAAACTATGAGATTAAGGACCAAGATATTGTTACTGCTGTTAACTTAACCTATTATACGCTGGTGTTGGTCTTAGGACTACCGGGGAACGCTGTCATCATCAAAGCCTACGCGTTGAAGAAACGGAAGACGAGCACGGATATCCTCATTATGGCTCAAGCGACAGTCGACTTCGTCGCTTGTGTATTCTGTCCTGTATTCATCATCCGCAGTGCATTCCCAGGGCTGATGACCAACAGTTTGTGTCATGCGTCATCTCTCGCCAATAATGCAACGGCTTTCGCGTCACTTTATCTGACCACTGCAATCAGCATCGATCGCTACATGGCTGTGTGTCGTCCATTACGACGACGAATGACGGTACGTATGTCCATTTTCATTGCGATACTGTGTACGGTCGTATCCATTGTGACTAACATTCCAGTTGCTGTGTTTACTGAAGCTCGTCACTTCGGACATCTTGGAAGAAGCCTATGCTTCGTGAATGGTTCTTACGTATGGGGTACAACAATGTCGTCTTTGGTGTTATTCGCTATATCGCTGATGACGAATACTGTCCTTTACGCTTTGATCTACGTTTCCCTTCGTAAGAGAGCAAAGATTCACGCCGACATGACGGGGAAGCATCCCGTTGTCGCTACTGTTAGTACAAGAAACGCTCGTGCCTATAGCGGCGGTTTGCAAGAATCCAGCCCTATGGAAAACCACATGATCGCAGCGGCAGCAAAAACGGAAGAGGGAACTTCTGCCTTCGATGTTACGAGTATCGAGAACAAATTTAAAACAAATGAGGTTTCATTGCATTCAGAGACAGCAGGATGTTCAAGTAACATCTTGCTATCGTCACCTAGACGTAGGTCTAAGCCCTCCGTCTCTCATGTCACATTTGCAGAGACCAACATATCAAGGGAAAATAAGGACCCCCTACCGTCACACACAAGTCAGAGGAAGCCTCTTTATTCCCCGGCGTCATCACCGAAGATGAAACCTTTCAAACGCCAGGGTACGAAGCGAGTCCAGAAATTAAAAGACAAACTTGAAAGCGACTACGGAAGGAAGACGACCCGTATGCTCCTTATCATAACGATATTTTTTTTTGTTACGTGGATTCCTAAGGTTGTAGTCCCCATCATTCCACTTTCGGCACTTCTAAGAGCTCGTCAAATTTCGGGACATATGGCGATTATCCAGATCCTCCACTCTCTCAGACTTCTTAACCACATCGTCAACTTCTTCGTCTACTATTTTGTCAACAACAGTTTCAGAAGAAACGTCAAAGAGTCGTATAAACAGTGCAGATGAAGCCACAAGTTGATCATGTAAAATGCATGTGAGAGATTTAAAAGATGTTTAGACAGTACTGATAGATAAACACTGGTTGAATAATTAGGTTTACATAACGTTTTGCGTTTCAAATCCTTCTTAAATGATAAACTTAATTTCTAAGTATTTTGATATATTTAGTATGTAATTTCAATCAATGACATCTGTTGTATTGGATGTTCTCATATTTATTTATTTTGCTCTCCCTCCCTCTTCTCCCTCTCTCTCTCTCTCTCTCTCTCCCCCTCTCTTTATGTCTGTCTCTTTCGCTTATTTTACTCTATACAGTGCGTCCCAGAGAGTTATCGATGTTTTATCATAAATTAATGACAATTAGATTTAATAAATGACACATATTTGAAAAGCTTAGATCCTCTTCTTTTTTTATTTGTAACACTCATAAGATGCATATTTTACGCATGAGTGTTAAAAACAATTTGAAGAAAGGGTACCAAAAAGTCATGTGGCGAACCGTTATCTGAATTTCAAAGAGAAATTCACATTTCTAGCAAGTTTATTTTCTGCACCTTCATTTCCGAAATACTCATTGCTCTGTCGCTAATTGCATGATCAAATAGGAAATGTAAACGTACCTTACTAGCAATTAGCTTTTAGCATTTTTAATCAACACTTAGTTTCATCAACGATCAGTCATGCATAAAGTTTTTTGTCGTCTCTGTTTGTTGCTACAGCAGGCAGCCAGTAAAAACAAATTCGTTTAATAAAATTATGGAAATGCAAGCATTACTTTAAATAAACAGAACTTTGTTGTTCCTGGCTCATTTTTCCTGATTGAGGTGTCATATGACTCATGCATAAAATTGCATTATACCGATGAGGCTAACATGGGTAAACAAGACAAATTATTTTCATATTTTTGTAAACAATAGGCCTATTATTATTATCATTATTATTATTATTGTAACAATTAATATTGCTAATGTTATTATTATCATTATAAGTATTATTAGTATTAGTATTATTATTATTATTTTATTATTATTATCATTATTATTATTATTACTATTATTATTATTATTATTATTAATCATTATTATTGCTTTCATTTGTATTATTATTAGTAGTTGTAGTAGTAGTAGTATAGTTATCTCCATATAAAAGAATGGTATCGAGGCCTAATCAATGTATCTGACTGAACTATGTATTCTCTCCCTCCCTGTTGTTGTACATGCAACAATATTCAATGCAATTTATATATCACAATGGGGTCGAATTCACAAGATCTTTAAATACATCTTTAATCTGATCCCCAAGCAATTTACTGTCAATTACTAATTTTACTATGCCCATCTGTTATATTTGTCCTACATGTATGCGTTCAGATGCAATTTTATGTATCTTTTTGTTATATATTGAGTGTATTTTGATATTTAAACAAAATTCATTCAATATGTTTCCTTTGTCATATACATTCATTTTGTTATAATTCATATGTGCTTATTTTGCACGGACACTCTACGCATTTTATCTGAAGTTGCTGTTTCTTCGTGCTGAATTGCTTTGTTCTTATATAGAAACATAAATAGAACGATTTCTTTCCTAAATGTATGATTATTTTTTGTCTGTGATCAATAAATTCTGAATTCTATTGAATTGAATCGGTGACTGAGGAATTTTCTTTCAAGATTAAACCGGAAGTAGAATTACGGATACAAAAGTCAAATTCACTGAAAGTTGTAATTGTTTATTTTGTCATAAACATACGATGTGCAGGTTTTCAAATACCCAGGGTTTAAAAAAAAGTGTTGCGGTTCTGATATATTGTCATCGGATAAGCTTTTCTTAACAACAGAATACACCAAGATTGGCTGTCATCAACAGGCATTATGAGACATTAAGGGATTGGGTATCGATGTCTCAGATTCTGAAACACACTCCAGGATTTTGCTCATGCTGCAATGATAATTATAAACCTTAAGGTCAGTCGGGAACCCCTTGACTTTTCAAAGCCAATCACCTGTCTGATTATGAAGATATTATGATTAGAAATAGAAATTTCAAAAACCGTTTTCATAACGTTTTTTAAAACACTACTGTAACAGTCTATTGGGGAAAATGAGTTAAATAAAACCGGTCATTCATAGCTCTTTACTTTTTTGAGGCACTTCATGATCATTTTGAAGCGAAAATTTTGTAGGGCTTCAATATTATTTACACCATATCACAGACACTGATAACATGTAGGGCTATGCATATCAGATTTAACATTGTTAAACGGTGCCTTTAATAGATGGCTTGATGTTGCTTACACGATATAATTTTTCCCGATAATATTATTTGCTGATGACAAGCGAATGTCATATTCTTAATACTAAAATGGAATGCTACATGTGAACGTCAGTCATGAATCTAGGTTAATGCTTAGAACGATATATGTTCTTAAAGCAGTTATTAAATCGCTCAGGGCCGGTAATGAGAGAAGGCTCTATTGATGTATATTGATGCCGATGAGGCTTTCCTCCGTAAGCAAATCTCACATTTCCAACAGTCCTTTGTCCCTCGACCTGCCTTTTGATAAGCTTCTCATCCTCTCTCCTACCCCTCGCTCTTTTTTGTTTGTGTTTGTCTATGTATTTCAATCCTTTTCCCCGTATCATACACGATCCATGAATGTGGAATATTTTCATGAAATGATTGTGAGAATATGAGCTATTTAATAACCTCCCTCAAACGGTAAGAACGCAAACCCAAGTAACGGTATTTGTAAAATGCATCCAACATTTCTTGCTAATGATTTTTTTTTAATACCAAGATTCGATCATGATATACAAAAAAAACGTTCTGTTGCTTAATCTTGTTTTTGTCTCATGCCTCTATTTCTCCTAACACCTCTCTTCTTCAAAAATTGCATATAATTTTTTTTTTGTAATTTGGTATTTTTTTCTTTTTTATACAATTTGCAATTGTTAGTGATGTTATTTTGGAATGTCGTCTCTTCTTCTTCTATATTAAATGTCATAAATACATACACATTGAATGTCCGGCTTACCCCTCATTTAAAGATTAAAACCAATTTTCTAGATTACTTGGAAGCAGCGTTTTATCCTTGACTGGCTTGTCCTGGTGACATTGATCAGTGTCTGTGTGTCGGCAACATGGATCGCGCCGTTTGTACAATAGAGGAGAGCGAGCGAGAAAGAGGGACACGGAGAGGAAGATATTTATTACTGTTCAATTCAATTCAATTTTAATTCTGTATCCAACAAAAAAGTTACAAATCAATCATAATCAGTTGAACAATTAAGGAATACATATTGGAAACAGAGAGGTCCACCAAGAAGCAATGCTTGTACAAGTGTGGACCCCTCAAATGATACCTAGGTATAATGACTCATTACATTCACAAACTCGTAACTAAAAAAAGAATAACGAATAGGAAAACAAAAGGGATGCCAACAGGGACGAGAGAGTACTTTACATGACAAAGATTGGAGAACACGGTCACAAAACAAAGAGTAGGCAATGCCAAAAAAAGAAGTCAGAGATCGGGGGTACAGAAAATAATAAAAAAAAGGTTGAGCTGCATGTGGGGTTGAGAAGAAGATGAGGAAAGAGAAATGCGCATTGGGAAGGAGATATGCATGAGAGGGAACAATATAATATATCAAATTACATCTCGAGTCATGGAGAACTATGTTTTTATTGTTTCGTTCATTTAGTCTAACACAATAGAATACAAGATTCATGCGGTTTTACTTTTTTAGTCAATGCTCGTACTTAATTAATTCACGGTCATATATGTTATAACAACCAAGAATAGCGACCATTATTGTTCGACACAGTAAAATTCTTATCATTTAGGCATTCAGATCTCCAAAGTTTATTTCGTGATTATCTCAATACACTTGCAGAGTTTGCAGAAGATATGTGTTGTATAAGGTTTCATCCGGGAAAGTAGCTCTGCCTTGCGCCCTCCATGCAAACCGAGGATTGTTCGAAAGCTGTAAATAGGGAGATTGGGGAACGCGTAGCCTCTGAAATAGCAGCTTTTGCCAGTTTTCGATTGCTCCATATACATCGTCTGGAATGCTCCCTAGGAAGTGGAAAATGTGCATACATTGTGATACGGGTAAGCCTGTATCCGATGATCGGGGTAATAAAATGTGCTGCGCCTAGAAACAAAGTATTAGGCGCATTATAAATATGAGCTATTATTATTATTTACAAGCATGACAAGACTGAAGTTTTATTTCATAAAATCCAGAGGATATCCGAAAGTAGAGCTGCGGCATAATTTTACAAAAATAAACGATAACTTTCAAGTTATTTTCATATACATGTAGGCCTATTGCGCAGTAAGCCGCCGCAAACATAAACCGTCGTTTTTTTTTTAACGTGTAAAATGAATGGTAATTGGGCGCAACAAAAGACCTAAGCGTATTTAGTCAGCTCTACGTTATAGGACTCAGAAATGTGAAGCGGATTATACTTTCAGCCATCTTCAAAGAACCACTGTGGTTTTGCCGCCTCATATCTGAAAGCCGTTTCGATTCTTGTCTCAGTTATTGATTACGTCATCGGAAGATCTATATCTTCATAAATATTCCCTGCCTCGGCATTTCTTAAACGACTCCTTCACGTCTCTTCTGAAACTGTTGCTAACCCAATAGTAGACGAAGAAGTTGACGATGTGGTTAGTGAGCTTGAGAGCGATTAGGATGTCAAGAATAGTGATGAATCCTGGAATGTGCCTTCCGTTAGAAACTATCGAACTAGGAATGATGGGGATGATCATGCTTGGAGCCCAAGTGAGGAAGAGGAATATTGATATAATAAGGAGCATGCGCGTTGTTTTCCTTCCATAGTCAGCTTCCTGCTTCTTCCTGAGTACCTTTAGTTGGTTCGTACCACGACGCCTAAAAAGAGATCTTTTGGGCGATGACGCTGGTGGGTGATGTGGTTCTGGGAGGTTTCGTCGTAGAGGGAGTTGTTTAAGGTTGTCCTGAGACGGTTCAATTATAGAAGATATGAAATGCGAATCGATGACTTTACTATTTGGTGCCAATGTGATATTTTTGTTATTTGAACATCCTTCAGTAGCTACATGCAAATGCTGAACTGCTTTTTTAGTGGTTGTGACTCCGCCGAAATCTTTGCTTTCTGCACCGGGCATGCAAATGTGGTCGAGAGTACATGTGCTTTGGTTCTTTGAACTGATGGTAGCTACTGGGAGCTCATTATCCACCAGGCCTGCGTGAATTTTTGCCCTCTTTCGGAGGAAGTTGTATATGGAAGCATAAAGAACAGTCGTCGTCATTATCGAACAGATAAACAATGCATATATCGAACACGTCACCGTTAAATCGATATGGTAAGAATCGTGACGTAAGGAAATGTCGTAAAGCTTTCCTTTGGCTCTGTTGGAAAATCGAACTTCAGCTAACACGGCAAGCGGAATGTTGAACGCGATGCTGACGACCACACACACAGTAACTAATACAATGGTCATGCGCGCCGTCATTCGGCGTCGTAGTGGGTGACACACGGCCACGTAGCGATCTATGCTGATTACCGCGGTGAGGAAAAGGGACATGAAAGCGGGTGCCTGCTCTGCAAGTGATGACATCCGACACAAACCCGTCGTAATCAGTTTTGGGAAACCATTTCTGATAATGAAAACAGGCGTGAATAAGCAAGCGACGAAGTCGACTATCGCTTGAGCAATGATGAGGATATCCGTGCTTGTCTTCCGTTTCTTCCACGCGTAGGCTTGGATGATAACGGCATTTCCCGGGAGTCCGAGGACCAACACCATTATGTAATAGGTTAAATTAACAATGATGTTTTGGTTGACGT
Organism: Strongylocentrotus purpuratus; assembly: GCF_000002235.5. NCBI lineage: Eukaryota > Metazoa > Echinodermata > Echinoidea > Camarodonta > Strongylocentrotidae > Strongylocentrotus > Strongylocentrotus purpuratus. The sequence continues at coordinate 15,768,016 of NW_022145601.1, read as the reverse complement.
CGTCAAGGCCTGTCTCGTCGTCATCAGCTCTTCCAAGATGGCACTGACTATTCGATGTCCTGTTCATCATCATCATCAAACAATGATTCTATTATCTATATGATCAATGTCGTTTAATGCTCACAACCTGTCGGCAATTTTTTTTCGGACACAATTGTCAAAATTCCCACTAAGCTCCTAAATGAATCCGAAACCCTGAATGATCATCCAAATACGGATTATTATAGATTAATCGTTTTTTTTAAATCTGGTTTAAAAAGAAGGGGATCATCGGAGAAAATATCAGAATATAAGAGAGGATGACCAAAGCCCTTACTTACGGACTACCATAAATCTACTGGATTTGAATAACAGAATGGCAGCGACTATCAGAAGCGAAGCACTTTATATCTGAATAAACTGTCTAGGCAAAAAGCAGAGTTAATACTTGTTGTTGACATGTCCGTGATCGTACGACAACGGAAAAGTTAATGGGCTACGTTATCAAGATTGACACTGATTGGTATAATTGAGTAAAAGGGAAAATAATAATTTCCTGAAATGGGCAGGCTAGAGAGAGATAAAGAGAAATAGTGGGCGGGAGAAAGAGACATAGGGTGAGAGATGTGACCCTTGAGAGAAAGAAGGGAGATATGAGAGAGAGATAGTGAGAGTGAGAAATAGAGAGTTGGTAGTTGATGATAGATTTGACTCATTGGGGGAAAGAAGAGAGAGAGGAGAGAGAGAGAGAGGGAGAGAGAAATACAGAGTGAGTTTAGCAAAAAATTAAGAAAGTTATCAACTGGGGATATCCACAGTTGCCAGTGTATCTCCACTTAGAAGTTATGTAAACATAATTATCCCCGTTTCACACGTCTTACAACCCCCACACGCACAACACACACACACGCACACACGCACACACGCACATACGCACACCCTGAAACATGTGCGCACTTATATAAAGCTATTCAGGTTTCATGAGAAAAAATAAGTAAAAGAGAAAAGTCTATTAATTTTGTACAAAAGTTAACTTTACGAAAAGATTTAGTAGGTGATAACATATGTACAAAAATAAGGCATAAAACGCAAAACAATCTCTCTTTCTCGCTCCCCCCCCCCCCTCTCTCTCTCCTCCTTCTCCTCCTCCTCTTCTTCTCCTCATTTTCTTCACTCTCCCTCTCTCTCTATTGGTCTTACCTCTTCTTCGTCTCTCTCCCTTCCCTTTTCCTCTATCCATCTTCCTTCTTCTTGCACTTGCTCTATCTCCCTCTCTCCCCCTTTCCAATTTCAGGAGATGATCACTAAATTGGGTTCACCAGACCACGAACATACACCCTGTTATTGTTATCCGTACTATTCGGCAATTAGCTCTTAAAACGTTAACGCTGAATTTCATTCCTTTTAAATACGACCATGATATTGCTTACGGAGAACGAGGTTAGAGTTCATGCCTAGAAATTAGCACGACCAAGGTGTCATCGCTGTTTTGGTGATTCAGATAGAATTTTAAGTGGCTCTCTATTTTAAAAGGTTCGATACAAATTGAATGAGGTTGAATTGGGAGGTAAAAATGTTAAGCCAGATCCTACTTCAAATGTAGAAGCGTGGGTTAAGACCACTCCACAAACATCTACTGATTACATTCGTTGACATTAGTAGCGTCTGCATCAAATTAAAAAAAAACATGGAGGTTGGACCCATGATGTTTTTAGACGGTGAATATCGTCTATAAACCTCCAATGAGAGCGCATATAAGTCATGGTTCTTATCCGTAGCAATCATGATCATAATTGTAGCCACGTTTTTCGAAATTTGCAGTGCACTTTAGCTATAGATAAAACTGTAAGCCACATGAAGTGTTAATAGTCAATCGAATAACAATGACTCATTGCATTCACAAATAATTTTTTTTAATCAAACATGACAATAAGTAATAGGCCTAGTATATATTAACTGCTGTATTGATTACCAAATATCATAAATTCAACTTTCTTTTTCATACGTCTCTGTTTAATAATGAATTCAATGTTACTTAAGAAGTTCTAGACTACATTAACTAGAAATCTCGCTTCTTTGTTTTGTATGAGAAAGGGCAAACCACACTGATTGGAAGCTTAAGTCAGGACAATCGGTAGTTTGAAATCCTCTCATTAGGACGGGGGCTGCCCCCAGAAACTGTCCCTTGGTAACGACGCGTCGTATGAGAACTAGAAGAAGACGGGCAATTTCAGGACTTCGTGATCAAACACCGAGCTGTCATCAAATAAAGCGTTCTATAAAAAGATGATATTAAATGATAACACATAATTGATCGATGGAAGTAATTTTGGATTACAAAAATCTGATAAAATTATGGTATAACGAGTTGACGCCACTATTGATTGAAGGTTTGGGTGAAACCTGTTGAATTAAGGTTCTATTAAGACCGATTTCGATGCATCTATTTGAAATATTGTCGTTGAGAATTAAACCATTGATATCATTAACAGGAAACAGGGAACACATCAATTTGTGTGTACAGCCTAGTTTATATGACAGTTGTTATCGCGTATTAACGTTATTATAATCAAATACAGAATTTGTGATGAAGTCATTGCAATGTCTATACCAGATTTATAATAGATATATCACATTTCGAAGAAATGAGGTCTGATAAAATGAGGTATCAAACCCTTCAAACAAGCATGGTGAGGTTTTCATCATTAAACAAATGATGATGATAAAAGTGATATTTATGCAAGATCTGGCAGTTGGGATGTTGCCATTCATCGCATTTCTCGATTTTTGAAAATGGCATTGTCGGCCCGCCATAGAAGTAAGGGGGAAAGACGACAGGGATAAGGCACCATAAGAGTGGTAGACGGAACAGGGAGTGGGGAAACAAGAAGAAGAACATGGGGGAAAGAGAAAACGGGTAAGTCATAGAGATTGAGAAGGAAGAGGAGGAGGAGGGAATGGGGAGAGAGGAGGAGGAAAAAGAGGAGGAAGAGGAGGAAGAGGAGGAAGAGAAGGAAGAGGAGGAAGAGGAGGAGGAGGTTTAAAAGGTGGAGGAAAAGGAGGAGGGGAGGAGGGGAGGAGGGGGAGGAGGGGAAGGAGGGTTAGGATGAGGGGAGGCGGAGGGGAGGAGGAGGAGGAAGGAGGAGGAAGAGGAGGAGGGCGAGGGGGGAGGAGGGTTAGGAGGAGGGGGATGGGAGGAGGAGGAGGAGGAGGAGAGGGATGGGGGGAGGACGGGGAGAAGGTGGAGATAAGCAAAAGTATATGTGGGTGAAGAATAGTAAGGAAGGTGGAGAAGGATATCCTTTTTTCTATTCCAACGGTAAATTTTCAAATGACAAAAAAGACGTATTTTGTATGAGGGGCTGTGGGTAACAAAAATTATACAGCATGATAAAAGAACTTTAATTTTTATTTAAAAAAACAAAACTTGATAACTAATTTAAAGCTAGAGAACACGGCAGTGCCGATTGGGGGATCGATAAGATTTACCGTTTGGTTGCAGTAGCTTGGAAGGGTGAACCATCTATCAGGATCAGGTATTCCCACTGTCATGTTCAGAACTCCACTCGCAATCACGAAAGTAACTGCGATAAAATGAAAAAAATACCCGACAGTCTAAGCGGAATAGGGCTACAGAGTTATCTTTGGAAAATAGCGTCCGTGTTATACAATTGGATTGATGCCCGATATTGATTACTTGTCGGAAAAGATTCATTGATAAATTTTACCATCGTTTCCTTGTGGGCAGGATAATAATAATAATAGTAATAGTAATAATAATAATAATAATAATAATAATAATAATAATAATAATGATAATAATAATAATAATAATGATAATAATAACATTCCGTGTTTATATAGCGCTCAATACATCGATCCAAAGATGTGCCTAAGCGCTGTACAGATATATTATTACCCCGGTAATCGGATTCAGGCTTACCCGCACACAATGTGTGCACATTTTCCACTCCCTGGGGAGCATATCAGCCAGTCGCTACTTTACAAGCGCACACTTGCTCGTCCAACCACGTGAACTTTCGCATCCTACCGGGAATCTATTTAACACCTGGGTGGAGCGTAGCAAATGCAGGTAAATATCTTGCCAAAGTAAATTAGTGCCGTGTCGGGATTCGACCCCTCGGCTTTCGCATCTCCAGTCAAACGCCTAAACCACTCCACGTTTAATTTGTTTAGACCTACTCCTTTCCCACAAATATACATTAGAAATGAAACATTAATAATAAGAAAATAATCTTTAAAGACACAACCGTGCAATTCCATGTGATGCAAGCTATAATTGATATATAGTACATAAAGCATTGTTAATTACATGTTAATTGCATTAACGTTTAACAATGTCTTGCTTAGAAATTATCGTGGGACATTCCCTAATCTTTGACTTAACCATATTCGTCCACTCTAAAATGTCTTACTGATGAGTGATGGGGTATTCTACTGTCATTGGAATAGCCATGATGACTGCGCCATTCTGCAGGACACTCTTGTTACAATTGCAACGGTGCTGATACTCAACGTCAGTGCCACCGTTATTGCCCTTCCCGGAGGGTGTTTCACAAAGATTCTAAGTTGAACTTATCTCTAAGTTGGACTTAAAAATTATGGAAAGCCATTAGCACCTTTGAAAATATTTTGTAAAAGTTATTTTGAAAGGCATAAAATGTTGATTCAAATCATTCATATTTTTTATCATCAAGAAGATTTCATGTTCTTGATGTGGAATTTATAAAAAAAAGTCTGAAATACTTGAATTTTTGCTTATGAATAATTACATTTTAAGGCTCCAATGGCTGTCCATAATTTTTAAGTCCAACTTAGTGTTAAGTTCTACTTAGGATCTTTGTTAAACACCCCCCTGAAGTCATTAGAACACCCTACTTAATGTTAAGCCAATGATGTCTGCGCCATTCTGCAGGACATTCTTGCGGCAATTGCAACGGTGAAGATACTCACCGTCAGTGCCACCATTGTTGACCTTCCCAAAGATGGAACCTCCTGTAGGTAGGCAAGATCCATGCACCTGGTTGAGTGCTACGACCCCGTCCAGAGGGTCCTTGGGACTGGAGTAGGTATAGGACCAGGAATCCACTAACAAGCCTTGGTTGCCTCCCAAGAAAAAGGTTGTTGATAGCACGGCTTGATCTAGTTTCAGCGATTTAAACAAAAGGAGAAATCACATCATCCGTCGATAAACATGATATAGGCCTACAAGATGTATGAGGTTTGTGAACGACGGAGCAGCATATGAGTTTAATTCGAGTGTTATTAAGAGTAAACTAGCTTGAATGTAAAATACAGATTATGTAAAATCGTGTTTTATGTGCCAGAAAATATGGGTATCATGTATGAATATAATATGAGTAAAATGACATGTTGCAAGACTGATCAGTCATATCAAATTTATATTAAAATGAAATTAAATAAGTAAAGGTTACAGTCGTCGCTATTTACCCTGCTATGTGTCTGGAAGGGAACCATTGACCTGGAGTGTTTAATTGATCATCTAATAAATCTCATCTTTAAACTTCTTTATTTTCTAAATAGTGTTCCCTACTTTTCCTCGTTCATCTACCTCCCTCTCACCCTTCTCTTGTCTCTTCACCCTTCTCTCTCTCTCTCTCTCTCTCTCTCTCTCTCTCACACACACACACACTATTTTCTCTTTCGTCATGACTTACTTGGGACGCAGGCACTTGGTTCTGGTTGGTAGGCTTTCCTCTTAAGACAGCTCTGTGTAACTTCATGTATGATCCATTCTGTATCCTGCCAATCAAAACAGCGCGAAACGTATATCTCCAATGATGCGTAGAATATAAAATGTTAACGTGAATGGAATTGAATCCCGGAAATTAAACAAAATGTTGTATTGGAATTCCGTTTGCTAGTTAAAATGTCAGTTTCCTCTTTCGATGAATCTTATGAATATTGTTAATTAGTGTAATACAATTTGACTGTTGTAGATGTTCCTATAATCGCCCTTTTACATGTTTTAGATGTTTTATACATGGCCTACGATGGTGGAGTTTATATAAAAATGTAATGCGTTGAATTGTTGATAACATCATCAGAATTGATGATGATCATCACCACCACCACCACCACCACGCCAACACCCCCAACACCACCACCAGCACCCGTCATCAACATCATCATCATCATCGCCATCGTTCTTCTCATCCTTAGTATCACTATAATCGTTCACTCTCTCTTCTCCTTCTCCTCCTCCTCCTCCTCCTTCTCATCACCACCTTTAATCATCATACATTCGTATATTTTTCAGGGATCATCTCCCTAACAGAAGGTACAGTCACCAAACCCAACTCCTTATTTCTCTCTTCCGCTCCCACTGCCCCTACCCCTCCCTCTCTCTCTCTCTCTCTCTCTCTCTCTTTTTCTCTTCTTCTCTCTTCTCTCTCCCTCTCTTCTCTCTAGTTTTCTATCATTCCTCTGTCTGGCAGTCAGTCTGTCTGTCGATTAGTCTTGTTCTCTGTATTTCTTTCTCTTTTCTGTCTTAACCTCCTATCCTTTTTATTCCCCTCTCTCTCTCTCTCTCTCTCCTCCTGTCTCCCCTCTCTTTCTATCTCTCTCGCTCTCCTCTTACCTCCCCCTGTTCTCGCTTTTGTTCTTACCTGATCGTATTTCTGGACGACACGGTAGTCGTGCGAGCTTTTACCGTCGATGCGGTCCACATTTATGTTGTAACCGAACCGCCGATTGGTATAGTCGAAGGCACCATAGGCATATGTGTAGTACCCCTGCGGTCCGCTATTTTGTATTCCTACTGTGGCGCCTGTGAAGATGAGAAGAAGTTTTTAGCCATGCTGGTTTGACTTGAATGACACATTCTAATATAAGTTAATTTTAATTTCAAAGTCTTACTAATTATTACTGTTGATTGAAATACAAATATACAGACTATTATCACGTTGTCCTGATCCGTGAATAGGGACTTTTAGATTTGTGTGGACTGATACGTGTGACGTCCATTCAAGGCAGTGCATTAAAAGGACGTCGACCGTAGCAATCCAAGTTGTCGTTGTGCAAATCTAAAAGTCCCTACCGCCGGTCAAGGCTGACTCACTATTTTGGTAGGTTTACACGTTCCCGCAATCTATCGAAATAAAACCAATAATTGCATTGGTTAATATTGTGTTCTGCTGCAAATATAAATTCTATGTCAACAACACATTTACAAACACTGCCATCGCATGGCACTACCACTACCACCGACGAAATATTTATTGACCCCTCCCCACCACCATCGCCAAGACCACCACCACCACCATCACCACTACCACCACCATCACCAACACCACTACCACCACCATCACATGCACCTCCTTCACTGCCACCGCCAGTCATCATACCATTTCCAGTCATGATCTGCATCGGTCCACAGCAAGGTTTCTGGGCACTCGCCACAGTCAGGAGGAAGAGGGCGGAAAACGCTATTAGCTTCATGTTTTCGGTTCTGTAATGTCAAATTGACAAATAGAAAAATATTAAACAAACGAATTCTAAGGACACCGAAAAATAAGGTGTGTATGCATCAAATCACCATAGTGTCATACTTTATGATATTCAAGCTGTTGATTCATGTTATTCGATGAGGACCCCGATGTTTCAAGGTATAAGTAACATGTAGACCTACTATTATTGCCAACGGCGACTCACAAATGCAATATATTACGTTTCCAATTAGGTGCAATGTATAACCAATCTAAAATGTATAATTGATTGGAAAAATAAGGTAAGGGGAAGAAGAAAAAAGGCATCTTCGATGAAGAAGGAAACGTGGGATGGGCGCTATAACAGAATGGAAAAATATAGGATAATAAAGAGAAAAAACAAAATATATTTTGGTTTTGAACATTTTAAACGACAAATAAAGCAAAACATGTCTAAGAGCATGAACAATGAGACAATAATTGCATGGAAATAATTAATGGATAAGAACATTCAATATACTTGTTGACTTCATTGCTATGCTAATGAAATAGGCCAGCCAGCAGAAACTGCTCGCAAAAAATTGCAAGCTACTTTTCACTTATATTATGTTCAAGGGCAGTTGCAGGGGAAAAATAAAAGCGCTTTACTCACCGAATAACTTCTTTGAGGAGTAAAAACCTATCAATTTTAGTCTTGTCAACGTTGTCCTTTGGATAACACCAGTGGAACTCTGTATCCAAAAAGATAAATTCCGGCGATATTTATACCATAATTGCCCATGACCTGTCTCATAAGGCTGTATTCTTTGAATGAGAGAATAATCTATTTTTGTGACTGCAAGTAACTTTAATTTAATGAATTACCGTTCGACAATATAATCACCATCACAAGACAGAATACAGCCAAAGTCCAATATTGTTGACCTACAGGGTCAGATAATATAGTGTTATATTTTATTTTTAATTTAATATTTAACCACGCGGTACAAGGACAGGACCACACCCGCTCAAAATGGTGATACCAGGTACCTTAAATTTAGAGAATGACGAGAGCATGAAGAGTCGCTCGATTTTTTTTTCAGAAGGGGTGGGGTGGGGGATAGAGGGGGGTGGTCATAAGAGGTGTCAACTACGGCTACCTACTCATCAAGTCGGTAAATATTAGCTAACCTACATATCCATGTACGTATGCACATAATATACACGTTGATCATTTTGTGAATATCAACTATACCGTCAAAAGCATGAACTAAAATAACTCGCCTGAATGTTGTCTTAATACTGACAGACATTAAATTACTTTTGTAGATAATATATTGTCAGTTATTTGGAGGGGTTTCGTAGTCGAGCTGTTTTAGCACTTGACAGGACATGCAAAGGTCGTGGGTTCGTTCTCCGCCAAGGCACTAATGTCTTTTGGTAAGGCATTCATCTACATTTGCCACTCCATACCCAGGAGAGCAATGTGAAACGATGAAAGCCTTTGTGATAGAAATCGACATATTTCCCTACGGTGACCACATGGTAGTAAAAAATGTGCGCCCTCTGCAACAAAACTCAACTACCCCTTTAAATAAAGCTCCTCAAAATATGAAATAGGCCTAATTGGCACAATAGACTGTTGATTGCGAAAATATTTTCTGCAGCATATTTCATGTAAAAATGAATAGTATTATCTTTATTTCCTGATCTAGAAACAAAATTCGATAACCAGGCCAGAGTCACCTCTGCAGTCGAGATTCCAGGTTTATAACTTCTGCTACATTGTCAACTCTTTCTCTCTCAGTCTCTGTCTGTCTGTCTGACCACCCCCCCCCCCCCCCTCTCTCTCGGTTAACTGCTCATGCACGGAGAATATGACATCACTTCTAAATACAGAATCCCTTAAAGTTGCGTGATTCCAGTTTTATAATAGCGGATGCGGTCACTTCATGCGAGACTTCAATCAATATAAGATCGAAAATATTAACATGGAATATATTGCCCTTATTTTTCCTCCGCGAAACAAATGGAATGTCGACTTTGAACTCAGATAGTGTCACACGTACAAGACTCCTCGGCAGCGGTTCACGAAATCGTCATGAGTAGGTCTGCAGTTCGCCGATACCATTGGATCGCGTGTTTATACAAAACACGCGTTTCAAAGGAACGTCGGGGAAATTGCACCTATCACGGTTTTTGTTTAATTGAATTTATTAAACCATATGAACATATAGAAGCAAAGCATACTTTAGAAAATAGAATACATAAAACATACAAAATACAATGCAAATATATTGTCAGGAAGGTCCAAAGAAGCAAATTTTTCCTAAAAAGGCCACCTACAATAAGCAAATTAAATAGAATATAATTTAGTCACCATTCCCCACACACGCGCGCGCACACACACATACACACACGCACACCCCCGCATATACGCCCTAACACTCTACACCCTTGTGTTAATATTACAGGGTGGGAACACATGTTATAGGATGTGTGTGTGTGTGTGTGTGTGTGTGTGTGTGCGTGTGCGTTTGAGTTTTATTTATTTTCTAAAAAGCAACCACATTTCGTAAGTTTATACCTTTTACTCTCCAAACTGTTCTATACCCGAGGGTATTTTGTCAATAAACCGAAGTTATTAAATGGTTTTAAATAGATTCAACAAAGGATACCCTACAATCAGGATTAAAATATGGTTTCCGCACCTCATCTTTTTGATCGTTCAGCGCCAATAGAACTTTATCCTTTCACTTTTTTGGATTAAGAGCAGAAAATGAAAGGAAAAAGGAACACACTTTTAGGAAACCCGTCTTGTTCGGTTTATGGTCCATGCAGAGCAGACAAATTAATAAGATATTTCATTGCATAGATTATATAAATATATATACAGATATTGACTGGCAGGGGGTGTAATATAACATTATTTGGACCGTTGAAGGGAGTTATATTTTCCCAAGTGGTTATATTTTCCCGAAGCGCCCAACGCTGAGGGAAAATATGGGCACGAGGGAAAATAACTATCTTCAGGTCCAAAGAATGTTATATTACATCCCCTGCCAGTCAATATCTGTTATATTAGATAGTCTTGGTTTGAAAATTTAGGGGGTCGGGTCCATTTTTTGTTGCCCGAAAATGTTTCCATTTTTTTTCGGAGACAAACAAAATTATAGAAAGAAATTGTGAGAAAAAAATACTTGAGATAATTCGGGAAAAAAATACCTTGAAAAATAAAAAACTCTTTGACGTCTCCTCTGAAACTGTTGTTGACCAAATAGTAGACGAAGAAGTTGACGATGTGGTTAAGGAGTGTGAGAGCAAAGAAGATCTGGATAACTGCCAAATATCTTGGAAATCGACCAGCTCTAAGAACAGCCTTACGTGGAATGACCGGAACTATAACTTTGGGAGTCCACGTGATGAAAAAGAATATCGTTATGATAAGGATCGTTATGATAACACCAAAGACGTAAGAGCCATAAACAAAACACAGGCTTCTTCCAAGACGTCTGAAGTGACGAGATTCAGTAAACACCGCAGCTGGGATGATACTCATGGTAGAAACCACCGTACACAGTATCGCAATGAAATGAACATACGTACATTCATTCGTCGTCGTAATGGACGACACACAGCCATGTATAGAGATCGATGCTGATTGCTGTGGTCAGATAAAGTGAGATGAAAGCCGCTGCATTTTCGGCGAGAGATGCTGCTTTACACAAATTTTCGGTCGTCAGCTCTAGAAAATGCACTGCGGAAGATGAAGACAGGACAGCATACACAAGCGACGAAGTCGACTGTCGCTTGAGCCATAATGAGGATATCCGTGCTCGTCTTCCGTTTTTTCCATGCGTAGGCTTTCATGACGACACCATCGTATAATAGGTTAAGTTAACAGCAGTAGCAGTATCTTGGTCCTAAATCTTATAGTTTTCTTCAGATGTAATCAAGTCATTAGCTGAGTCGTTCATAGCTGTGAACAAAGTGTTCAGTTCTGAAGCCGAATTCATGTAGTATGGCATGTTTTATTTCTCTCTTACCTCATTTTCTGTCTGATTTGAAATAATGTCCTACAAAGGGCCTACCTTCGGTTAATTTCTTGACATTTTGAATCGGAAAAACCAACGAACCAGCGCTCAGCACTCCTTGTTCATCTCCGTCAGCGGATCAACCGATGATCTCAGCCGAACTTGGGTCGAGTTGCCTGAGTTATTATCTGGGCACAAATGATCTTGTCCATGGATATTTCGCTACTTGCGTCAAGATTCGGGAGAGCTTGCCATTGGGAGCAGTGAGGAAATGAAAAGGCTAACATTATTACGGAGAAAGTAAGTAAAATGAGGTAGCAAACATGAGAAGGATAAGGAGAGAGAGAGAGTGGGAGAGAGCGCGCAACAAATAAGGATATGTTCGTTTCCTGATATTTAATGGGATCCATTAAGTGGTACCATTGTTAATTGCGTGTATCCTTAAAACCACTTAAAGGTAATACAAAGTTTTGGTATGGGGTCATGAATTTTGTTCAAATGAACATATTGGAACTATATGCGATCCTACAATATTCCGTGATCGTTGTCGCGGTTAAAATCGAGTCTAAAATTATGAAAGAATTTGTAAACAATTAACTCTTTATGTTGTATAGCTCCCTCTTAAAGTCAAGATATTGATTAAGCTATCAAACAATGTTTCTTGACTAAAATCGACCGATTAGCTATTCCCGTTTGGAAATTATATATCACAACTACATATTGTGAGATTTTCATGGTCGCAGCTACCATTGTACGGCCGTAGGCACCGGTAAATTTGTTTATATTCAATTTTTCTCGAAAACAGAAGTGTTTTAGGGGCTAGATTTTCTAGTGCTTATAATACATCCACAGGGGCATCCAAATATATCAAAATTGTTAAGAATCACTATCCACCCAATTTTTAATATGCATTTAAGTGACAACGGCTTGTATTCACTGGTAAAGACACCTGGGCCGGTATTCAATTCAATTCAATACTTAGCATAAGTAAGAAATTTACTAAGTAAATGGCTAAGTTAAGTAATTTACTTATCTCGTATTCAAATCGCATTATAGACTTATACTTACGTAAGTCAAAATTTAAGTAAAATACTTACTAATAAGCATTGTGACGTCACACGGTCAATCAAAAGTAATGCGCAATTGATGCATTGCAATAAATGCGCGCTGATATAATTGTGCGCGGGATATGAATGGACAATAGGGTTAATTCACCCTCTTTATAAGAAGAAAGGAAATCCTAATGATCCGAACTACTATAGAGGAATAACAAGTTGTCTTGGCAAGCTGTTTACAGCAGTCTTGAATGAGCGACTTACGTCTTATCTCGAAGATAATGAATTGCTAGGTGATGAACAGGCTGGTTTTCGAAATGGTCATTCAACGCTTGATCACATTTTTGTTCTTCATTCAGTGATCGATTTATATCTCTCTTCAAAAGAGAGGGTTTATTGTGCCTTTATTGACTACAAGAAGGCATTTGATTTGGTTGACAGGAGTTCTCTTTGGAATAAATTACTTAAGAATAATGTTGATGGAAAGTTTTTCAAAGTAATTAAGCATATGTATGCTCAGGCTAAGTCATGTGTAATTTCTGGTACAGAAAAGTCTTCTTCATTTGATTGTAACATTGGTGTGCGACAAGGAGAAAATTTGTCTCCGATGCTATTTGTCCTTTTTTTAAATGACTTCAAACAATTCATTTGTGAAAAGTTTGGAGGCATACATATTCTTCCTGACAAGATTGATGCAGCTGCGTATCAAAAAGGTATAGATGTATATCTCAGGCTTTTTACATTACTGTATGCAGACGATACAATAGTTCTTGCAAAAACTGAAAGTGAACTTCAGCTTGCTCTTGATGCAGTATCTGATTACTGTAAAAAATGGTTTCTTCAAGTTAACACAGCTAAAACCAAAGTTGTTGTATTTTCTCGTGGTAAAGTTCGAAAAATTCCTATATTTAAATTTGATCATGATATTGTAGAAGTTGTTGATGAATACGTCTATCTTGGAACTACTTTTAACTACAACAACAAATTTCGTAAAGCTCAAATTAAGCAACTTAATCAAGCTAGACGAGCAATGTATAGTCTATTATCTAAAACTTATCAACTGCACTTACCTATTGATATCCTCTTGGAATTATTTGATCAACTTGTGTTGCCCATTCTGCTCTATGGAAGTGAGATATGGGGATTTGAAGTGCTACATGATCTTGAAATTTTCCACATGAAATTTTGTAAGCAAGCCCTTTCTGTCAACAAAATAACTGCAAATTGTATGGTACTTGGTGAATTGGGGAGGCTTAAACTTGAGAAATATATCGAAAGCAGAATGATAAACTTCTGGTGTAGGATTGTACATAGTGGACAGGATAAATTTTCTGGTAAGGTGTATATTTTCTTAAAATTACTCTTTGAGAAAAATATATATCAGGCACCTTGGTTAAAAAAAATCAAGCTGACTCTGGACAATATGGGGATGTCTAATTTATGGGAAATTTGTGAAAATACTAGCTATGAGTGGGTCAAACAAACTGTGGAACGTCGATTGAGAGATTCTCAAGCTCAGTATTGGTCTGCTTGTATGTATGATAATTCGTATTGTGTTAACTATCGAATCTTCAAACATTCTTTATGTTTAGAAAGATACTTAATCGATCTCATTAAAAGAGATCGGACAATATTAAGTCGTTTTCGCTGTGGCAATCATTACCTGCCGATTGTAGCTGGTAGATATTCAAATACTCCAAGGGAAATGAGGCTATGTACGCTGTGCCATTTGCAATCGCTTGGGGATGAGTTTCATTACTTGTTTGTATGCCCTACCTTTCGTTCAGAAAGAAAATTGTTCATCGATAAATATTTTATTGAAAGACCAAATACACTGAAAATGGATCAGCTTTTTAACTCCAATAATGTACAAACACGGTTAAACTTAGTAAAATTCTGTCGAAAAATAATGCTTCGTTTTCATTAATTTAAGTATGTGCAAAAACATGTTATGAGTTCAATATTAACTTTATGTTTCTCTTTTTTGTCTTATATCAATTTATTAAATTGATATCAAGAATATTTTCAGTAATTCATTAATTCAGATATCAATTTACTGGTGCCAGTAAATTTCTTTTTCAATTGCTTCCATTAATTTCGTCATTAATTATCGTTTTAATTAATATTATCGTTTTGTTTTTGATTATTATTATTATTATCATCATCAATATTGTTATCATTATCATCATAATTTTTCTCACTATTGTCGATAGTGTTATTTTGTATGGATTAACATTAATTTTATTTGTATTGTATATTTCACAGTGTTTAATTGACAAATTCAAACTGATTGTAAACTTCTCCAATACCCCAATGTGGGTGACATGAGAATAAATTGTCATTGTCATTGTCATTGTCAACACTGCGTAAGAAAACCATATGCCTGCCAATCAAGGCCACCAAATAGTTGGCTTAAGTCTGGTATGCAGTTGGCTTAGATTGAAAGTAAAATACTTACACAAAAGTGTGAATTGAATACCAAAATTGGCTAAGTATTTTATGTAAACCAAATACTAAGTAAAAAGCTTGAATTTTGTACTTAAGTATTGAATTGAATACGGGCGGCTAAGACACTCTATAAATCAAATTATTATCATCATTAAAGATTAAGATTTTACTCGATTCAAGGTTACTAGTAAAAAAAAAAAACATCCTCGCAGCTGGATGGCTAAATTGTTACAATTATTTACAGCATTATCACTATCATCATCATCATCACCATCATCATCATTATCATCATTATCATCATATCATCATCATCATCATCATATCATCATCATATCAACATCATCATCACAACATCATCATCAACACTATCATCATCATATCATCATCATCATCATCATCATCATAATATCATCATCATCATCATCGTATCATCATCATCATATTATCATCATATCATCATCATATCGTCATCATCATCATCATATCATCATCATCATCACCATCATATCGTCATCATCATCATCATCATATCATCATCATCATCATATCATCATCATCATCATATCAACATTATCATCACCATCATATCTTCATCATCATCATCATCATATCATCATCATCATATCATCATCATCATCATCATCATCATCTCATCATCATCATCATCATCATCATATCATCATCATCATCATCATCATATCATCATCATCATCACCATCATATCATCATCATCATCATCATCATCATATCATCATCATTAAATCATCATCATCATCATCATCATCATCTTATCATCATCATCATCATATCATCGTCATCATTATCATCATCATCATATCATCATCATCATTATCATCATCATCATGTCAACACCATTATCATCATCATCATCATCATCATCATCATATCAACATCATCATCATCCTCATCCTCATATTAACATCATATCATTATCATCATCATCATCATGGGTCCAGGACTGTGGGGAGTGGGGGAACAAATATTGACGAATTGCTTTTATTTCACAGTGAATTTGAAGTTGACAATCTTTAATAGTCAATGACACAGCTAAAAGCTAATACAGGTGTACATCTTAAATCTAAAAATTAAACATACAACATTTAAAATATATGTAATAGAACGACGCAAGATAGGCAAATATATAAATTATTGTAAAATTATTGAATGAAATTGATTTTAAAAGGGTACAATTGATAAGTTTATAAAAATAGTAATAAAATCAAGTAGCCTTGAGTAAGAAAAATTAAACGGAATAAAGGGGTTCCTAGCAAATGCAATACATTTAGATCATAATAATAATAATAATAATAATAATAATAGCCTAATAGTCCACTCCAAATTTTATTAAACCGAAACGGAAATTCTTTTTGCCCAATTGATCGTGAGCCCGGCAGCCACTGAGCATATACATATGCAAATACATATGCATATACATATGCATATGCATATACATATGCAAATACATATGCATGTATTTGTATTACCACGTCAAATCTGAACTCGAGCTGCGGTTTTTTGTAATTTGTAACTTTTTTATTTATTCAGACAGTGCTGTACTGTTCAAGAGAGCAAAGTATCATCATCAGGTTCGCCATAGATATTTATCGTCCCCTAGTAACAGACTAAGTTCCTTGTTTGGACTTTCATAAAAGTCTTCTAAAAGCTTTCTCGTCTTGGGAAGCATATCTCCAATCGCATGTAACCCGACCTTGTTGCCGTTTTGCAATTTCTTCTCGCAAAATTGCGCTATCGTCTTACCGGACTTCTTTTCTGCAAAGGAAATAGAGATAAAACATAGAAGATGAAAGTAAAATCTAATCGTGGAATATTCATTGGTGAATACTATTATTTACAAAAGAGACATGATACAACAATATCAAAAGCGAGTCATTAAAGGGGTGACGGTTCCAGTAACAGCGAGTGACGACTCCAGAAGCGGCGGGTCATTCATAGGGTGACGATTCCATCCAAGGTGATATATTCGGCAGTGCCTCCAGTTTAGTCTTGTCATTAATAGGATGACAAATAAAGTCATCTTATGATGACGACTTCAGTGAAGGCAAGGCAATTTATAGGGTGTGGAATTCAGTCCACGCAAGTCATAGGATGACGACCTAATTCAATGACAGTCATTTATAATGTAACGACTTCATTCAAGGCGAGTCATGTTTGGGTGACGATCCTAATAAAGTCGAGTCATTTTAGGGTGACGCCTCCGGTCAAGTGAAATCACTTTAGGATGACGACTCCAGTCAAGTCAAATCAAGTTAGGGAGACGGCTCAAGTCAGGACGAGTCATTTTAGGAAGACGACTCCAATCAAGTCAATTCACTTTAGGTTGACGACTCCAATCAAGTCAATTCACTTTAGGTTGACGACTCCAATCAAGTCAATTCACTTCAGGTTGACGACTCCAATCAAGTCAATTCACTTTAGGTTGACGACTCCAATCAAGTCAATTCATTTTAGGATCACGACTCCAATTAAGTCAATTAACTTTAGGTTGACGACTCCAATCAATTCAATTCACTTTAGGTTGATGAATCCAATCTAGTCGAGTCATTTTAGGGAGACGACTCCGGTCAAGTCAAATCACCTTCGGATGACGACTCCGATCAAGTCGAGTCAATTAAGGGTGACGGCTCGAGTCAGGACGAGTCATTTTAGGGTGATGACTCCAACAAGTCGAGTCATTTTAGGGTGACGATCCTAATAAAGTCGAGTCATTTTAGGGTGACGACTCCGGTCAAGTGAAATCACTTTCGGATGACGACTTCAATCAAGTCGAGTCAATTTTAGGTGACGGCTCGAGTCAGGACGAGTCATTTTAGGGTGATGACTCCAACCAAGTCGAGTCATTTTAGGGTGATGACTCCAGTCAAGTCAAGTCACTGTAGGGTGACGACTCCAATCAAAGATGACGGCTCGAGTCAGGACCAGCCATTATAGGATGATATCTCCACTTATGTCGAGTCATTTATAGGATGACAGGCAATTTGATTGTTGAAGTCCGGGTCACATTTTACACACCTATTTTTACTATCAAGACCTTCCCTTGGAAAACGTCTGATTCGCATATACCATGCATCCGTCTCAAATAAATCACCACGAATGGAGAGGAAAGTAACATGCTTACCCAGATTAAGAAAATCGAATACTTCTGGGAGGAGTCCAGTGCAATTGATATGCCAATCTTCCAATCTCATGATTTTGAGCTGATCACGTGGGTAGACCCTGAACCAATCACGAACGTAGACGGCGTAGAGGCCTACAAGGAGCCGCTGTGTGGGTGAGAGATAATAGAAAGACAAACATATCGTACTTTTAATTATGTGGTTCATCTGATATTGGCTCCGGGCTTAATTCGTTAAAGGTATAGGGGTTGTGATTGCACTTGAGTTTCTGGTTAGGCTAAAGGGCAATCCAACCCTTGATATAACTTCAGGGGTATGAAAGCAGAAAAATAAGAGCATAATAGAATGACTGAATAAATCAGGCTAACAATGAGGGAGTTGTGCATGTTTGAAATGCGAGATCACTAAATCCATGCGAATCTCAAATTGGTTTGTGCACCATATCGAACGAAGAGAAAACAAGATGAGAGAGAGAGAGAGAGAAAGAGAGAAAGGGAGAGAGAGAGAGAGAGAGAAAGAGAGGGGGAAAGGGGAAAGGTAATATCAAAGTTTGCAGGCACAACCCTCGTCAGCCTTTGTTAAAAGTGTCTGCATTGTGAGACTATGCTGACGGGATAAAGGATAGGCTCTGTACTTTGGCAGCTCCAGACTGAAACAGCCAGTGACTGGCAGAGCTTAGATCCGCTTAGGGCTTCAATAATTTTCGTAACGTTTCATACTCGAGTCAGTGCCTCCAGACTCCGCTAAATCGACCCTTGGCTATATCTGTAAAGCGCTTTGAGAGGGCCTTCGGTCCTGAAAAGCGCTATATAAAGAACTAGCTTTTATTATTATTATAACAATGTTACAAGAAGGGCCATATCTCACAGTATGTAAAGGTTGGTTATCAATCTGTTTTATGCTGTATGTGCATCCCCGAAAGCTCATCGTTTGCAGACACGTGTTGAATCTGTCTATCACTTCCACAACCATTGTATGGAAATGATCAACACTGACTATGTGTATGGGGTTGAAATATAAGTAATCGGAGTACACCCTGAAATGAAAACAAGGAACAAAATTGAGTAAAATTCAATCCAGTTCGCCTTATTCCACATTTCACCTTTCACGTTAGACATCGTCGGTTTTTTGTACAAGAGATACGGTGATAATTATTATTAATGTGAACATTTGCAATGCACTGTCTGTCAAAATTGACAGTTCTTGGGGTGTTTCACAAAGATCCTTAGTTGAACTCATCTCTAAGTTGGACTTAACAATTATGGAAAGCCGTTAAAATTAATGAAAATATTTTGTAAAAGTTATTTTAAAAGGCATTAAGTATAGACCAGTTCTGGTCATGCGATTGCATTGTGAAAGAAACATTGTGGAATCGATCAGAAAAGATTGATCATCTAGCGTATGTGTGTACCGCAAGATTCTAAAATCATCAAAATGATAAGAAATTTGGCTCAGTTTTGTTACAGTACCAAGCACTGTAGGCTACACAAAAATATGTATATGGGACTACGCGATATCTATCCAGGCCGGATCAATATGATAATTTACCAAATATATCACTTAGTAGGCGGTTTCCCGGCAAAATTTGTATCATCACGTATTTGTCAAAACATATTCTTTTACATAACAGCTTCCATTTCATATTTTGAGAGGGGACGTTTCCAAAACTAGTCTATACCTTTAAATGTTGATTCAAATCATTATAAATTTTTTTTATCAAGGAAATTTCATGTTCTTGATGTGGAATTTATAAAAAGTCTGAAATACTTGATTTTTCGCTTTTGAAACACTCCCCTGGCGTCATTGTGAGGAAAGATAATTTGAATAGACATGACTTGCCAATTAACGACTCATTAATGAAAATGAGGTTATTATTATAATGATGTTGATGGCCTTATGTTATTATAATATGTAATACTATTATTATCATTCTTATTGTTATTATGATAGATACCTATCTACAGGATTGCGAAGAATGACGATCAGCTTGGCGTCCGGTTGGGCTACATTAATGACGTCAGCGGTGACGTATTCTGGACCTTCATAGCGTTTTCCATCCCATGTATCCCACAAACTGTTGTCCCAGAAGGTCGACGCGGAGCCGTCACCTTTAATGTTTAAAAATATGATGATAATAATAAGAGTAATATCAATAATAACAATAATAATGATAATAATATCTATATTAATGATGAAAATTATAATGGCAATAGTGAAATCATACTAATATTAATAATAATAATATGATATAAATAAATACAATAATAATAATAATAACAGTGATACTATCAGCGCTCAAAATACACGGGGGCGGTGGGCGATTTGCCCCCGTAAGCTGCAAAATCGCCCCCGTCAGGTTGCTCACGGGGGCGATTGCAAAATTAAAAATCGCTCCGGTGGAATTATAAAATAAAGATAATCTTTTCTGTTATAACTTTAACACAATATTGAGTTTCAATTTTCAAACCTTAAACCAATGAAATGGAACTAAGATTAGCGTGCAAGATTTCTCGTTTCATGAGTAGGCCTATTATTACCGATTCAGCTCGCAGTGCAGTGCCGCCGTCAGCAGTGGTTATAGGCCTACTGCGCCGTTAGTAGCGGTGCGTGTGCACGCTGCCGCGCCATGTCTGCTGTAGCTGGAGGCGATCGGGAAAGGGCAGAAACATGGTCATGGCCTGGAGAAGTTTTTCGTTGTCAGCAAATAATGAACCTCGACCAGTAAATCAATATTAGGGACTTTTAGATTTGCACGATGAGAACGTGGACTGCAACGCGTGACCTCCTTTTAAGGTCACTGCCAGTGCTTAAAAGGACGTCACATGTGATTGCCAGTGCCTTAAAAGGACGTAACACGTCCACGTCCACGTCCACGCAAATCTAAAAGTCCCTTTTGAGGAGAAGAGGAAGACCAAAATGTCGTGGAATCAGGGGCGGCGATTTCTGTTAATGACCGGGGGGACGAAATGCGAATTTTTTTTACGAGGATGTTATGCGAGGGAGCGTAGCGACCGAGCGAAAAAAAAATTGCAATTTTATTAGTCTAAACGCTGCACTCTTGGGCCTTCCAGAGCCTTAAAGTGTGTTGCAGTCATTATTCAGTATATGCTATATAATGTGGGGTTGTTTAGCTGTATGGTTAGTACTCAAATGAAGACACATAGAGAAACATCAGAGTTAGGTTGCAATCCAGCATGCCTGGTTATATTGTGTATAGAAGAGCCCATACACCACAGTGTACATTAACTGTGTGTATGTGTGTATAGCATGTAGCATTGAGTCAATGTATAAGATCACATATTACATGCTATACAATTTGTTTTGCACTTTTTCAAATTCCCAGGGGGGACGATCCCCCCCCCCCCTAAAAAAATTGAGGGGGGGGGGGCCCCCGTGAGACAAAAAATTAATTTGAGCCCTGGATACTATTACTACTACAACTAATAATAATAATGAAAGTTAATAATAATAATTATCCTTGCTTATATAGCGCCTAACACTTACTTCATCAGAAGTCTCTAAGCGCTCTACAATAATTCAGCATAATTACCCTGGATTTAGCAGTGCAGCTGTTACGCGCGATGCGTTTCAAGGAATAAATTCCTACCAGGTACCCATTTACTTCACCTG
The DNA here is from genome assembly GCF_000002235.5 of Strongylocentrotus purpuratus. Lineage (NCBI taxonomy): Eukaryota > Metazoa > Echinodermata > Echinoidea > Camarodonta > Strongylocentrotidae > Strongylocentrotus > Strongylocentrotus purpuratus. The sequence continues at coordinate 15,746,267 of NW_022145601.1, read as the reverse complement.
GGTGGAGTGTGGCAAATGAAGATCAATGTCTTGCCAAAGGACATTAGTACAAGTTAATTAAATTAACCATTAGGAATGGTCCCGAAAGGATTGGAAGCCTGTATCACCAAGACTTTTCCCTATCTTATTATTCATTCAAGTAGACATCTATTTTCTAAATGTTTCTCATGTTCGAATATACACAGTGAAAATAATTTACAGGTGGAAACAGTTGTAAAAAGCAAACGCCTGTGGCGAGAGTGCGGTAAACAATAACATCATGTCAATACATTTTACATCAGGCGCGTACGCAGGGGGGAGGGGGTATTATTATGTGAATAAACCCCCTAAAACCCCCCTAACCCCCCCCCCCCCACCTTTGTTTTTTTTTTGTTTTTTAATAATAAAAAAAAAATAAATAATAATTAAAAAAAAAATTATTCCCATGGCTGACCTAAAAAAGGCGACCTTACCCCCCCCCCCCCCCCCCCCCCAACGGAGCAAAATGTCAAATTTTCAAATTTCGAGACCAAAAAAAAAAAAAAAAAAGTGTCCTCGATCTTACCCCCGCTTATTCAGCGGCCGGCTGAGTCGTTGCGATTTTTTGGGACAAAAAAAAAAAAAAAAGGTGTCCTCTTACCCCCCCCCCCCCCCGCTTATTCAGCGGCTGGCTGAGTCGATGCGAAATTTTCGGCCCGATTTAAAAATGTTAAACCCCCCCCCCCCCCTTGAAAAATCCTGCGTACGCGCCTGTTTTACATACAGATTAAACATGGCCCAAAACAATGAATAAGATTAAGAATGGGTGAAAAGAACTAGGACATACGAACACACACACACAAAGGACAGACAACGACACAAAACAAGAAGAAGTGACGAAAGGAAGAAACCCACAGATCACATGTCACACATAAGAAACTAAATATTTAGTTTTTATATCTTGATTTAAAACAACTCAGAGACAAAGATTCTGTAACATTTGATGATAAGCAGTTCCAGCTTTTTGGGGGCAGAATATATTGATGGCGGTTTTTGTGAAACGCTGCCCTGATTTTTATTACACTTACCGATAATGAGTCGTGATTTCATAGATGGATGTAACTTGAACTGCTGGACCATCTCATTAGATCGGGATGCGTAGCCAGCGAGATTCCCTGTCACTAGAAATGCTAACAGCGATGTTGATGCACCACAAACAGATATTCAAACAAGTAAATTGCAAGTATGAACCGATGTGCATAAAACCCATGATGAACACAAAGCTCGAAGTAACTTGCAGCCCAAGTCCAGCTTTGGTGCGAATTGAGCCCCATTTTAAAAAATTCTCAAACAAATTCCATGATGAATGTCTTTTGAAAAAAATTTGGTTGATAATGATTATGACTTTTTGTTTAATTCATTAAATGTCATCGTGGAATATTGCTGAGTTTATAAACTGTCATGTTATGTTCTCTGTATACATGTCAACCCCCTACCCAGGGTACTCTTTAAAGGCACACTGTACTACTTGTAGCTACTTGCTCCCTCTATATAGAAAACAATGCCTAATCGGTGACCATTGGTCCCCCACGATCCTCTTTTTCTCATGTTAATTGAGAGCTGACTTGTTGAGATAGCCACCTGTCAGTGACCACCCTGGGTGGTCTAATCCTTCCTAGCCAAACTAGTACAGACGGTCTTTAATTTTTTTTACAGCACTTGTTAAAGGGCCACTCTAACCAAAACGGGCTATAAAAAATAATAACATTTTTTGTACAAAAATCATCAATAATTCTGGAATCTAGCTTTAAAAATGACGACTCAGAACGCTCAACAACAAAAAAGCCCAATTTCAGAGCTTTATTGCGCAATGGCATATGAGGTCACTACAGGAGCCTCTCCAATGAAAAGAAGGGTGATTCAGGCATTAAAATGTCTTTAAAAGGGCAAACTATGATATTTATTGGAGGAAAAAAAGACATTTATCCGAAAAATAATATGCACTTGATAATCCAAGTACGTTTCTGGCATTTTTGACATGCCTAATGTAAGATCCTTAGTTGTAGGACAAACAGACATGCCCGCAATGACGTCAAATACGTCATCAAGGCCACGTGACCATATTACCTTTTTTCGAGGGGCGTAGACCAGCAAGCGTGAGACCTGTGAAAAAATGGACGGTTATTATCATTATTTTGTCAGTTGAGAGATTTTCTGAAAAATCAGAGGCTGGAATATTAATAAGTAGTGGTGTATTCATGTTTTGAAGGTTATGTTAGTTGGGTTTCAATGTCCCCCCCCCCCCTTTTTTGGGGGGGGGGGAGGGGCGGGGCTGGGAGGAACTTAAACAATTCTCTTGTGATTCACCACAATGAACAGAAATTTACGCATGAAATGTTCCATCATTATTTCGTTTGATATAATCAAAGAATATTAGGAGTTCACGGCAGAAAAACAAAGTGCAAGCATTTCATAAAATATTGTTTTTCTCTCTCTGAATTATATGAGTTATTGACCACCCTATCACTTGATTCATCTGCATACTTGGATTAGCTGTAATATTAATCTGCTTTAAAGATACTATGTCCCTTTTGCAGCCAACATCAAATTCTGTAGAATTTTGCTGGAATTATGAATATTATGTCATGTATGTCCTTTCTGTGAAATGTAAACGTTAGCAGTGTCCTAAAATTCAAATTATGCAAGGAAACCCGTTTACTTGCCAGACTTCACTGTCAGACACTGTTGAGTGAGTGACTGGCTTTTTTCTTCTTTGGTAATGGCATACAAAAAATGAGCTGTAAAGGGTATGAGCATTTGTCTACATCAATAACCCACTTCTTGTAATGGCCAAAATTAAAGTGATTGAATCTTTGCGCAGCACAAAACGTACGACCATTCGGTACAATGGTCTGAAAATTAGACTATTACTTATTGACTTGGTAGCACTTCAGTCGATTCGACAACTATACAGTGCGTCCCAGAAAAAAACGCAACCGAGAATTATCGATGTTTTATCATAACTTTGTCACATTTATAATAACTAAATGACACATATTTGGAAAGCTTAGATCCTCTTCTTTCATTTGATGCAACTCATATGATGTATCTTTCACGCATGAGTGATTAAATGAATTTGAAGAGAGAAAACCTAAAAAATTATGGCGGACGGTTTCTGAATTTCAAAGAGAAAATCACATTTCTAGAAAGTTGAGGTTTTGCCCTTTCATATGACACCTCAATCAGAAAAAATGAGCAAGGAATGGCAAAGTTCTGTTTGTTTAAAGTAGTGCTTGCATTTCCATGATTTTATCAAACGAATTCGTTTTCACTGGATGCCTGCCATAGCAACATGCAGAATTGACAACAAACTTATCTCCGTTTCGTTGACAATCAGCCATGCATGAAGTCTTTCGATTACGGCTGATTGTCAACGGAATGGAGTTAAGTCTTTCGTCAATTATAATTATAATGATAATAGGGCCGGGGGCATTATGCCCCCCCCCCCCCCACAATTGTTCTGACTGTTTGGGAACGCATATGGATGGCGCCCCGCCGCTCGCTGACTTTTATCTTTTTGAGTCTTGCGCATCTTTTAAAAGATTTTTTTTTGAAAATCGGACCTACGGTTACAAGGTCACATGATCTTTTGTCTTTGCATGTCACCCCGAAAATCGCTCATTTTTGTAATTTGTGTACAAAACATATGGAAATGTCATTTTTCCTAAAATAAAATAGATCAAACATTGATTATTGGGTCTTGTTTAAAGTTTAGGTGAATAATGTAGTAAGAAATAAGATAAAACAACAAAAACAACAAAATCCATAAGAAATTATCAAAACAATAGATAACATAAGAAATAACCTGGCTCTTCCAAAAGAAGTTGTCGTATTATTATTCCAAATGGTCTAATGAATATATGTAGTGAAAAAGAATGCTTAAATATGAATAATATATGATGTATGGGTAAAAATGTGATTTTATGACCTTATTTGCATAATTTACCATAAATATGCAAATGAGTGATTTTTTCAAAAAATTGAAATTATCATATTATTTAATACACTTCACTTGACATGCGTGCAGATTTTCACGGCCGAGATCTTAAGGGGGATCATAATGCCCCCCCCCCCCCGGCCGTACTAAGACTTCAAATAGCCCGGTCTTTTTTTTTATTTTCAAGCAGTTCAAGGAGTTTATGTGTGCTACTATAACGTTTTGTTGAATAACAAAGTACATACGAGAACTCACCCAATCTAACCCTAGCCCACCAGTGGGGCTCTTTTACGGTGTATTTCACATCGGGGTGCATGGTTATCTTCGACCACAAGTCGGTCGTTCCACACTTGGGCATTCCAAGTAGATAGAAATAGGGCCAACATTTGAGTTCTCCCTTCAGCTTCCAGCACGCACTCTTATACCCTGGCAGATATGTCTTTGGCAGAGAATCAAATACCTGTCCAAAAAAAGGGAGATAATTACGTATACAATGATAACGCTCACAAATTATTTTTCATCTCTTCCCAGAACTCAACCTTCTCTTTAAGTCGCTGGCACTGAAGACGTTACCTTTAAAGACTAAGTCCACCACAAAATAATTTGCTTTTAATAGATGCAGAAAAACATGAGAAATAGAGCAAAACAAATTTGAGTAAAACCGGATTACTAATAAGGAAGTCATGACTTCTCCCTGGGTTCTTCCATTATGTTGTATTATTCCATTTTTATGTTTCTGATTTGTTTAAATTAAATTTATGATGTCATTTATGTTCTTATCTGATAGAATTGAGTTTCTCTTAATAAAGGCAGTGCAACTCGGGATCAGGTCCATAGTCAAGACATCATTTTATGCTCGTCTCATTTTAAGTACTAGGCTTCGCTGTTTATTTGAGAGAAAGAGTTTATAAGTTGATTTCGGCAGGAGTTAAGTATATTTGAGAGTAGAGTTTGAGAGAAGAAAAATCCATACGTTGACACATGTATTGTGGTCTAACAATTACAAACATGACAGCTACATTAAACTCCAAATGCAGAAATGAAATTCGGAGCGGTACATTTAAATGGTATATTTGAAACGCCTCGTTCTGGTTTTAGATGACAATGTGATTAGTTCTACCTTTCTCTCTCTTTCTTCCCTAATTGAATGTCTCACTCTTTCTGTCATCCACGTTCCTCTCTTCTCTCCCAATTATACCCCACCCTTTCCCATTAGTACATTATACCCTTCATGGTGTTCATCCAAAAATGAAACCCATTCTTTCCTCTTCATTTATGTTTCTTATAATTATCAAATCCAAATGCTTTGTCTAAAGAGGAGTCATCTCTGTTTGACATTCCCTCGTTCTGAAGATACCTGTATACACTGTTGCTCATAAAGTTGGAATATTTTTTTTTTACCTCAATTTATGGAATTATTTTGACAATGGTTTATTCCTAATAGATCTAGATGATAGTATACATTCTCAGATTTTATTGAATAATAATTTGCCAGTGTTTGTTTTGCGTGACTGCTAAAGCATGTGTATGCTACTATGCTTATCAAATAGGGGACCTACGCCCATAAGTCATAAATGACAGTAATGAGGATTAATGCGCCACAAAAGGGCACTAATATAGCACATCGGCACGGTTTTGATCCTCGGGCCTCACGGCTATGAGCCCATTGCTTTGCCACTGAACCATGACTGTACGCAGCGGGGGGGGGGGGGGGGGGGGGGGGGGGGGGGGGGGGGGGGGGGGGGGGGGGGGGGGGGGGGGGGGGGGGGGGGGGGGGGGGGGGGGCTAGGGTAGGGGGCAGTTCCCACAAATAAAATTAAAACAGGAAATGCAATAAATTATCAATAATTCATTGAATTTCCCCCCGGTCCCCAACATAAAGGGAAGGGGGCAGTTACCACAAATAGAAACAAACAAAGAAAATGATAAAAATTATCAATAATTCATTGCATTTTACCGCGGTCCCCAACATAAAAAATCCTCTGTACGGTCATGCATTATGGCTCAAGGCATGGGCACACGGAATATTTTTTTCTGTTGGGGACCGGGGGGGGGGATTCAATGAATTATTGATAATTTATTGCATTTTTTTTTTTTTTTTTAAATAATTCATTGAATTTCCTCCCGGTCCCGAACATAACAAAATCTTCTGTACGGCCATGCATTATGGCTCAAGGCACGGGCACACGGAATATTTGTTTCTGTTGGGGACCGGGGGAATTCAATGCACTCACCGGTTTCCCCCTCTTGTACAAGCCTGGTGGCAATGATGATAAATTCAACTCGGGCCTCCAGAATTCGGCCGGTCCGACTCTAGTCTTCTGCTGAACGTCGATGTTGTGAATTTCGATCCCCTCCTTTCGTGTGTTGGCCGTTAAGTTGTGCAAGTCATCGGTATTTTTCATCTTTGAGGGCTGAATGCCTGGCCTTTTAGACGAAAACGTTTGTGAATATTCATTCTCTGTCTTTGCGTAGCCTCGATCTATAAAGTCAAAATTTATGTGTTTCAACAGCGTCAAAAAATAGAAATCTGTAATCCTCCACGCTCGGATATTTCTTGTACTTTTTAGGTGTGATATTAACATGATAAATATGATAATGGAGCCCTTAAGATGATTCACAAGATAAATGCAGTCATTTAATCAATTTAAGGAATCCAAAACTCAATTCAAGAATAGAAATAATTTTAAAAAATTACGTTGTGGCTTTGATGTAGAAGTTATTTCAAACTTATTCTCCAAGCCATCTGAAAATAAAATATATATATTTCTCTCAGTTTTATACAACTCACTCCTAGATCCTAATCAAATTATTGGCCAAATGTGGTCACGTGTGACTATCTAGAGCAGGGCAAATCTCAAAACGAAAATATAATTTTTTTTTTAGACATTTGTATATACCCCTATATTGTGATTACATAATCAGGGATCATTTCAATATTTGTTTCACTTTGTACACAGTACAATTTATTGCTTAAGCATCATAATTTTGCAGTAGGGTGTGATGGTCTAAAAATCAATTTGAGAGCGAGCTAAGCGAGCGAGGACAAATTTAAGATCTGTGAGATTGCAGTGCTAACAATTACATCTTATAAAGAGGAAAAAATAAATCATCCTGATGGGGTTATAAACACATTCTCATAAACGTAAGACTGAACGACCTTTGATAATTAACACAAGTAGCCTATATCATCTATAAATGCGAGTGAGCGTAGCGACCGAACTTTGATTAGGGGGAGGTGGTCTTAGTCGCTTGAAATTAGGGGCGCGTTTGATGTTGAGAGGCAAAGGGAACACTTATCAGAAAAGAAAAGTACCCCGTGTCAAAGTACAAAGTGTAATTAGCAGAGCTGAAAATTGGGCACTTCTTACACCTTCAAAAAGAGGCACTCACCTGCGATGGAAAAAGGCACTTATGAAAAAAGGAAATGGGCATTTTCGACGGAAAAGGGGCCCCTATCTGATTTTGAAAGGGTTTTTTATAAGCGGTGAAAACGGGCATTTATGAATAGGGAAAAGGTCCCTTATTAGAAAGGAAAAGGGGCACGTATCATTATTTAAAGTGAAATTATCACAAGTGAATGACCAGATATGAAAAAGGGCACTTATGGGAATGAAAAAAGGGCACTTACAATAAAGAAAATGTGCATTAGTTGAAAGAAAAGGGGTACCGACCACATTTTAATATGGACATTTAAAGGAAGTGAATGTTGCACTTATCAGTGCTCCATGTAAGAACAGAACCATTAGGTTAATAGACTATTTAACCGTTTTATCATTCTAGTATTGTTATATAAGTCATTTATTTTGTTATATTGTGTTATTGTTTTTCCTGGTGATTTTCGTAAAATAAAAAAAAACAATCTTATCCGAAGTGAAAAGGAGTAACTTCTCGTACCTCAAAAGGATTTTTTACCAGAGATGAAAAAGGCATTTATGAGAAGGGGAAGGGGCTCTTTTTCAATGAGGGTACCTATCATTAGAAAAAGAGGCACATATTAGAAAGGAAAAGGGGCACATCTAACAAATATAAGGTGCGCTTATCGGAGTTAAAAAAGGGCTAGTTATTAAAAGGAAAAGGGCACTTGTCAAAGTAAAAGAGGCACCTCTCAGATTTAAATTTGCCAAATTATCAGAGGTAAATGGGGCACTTATCAAAAGCGAAGAGGCGCACTTCTCGTTCCTGAAAAGGGACACTTATGAGAATTGGAAATGGACATTTATTGCAATGGAAAATGGGAACTTATCAAAGGAAAAGGGGCATTTGTCAAAATAAAATGGGCACTTATGCCAAGGAGGGGCAATATGCCAAGGATATTGGATTCGAGAAGATTGAATTCATGTTATCTTTTTTTTTTCTTAATGTTGCTGCCCAAGCAATCTTACCATATTAACCATACATATTTTAATATTGACATATTTTTGTAACTGTTTTTTATGTTTGAAATATGTAATAAGTCTTTAAAATTGCACACATGACCAATTCAGTCATGGGGCTGCGACTCATGTTTTTAAAAAACCTTTTACTGAATTGAAATGAAAAGAGATGAAAAGGGAGAGAGGCACTTTAACAAATTAAAAGGGGCACTTTTTACAAAGTTAAAGGGCACTTTTCCTATGTAAAAAGGGCACATTTCAAGTACTTGAAACCCCCTCCCTCTTCTGCACAATTGTTGGCCAGCTGAAGTATCATGGTGCGCTAGTCATGCTCGCCCTATACTCTGCCCAAGCTCATACGAAACTCGCCGTAAGTCCCCGTACTCCATCCAAACTCGCGTTAATCTCGTGGGCATCTCGGCATGACTCACAGCACGATCGTCGTGCTTGTACTCCACTCTTGGAAACTCGAATAGCACTCGCGTATACTTGAAGACAGGGGCGTACGCAGGGGGGGGGGTTCGGGGTTCAAACCCCCCCCCCCCCCTTGGTATTTTTTATGTGTGTAAACCTCCCTAAAAAAACTTAAAACCCCCCCCCCCCTTTTTTTTTATTTTTTATTTTTATAATTATTTAAAAAAAAAAAAAAATTATACCCACGGCTAACCTAAAAAGGTGACCTTACCCCCCCCCCCCCTAACGATGAAAAATGTCAAATTTTGAGATTTCGAGACCAAAAAAAAAAAAAGTGTCCGCTTACCCCCCCCCCCCCTCCCACCCCCCCCCCCCCCCCCCCCCCCCCCCTCCAACTGAGCGACTTTTCGGCTAGCTGAGTCGTTGCGAATTTTTTTGGACTCCAAAAAAAAAAAAAAAGGGTCTGCTTACCCCCCCCCCCCCCCCCCCCCCCACTGAGCGAGTTTTCGGCTGGCTGAGTCGTTGCGATTTTTTTTGGACTCCAAAAAAAAAAAAAAAATGTCCGCTTACCCCCCCCCCCCCCCCCCCCCCACCGTAATTTTTCCATTGAAGATAAGCAAATATTTTGCCGAGGTAAGCTATATATCGCATGTGAAACGAGTCGAACTTTGGAATCAGTTTGCCAAGCGATTGTTAGGTTTTAGGTCAAGCACACGAAGGATAAGAAGCATGAATTATAATAGATCAGTTCTGATCGGTTCATTATGTCCATTTCATCCACAACCCCCCCCCTACCCCACCGTAATTTTTCCATTGAAGATAAGCAAACATTTCTCATAAGTGCCCCTTTTCTGGAACGAGAAGTGCCCCTTTTCACTTTTTATAAGTGCCCCCTTAACCTCTGATAATTTTCCCTATTTAGATTTGAGAGGTGCCTCGTTTACTTGGTCCAGAGCCCCTTTTACTTTCTAATAAGTGCCCCTCTTCCTAATGATAAGTACCCCTATTAAAAGAGAGCCTCTTCCCTTTCTCATAAATACCCCTTTTCATGTACTTTTCAAGTTACTACGTTTCCCTTCAGATAAGTTTTGTTTGTTTTTCATTCCGAGAATCATTATGAAAACAATAACACAGTATAACAAAATCAAAGACTTATATAACTATAATAGAATGATAAAACGGTTAGATAGTCCATTAACTTGACCTAATGGCCCATGGGTAACTGATAGTTGCCCCCTTCACATTTGATAAATTCCCCTATTAAAATATGGTCGGTACCCCTTTTCTTTCAACTAATGCACATTTTCTTTTTTGTAAGTGCCCCCTTTTTCATTCACATATTGGTCGTTGTCCCTTTTCAGGTGCGATACGTGTTCCTTTTACTACTGATAATTTCCCTTTTAACAATGATATGTGCCCCTTTCCCTTTCTAATAAGGGCCCGATCCCCTTTTCATAAATGCCCCCTTTTCACCGCTTATAACTTCCCCTGTCACAATCAGATCGGGGCCCCTTTTCCGTCGACAAATGTCCATTTACAATTTTCATAAGTGACCTCTTTCATTCCTGGTGAGTGCCTCTTTTTAAAGGTGTAAAAAGTGCCACATTTTCACCTGTGATAATTACTCTTTGAACTATGACACGAGTTACTTTTATCAGTTTTCTGATAAGTGTCCCCTTCTTCTCTCATTATTAAACGCGCCCCTAATTTCAAGAGACTAAGAGCACCTCCCAGTATATAAAGCTCGGTCGCTACGCTCACTCGCTTTACTGATGATGTACTTGTTACTAATATCGAAGGTCTTTCCAGTCTTCCGTTATGAGAATGTATATAACCTCAGGATTGGGGGTTTTCCTCTTTATGAGATGTAATTTTTTCGCACTGCAACCTCACAAATCTTAATTTGATTCCTCGCTCGCAAATTGATTTTCCATCACACCCAACTGAAAAGTATATATGATTCTTAACCAATATCTTGTATTGTGTACAAAGTGAAACAAATATTGAAAGAATCCCTGATAATGTAATCACAATATAGGTGTATATACCAATGTATAACTGCACGTAAACACGTAAAGAGGTAAGTGCGCTTATTACATATCTATGTACTGTGTGCACGCTAAAGCAAACCTATTTAAACTAGGTGTTTATTTGTCAGCTGTAATAGAGGGTGACGTGTGACGTCTTCAAACATCTATTTTTAGAATTTCTCAATTTGTTTTTCATTTTCCGAAAGAGCATAACAAATAATATCCAAATGTCGAATGTTAAAAAAGTTAATTATTGGCTGAGATATGACCATCTGAATGAAAAGATTTCCTATAGGAGCTCAGTGTTATATTCCTCTGGCTCATAACTTTACATCTCGTCATAATACAGAGTTAATTGCGAATGATATCAATAATATTGAAACTTATTTGTAATGAATCGTAACTGTTTTATAAGACGGGGCCCTGAACTTGACGGCAGGAGGGGTAGGGATCTGTGATCCATTCACGTTCAGTAAGGAATTCACTTAATTTAGAGGCCTGATTTTTGTTACAGGGGGGGGGGTCACAAAAGAGAATCGAGAAGAGACACAGGCCTTTTTGAAAGAATGTCTTCATATTGAACACGATTGCAACTAATTTCGATAAATCAGACCAAGGCAATTTCAATAGCCTTATGCGCCTCCTATTGAAATATACGAAGATGTATCACGTAATCCGTACATGATTTGTATGGGATGAACAATATATTTTATTTATTTATTTATTTATTTATTTGAACATATTTCATCGGGATAACAAGATAAGAAAGGACTGGTTTACATCCTGGTCCTGAATATTAAAAACTTCCACTAAAACATGAAAACAAAATAATCATACATATAATAATGAGAATTGTTAAAATACTCATGAAGTCATGATGAAAATATTTAGTGACCATAATATTGAGTAAAAACCAAGTCAGAATGACATGATATTTAAAGGGATAGTTGAGTTCTGTTTTCAGACTGCAAATGCCTTGAAAGTGCATGGTTATTGCTCTTATTCTTATCTATGACATTTCTAGTGCCCTTTTAGAACCTAAAATTGCTATGAAGGTAATTTTAGACCCCAAAATGTGTGAAATTTAGCCAATACGATCATACCAATTCAGCTCCACTTTTAAAAAAATACGGTGACCGTTAATTAATTATTTAATTAAAAATAACAACACATGGGCCGACTGGTTGTGCGTAATATAACCAACACGAAAATGCTAACAAAAAAAAAGCCAATATCGGCATTGGCTGAAATACGACGTAAACGGCGCTATTTCGTTTTTTCAACGGCTTTTTCAAATTATCTAATATTTGTGGTGGTACACAAATATTAGAAATTGTTATATTATGAATATTTCAGCCGTCTCTGAGCCGATTTTGATCAAACAAAGATGATTTTGTCATTTAAATTGTATGTTATTTCAAATTTGACACTCTGTTTTTAATTATCTCACACAAAAGATATTTTGTGTAGCGCCCTCTGCAACAGAACCCAACTATCCCTTTAATTAATTAAATATATAAAAACACAATAATAGAATAAAATAATCAACTAATATATTTAAAATCAAAGCTCTATCACACTACAAAATAAACTTATATCATGAGGAACCAAATTAAAAAATAGACAATTTCTCATGACAATGAACAGTTTGCTTTCGATCAGACAAGTAGTTTGTAAACCATTTCAACTCATTATTCTGTTTTAAACGTTTTTTCGGAAAAAAGCTAAGATCGTCTTTTATATTGTGTGTGTCCGTTACTCAGTTACAATGGTTCCCTCACATGTATAAACTACTAGAACTACAACAGTGGCTGCATTTCTTTTTAAAAGGCTACTCTAAACCAACGAACATAGCCTTTCAAAACATGAATACACCTATACTTATTATTATTCCAGCCTCTGATTTTTCAGAAAATCTCTGAATTGACCATAAAATTATAATGATCATCTATTTTTCACAGTTCTCACGCTTGCAGGGCTACGCCCCTCGAAAAAGGGTAATACTGTCACGTGGCCTTGATGACTCATTTAACGTCATTGCGGGCATGTCCGATTTGTCTTACAACTAAGGATCTTACATTAGGAATGACGAAATTGCCAGAAACGTACTGGGATTACAAGTGCATAATTATTAACTTTCGGATAAACGTCTTTTTTCCCCAATTAATATCATAGTTTGCATTTTTAAAGACATTTTAAAGCCTAAATCACCCTCCTTTCCACCGGAAAGGCGCCTGCAGTGACGTCATAAACAGTTCCGCAATACAGCTCCTAAACTGGGCTTTTTTCTGAGCGTTCTGAGTCGTCATTTTTAAAGCTAGAATCAAGAATTATTGAGGATTTCTAAGAAAAATCGTTGTCATGTTCGGAATCTCCGTCAAAAATTACTTTACATGTCTTTTTTTCATTTTTTTTTAAAGCCCGTTTTGGTTAGAGTGGCCCTTTAAAGGTCAAATCTATCGCTATTATGTTGACTCACCTTTCTCGTTGCTGGTTTGAGCGTTTACCGGAGCGTACCCTTTCTGCTCCTGGGCGTTGTAATACACGTAAGAAAATAACGCTATGTTCAGGAGGACAATACCAGCTGCCAATTGTCTTTTGATATGCATCCTTAGAAAATGAAACAGCTAGAAATAGATAATAACAACAAGAACAACAAATATCGATAAACAACAGTATAATGTTAGTAATAATAGTATTAACTAGACTTTAATTCGTCACGAATTAGGTGATACGAATGCTAATGATTTACATAATGAAGAATGCATTTTCACGATGTCATATTGTTATATAAAATGCTTCTCCCATTATGATCTATCCATATGTCAAGTTTCTACTGTTTAGCCTTGATCATTATGGATGTATGGAAGATATATTGAGACAATTTGACCATTGACCCTAATTAACATAATGAGGCCTACACATACACATGACATATTCCGTGGTAAGAATGAAGTAAGCGAGGGAAATGAAGGCAGTGACAAACGAGTGAGAGAGAGAATATGGCCAGGTTCAAATTAAGTGTTCTTTAAATTATTAGACCCTGTACTGAGGGTCTTTTTATCTGCCATGTTTTTGTTATTAGATGGCTTTTGAAGCTGCATAAAAATGCCGTCTTTTGTCACCAAATATTGTTCAAATAGCATTGTAGAGACGATGAACAACTACTAACGCAAAGTCGTAAGCCATGAGAATGTCACATAAGTGCATTATGTCCATGCTAATCCCCTAGTTCCAACATCATGATTGTATTCTCTATTTATTTCTCCTATATAATTTATTTCAATTGAAAATAGAAATTCTAATGTTCCTTCTTTTGGCTTGATAATATTTCAGCAACGAATTGACAGTTTTGGTAGACATCTTGGATGTATCATAGCAATAAATTCTTGGCACATGACGTATTGTGTATACGATAATAATGATAAGAAGAAGAAGCATACAAATAACTATAAGGATAATAACGATAACACATACTTACTATAATAATGATTATAATTACGATATTTACTATAATAATAAATATAACAATGATAATAATAACGATTATTATGATACTGCTGCTATTACTACTACTACAACTACAACTACTAAGGAGAAGTAAATGAAGAAAAAGGGGTAGGAGAAGAATCATTTCAGCAATATTAGTGAGTATATTCTCAATGATTGAGGCATACAAGTGCATACACATTACATATTCCGTGGTAAGAATGAAGAAAGCGAGGGAAAATGAAGGCAATGACAAACGAGAGCGACAGAGAGAGACAGAATATGGCCGGGTTTAAATTGAGTTTCCTTTAAATTAGACCCAGTACTGAGGATCTTTTTGTGTGCCATGTTTTCGTTATTTGACGGCTTTTGACCCTACATAGAAATGCCGTCTTTTGTCACAAATATATTGTTCAAATAGCATTGTAGACACGATGAATAACTACTAACACAAAGTCGTTAGCCATGAGAATATCAATTTCTATCTCGTTCTGCTAAATAACCCGAACAATAGTATCAACCAAGTGGAATCAACTGTTAAACGAATTTATCACGAGTTCTGAAATTTCAATTTGTTACTGCACGTCATAATAGTATTATAGAGTAGCAAAGGCGAACGATTGTCGCTAAAATTCAGAAATTGTTGCTTAGATTGCTTAAATTACCATGAGACATCTAGCTTCATAGAACTATGATCGACAAACATGATAGTGTTTTGAAAACAGTCTGCAAAATTGGAGGTAGAATGAATAAGAGATAATGTGGTCATGTAAACAAGTGCATTACGTCCATGCTAATCCCCTAGTTCCAACATCATGATTGTATTCTCTATTTATTTCTCCTATATAATTTATTTCAATTAAAAATAGAAATTCTAATGTTCCTTCTTTTGGCTTGATAATATTTCAGCAACGAATTGACAGTTTTGGTAGACATCTTGGATGTATCATAGCAATAAATTCTTGGCACATGACGTATTGTGTATACGATAATAATGATAAGAAGAAGAAGCATACAAATAACTATAAGGATAATAACGATAACACATACTTACTATAATAATGATTATAATTACGATATTTACTATAATAATAAATATAACAATGATAATAATAACGATTATTATGATACTGCTGCTATTACTACTACTACAACTACAACTACTAAGGAGAAGTAAATGAAGAAACAGGGGTAGGAGAAGAATCATTTCAGCAATATCAGTGAGTATATTCTCAATGATTGAGGCATACAGGTGCATACACATTACATATTCCGTGGTAAGAATGAAGAAAGCGAGGGAAAATGAAGGCAATGACAAACGAGAGCGACAGAGAGAGACAGAATATGGCCGGGTTTAAATTAAGTTTCCTTTAAATTAGACCCAGTACTGAGGATCTTTTTGTGTGCCATGTTCTCGTTATTTGACGGCTTTTGACCCTACATAGAAATGCCGTCTTTTGTCACAAATATATTGTTCAAATAGCATTGTAGACACAATGAATAACTACTTACACAAAGTCGTTAGCCATGAGAATATCAATTTCTATCTCGTTCTGCTAAATAACCCGAACAATAGTATCAACCAAGTGGAATCAACTGTTAAACGAATTTATCACGAGTTCTGAAGTTTCAATTTGTTACTGCACGTCATAATAGTATTATAGAGCAGCAAAGGCGAACGATTGTCGCTAAAATTCAGAAATTGTTGCTTAGATTGCTTAAATTACCATGAGACATCTAGCTTCATAGAACTATGATCGACAAACATGATAGTGTTTTGAAAACAGTCTGCAAAATTGGAGGTAGAATGAATAAGAGATAATGTGGTCATGTAAACAAGTGCATTATGTCCATGTTAATCCCCTTAGTTCCAAAATCATGATTGTATTCTCTATTTATTTCTCCTATATAATTTATTTCAATTTAAAGTAGAAATTCTAATGTTTCTCCTTTTGGCTTGATTATTTCAGGAACGAATTGACAGTTTTGGTAGACATCTTGGATGTATCATAGCAATAAATTCTTGGCACATGACGTATTGTGTATACGATAAATATGATCAGAAGAAAAAGCATACAAATAACTATAAGAATGATAATAAAAAAATAAGCTTTATAATAATGATTATAATTACGATATTTACTAAAATTATAAATATAACAATGATTATTATGATACTGCTGCTATTACTACTCCAACTACTACTACTAGGAAGTAAAAGATGAAGAAGAACGGGGAGGAGGAGAATCGTTTCAGCGAAATTAGTGGTTATATTCTCTATATAATTATGATTGAGGCATAGACTCAAATTTAAATTATAATCAAACAGTCATCTGAAGTTTTTAGATGCTTACTATTTGCTTCATGTTGTTGAGAACCGCCCCGGCTGGATCGCACCCTGCTTCCCTGAATCAACAAACAAACTTTGAGAAAAGATTTGTGTCTCCCTTTAAAGGGATGCTATAGCGAACGAGCGAGAATATTTTTTTTCATTTTTATTAGTCTAAACGCTGTACTCTTGGGCCCTCCAGAGCTTATAAGTGTGTTGCAGTCTTTAGTCAGTGTTTGCTATTAATTTTTTGCACTTTTTCGGATTTCCGGGGGGACGTGTCCCCCGTCCCCCTGGGATCGCCGCCCCTGCCGACAATTAATAAGAGGATACTTTTTTTTTGGGGGGGGGGGTCTCGAAATTTGAAAAATTGACATTTTGCTCCCTTGGGGGGGGGTAAGGTCACCTTTTTTTAGGTCAGCCATGGGAATTTTTTTTTTTTTTTATAAAAAAAATAAATAAATAAAAAATAAAGGGGGGTTTAGGGGGGTTATGGGGGGTTTACACACAGAAAATTACCAAAGAGGGGAGGGGGTTACCCCCCCCCCCTCCCTGTGTACGCGCCTGTACTTGACTAAACTGGCTTAATAACAGTTGTGTAAACAAAATCCGCGCGTCCAGTCTAAGAATTCAGACTCGTATTCCGAATATGCATGTAGACATTAGACATGTTAAACGATTTAAATTAATGGCTGTGCAGTGAATAATTGCCCCGAGGATGATTAGAAATATATTGACATTTAAGTTATACTGACATTAAACTTAATTATTGAAAATATATCGCCATTTTGTTTTAATGTAGAGATTTCGTTTGATATAGTTGCAAAATATGAGTTATTTGCAATCGATTGCAACTTAACATTTTTTGCAACGTCCTATTATAAAAACGTAACACTTCAAACATAAAAACAGCTAAATAATACGCCAAACTTTTTGTTTTAAGGTTTTTCTGAAAATAAACGTTAACAAATCGAGGGGACACTTTTCGCCAATCGCAGACTCATATCGCCGATCTAGGAGACGCATATCGCCGGTGGAATGCGGCGAGACGCGTCTCTAAGACTCATATCGCCTGGCGATATGCGTCTGTACAGACGTGATTTCGCTAAGACACATAACGCCACGACACCGGCCCGGCCCCCCTCTATTCAATGACGTTTGCCAAGCCTTCTGGAATGACCCCAAATCTCCCGATTACAGTTTTCCCTCATTCGTCGTTACTGTCACCGTTAGTCCCATGTCCTTGTCTTTCCCCCTTTCTCACCCGACTTTTCTTTTTCCCACCCACCCCCCCCCCCCCACCCCCACCCACTCAGTGTTATCTAAGGTACGCACATGTATGTTCCCTCTCTTTGAAAACACCCCTCTATCTCCGGTGTGTAAAGTCAGTACGGGCCGGATTTTTGTGTATTACGGGCCGGACTTTGTTGCGTGAAAAGTACCTCTTTATCTGAAATTTTGGGAACACAAATTCGGTCCCTCCGGGAGGGAGGGGGGGGGGGGGCTTTGTTCTTTATCTTTTCTCTTCTCTTTTCCTTTCTCTTCTTTTTTTTCTTTCTCTTCTCCTTTCTTTTCTCTTCTCCTTTCTTTTCCTCCTCTTCTCCTTTCTCTTTTTCTCTTTTTTCTTCCTTTTGCGCCGCCAATAGGGGGACCGCGGCCGTTTCGGCCCCCCTGGATCCGCCACTGTCTTGTGGTTGCCCAGCTTGTAAATATTCGTCTGTTTCTATTGCATATATATATATATATCATACGTGCTATTTCTTCCAATCGACTTGTTTCACCATTCTTCATGCGCGTTTCTCTATACTCATGAAAGTAACGACTCCGAATCGAAATCATGCAGGAAAGAGAATCAGTTAAAACTTGCTACAGATCTACAACAATCGGGGCTTCCCAGGTACACTACTTCCACAGTTTATGAATACCTAGAGTCTAGAGAAATCAACTGTCATTGTGGACATATACATTCTTAAAGGGATTGGGTAACCTTTTCTCAGATTCTGAAACAAAATCCCGGATTTAGCTCATGCTTCATTTATAAGTATAAACCTTTAGGTCAGTCAGGAACACCATGACTTTTACAAGCCGATCGTCTGTCTGATTATCAAGATATTTGTGATTGGAAATCAAAATTTAAAAATTCGTTTCCATTACGGTTTTTATAACAGTACGATTTATTGGGGGACAATGAGTATGGTAAAACTGGTCACTCAAAGATTTTTACTTTGTTGAGGCACTTCATGCATCTCAGCTTTAACATTGTTAAACGATGCCTTTAAAGAATTATCCAAACTTTTTCATGCTCGCTTCACTACGAGCTTAATAGTTTTCCCTGCCCTCTGAAGACAAGCATCTATTGTATAGAAATGTCGAGTATTTCAAATTTAAATTCTGGTCATATTAATCGCATCGAATCATCACAGAGAGAAAATGCTAGCTATGTCATTTTCACAACACATTTTGAATAACTTGCCCAGAATACACATCGAAACAACCTCAGCAACATGTAATGGAATTCAACATTTCAGTGATAATTAAATTTAAGCATACCACCAAATACAAATGAATATAAAAAGCATAGCAAAACATACGTGACCGTTGACTGGGGGCTGCGAGTTTCTTTTCTTATTTTCCAGCTGAATATAGGTCTTTACGCGTAAATTTTGGCTATGCCGTCCAAGACCACCAACAAAAAATACTACTTCTGCTGCATGTACCAAGCGTGGATTTTGTGTACAATGTACTGTACATGGTAAAAAGTATAGTATAGAATTTTATTCTCCTCGACTCCCTTAGGCAAAGATCAATATAAGCGAGCTTTCGATTTAGGCACCCGACGTCGGCTACTACGAGGTACTGGAGCGTGGAGATGTTGCGCAGCTTATACGTCCGTTAGCGGTTTCGATGACGACGGTGCTTTCGTACATATAGTCTCATTTGACAACGCCCTCTATCGGCAGAGTCCAGCAGCCTAACATGTACGTTAGCCTATGGACTTTTTTTACCCCAAAATTCGTTAAAAATTAATTTTTTGTTTAAACGAAAAGCACATCCATTCCGACGTTCATTGGATTTCTCGTGTCCCATTGACTTTTGGAAGTTCACCCACCGTAATTTGGTCAAAATAGGTCGCTAGCTCTTTGGAATAAGCATACATTACCGGCCCTGAGCGATTTCAGAACTGCTCTTAAAAACATACCTCGTTCTAAGCATTGCCCTCGATTAATGACTGACGTGCACGTGCAGCATTCCATTTTAGTATTAAGAATATGACATTCGCTCATCATCAGCAAATAATATTATCGGGAAAATTCTATCATGTAAGCAACATCAAAGGCATCTATTAAACGCATCGTTTAACAATGTTAAATCTGATATGCATAGCCCTACATGTTATCAGTGTCTGTGATATGGTGTAATATTGTAGCCCTAAAAAAATTGCGCTTCAAAGTGATCATGAAGTGCCACAAAAACAGTAAAGATCTTTGAATGACCGGTTTTACCTATTCATTTTCCCCAATAAACTGTTACAGTAGTGTTATTAAAAAACGTCGATTTCCAATCATAATATCTTGATAATCAGACAGGTGATCGGCTCTGAAAAGTCAAGTGGTTCCTGACTGACCTAAAGGTTTAGAATTATGATTGCAACATGTGCTAAATCCAGAATTTTGTTTCACAATCTGAGACAAAGATACCCAATCCCTTAATATCTCATAATGCCTAGTGATGACAGCCAATCTTGGCGTATTCTGTTGTAAAAAAAGCTTATCCGATTACAATATATTAGAACTGCAGCACATTTTCTAAAACCCTGGGTATTTGAAAAACCTGCACATGGTATGTTCATGACAAAATAAACAATTAAAACTTGTAGTGCAGTTGACTTTTGTGTCTGTAATTCTACATTCGGTTGAATCTTGAAAGAAAATTCCTCAGTCACCGATTCAATTCAATAGAATTCAGAATTTATTGTTCACGGACAAAAAATAATCATGCATCTATCAAAGAAATCGTTTTATTTATGTTTCTATATAAGAACAAAGCAATTCAGCACAATGAACACCAACTTCAGATAAAATTTGTAGAAGGTCCGTGTAAAATAAGCACATATGAATTATAACAAAATGAATGTATATGACAAAGGAAACATATTGAATGAATTTGTTTTAAATATGAAAATACACTCAATATATCAAAACAGATACATAAAATTGCGTATGAGCGCATACATGTATGACAAATATAAAAAGATGGACATAGTCAAATTAGTAGTTGACAGCACAAGTAACATATATTGATTGGGGATCAGATTAAAGATCTATCTAAAGATCTTGTGAATTCGACCCCATTGTGATGTATACATTGCATTGAATATTGTTGTATGTACAACAACAATAGGGAGAGACTACATAGTTCAGTCACATACATTGATTAGGCCTCGATACCATTCTTTTATATGGAGATAACTATACTACTACTACTACTAATACTACTACTTATACTACTAATAATAATATTAACAGCAATAATAACGATGAAAATAATAACATTAGTAGTAAGAATGAAACAATAATAATAATAATTATTATTATTATTTTAAAATAATGAAAATATATGTCTTGTTTTACCCATGTGAGCCTCGTCGGTATAATGCATATTTTACGCACGAGTGATTAAAAACAATTCGAAGAAAGGGTCCCAAAAAGTCATTTGGCGAAGCGTATCTGAATTTTGAAGAGAAAATCACATTTCTAGAAAGTTAATTTTCTGCATTTTCATATGACACCTCAATCAGGTAAAATGAGCCAGAAACAACAACAAAGTTCTGTTTTTTTAAAGCTATGCTTGCATTTCCATAATTTTATTAAACGAATTTGTTTTTACTGGCTGCCTGCTGTAGCAACAAACAGAGACGACAAAAAACTTTATGCATGGCTGATCGTCAACGAAACGGAGTGGTGAGTAAAAGGCTAATTGCTAGTAATGCCTAGGTCACATTTGCCACGGCGGCAGCGGCGGCCGTGCGCTCCCGAAATCGCGAGATACTTGCGGCGGCCGCAAAAGATCTGCGTTGGCCTCAGGGTCACCCTAGGGCGTATCCCTATCTTTACAGGCCGTACGGGTCGCCGTGAGATTGTAACGCTGAGTTGTAACTGTTTTCGTTTCTAGTTTAGACACGCCGTAGCCATGCCGTAGAGCGGTTCCACGGCGTCAGTACGTCGGGCGTACGGTAGCCTTGCGGTTTATATACTCTAGCATCAGTCTGGCCGCACGGTCGCCGTATGGTCCCCCAATCGGCTGCCTTGCGGGCACCTTGAGGCTTCCTTGCTTCTGCCTTAATAGTTATCGAAACGCTACGGCCACCGCAGGGACGCCCTGAGGCGACCGCGCGTCATCACTTCAAAGGTCGTACGGCAGTCGCAGATTTTCTGTCTCCACACATTCAAAATACGCCGTGTGGCTACCCTAACAAATGTGACCGCTACCGTATGTGACCGTGGGAATGCTGCGGTGGTCCTATAATTGCTATTGGCCGTAGATATTTGAGACTGCACGGCCGCCGTTACAAATGTGACCTAGGCATAAGGTACGTTTACATTTCCCATTGATCATGCAATTAACGACAGAGCAACGAGTTATTCGGAAAAGAAAGGGCAGAAAATGAATTTGCTAGAAATTTGATTTTGTCTTTAAAATTCAGATACTGTTCGCCGAATATCTTTTTGGTACCCTTTCTTCAAATTGTTTTTAATCACTCTTGCGTAAAATATGCATCAATATGAGTTGCATCAAATGAAAGAGGAGGATCTAAGCTTTACAATTATAATAATTGTGATTAAGTTATGATAAATCATGGATAATTCTCGGTTTCTTTTTTCTGAGACGCACTGTATAGAGTGAAAAAAAATCGAGAGAGAGAAAGAGAGAGAAGAGAGAGAGGGGCAAAATTAATATGTATGAGAACATCCAATACAGCAAATGTCATTAATTTAAAATAAAACTAAATATTAAAAAAATACTAAATCATATAGAAATTAAGTCTATCAGTTTGGAGCGTGTGTGCAGCGCTTTGCAACGGCAAGGAAAAGGCGCTATTTCAAATATCTTTTGGATTGGATTGGATTGGATTAAAGGGATTTGAAACGGCAAAACGTAATGTAAACCTAATTATTCAACCAGTGCTTATCTATCAGCACTGTCTACATATTGTTTATCTCTCACACCCCTTTTACATGATCAACTTCTGGGTGCATCTGCAATGTTTACACGACTCTCTGACGTTTCTTCTGAAACTGTTGTTGGCCAAATAGTAGACGAAGAAATTGACGATGTGGTTAAGGAGTCTGAGAGAGTAGAGGATCTGGATAACCGCCATATGTCCCGAAATTTGACTAGCTCTTAGAAGTGCCGGAAGTGGAATGATGGGGACTACAACCTTGGGAGTCCACGTAATAAAAAAAATATCGTTATGATAAGAAGCATACGGGTCGTCTTCCTTCCGTAGTCGCTTTCCTTTTTGCTTTTTAATTTCTGGTCTCGCTTCGTACCCTGGCGTTCGAAAGGTTTCATCTTCGGTGATGACGCCGGGGAATAAAGAGGCTTCCTCTGACTTGTGTGTGACGGTAGGGGGTCTTTATTTTGCCTTGACATTTTAGTCACTGCAAATGTGACATGAGAGCCGGAGGGCCTAGACCTACGTCTAGGTGACGATGACAAGGTAATGTTACTTGAACATTCCGCTGTCTCTGAATGTAATGAAACCTCATTTGTTTTAAATTTGTTCTCGGTACTCGTAACGTCGAAGGCAGAAGTGCCGTCCTCCATTTTTGTTTCCGCCGCGATCATGCGGTTTTCCATCGAGCTGGATTCTTGCAAACCGCCACTATAGTCACGAGCGTTTCTTGTACTAACAGTAGCGACAACGGGATGCTTCCCCGTCATGTCGGCGTTAATCTTTGCTCTCTTACGAAGGGCAACGTAGATCAAAGCGTAAAGGACAGTATTCGTCATCAGCGATACGGTGAATAACACCAAAGTCGACATTGTTGTACCCAAGACGTAAGAGCCATAAACGAAGCACAGGCTTCTTCCAATACTTCCGAAGTGACGAACTTCAGTAAACACTGCAGCTGGAATGTTAGTCACGATGGAAACGACCGTACACAGTATTGCAATGAAAATGGACATACGTACCGTCATTCGTCGTCGTAATGGACGACATACAGCCATGTAGCGATCGATGCCGATCGCAGTGGTCAGATAAAGTGAGGCGAAAGCCGTTGCATTATTGGCGAGAGATGACGCATGGCACAAACCTTTGGTCATCAGCCCTGGGAATGCATTGCGGATGGTGAAGACAGGACAAAATACACAAGCGACGAAGTCGACTGTCGCTTGAGCCATAATGAGGATATCCGTGCTCGTCTTCCGTTTTTTCCATGCGTAGGCTTTCATGATAACAGTGTTACCTGGTAGTCCTAAGACCAACACCATCGTATAATAGGTTAAGTTAACAGCAGTAGCAATATCTTGGTCCTTAATCTCATAGTTTTCTTCAGAAGTAATAAAATCATTTACTGAGTCGTTCATAGCTGTGAACAAAGTGTTCAGTTCCGAAGTCGAATTCATGTAGTATCCCATGTTTTATTTCTCTCTTACCTCATTTTCTGTCTGATTTAAAATAATGTCCTACAAAGGGCCTAACTTTGGTTAATTTCTTGACATTTTGAATCGAAAAACCAACGAACCAGCGCTTAGCACTCCTTGTTTATCTCCGTCAGCGGATCGACCGATGATCTCAGCCGAAATTGGGTAGTGTTGCCTGGGCACAAATGATCTTGGCCATGGATATTTTGCTACGTGCATCAAGAGTTAATAGAGCTTGCCGTTGCAGCAATGAGGGAATGAAAGGGCTAACATTATTACGGAGAGATTGAGTGAAATGAGGAAGCAGAGATGGGACGGATTAGGAGAGAGAGCGAGAACGAGCGCGACAAAGAGGAATATGTTCGTTTGATGATATTTAATGGGAACCATTAATGGGTACCATTATGTAATCACCATCAATTATGTGTGTCCTTAAAATCATTTAAGTTCTCGCTCTATTTGCAATTATGCAATTTATGAGATAGCATGCATGTCTGATTTTAAAGGTTCAAAATGTTAGACCTGCCCATGTGTAAACCTCTCTCTCTCTCCCTCGCCCTCTCTCTCTCTCTCCCTCCTCTCTCTTCCCCACGCTCGCTCTCTCCCTCTCTCTCTTTCTCTCTTTATATATATATATATATATATATATATATATATATATATCCCTGTTTAATGTGTATATCTCAACTTAAGGAAATCATGATTCTGAAAAATACAGTTTGTTTTCATTTTGACATAATTCATTATTATTTTTGATACACAATTGGTTCCCATTAAATATCAGCAAACGAACATATCCCTCTTTAAACGATTGATAAATTTGAAACAAGAAATGAAATCAATTGTAACATAAAACATATAACCCCATCCAACTAAACATGTATACCCCCCCCCCCCCCACCCCCTCAAAAAAAAAAAAAACACGCGCGCACACCCGCACACACAGAGACGCACATCCTTGAACACGTGCGCATTTATAGAGCTCTTCTGGTGCCATGGAAAAAAATAAGTAAAGGAAAGATGTCTACTCATTTTCATAATCAAAGTTTACATTACAAAAAGGTTTGGTTTGTGATAACTGTACAAAACATTAATTAAAGGATTAACACGCAAAACATCAACAAATCTCACACTCTCTCTCTCTCTCTCTCTCTCTCTCTTACCTCTATTTTCCCCCTTTCCCTTGCACTCAACTCACATCTCTCTCTGTATTTCTCCCTCTCTCTCTTTCTCCTATCTCCCTTCTTTCTCTTAAGAGTCCCATCTCTCCCGTCTCTGTCTCATTCTCCATCCCACTATCTCCCTTTCTCCCCCTCCCCCCCCCCCCTCTCTCTCTCTCTCGGCCAATTTCGGAAAATCATTATTTTCCCTTTTACCCCATTATACCAATCAGTGTCAATCTTGATAACGTAGCCAATTAACTTTTCTGTTGTCGTACCATCACGAACATGTCAACCGTAAGTATAAACTCTGCTAATTATCTAGACATTTCACTCAGATATAAAGTGCCTCGCTTCTGATAGGCGCTGCCATTCTGTTATCCATACCCAGTAGGTTTATGGTGATTCGTTAAAAAAGGTTTTGTTTGGTCATCCTCTCTAATATTCTGATATTTTCTCCAATAATCTCCTTCTTTTTTAACCAAATTAAAAAACGATTAATCTATATTAATCCTTATTTGGATGATCTTTTCAGGGTGACAAATTCGTTTTTGGAGCTTAGTGGAATTGCTGACAATTGTTTCCAAACGAAAGTTGCCGAATGGTTGTAAGCATTCAACGACATTGATCATATGGACATTAGAATCATTATGATGATGAACAGGACATCGCATGGTCAGTGCCATCTTGGCAGAACTGATGATGACGAGACAGGCGATAACTACATCACCCAAAACATCATTGTTCACTTAACCTATTACATAATGGTCTTGGTCCTCGGACTCCCGGGCAATGCCATCATTATCCAAGCTTACGCGTGGAAGAAACGGAAGGCGAGCACGGATATCCTCATCATGGCTCAAGCGATAGTTGACTTCATCGCTTGCTTATTCACGCCTGTTTTCATTATCAGAAGCGGTTTCCCGAAACTGATTACGACAGGTTTGTGTCGGATGTCACCACTAGCAGAAGAGGCACCCGCTTTCATGTCCCTTTTCCTCACCACGGTAATCAGCATCGATCGCTACATGGCCGTGTGTCATCCTCTACGACGCCGAATGACGGTGCGTATGACCATTGTATTAGTTACTTTGTGTGTGGTCGTCAGCATCGCGTTCAACATTCCGCTTGTTGTTTTATCTCAAGTCCGATTTTCCGATACAGTCAAAAGAAGGCTATGCGACATTTCCTTACGTAAAGAGTCTTACCATGTCGTTGTAGCGGCGACGTGTTCGATATATGCATTGTTTATCTTGTCGATTATGACGACGACTGTTCTTTATGCTTTCATATACAACTTTCTCCGAAAGAGGGCGAAAATTCACGCAGGCCTGGTGGATAATGAGCTCCCAGTAGCTACCATCAGTTCAAAGAACCAAAACACATGTACTCCCGATCACGCTTTCATGCCCGGTGCAGAAAGCAAA
Source organism: Strongylocentrotus purpuratus (assembly GCF_000002235.5). Classification (NCBI taxonomy): domain Eukaryota; kingdom Metazoa; phylum Echinodermata; class Echinoidea; order Camarodonta; family Strongylocentrotidae; genus Strongylocentrotus; species Strongylocentrotus purpuratus. Next base: position 15,719,437 of record NW_022145601.1, on the reverse strand, counting down.
GATTTCGGCGGAGTCACAACCACTAAAACAGCAGTTCAGCAGTTGCATGTAGCTCCTGATAGATGTTCAAATAACAAACACCTTACATCGTCACCAGATAGTAAAGTCACCGATTCGCATTTCATGTCTCCCACGATTGAACCGTCTCAGAATAACCTGATACCACTCCCTCTACGACAAGCTCTACATCACCAACCAACGTCATCTCTTAAAAGATCTCTTTCTAGACGTCGTGGTACGAATCAACCAAATGTTCTCAAGAAGAAGCAGGAAGCTGACTATGGAAGGAAAACAACGCGCATGCTCCTAATTATATCAATATTCTTCTTCCTCACCTGGACTCCAAGCATGATCATCCCCATCATCCCCCGTTCCATAATTTCTAACGGAAGGGACATTCCTGGATTCTACACCATTATTAACATCCTAATCGCTCTCAAGCTCACTAACCACATCGTCAACTTCTTCGTCTAGTATTGGGTCAGCAACAGTTTCAGAAGAGACGTGAAGGAGTCGTGTAAGAAATACCGAGGCAGAGAATAGTTATGAAGATATAGATCTTCCGATGACAAAGATCTTCTGATGACGTAATCTTTAGATGAGACCAGGGGTCGAAACGGCTGCCCTTAATTCTCGTTCAGATATGAGCCGTCAAAACCACAGTGGCTCTTATGAAGATATAGATATAGATCAACAGTCTTCTGATTTATGTAACATTGTGACTGGAATTCCTCAAAGGAGTATCCTTGGCCTCCCATTAATGATCTTCATTTTGCTTCTAGTAAATTGTCATTTATATTATTTGCTGATGACACAAATTTTTTTTTGTCTGGTAAATCTGTTCAGCAACTGAATAGTGATTTGAAAACAGAATTGGAGAAGGTTTCTTGCTGGTTTTATGCTAATAAATTAAAGTTCAACATGACTAAAACTAATTATATGGTGTTAAAAGGTAGAACTATCAATTTCGATGTTGATGAATTACATGTGCAATTAAATGATGAATATTTATCCAGAGTCTGTTTTACAATTTTTTTTAGGAATATATGTAGATGAAGGCTTAAACTGGAAGACACATATTAACCACATTGCCTCCACGATGACTGACAAATACATGCATGATTCCATTTGAGTATAGGTTTTCCCGGCAAATTTCGTCAAAGCAGCGATCAATTTCATTAACGTGCATTCACGTGATTTCACATTATACAATCTTCTTATTTGTCTGATATATTCATATTGCATTTTATGTTTTCTCTTTCTTTCGACATTCTTTATTTTTGTTGAAACATCTCTTAATTCATATCTTTATATTTTTCATTTTACATGTCTATGAGGTAATTTGTTATTAAAATGGTTTGTTTTCATCAATCTTGATTGAGTAGGTGATCTTTCTATCTTTTCATTTAACATCTTTTTATTTATTCATCATTGTATTTTGTTTTCATCGTGTCCATGTCTATTAAAGATACTATGTCCCTTTTGCAGCCAACCTCAAATTTTGTAGAACTTTGCTGGAATTGTGAATAGGTCATGTATGTCCTATCTGTTACATTTAAACGTTAGCAGTGTCCTAATATTCAAATTATGCAAGGAAACCCGTTTACTTGCTAGACTTCACTGTCAGACACTGTTGTCAGTATTGAGTGACTGACCGGCTTTTTTTCTTCTTTGGTAATAACATACATAACATGAGCTATAAAGGATTTATCTACATCAATAACCCACTCTTGTAATGGCAAAAATTAAACTGATTGAATCTTTGCGCAGCATAAAGCGTACTACCATGCAATACAATGGTCTAAAAATCAAGACTATGACTTATTGGCTCTACAGCTCCTAAGTCGATTTGACAACTAATAGTCGTTATTTTCCCACTAAAAGACATTTTCAAGCCCCCTTTTTTAAGGGGAGTTCTAAATTAGTATTATCTTTCAAATGCCATTGGCATTTAACCTTTTCAACTTTGAGTTTTGGCCTGCAAATGGGACATGGTACCTTTAAAGGGATAGTTGAGTTCTGTTGCAGAGGGCGCTACACAAAATAATTTCATTTGAAAGAACATAATATTTAAATGACAAAATCATCTTTGTTTGATCAAAATCGGTTCAGAGACGGCTGAAATATAACGATTTATAATACTTGTGTACCACCACAAATATTAAATATTTTGAAAAATTTGAAAAAACCGTTGAAAAAAACGAAATAACGCCTTTTACGTCGTATTTCAGCCAATGTCGATGTTGGCTTTTTTGTTGACATTTTCGTGTTGCTTATATTAGCCGGCTCATGTATTGTTATCTTTAATTAAATAATTAATTAACGGTCACCGTGTTTTTTTTTTTTAAGTGGAGCTGAATTGGTATGATCGTATTGGCTAAATTTTTACACATTTTGGGGTCTTACCTTCATAGCAATTTTAGGTTCTATTAGGGCACTATAAATGTCATAGATAAGAATAAGAGCAATAACCATGCACTTTGAAGGCATTTGCGGTCTGAAAACAGAACTTTTTATATATAGCTTGTGCTTAGAAGAGAAGTCACAAATTGTGCATTCTCTAGCGACAGTTACCTGTATATTGACAGATATCTACAACCGAATACGCATGTCATTCCTTCAAGTAAACTTTGCATAAAATTATTCAAACAGAAGTATATTAAGTGACAAATTAACATCAAATGAAAAGCAATGCACAAATGTCACATATGTATGCCTAATCACGAAATTGAATGCACGAATACATACCATCGTCTGTCCGGCACGAATTTGAATAGTCTTTGCACGCTTTTCTAAATTGAATGCTCGTTATTATGGGCTGCCGTTAGGGCCAATGTTAACAACCACAAAAACACATTCTAACAAAAAAAGGACAGATCAAAATTGACAAAGTACCCAGAAGAAAGGACAATAAACAAGCAAACAATACTTATATTTCCATAGGCCCTATTGACCCCCCCCCCCCAAAAAAAAAAAAACACATTACAGCTAGGCTTGTGCATGCAACCACACGTACCTCCTTGTGCTTTATAGCTGGCTGGCAGTAGTGTCTTAATCTTGGGCCAGCTTAATTAATGATCGAAAGTCCGTGGACTTCCTATAGAAACGCGTGTTAATTTATAACACACGCTTATAACGGTATGTCTAAGAAGTTAGAGTTATGATGGTTCGAGAAACGGCCGTTACGCACCCCCCCCCCCCCCCCCCCCTGATTGACAAGCAACAAAGCAAGCCAGACTAGGTTGACGAACAAATAGACTAAGTTTGTTATTGACACACTTAAATGTTGTATTAATACAAAGTTTTGGAAAATTTTGAAAACTGGGTGGAAAGTGATTCTTTACAATTTTGATATATTTGGATGCCCCTGTGGATGTATTATTAACACTATAAAATTTAGCTCCTAAAACACTTCTGCTTTCGAGAAAAATTGTATATAAAAATTTACCGGTGCTCCCGGTAAATTTTGATTAATTTCAAATAGCGCCTACGGCCGTTTAATGGTAGATGCGACCATGAAAATCTCAGAATCTGTAGTTGTGATATCTAACTTCCAAATGGTAATAGTTTATCGGGTTTTTTATTCAAGAAACATAAATTTATAGCTTAATTGATATCTAGACCTTGAGAGAGGGCTATACAACAAAAAGAGTTATTATTTTCAATTTCATAACTTTAGACTCGATTTCAACCGCGACGACGAAAACTGAATATTTTCGGATCGTATATGCTTCCAATATGTTAATTTGAACCAAATTCATGACCCCATACCAAAACTTTATATTATCTTTAAGATTATTAGATTAGGTATACCAGACCAGGAAGTATAAAGAGGACCACCTGACCGTGTTAGCTAGTAGAAAGTCATTCCTTTGTTTGATACTGATATAAACTGTATATGCAGGCCGCATGATCAGTAACCGTATTTAACCCAAACTCGCTCTGTCGTCCTTTGACGGTCAGTTCGTATGATGCTGTTATGTCTGTTACAGTTCATCCTTTGCTTGTAAATTTGTCCTTCTCGTCGCTTTGTCTATTTTGCTTTGTCCTTTGTTTGTTTGTAAAATTGTCCTTTCTTCTGGATGCTTGGACCTTTCTTCGTTTGCTTGTTAATTATCTCTTCTTCTGGGTACTTTGTCTATTTTGCGCGGATCTTTGTTTGTTTGAATGCATCTCTGTCTGTTTTTGTGGTTGTTTATGTTGGCCCCAACGCGTTGCAACGGCGGCCCATACGTTTTGCACGTCTCCGTGACGAGAGCATAAAATCGCGTGCTACTAAATCAAATTGACTGCCGCTATTAGCTTTTTGAATGTAGATCTACATAGTTATTCAATTTCGCACGAACTTGAATGAACGTACGTAACGTTAAGTCGGATGCTAAGTTTACGAAGTTGGGCGGGAAAACCTATATTAAGAATATGACATTCCACTAAAGTTCGCTCGTCATCAGCAGATAATATTATCGGGGAAAAGTATCATATAAGCAACATCAAGGCATCTAATAATGTCTCATATAACACCTATTGATGACAGCCAATCTTGTCTACTCTGTTATGAAGAAAAGCCTTATTCGATTACAATGTATCGTAACTGCAGCCTAGCTGTTTATCACGCTCTCTCCCCCCTCTCTCTTTCTCTCTCTCTCACTCTCTGTCCTTCTCTGTCTATCTCTTATTCTCTCGATGTATGTATACATATCCAATTTTCGGTGTCGTGTCATTCAAATGTTCAGTCGAGACTCTTTTGAAAACGCGCGACTTACCTCGCATAAACTACCGGGGATCTCTTCCCGCCATTTTCCCTTATTCATGTCATCAGCAGATAATATTATCGGGAAAAAAGTATCGTGTAAGCAACATCAAGGCATCTAATAATGTCTCATAACGCCTATTAATGACAGCCAATCTTGTCTACTCTGTTACGAAGAACAGGCTTATCGGATTACAATGTATCATAACTGCAGCCCTGTTTATCACGCTCTCTCTCCCTCTCTCTATCTCTCTTTCTCTCTCTCTCTCTCACTCTCTGTCCTTCTCTGTCTATCTTTTTCTCTCTCGATGTATGTTTACATATCCAATATCCGGTGTCGTGTCATTCAAATGTTCAGTCGAGACTCTTTTAAAAACGCGACGACTTACCTCGCATAAACTACCAGGGAGCTCTTCCCGCCATTTTCCCTTATTCATGTTAGCAGAGGACGGCTTATCCAATCCAGTTTGTCATTTTCCTACTGGCGTTACGTGTATCTCAGCCACATCGCTAATTCGACTCAAGAGCGACCAAAAACCGACCATTACGTTGGCCATTTGGGCTGATGTAACTTTTTGTTTTGTCTGTTATCGGTTTGCCGTATGCCTCGTTTATGTGACTGAGGTATTAGAGAGCCCCGGGACGACATTTCAGACTTAAAACGAACGCAGATCCTCTACATATTCAAGTAGTTCTTAGTTTAAAGTATTCCTGATTTTTATTACAAACAATAAGCCTGCGATGGATAACCTAAATTTGACGAAAGAAGCTCGTTGGAGTTCGTTGGAGATCGTGAATGAAACCTCGACCGAATTGTATCAATATGATACAATAGACAAAGGCGATATGAAGAATAACGATAGCGGTGATGTTCCAGTAGGTGAATTAATATTTTATCTTCTCATATTACTATTAGGGTGTCCGGGGAATGCCATCATCATCCAAACTTACGCATGGAAGAAACGGAAGACGAGCACGGATATCCTGATCATGGGCCAAGCGATAGTCGACTTTGTCGCTTGCTTATTCATGCCTGTTTTCATCATCAGCAACGGTTTCCCGAAACTGATTACGACAGGTTTGTGTCGGATGTTACCACTTACAGGAGAGGCACCCGCCTTTGTGTCCCTTTTCCTCACCATGGTAATCAGCATCGATCGCTACATGGCCGTGTGTCATCCTCTACGACGTCGAATGACGGTGCGTATGACCATTGTATTAGTTACTGTGTTTGTGGTCGTCAGCATCGCGTTTAAGATTCCGCTTGCCCTCTTGGCTGAAGTCCGATTTTCCGATAGAGTCAAAAGAAAGCTATGCAACATTCCCTTGCGTCACGATTCTTATCATATCGTTGTAACGGTGACGTGTTCGACATATGCCTTGTTTATCTTGTCGATTATGACGACGACTGTTCTTTATGCTTTCATATACAACTTTCTCCGAAAGAGGGCAAAAATTCACGCAGGCCTAGTGGATAATGAGCTCCCAGTAGCTACCATCAGTTTAAAGAATCAAAGCACATGTACTCTCGACCACACTTGTATGCCCTGTGCAGAAAGCAAAGATGTCGGCGGAGTCACAGCCACCAAAAAAGCAGTTCAGCATTTGCATGTAGCTACTGAAGGATGTTCAAATAACAAGAATCTCATATCGGCACCAAGTAGTAAAGTCATGGATTTCATGTCTCCCATAATTGAACCGTTTCAGGACAACCAGATACAACTCCCTCTACGACGAACCCTCGCTGAACCACATCACTCACCAGCGTCATCGCCCAAAAGATCTCTTTTTAGGCGTCGTGGTACGAATCAACCAAAGGTACTCAGGAAGAAGCAGGAAGCTGACTATGGAAGGAAAACAACGCGCATGCTCCTCATTATATCGATATTCCTCTTCCTCACCTGGACTCCAAGCATGATCATCCCCATCATCCCCCGTTCCATAATTTCTGACAGAAGGCACATTCCAGAATTCCGCACCTTTCTTGACATTCTAATCGCTCTCAAGCTCACTAACCACATCGTCAACTTCTTCGTCTACTATTGGGTCAGCAACAGTTTCAGAAGAGACGTGAAGGAGTCGTTTAAGAAATACCGAGGCAGAGAATAGTTATGAAGCAAAAGATCTTTTCATCGCATAGATCTTCTGATGACGTAATCTATAATAAAGACATGGGTCGAAACAGCTGCTCTTAATGCTCGTTCAGATATGAACAAGAAAATTAACAAGTGGTATAGTTTCTCGAGTAATCATAAATTAACAATAAACATTATAGCTTGTATATACAGTGGTAAATGATATTATAACAAATAATTATATGACACGTACCAGCCTATGTTTGACAATAAGATACATAACAAACGGAATGATAATTTCGATATTGATTTCGAACAACCTCGGTTTGTAGGCCTATAGACGGCGCGAGGCAGAGATACTTTCCCGGATGAAACCTTATACGACACATCTCTTCTGCAAACTCTGCAAGTATATTGAGATAATCTCGAAATATACTTTGGAAATTTGAATGCATAAATGATAAGTATTTTACTGCGTCAAACAATAATTATCTCTTAGATTTCATTCGCAATAGCTCATAACTCATAAATGTTCCTATTCGTGGTTGGTACAACATTATATGATCTTGCACATTAGTAAGTACGAACATTGAATGAAAAAGTCAAAACGCTTGATTTTTATTTTGTTAGACTAAATGAAAGAAACAATAAAGACATAGTATAGTATTAATGAATGCTTTGGGAGACATGGTTGTTTTTATACGCTCAAGGGGAGGTAAAAATCGAGCTATTGCCCGAGGCGAAGTAGAGGTAGAGGAATATATACGATAACTGCATACACATAGTCCAGAGTAGAGTCACAGATCCATGTGCTAGTTACAAAAAAAATGTGAGTTAGTGGGGCTGAAGATAAGATCACTTATAGCACAACAAAAAAGTTTGAAACAGTCCGTTAATTCCTCAGTCTCCTCTTATGTAACAAATTCCTCTTGTGGTACAGGTATAACTTAAAGCAAATTGGGGGGGGGGAGGGAGAGGGGGAGTGACAAAGACAAAGTAACAACTTAATAACAATATCTAGACACACATTCATACTACCATACAATTAAAAATGTTAAAGACCTCGTGTTGTTCATGTCATCTTATAACGAATACACATGCAGATCTTCATGTTCCTTCATTTTGATGAAGAGTGTACTTTAGTAAGAAAAAGTCGTCTTCTGCTTCAATATCAAGCGACTCGTTCTATGGATTGTGGCATACATCAAGTTGGCAAGGTCCACACACACACTGTTACATGGTAATCTGTAACATCTGCAGGTACAGCAAGGTGTGCTACAAGCAGTACAACAATTGCAATGAATCAACTTAAGAAGCTTACTAGGTACAGCCTTCGTATTCAACATCATTGTACTCTCATTTCCAGCCCCAGTCTGTGACGTCCATGTCTTATAATTCACTTTCCATCCATGCCGTGACTTGGTAGTATGTTCTGAGGGAGTGGAATTTGGTGGAGGCTGGCGTAGGAGGGAGTCGCATTGGCAATTGTCTTGACATACAAGTTGTATCGTAATGATGCAAGTGAGTCATTACAGCAGCAACAAAACATGAAAGACATTGCTTTGATACCAAGTTCCTCTATTAGTTCCTGTGGCTGACTTGGAAGAAAGAAAGTACTAGCACTGGATTCTTAAGTGGGGCTGCATTTCACAACCTTCTGGAAGACTGCTCTCTTTCCGATTCTGAATATCCTGGAAGTCGAATCGCAACCATTGTAGGCATGTCGAAAAAGGAGTTGTGAGCATAGATCTAAACCCAGGTCCACTTTCAACTGCTTAATGTTATACACCTTCGGAGCCTTGGCAAATCAGTGCCTTCTCAAATCAGAGTAGTAGACTAACGACGAGAAGAATTCACTGCAGCTTTAGCAATAATGTATATCTGCATCCCCGGATACATTGATGACGGTGCAATTACTCTTCCTCAGTTCCTCACTAATGAGATTCATGAGTCTCTGCTTATTGCAGTCTCTTTATAAAAACCCACCCTTCGTGCCTGAGAATACTGTGTCTGCATTGAATCTGACAACTGGATGGGCGTTCTGCCTACGTCGCTGGTGTGTATTTTCATTAATTGACGGCCCTCCACCATATCCGTCAACAACTACATTTGCAGAACCATCTAGTGGGGGGGGGGGGGTTGTGAAATTAGGATGTGAACGTGCTATTCTGCCAAAGCTGTCTTCTGTCTTCCATGGTATCCGATGCACCAAGGAACCACCATCAAGGACATACCGGTCTGTGTTCTTTTACGGCTTCACTCGACACTTTACTTCCATGATCGGTTATAACATGAGCTAGCTGAGGCTACTCAGCCTTCCGAAAGACATTCCTAGCCTCGAAAAATGAAGGTAGGAACGGACTGAGCTCAAAGATCATCACCTCTTCTACCTCAAGTTCCCTTGTTTTTTAAACTACCAGGAACTGTTGAAACAGCAAAGCAAAGCAGCATTTATGGTTTGTTCAGGTACAATTTGTACTTTCGAAATCTCTCCCAGAGTCGTAGCTTTGTCTTTCCTTTTGAACGAAACTATTAAAACAGCATATTGGAAGGCCGCTGAGCTATTTACCCCAGAATAGCCCACTGAAAGGGATTGACTTGCAATTAGGTTGCTTCCAGACATTCATGATTTTGCTGGAAGCAATCGGTACCCTGATGAAAGGAACTGGACTTCGCAGAATCCTTAGAACAGATAACAGGGAACTATACTTCCACTCTTACAATGCAGCCAAGGCTCCGAAGGTGTATAACATTAAGCAGTTGAAAGTGGACCTGCATGGGTACGGGATCTGTGCTCACAACTACTTTTTCTGGATGCCTACTCTGATTGCGAATCGACTTCCCGGAATAGGAAAGAAAGCAGTCTTCCAGAAGCTTGTGAAATGCAACCTCACTTTGAAATCCTGTGCTAGTACTTTCCTTCTACCAAGTCAGCCAAAGTAACTTAGAGGAACTTGGTATCAAAGCAATGTCTGTCATGTTTGGTGGCCGCTGTAATGACTCAGTTGCATCATTACGATACAACTTGTTGGTCAAGCAAATTGCCAACGCAACTCCCTCCTACGTCAGTATCCACCAAATGCACTCCCTCAGAACATACTACCAAGCGCAGGTGGGGGGGGGGATTCGATTAGAAACCCCTACCTATTTTTAGGGGTCATTTTTCTCGAAGTAAAGCCCACTTTTCACAATTTTCACAATGCTACCAAGTCATGGCATGGATGAATTAGAGTGAGAAGATATGGACATCACAGACTAGGGATGGAAATTACAGGACAATCATCTGGTTCCACTAATGTCATATACGGAGGCTGCACCTATAGTAATGTTCTTAAGTTGATTCATTGCTACTTCTGTACTGCTTGTAGCACACCTCGCTATACCTGCAGATGTTACGGACTAACCATATAACAGTGTGTGTGTGGACCTTGCCAACTTGATGTATGCTACAATCCATATAACGAGTCACTTGATAGTGAAGCAGGAGATGATTTTTTCCTTACTAAAGTACATTCCTCATCAAAATGAAGGAACATGAAGATCTGCATGTGTATTCGTTATAAGATGACATGAACAACGCAAGGTTTTAAACATTTTTAATTGTATGTTAGGTATTATGAATGTGTGTCTAGATATTATTATTAAATGTTTTCTTTGTCTTTGTCACTCTCCCCCCCCCTCCCCCCCCCCCCATTTGCTTTAAGTTATACCTGTACCACAAGAGGAATTTGTTACATAAGAGGAGACTGAGGAATTAACGGACTGTTTCAAACTTTTTTGTTGTGCTATAAGTGATCTTATCTTCAGCCCCACTAACTCACATTTTTTTTGTAACTAGCACATGGATCTGTGACTCTACTCTGGACTATGTGTATGCAGTTATCGTATATATTCCTCTACCTCTACTTCTGCATTGTATTAAACCCATATTTGTAGAATTGTTGAAGCAATTCCGCCTGTTTTAGCTGTTTCTACTAATTCAAGGTGCTAGAATGTTATGATGCAATGCATGCTCTCTAGCATAGCCTTCCAGCAAGACTGCATACTTAATTGCCACGTCAACTGGTTAACTGGATATGAAAGAGTATGCGGCAGGTCTGCAGCAGACTCTTTGTTATAACCTTTTCTATGAATATCCATGATGAAGAGTCTGCGGCAAGTCTGCGGCAAGTTTGCGGCAAAACTAATTTGCATGTGAAAAAGATGACTGTCTGCGGCAGGTCTGCTGCAGATCTGCGGCAAGTCTGCCGCAGGAGTATGCGGCAGGCTCATTTCTTTCCTATGGGAAAAGACCCTTTTTCTGGGGGGGGGGGAGGTCGGTGACACCATAAGGGTGAGAGAGAAAAATTATAAATTCATTTCCTGTTTATAAAGTGCGCCCTCTATTGAGAGATATTAGTGGTTTTGTGGCCCTTTGGACGCCATATTGGATTTCGTGGTTTCCTGAACCACCGGTTAACGTTCTAACTTATCCTAGTGGATTCTATGACCCCGAAAACCATAGCATAGACACCCCAATTTTGTCTTTCGGATGGATAATAAGTGACTTATGGCCATTTTTATGTTATGGCGGCCATTTTGGACGCCATCTTGGATTCTGGGGTTTCCTAGACCATCACAAACCATTCTTACTTGTCTCATTGGATTCTCTGACCCCCGAAACCATGGGATAGACACCAAAATTATGTCTCTAAGATGGATAATACGTGATTTGTGGCCATTTCTAGGTATCGGTGGCCATCTTGGACGCCATCTTGAAAATAACAGTTTTCTGAACAGTCGATTTTGGTATACTTTTTATATATTATTCCTGAGGTCGAATACTACTAGAAACCGTTGAAACACCTTTTTGTTGCAATTTGTTGGGGTTGGGGTGTTTTTTACCGTATATTGACCTGACTATAGGGTGTTTGATCGCGCACCACTCGAGTTTGTGTGCTAAAATCCTTCCCATTTAGATTGCACGCATAAATATGCAGTCTAGATCTAGATCTACGTTGTCGAGCTCCGAATTTGGAAGTTTGTTTACGCTATCGAGGTCTCTGTTGATAACTTGCAGGTAGCCTAGATCTAGAACTAAATAATCTCAATATTTTTATGGAGAATTTCACGGACCCTTTTGGTGTTCTTGCTGTCAGCAGAATTAATCATGTCTTGCAATGCAATAGGGACTTTTAGATTCGCACGAAGACAATGGGGATTGTTACGGTCGACGTCCATTTAATGCACTGCCTTGAATGGACGTCACACGTATCAGTCCACGCAAATTTAAAAGTCCCTATTATCGTGATCCGAGTCCCCTCCCATCATTCCTCTACACAGCTAGCTTTATTGCGTCTGCGTGCGGGGCCAGGGGACTTCGATCCACGTCCAGAGACTTAGCAGGCAAACGTGTGTGTACACTATGAATGAGAGGGGACTTCGATTCGCACACACACAATGTATGGTATCCGCTCTCGCTCAAGACTAAACTATTTTCATGGTAACTGGAATTTTGCCGGGATTTTACTCTAGAGCTATTACATGGGTTTGGCATTTTTCGTTTATTTACGGGAATGACTAAAACCAAGACTGCAATTTCGACCAATCAGATGGCTGGATTTCTTAAGTGAGGTACATAATAATAAATATCTTTCGTTCTGTGCCTCTTTTTCTCGCTCACTCTCCTCTCTTGTACAAGCGGCGCGATCCAAGTCGCCGACACAAAGACATTAGGGACTTTTAGATTTGCACAAAGACAACGTGGATTGCTACGATCGACGTCCTGTTAATGCACTCTCTTGAATGGACGTCACACGTATCAGTCCACGCAAATCTAAAAGTCCCTATTGATCAATGTCACCAGGACAAGCCAGCCATGGATACAATGCTGCTTCCAAGTAATCTAGAAAACTTGGTTTTAAAGCGTATCTGCCATAGTTTACAGGAGGGATTAGACTGCCCTGCAAGGTCACTGGACAGGTGGTTATCTCATCAACTCAGCTCTCAGTTAACATAAGAAAAAGAGGATCATGGGGGACCAATGGTCACCGATTAGACATGGTTTGTTATACAGAGGGCGCAAGTAGCTACAAGTAGTGCTGTGGGCCTTTAATCTGTAAATGAGGAGGTGAGTAGGGCAGTAACTAGACCTGTCTTCATCATCTCGAGTTTGCCAAATAACGCGTTATTTTCAGGCACGCGGTATTATTAGCATGACATTTACCTTCAGTTGGCAGCTGGGCTGAGCACACTGTCTTATGCAGCTGTCGTTAGCTACGTTGAAAATGGACTGCATGGTTTATTAACCACCGGTAACGGCACTGACAGATCCAATCCAATCCAATCCAGTCCGGAATGTGTAGAGCGTCAAAGTCTACTTGCCGAATCAAGATTCATGACTTCAATAGAGGGGTAGATCCCGTACACCCCAAACATGCATGTGTGAGTTGGCTAAAAAATATTAAGGACGGGTGACCGCCTCTCGCCCCCAATTGCCATCCAACGTAGTAGAAATTCTTCACCTTAAACAAATCATGCTCTTCATATGCGTGATGGGTAAAAGTGACTTGATTGTTGTATCATAGATCAAAGACCATTAAAATGAACCTGAAACCATTGAGTGACATGATCATCCACAGGAAAATACCACGTTGCCCAGAAAGCTGGAATAATTCCTTTTCTCACCTCTTCTCAGAAAAATATTGTGACAATATGCTTTATACTTGATAATTATACTGTATATCTTATCAGAACTTTATTGATCAATCTGTATGACTTAACACAGTTCTGAGGAGATGTTTGTTTGTAGGTTTGATTTATTCATTTCAATATGGTATCAAAATAAACCTGCCTTCGGCCGCTGGGATGTTTTCGGCAAGTCTGTTTACAAAAGAAGGGACGACATTCCAAAATAACATCACTTACAATTACAAATTATTTACAAAGACAAAATACAAATTACAAAAACAAAATAGAAGTTGTATGCAATAAGGGAGTTTACAGATAGCACATGGTACAAATGACCCCAAATATCCACAGATCTTTTACACATGGAGAAGTTCCACTTTGAGCATCTTAGAATAATAACTGCCAAAGTCCTAGATGTGCTTCATGAATACCTTTTGTTTGACCTCTTGAAAAGAATACTTCCACCTGCGTATCATAGAATATACTGTTGGTGCATAAATGAATAATGTTACATAACTTTCATGAGCGCATATCCAGTATTCATCTCTGTGGGTTTTACCATTTTGGTACAATTGACCTTTATCTGCCCATGCGCAGATTGTATCTGTGAACTGGCTTATTTTAGAAAAAGAGAGATGGAAGGGAAAATAGAGGCAGAAGAAAAACTCATTAGCAAGATTATGTTGGATGCATTTTACAAATGCCGTTATTTGGGTTTACGTTTTTACAATTTGAGGGAGGTTATTAAATGTAAACATTATCAAAATCAAAAATAGATCATATTGGCAATCATTTCATGGAAATAAATAAGAGACAGTTATTCCACATTTATGGATCGTGTATGATCCGGAGAAAAGTATTAAAATACACAGACAAACACAAAGAGAGCGAGGGATGGGAGAGAGGATTAGAAGCTAATCAAAAGGCAAGTCGAGGGACGATTGACTTTTATGTTGGAAATGTGAGATTTACTGAGGGAAGCATCATCGGCATCAATATACTTTAATACAGCCTTCTCTCGTGCAGGTCCATTTCTTTGGAATAACCATCAAGAGCCATACATTACCGGCCCTGCATACTTTTATGAGCGATTTCAAAGCGGCTCTAAAAACATACCTCTTTCTAAGCATTGCCCTTGATTCATGACTGACATACAAATGCAGCATTGCATTTTAGTAATAAGCAGGGGCGGCGATCCCGGGGGGGGGGCAGGGGGACACGCCCCCTCATTTTTGTTTAGGGGGATCGTCCCCCCGGAAAATTTGAAAAAGTGCACCCCAAAAAATGTATAGCAAATACTGACTAAAGACTGCACCTGCAGCCCTTTTTATCACGCTTTCACTCTCTCTTTCTCTCTCTCTTCCTCTTTTTCTTCTTTTTACCTTAATTCCCCCCCCCCTTTTTTTTTTCTTCCGCTTTCTGGCTTTAAATGTCATTTTTGTCTCTGAAGAGACATCGGAATATCCTTTAAGAAGTATAGAGGCGGAAGTTAGGTCATAGAAATCGCAAACTTATGAATTCGATTTGGTTAATTTGATTGGTTATCTGCAAATAAATTAGTTAATCAATCACTTTTTACTTTAATTTTCCCTTTTTCTTTTATTTCTTCAGCTTTCTGGCTAAAATTGTCTTTTTTGTCTCGCTTTCTCTTTGTCAAACTAACTCTCCCTCTCTCATCCCACCCATCCTGTTGAAGATGAATTACTACGATTCATAAAGGTCGCTCTTGCTCTGAGAAACACCAACCACATTGTCAACTTGTTCATCCCCCTAACTCTCTTTCTCTCTCAGGGGGAGGGGGAGAAAGAAATGAGAAGATTGGTTTGGTGAAAATTTACAGGAATACAATTTCATTCAAGTTAACATTTTATATTCTATGCATCATTGGAGATATACGTTTCGCGCTGTTTTGATTGGCAGGATACAGAGTGGATCATACATGAAGTCACACAGAGCTGTCTCAAGAGGAAAGCCTACCAACCAGAACCAAGTGCCTGCGTCCCAAATTAGTCATGACGAGAGAGAAATAGTGTGATAGAGAGAGAGAGAGAGAGGGAGAGACAAGGGTGAAGAGACAAGCGAAGGGTGAGAGGGAGTTAGATGAATGAGGAAAAGTAGAGAACACTATTTACAAAATAAAGAAGTTTAAAGATGAAATTTATTAGATGATTAATTAAACACTCCAGGTCAATGGTTCCCTTCCGGACACATAGCAGGGTAAATAGCGACTGTAACCTTTACTTATTCTAATTAATTTTAATACAAATTAGTGACTGATCAGTCTTGCAAGATGTCATTTTACTCATATTATATTCATACATGATACCCATATTTTCTGCCACATAAAACACGGTTTTACATAATGTGTATTTTACATTCAAGCTAGTTTACCCTTAATAATACTCGAATTATGCTGCCCCGTCGTTCACGAACCTCATACATCTTGTATATCATATTTATCTAGGGATGATTTGATTTCTCCTTTTGTTTCAATCGCTGAAACTAGATCAAGCCGTGCTATCAACAACTTTTTCTTGGGAGGCAACCAAGGCTTGTTAGTGGATTCCTGGTCCTATACCTACTCCAGTCCCAAGGACCCTCTGGACGGGGTCGTAGCACTCAACCAGGTGCATGGATCCTGCCTTCCTACAGGGGGCTCCATCTTCGGGAAGGTCAGCAATGGTGGCACTGCCGGTGAGTATCTTTACCGTTGCAATTGCCGCAAGAATGTCCTGCAGAATGGCGCAGACATCATCGGATTAACAGTCAGTATGGTATTCTATTGACTTCCGGAAGGTCAATAATGGTGGCACCGACAGTGGGGATCTGCACCGTTGCAATTGCCGCAAGAATGTCCTGCAGAATGGCCCATACATCATTGGCTTAACAGTCAGTAGAGTAGTCTAATGACTTCAGGAAGGTCATCAATGGTGACACCGACGGTGGCTATCTTCACCGTTGCAATTGTAACAAGACTGTCGTGCGGAAAGGCCGGTCATCATGGGGTATTATAATGACAGTAGAATACACCATCACTCATCAGTAGGACATTTTAGAGTGGACGAATATGGTTAAGTCAAAGATTAGGGAATGTCCCATGATAATTTCTAAGAAAGACATTGTTAAACGTTATTATATATTTCATGCAATCAACATCGAATTCCACAGTTGGGTCCTTAAAGATTATTTTCTTATTAGGTGGTCTGTCAACGACAGATCACCTATTGTTTTCGTCAGAATTTTCTTTATTTATTAGATGGTCTGTTATTAACAGACCACCTATTGTTTTCGTCAGAATTTTCTTTCTTTATTTATTAGGTGGTCTGTTATCAACAGACCACCTATTGATTTCGTCAGAATTTTCTTTCTTTATTTATTATTTATTTATTTTTATTTATTTCTCCACTTTTTTGTGTATCCGATTTCTCAATATCCATCCGCCCAATTTCTCTCAATTTTGACACAGTTATAGGTCATCATTATGAAACGTGACAGGAACATTTTCAAGGTCATCAAATTATCGTGACGTCATCCAGGCGCCATTTTGTGAAATCACATTATCCATCATATCTTCATGACGCGTCATCAAAGGTCATTCATATTAATATAACATATACTTCAGGTCAAGGGTCAACAGGTCATGTCATCAAAGGTCACATAAAGGTCATGACGCGCGCGTATGTGCGCGTCAAAATTTAAAATTGCTCAAAATCACTTAACTATTAAACGAGAGTACGAATCAGGTCATTTTAAGCATTTCAAAATTTTCCGTCCGTTTGTGTCCCCGCGCGCGGTGTGCGCGCTCACAGCGCGCGGAAAAGGTCAAATTCAAAATGTTTACATGATTTAGATTCCTCTCAACGTAATTGACAATTTACATTAATTTCAGTCACTCTTCATATTTCATAAGGCCGTGAGCGTGCGTCAAAGTTCAAAATCCGCGCGTGCTGCTATGGGTAATATAATGCAAATTTGATCAAAAACATGCCATTTTAAAAATCGAAATAGCTCTTCAGATAGTCCATCGACCCCCAATTTTTATATCATGGTTGGAGAAAGCATGAGTTGGAGATATGATTTCATACCACCCTGACTCGTACAAAGTGAAACAAAGTCATCATATTTGCATCTAAACTCAAACAAATGTATTTTGTTGATGACGTCATTTTTGTCTTTGTTTAATTGAGATTATCTCACTTATCGGTGATCGATTTTCTCCCACATTTTGATATGTTGTAGCTGAGATAATTCTCTATCAGAATTATGCCATTTATTTTTCATTTTAATGACGTCATCATAGTTAAATATTCGATTAAAGGCGACAATGCATAATTTGTTATATTTGCGTGTTATGTCTATGGGAGGTCACTTTTTTCAAAACATGAATCTGCATGACAATGTGTTTTGACCAGTATCTCAGTTATTATACAACAGTTTTCTCCCAAATTTTAGTATGTTGTAGCTGAGACTATTTGCTATCTAAATATTTCCTTATTTTTTCAATCAGATGTCAGGATCATGCTCATGCTCATCATCATCATCATCATCATCATCAATATCATCATCATCATCATCATCATCAATGTCACCATCATCAACATCATCATGATCATGATCATTATCATCATCATCATCACCTTTACTATCATGATCATCATCATGTTTATCATGATCATCATTGTTTACATGTCTATATAACTTCTCCCATTCTCAAATCTACCATAAGACTTAGACAGACCACCTTAATCGTCTTTGTGACGATTTAAATTCTAGTTATTATTTATTTTTATTTCTTCCCGTTTTTTGTGGTCCGGATAACTCAAGTTTGGTTTAATTATTTTCATTAAATTTCGGCTCAGTTATAGGTCATTGTCATGAGACGTGACAGGAACATTTTCAAGGTCATTAGGTTATCGTGACGTCATCCAGGCGCCATTTTGTGAAATCACGTTATCCATCATATCTTCATGATGCATAAGCAAAGGTCATTCATATTTATATCACATATACTTTAGGTTAAGGGTCAACAGGTCAAGACATCAAAGGTCACATAAAGGTCATGACGCGCACGTACGCGCGCGTCAAAATTTTAAAATGCTCAAAATCACTTAACTATTAAAGGAGAGTACGAATCAGGTCATTTGAAGCATTTCAAAATTTTCCGTCCGTTCGTGTCCCCGCGCGCGGTGTGCGCGCTCACGGCGCGCGGAAAAGGTCAAATTCAAAATGTTTACATGATTTGGATTCCTGTTAACGTAATTAACAATTAATATATATTTCAGTCACTCTTCATATTTCATAAGGCCATGAGCGCGCGTCAAAGATCAAAATCCGCGCGTGCTGCTATGGGCAATATAATGCAAATTTGATCAAAAACATGCACTTTTAAAAATCGAAATAGCTCTTCAGATAGTCCATCGACCCCCAATTTTTATATCATGGTTGGAAAGAGCATGAGTTGGAGATATGATTTCATACCACCCTGACTCGTACAAAGTGAAACAAAGTCATCCTATTGGCATCTAAACTCAAACAAATGTTTTTTGTTGATGACGTCATTTTTGTCTTTGTTTAATTGAGATTATCTCACTTATCTGGGATCGATTTTCTCTCAGATTTTGATATGTTGTAGCTGAGATAATTCTCTATCAAAAATATGTCATTCATTTTTCATTTCGATGACGTCATCATAGTTAAATAGTCCATTAATAGCGACAATGCATAATTTGTCATATTTGCGTGTTATGTCTATGGGAGGTCACTTTTTTCAAAACATGAATCTGCATAACAAGGTGTTTTGACCAGTATCTCAGTTGTTATTCAACAGTTTTCTCCCAAATCTTAATATGTTGTAGCTGAGACTATTTGCTATCTAAATATTTCCTTATTTTTTCAATCAAATGTCAGGATCATGCTTATGCTCATCATCATCATTATCGTTTTTATCATTATATAACATTATCATTATCATCATCATCATCACCTTTACTATCATGATCATCATCATGGTCATCATGATCATCATTGTTTACATGTCTATATAACTTCTCCCATTCTCAATTCTATCATAAGACTTAGACAGACCACCTTATTCGTCTTCGTGACGAATTAAATTTCTAGTTATTCTTTATTTTTATTTCTTCCCGTTTTTTGTTTATCGTTTAACTCAAGATCGGTTGTGTTAATTTCTTTCAATTTTGACACAGTCATAGGTCTTTGTCATGAGACGTGACAGGAACATTTTCAAGGTCATCAGGTTATCGTGACGTCATCCAGGCGCCATTTTGTGAAATCACGTTATCCATCATATCTCCATGATGCATTAGCAAAGGTCATTCATATTCATATCACATATACTTCAGGTCAAGGGTCAACAGGTCATGTCATCAAAGGTCACATAAAGGTCATGACGCGCGCGTACGTGTGCGTCAAAATTTTAAAAAGCTCAAAATCACTTAACTACTAAAGGAGAGTACGAATCAGGTCATTTTAAGCATTTCAAAATTTTCCGTCCGTACATGTCCCCGCGCGCGTTGCGCGCGCTCATGACGCGCGCAAAAAGTCAAATTCAAAATGTTTACATGGTTTGGATTCCTCTTAACGTAATTGACAATTTACATTAATTTCAGTCACTCTTCATATTACATAAGGCCGTGAGCGTGCGTCAAAGTTCAAAATCCGCGCGTACTGCTATGGGCGATATAATGCAAATTTGATCAAAAACATGCCATTTTAAAAATCGAAATAGCTCTTCAGATAGTCCGTTGACCCCCAATTTTTATATCATGGTTGGAGAAAGCATGAGTTGTAGATATGATTTCATACCACCCTGACTCGTACAAAGTGAAACAAAGTCATCATATTGGCATCTAAACTCAAACAAATGTTTTTTGTTGATGACGTTATTTTTGTCTTTGTTTAACTGAGATTATCTCACTTATCGGTGATCGATTTTCTCCCAGAATTTAATATGTTGTAGCTGAGATAATTCTCTATCAAAAATATGCCATTCATTTTTCATTTCGATGACGTCATCATAGTTAAATATTCCATTAAAGGCGACAATGCATAATTTGTCATATTTGCGTGTTATGTCTATGGGAGGTCACTTTTTTCAAAACATGAATCTGCATGACAAGGTGCTTTGACCAGTATCTCGGTTGTTATTCAACAGTTTTCTCCCAAATTTTAGTTGTTGTAGCTGAGACTATTTGCTATTTAAATATTTCCTTATTTTTTCAATCAGATGTTAGGATCATGCTTGTGCTCATCATCATCATTAACATTATCGTTTTTATCATCATATAACATTATCATTATCATCATCACCTTTACTATCATGATCATCATCATGGTCATCATGATCATCATTGTTTACATGTCTATATAACTTCTCCCATTCTCAATTCTATCATAAGACTTAGACAGACCACCTTATTCGTCTTCGTGACGAATTAAATTCTAGTTATTATTAATGTTTCATTTCTAATGTATATTTGTGGGACAGTAGTAGGTTTAAGAAAAATTAACGCGGGGTGGTTTAGGTGGTTGACTGGAGATGCGAAAGTTGAGGGTTCGAATCCCGACACGGCACTAATATCCCCTGGCCAGATATTTACCTGCATTTGCTACTCTCCAGCCAGGTGTTAAAAGGGTACCCGGTATGATGCGAAAGTTCACGTGGTTGTAGGAGGAAGTGTGCGCTTGTAAAATAGCGACTGGCTGGAATGCTCCCCAGGGAGTGGAAAATGTGCACACATTGTGTGCGGGTGAGCCTGAATCCGATTACCGGGGTAATATTATATCTGTAAAGCGCTTAGGCACATCTTTGGATCGATGTATTGAGCGCTATATAAACACGGAATGTTCTTATTATAATTATTATTATTATCCTGCCCACAAGGAAACGATGGTAAAATTTACCAATGAATCTATTCCGACAAGTAATCAATATCGGACATCAATCAAATTTGTATAACACGGACGCTATTTTCCGATGATAACTCTGTAGTTCTATTCCGCTTAGACTGTCGGGTATTTTTCTCATTTTATCGCAGTTACTTTCGTGATTGCGAGTGGAGTTCTGAACATGACAGTGGGAATACCTGATCCTGATAGATGGTTCACCCTTCCAAGCTACTGCAACCAAACGGTAAATCTTATCGATCCTCAAATCGGCACTGCCGTGTTCTCTATCTATCAATTACTTATCAAGTAATTTTTTTTTAAAAGAAATTAAAGTTCGCTTTATCATGCTGTATAATTGCTGTTACTCACAGGCCCTCATACAAAACATGTTTTTTTTTTCATTAGAAATTTACCGTTGGAATAGAAAAAAGGATATCCTTCTACACCTTCCTTACTATTCTTCAACCACATCTACTTTTGCTTATCTCCTCCTTCTCCTCGTCCTCCCCGTCTTCCCCCTCCCCCTCCTTCTCCTCCCATCCCCCTCCTCCTCCTCCTCCCACCCCCCTCCTTCTAACCCTCCTTCCCCTCGCCCTCCTCCTCTTCCTCCTCCTCCTCTTCCTCCTCCTTCCCCCTCCTCCTCCCCTTCTTCTTCCCTCCTTCTAACCCTCCTTTCCCTCCACCTCCTCCTCATCCTCTTCGTCCTCTTCCTCCTCCTCTCTCTCTTCATTCCCTCCTCCTCCTCATTATCATTCTCTATGACTTCCCCGTTTTCTCCCCCCCCCCCATGTTCTTCTTCTTGTTTCCCCTCTTGTTTTCGACCACCACTCCCTGTTCCGCCTACCACTCAAGTTCTGGTTCCTTATCCATGTCGTCTTTCCCCCTTCCTTCTATGACGGGCCGACCATGCCATTATTACAAAATCGAGAAATGCGATGAATGGCACATCCCAACTGCCAGATCTTGCATACATATCACTTTTAGCATCATCATTTGTTTAATGATGAAAACCTCACCATGTTTGTTTTAAGGGTTTGATACCTCATTTTACCAGACCCCATTTCTTTGAAATGTGATATATCCATTGTAAATCTGGTATAGACCTTACAATGACTTCATCACAAATTCTGTATTTAATTATAATAACGTTAATGCGCGATATCAACTGTCATATAATCTAGGCTCTAGACACAAATTGATGTGTTCCCTGTTTCCTGTTAATTGTTTCAAAGGTTTAATTCTCAACGACAAGATTTCAAATATATACATCGAAACCGGTCTTAATAGAACCTTAAATCAACAGATTTCACCCAAACCTTCAATCAATAGTGGCGTCATCTCGTAATTCATAATTTTATCAGATTTTTGTAATCCAAAATTACTTCCATCCATCAATTATGTGTTATCATTTAATATCATCTTTCTATAGAACGCTTTATCTGATGACGGCTCGGTGTTTGATCACGAAGTCCTGAAATTGCCCGTCTTCTTCTAGTTCTCGTACGGGGGCGTCGTTACAAGAGACAGTTTTCGGGGGCAGCCCCCGCCCTAATGAGAGGATCTCAAACAACCGATTGTCCTGACTTAAGCTTCCAATCAGTGTAATTTGCCCTTTCTATAAATTAACAAAAATGGAGATTTCTATTAAATGTAGTCTAGAACTTCTTAAGTAACATTGAATTCATTATTAAACAGAGACGTATGAACAAGAAAGTTGAATTGATGATATTTGGTAATCAATACAGTAGTTAATATATTATGCTAGGCCTATTACTTATTGTCATGTTTGATTTAAAAAATTATTTGTGAATGCAATGAGTCATTTATATTTCATTGACTATTAACACTTTATGTGGCTTACAGTTTTATCTATAGCTAAAAGTGCACTGCAAATTTCGAAAAACGTGGCTACAATTATGATCGTGATTGTTACGGATAAGAACCTTGACTTTGCGCTCTCATCGGAGGTTTATAGACAATATTCACCGTCGAAAAACATCATGGGCCCTACCTCCATGTTTTTTTTTTAATTTGATGCATACGCTACTAATATCAACGAATGTATTTAGTAGATGTTTGCGGAGTGGTCTTAACCCACGCTTCTACATTTGAAATATGATCTGGCTTAACATTTTTCCACCCAATTCAACCCTCATTCAATTTGTATCGAAACGTGTAAAAATATAGAGGCACTTAAAATTCTACCTGAATCACAAAAACAGCGATGAGACCTTGGTCGTGCTGATTTCTAGGCATTAACCCAAAACTCGTTCTCCGTAAGCAATATCACGGTCGTATTTAAAAGGAATGAAATTCAGCGTTAACGTTTTAAGATCTAATTGCCGATTAGTACGAATAACATTAACAGTGTGTATAACCGTGGTATGGTGAACCCAATTGAGTGATCATCTCCCAAATTGGAAAGGGGGAGAGAGGGAGATAGAGCAAGTGCAAGAAGAAGGAAGATGGATAGAGAGAAAGGGAAGGGAAAGAAACGAAGAAGAAGAAGAGGTAAGACCAATAGAGAAAGAGGAAGAGAGAAGAAAAATGAGAAGAATAAGAAGAGGAGGAGGAGGAGGAGAGAGAGGGGGAGCGAGAAAGAGAGATTGTTTTGCGTTCTATGCCTTAGTTTGTACATGTATTATCACCTACTAAATATTTTCGTAAAGTAAACATGTAGTCGAAAATTAATAGACTTTTCTCTTTTACTTCTTTTTTCTCAGGGGACCTGAAGAGCTCTATAAGTGTGCACATGTTTCAGGGTGTGTGTATGTGCGTGTGTGAGCGCGTCTCTGTGTGTATGTGGGTTTGTAAGAAGTGTGAAACGTGAGTAATTAAGTATACATAACTTCTAAATAGGGATACACTGGCAACTGTGGATATACCAAGTTGATAACTTTCTTATTGTTTGCTAAACTCACACTTCTCTCTATAATTCTCTCTCCCACTCTCTCTTTCCTCTCCCTTCTTTCTCCCAAGAGTCACATCTATTATCAACTACCTACTCTCCATTTCTCGCTCCCACTATCTCTCTCTCATATCTCTCTTCTTTCTCTCAAGGGTCATATCTCTCACCCTATGTCTCTTTCTTCCGCTCACTATATCTCTTTCCCTATCTCTCTCTGCCCATTTCAGGAAATTATTATTTTCCCTTTTACTCCATAATACCAATAAGTGTCAATCTTGATAACGTAGCCCATTAACGTTTCCGTTGTCGTACCATCACGAACATGTCAACCGTAAGTATTTACTCTGTAAATTATCTAGACAATTAACTCAGATATAAAGTGATTTGCTTCTTATAGGCGCTGCCATTCTGTTATCCATATCCAGTAGATTTATTGTAGTCCGTCAGTAAGGGCTTTCAATTGGTCATCCTCTCTAATATTCTGATATTTTCTCCGATGATCTCCTTCTTTATCAATCAAATTAAAAAACGGTTAATCTATAATAATCAAATAATCATTATTTGGATGATCATTCAGGGTGTCGGATTCATTTTGGAGCTTAGTGGGAATTTCGACAATTGTTTCCAAACGAAAGTTGCCGAATGGTTGTAAGCATTCAACGACATTGATCATATGGACATTAGAATCATTATGATGATGAACAGGACATCGCATGGTCAGCGCCATCTTGGCAGCAATGATGATGACGAGATAGGCGATATCTACATCACCCAAAACATCATTGTTAACTTAACCTATTACATAATGGTCTTGGTCCTCGGACTTCCGGGCAATGCCATCATTATCCAAGCTTACGCGTGGAAAAAACGGAAGGCGAGCACGGATATCCTCATCATGGCTCAAGCGATAGTTGACTTCGTCGCTTGCTTATTCACGCCTGTTTTCATTATCAGAAGCGGTTTCCCGAAACTGATTACGACAGGTTTGTGTCGGATGTCACCACTTGCAGAAGAGGCACCCGCTTTCATGTCCCTTTTCCTCACCACGGTAATCAGCATCGATCGCTACATGGCCGTGTGTCATCCTCTACGACGCCGAATGACGGTGCGTATGACCATTGTATTAGTTACTTTGTGTGTGGTCGTCAGCATCGCGTTCAACATTCCGCTTGTTGTTTTATCTCAAGTCCGATTTTCCGATACAGTCAAAAGAAGGCTATGCGACATTTCCTTACGTAAAGAGACTTACCATGTCGTTTTAGCGGCGACGTGTTCGATATATGCATTGTTTATCTGTTCGATAATGACGACGACTGTTCTTTATGCTTTCATATACAACTTCCTCCGAAAGAGAGCAAAAATTCATGCCGGCCTTGTAGACAATGAGCTGCCAGTAGCTACCATCAGTTCAGAGAACCAAAGCACTGGAACTCTTGACCACGTATTCGTGCCCGGTGCAGAAAGCACAGATTTCGGCGGAGTCACAGCCACCAAAAAAGCAGTTCAGCATTTGCATGTAGCTACTGAAGGATGTTCAAATAACACAAATATCACATCGGCACCAAGTAGTAAGGTCATGGATTCGCATTTCATGTCTCCCATAATTGAACCGTCTCAAGACAACCTTAAACAACTCCCTCTACGACGTACCCTCACAGAAGTACACCATTCACCAGCGTCATCGCCCAAACGGTCTCTTTTTAGACGTCGTGGTACGAATCAACCAAAGGTACTCAGGAAGAAGCAGGAAGCTGACTATGGAAGGAAAACAACACGCATGCTCCTAATTATATCAATATTCTTTTTCCTCACCTGGACTCCAAGCATGATCATCCCCATCATTCCTCGTTCGATAGTTTCTAACGGAAGGGACATTCCTGGATTCTTCACCATTATTAACATCCTAATCGCTCTCAAGCTCACTAACCACATCGTCAACTTCTTCGTCTACTATTGGGTCAGCAACAGTTTCAGAAGAGACGTGAAGGAGTCGTTTAAGAAATGCCGAGGCAGGGAATAGTTATGAAGATATAGATTTTCTGATGACAAAGATCTTCTGATGACGTAAAAGGGGGTAAGAGGACACTTTTTTTTTTTGGTCACGAAATTTTTAATTTTTTTAATTTGCTCCGTTGGGGGGGGGGGGTGGTGGTAAGGACACCTTTTTCAACCATTGCCATATATATATATATATATATATATATATATTTCTTCTTTTTTTTAATAACATTTTGGGGGGGCCGGGGGGCACGTCCCTGTTTTTCAGAACATTTTTGGCGAATTTAGGGCCCCCTGTGCCCCCCCCCCCCCTGGATCCGCCACTGCAATTTCGCCAAAGTTGAGTGGGAGGAGAATTCTTTGGCGAATTGCGGTTTCATTTTCTTCTATGGGCAACCTCTTTCGCAATCGGGTCATTCAAATTCAAACTAGACCTCATAATCATAGTGTGAGGCTCGATGTTTATTCGGATATTCAGTATTTCATGTTAATTTTTGTTTTTTCTCTTTGATCTTTTCTGACGTGACGTCACATTATACAATCTTCTTATTTGTCTGATATATTTATATTGCATTTTATATTTTCTCTTTCTTTCGACATTCTTTATTTTTGTTAAAACATCTCTTTATTCATATCATACGAGGTAATTTGTTAAATGGTTTGTTTTCATCATTCTTGATTGAGTAGGTGATCTATTTTTATTTTTTCATTTAACATCTTTTCCTTTATTCATCATTGTATTTTGTTTTCATCGTGTCCATGTCTAGTAAAGCTGAGGCCTACCTCTGACCATGATTTTTACATATATAGCTTGTGCTTAGAAGAGAAGTTACAAATTGTGCACATTCTCTAGCGACAGTTACCTGTGTATTGACATATATCTACAACCGAATACGCATGTCATTCCTTCAAGTAAACTTTGCATAAAATTATTCAACAGAAGTATATTGTGAAAAATTAACATCAAATGAAAAGCACATGTATGCCTAATCACGAAATTAAATGCACGAATACATACCATCGTCTGTCCGGCGCGAATTTGAATAATCTTTGCACGCTTTTCTAAATTTAATTAATGCTCGTTATTATGGGCCGCCGTTAGGGCTAATATTAACAATCACAAACACAGACAAAGATGCAGTCAAACAAACAAAGGACAGATCAAAATAGACAAAGTATTGAGAAGAAAGGACAATAAACAAGCAAACAAACAAAGGTCAAAGCAAAATAGAGAAAGTAACCAGAAGAAGGCACAATTTTACAAACAAACAAAGGACAAAGCAAAATAGACAAAGCGACGAGAAGGACTATTTCACAAGCAAAGGATGAACTGAAACAGACATAGCAGCATCGTATGAACTGACCCTCAAAGGACAACAGTAGGCGTTTTTGGTTTACGGTAAGCAAATAGACATCAATTACGATAAAGAAAGGATGAAGTAAAACTCACATATCGTACGAACTGACCATCAAAGGACAACAGAGGGATGGCTTAATTAGGCTAGCTAGTTCATCTGCGCATTTATGGTTTTTTTTTAAACAATGATTTTAAATCAATGATTATCAATCAATTATCAATTTTAGTCCCCCCCCCCCCGACAGTAACATTTTCAATCCAATACCCTCTTCCAATACTTATATTTCCATAGGCCCTATTGCCCCCCCCCCTCCCCAACCACATTACAGCTAGGCATGTGCATGCAACCACACGTACCTTGTGCTTTATAGCTGGCTGGCAGTAGTGTCTTAATCATGGGCCAGTTTACTTAATTCTCGAAAGTCCGTGGACGTCCTATAAAAACGCGTGTTAATTTATAACACACGTTTATAATAGTAGGTCTAAGAAGATTGACTTATGATGGTTCGAGAAACAGCCGTTATGCCCCCCCCCCCCTGATTGACAAGCAGCCAAGCAAGCCAGACTAGGTTGGCGACCAAATAAACTAAGTTTGTTATTGACACGATACCAGACCAGGAAGTATAAAGAGGACCACCTGACCGTGTTAGCTAGTAGAAAGCCATTCATTTTGATACTGATATAAACTGTATATGCAGGCCGCATGATCAGTAACCGTATTTAACCCAAACTCGCTCTGTCGTCCTTTGACGGTCAGTTCGTACAATGCTGTTATGTCTGTTACAGTTCATCCTTTGCTTGTGAATTTGTCCTTCTCGTCGCTTTGTCTATTTTGCTTTGTCCTTTGTTTGTAAAATTGTCCTTTCTTCTGGTTGCTTTGACCTTTCTTCATTTGCTTGTTAATTGTCTCTTCTTCTGGGTACTTTGTCTATTTTGCGCGGAAGTTTGTTTGTTTGAATGCATCTTTGTCTGTTTTTGTGGTTGTTTATGTTGGCCCTAACGGCGGCCCATACGTTTTGCACGTCTCCGTGACGAGAGCATGAAATCGCATGCTACTAAATCAAATTGAATGACGCTATTAGCTTTTTAAATGTTGATCTACATAGTCATTCAATTTCGCACGAACTTGAATGAACGTAACGTTAATTCGGATGCTAATTTTACGAAGTTGGGCGGGAAAACCTATATTAAGAATATGACATTCGACTTAAGTTCGCTCGTCATCAGCAGATAATATTATCGGGGGAAAAGTATCATAATAAGCAATATCAAGGCATCTAATAATGTCTCATTACGCCTATTGATGACAGCCAATCTTGGTCTACTCTGTTATGAAGAAAAGGCTTATCCGATTACAATGTATCATAACTGCAGCCCTCTTTATAACGCTCTCTCTCTCCCTCTCTCTATCTATCTTTCTCTATCTCTCTCTCTCTCTCTCTCTCACCCTCTGTCCTTCTCTGTCAATCTCTTTCTCTCTCGATGTATGTATACATATCCAATTTCCGGTGTCGTGTCATTCAAATATTCAGTCGAGACTCTTTTGAAAACACGACGACCTGCCTCGCATAAACTACCGGGGAGCTCTTCCCGTCATATCCCCTTATTCATGTTAGCAGATGACGGTTTATCCAATCCTGATTGTCATTTTCCTTCTGGCGTTACGTGTAACTCAGCCATATCGCTAATTCGACTCAAGAGCGACCAAAAACCGACCATTACGTTGGCCATTTGGGCTAATGTAACTTTTTGTTTTTTCTGTTATCGGTTTGCCGCATGTCTCGTTGATGTGACTGAGGTATTAAAGAGCACCCAGGTGACATTTCAGACTTAAAACGAACGCAGATCCTCTACATATTTAAGCAGTTCTTGGTTTAAAGTATCCCTGATTTTTATTACAAACAATAAGCCTGCGATGGATCACATAAATTTGACGAAAGAAGCTCGTTGCAGTTCGTTGGAGATCGTGAATGAAACCTCGACCGAATCGAATCAATATGATACAATAGACAAAGGCGATATGAAGAATGACGTTAGCGGTGATTTTCCAGTAGGTCAATTAATATTTTATCTTCTCATACTACTATTAGGGTGTCCGGGGAATGCCATCATCATCCAAACTTACGCATGGAAGAAACGGAAGACGAGCACGGATATCCTCATCATGGGCCAAGCGATAGTCGACTTTGTCGCCTGCGTATTTACCCCAACATTCATCGTCCGAAATGCATTTCGAAACCTGATTACCGTTAACCTGTGTCGGGTGGCATCACTTTCAGAAGAGGCCACAGCATGTGCCTCCATTTTCCTGACGTCAACGATCAGCATCGATCGTTATAGGGCCGTTTGCCGTCCATTCCGACGCCGGATGACAGTGCGTATGTCGATTTTATCAGTGATCATGTGTGCGCTGGTCTCAATCGGTGTCAACATTCCGCTGGTCACATATTGGGTAGTTCATGATTCAGGTCCCAACGGGAAAAGAATTTGTCACATCTTGATATCACCTACAGGTCACTTCGGTACTACGATAATGTATTTAGCTTTGTTCGTCGCATCGTTTGCAACGACCACCTTTTCGTACGCCCGCATCTACGCTTTTAGCCGAAAAAGAGCCAAGATCCACGCCGACCTGGTGAACAATGTCGCCAACATCAGTTCACATGTTGACGTTGACAGTTCGCCGGAGTCGAAATCAAGAACGGGCCATGTGGAGGATCGAAATGGAACTATTGAAAACGTTGATGACACCTCAAGCATTGCAAACATCAAAAACAAATTTGAAACGACACAAACGTCATCAAACGTTGCAGGATGTTCAAGCTATACTACCGTTTCAACGTTACCTAGAGGTGAAGCAGCCCATTCGAGTCTCTAACTATCAGCCTTCAAGTCGTTACAGGACAAATTGCAGCCCATTCCATTACCGTCAGAACACACGAAGCAACATCAATCATCGTCTACACCAGCGTTGTGCCAGCGTCGTCGTCATCGGAATGGGCAAAAGGTTCCGAAAAATGAAAAGCTAAACGACTTTGGGCGAAAAACAACTCGCATGCTCCTCATTATCACAATATATTTCTTCGTGACGTGGACACCAATAATTGTTTCTCCGCTCATTCTATCCACCCTGATAAACCACACCCCTTCGGCATACTACACGATTTTGAACGTCGCACTTTCTCTGAGACTCACCAATCACGTCGTCAACTTCTTCGTCTACTACTTGGTCAGCAACAGTTTCAGAAGAGACCCCAATGAGTCCTTTAAGAAGTGCAGAGGTAGAAATTAGTTCACAGAAACAAATAAGATAGAAAAGATAAGAGGATCATGGGTTACCAGCCGTATGTTTTCCTTTTATCTCTCTTTTTCTTTTAAATTGATTTTTTTTAAATTTTGTTTTTGTTTTTTAATTAACGAAATAAGAGCAAACAGAAATCATACACTTGTGACTTCAATTTAAACTTCATTGGTTACCTGTTCATAAATTAAAAATCAAACCATTCTTAATTTGATTTTTTTTTGTATATCCTCTCTCTCTCTGTGGTTATTCGTGTCTCTTTATCTCTCTTTCTCGTTGTCAGTTTAACTCTCTCTTATCTCATAATCTCACCCAGCCTCTAGTCCACTGTGCATGGATTGTTTCCGTATCGCGTCATTTTCCTCATTATTTGATCTGATTTAAGCTCTAGTAGGCTTTCAGTTTCACAGATCATCGGGTATTCTCTTATCTTTGAAAATATGACTTAATTTCTGACAATGGTATGCTTATATATTTGGTATCCTACGATCCTTTGTTTTACTTTTCCACATTTTATATTGTACAATTACAAATAAGTTTCATTTCCTATGTTATATTACAAATTTATTTGATATTTATCTTATGTAAGCTTTTTTCATGGTTTGATTGAGCTATGGAAATAAAATCATTTGAATTGAATTGAATACTCTGAAGATATCGGTAAGGTATGTGACAAAATATCTTGGAATCGCCCATTTACAAGTTTCAATCGGATATCACAGCACCTTTCTGTTTTGAAAATGAAATATTGTCAACTGCAATGAGAAAGACTATATTAAAGGTACTATGTCCCATTTGCAGGCTAAAAAAATGAAAAAGTTAAATTCCAACTGCATTTGAAAGATAATACTAATTTAGAACTTCCCTAAAAAAAGTGGGGCTTGAAAATGTCTTCAGGTGGGAAAATAATGACTATTAGTTGTCAAATCGACTTTAGGGCTACAGAGCCCAAAAGTAATAGTCTTGATTTTCAGACAATTATACCGAATGGTCATACGTTTTATGCTGCGCAAAGATTCAATCAGTTTAATCTTGGCCATCACAAGAAGTGGGTTATTGATATAGACAAATGCTCATGTACTCTTTACAACTCTTTTCATGTATGTTATTACCAAAGAAGAAAAAAGCCAGTCAGTCACTCGATAGTGTCTGACA
This sequence comes from Strongylocentrotus purpuratus, assembly GCF_000002235.5. Lineage (NCBI taxonomy): Eukaryota > Metazoa > Echinodermata > Echinoidea > Camarodonta > Strongylocentrotidae > Strongylocentrotus > Strongylocentrotus purpuratus. Next base: position 15,687,316 of record NW_022145601.1, on the reverse strand, counting down.
GTGAAGTCTAGCAAGTAAACGGGTTTCCTTGCATAATTTGAATATGAGGACACTGCTAACGTTTAAATTTCACAGATAGGACATACATGACATATTCATAATTCCTGCAAAGTTTTACAGAATTTGAGGTTGGCTGCAAAAGGGACATAGTACCTTTAAGGAATGCATAAGAAAAGACAAATATAATAAGGGAGTATTCTTAATGCAAGCATTGGACCGATACGATATGCGTAGATTATGGATGAACAAGAATCTTGAAATTGATTTCAAAATGAGCATTTGTATATATTTATAATGAACATTATGAGGGGATCAGGTAGGGTCCGTGGAAATTAAAATGTTGGACATCATACGTGGAGTAATGAAAAGAAAAGGGTTTTGCAAAATTTGAAGATATGTTAAATGAATGTGGACGCCCATTGCAATGGAAAGACTTTAAAAAAAACTGGATTAAAGTTCACTGAGTATTTTGTATTGTTAGAATACCAAAAGCATGGAAGCATTTCTTTTTACAGCAAAATTATCATCATCTCGTTAAAGATCTTAGAGATTTTCGTTCTGTTTTCTGTGATTCCGAATGCAAACATATCAATAACGTGACGAAACAACTTTTTCGTACTTTTCTAAGACCTATCCCTGACATGTCTAAAGTATTTACTCGTTTCAATGAGCTGTATAATATGAATGAGCAACAAGTGTCAAAATTTCACTCTTCCAGCGAGTGTAACTATTGACTCCAGACTACGAATTACGCACTTTAAAATTGTGAATAATCTATTACCAACTAATGAATGGCTGGAAAGTATAGGAAGGAAAATAGTTCATTGTACTCTTTTTGCAATGCGACACTCGAGACGATGGATCATTTATTTTTTACATGTCCTAAAATAGGAGCCTTTTGGAATGCGCTACGCAGAAGAGCGATGGACTTTATTCCCGATTATTTGGAATTACTGAACCAAAAGGTCAAGCCAGATCAGCTTTTAACTTTCTTACTTTACTCGGTAAACAGTTCATTTTACGTTGTAAATATCAAGAGATTACGCCTAGTTTGAAACAATTTAATCATTATATTTTGTCTTATAAATTCACTGAAGAATATATCCCCCCCCCCCCAAAAAAAAAAAAAAAAAATATATATATATATATATAAATTAATAATAATAAAAATAATAATAATAATGAAAAAAAAAAAATTAAATAAAAAAATAAATAAAAATAGAGAGGCATATGACAAAGTGGCAAAACATGTTGCGTTGCGTAATGATAAAACGTTTTAAAGGATATAACTTTTAGATTTGTTTGTTTGTTTTTAATACGTAATTTCATTTTCATGTTGTGGTGTATTTGATGTGCTATGTTCCATTTTGTAATAGAAAAGGTCAGATTATATCGTGCGTTATACCCCGGCGGTGCCGCCGAGCCGACTACGGACCGACGGGGGCTTCTTTACTTCTTAACCTCTCTCTTTCCATTTAGTGTCGGTCTGATGGTCGTATCGTCTGTGCGGCCGGAGCATGCAGAAGTATCATGCTATATTTTTGTAATGTTACACTTTAATGTAAAACAATATGATTGTAAGTGTAAAATAATATGATTGTAAGTGTAAAACAATATGATTGTAAGTCTAAAACAATATGATTATTTATTTTTCTGCAAAAAAATGTAACGCATATTTTGTAAATCATTGTGTTTTTTGACCAATAAAACTAAATCAAGATAAACAATAAATAATAGAGTAATGCCTCTGAATGCTTCTTTAATATTCCCATGACATACATTATATCTGCGATATTGGTCGACTTCCGGAGCTGCATTTCAGAAAACCTGCACAAGGTATGTTCATGACAAAATAAACAATTACAACTTTTAGTTGACTTTTGTGTCTACAATTCTACTTCCTGTGGAATCTCGAAAGAAAATCCTCAGTCACCCGGATTCTTTTCAAGTGAATTCAGAATTTATTGATGACGGTCACGGACCAAAGAATATCATACATTTAGCAAAGAAATCGTTCTATTGATGTTTCTATATAAGAACAACAAAAAATCAGCAAATTGGAACACCAAAATCAGATAACATTTGTAGAGTGTATGTGTGACATTAGCACATATCCATTCTAACAAAATTAATGTATATGACAAGGTAAACATATACAATGTAATTATTTGTTAATATCAAAATACAATGTAGTTCAGTCAGATACAGGATACAAGGTAGTAACACAGAAAATAAGGTGCGTGTATTTTGGGGGTGTGTGTGTGTGTGTTTAAGAGAAGGGGCATACAGGGAATACACAGATAAAGAAAACAGTCTAAGGGTGCTTGTGCGTGTGCGTGAGTGTGTGTAGTTTCTCAAAAGCTACCACATGACGCAAGTTTAATCGTGTCACTCTCCAGATCGTTCTATATCCGAGGGTGTTTTGTCAATAAACCAAAGTTTTGTAATTGATTTGTTAGTAGATTAATAATGTTTCTTCTACAACAAAGGATACCCCTAAAATCAGGATTAAAATATGGTTTCGGTACCTAAAGTAATTGATCATTAAGCACCAAAAGATCAGAAAATAATCACCTTTTTAGAGTAAGAGCAGAAGGTGAAAGGAAAAAGGAACACACTTTTAAGAAAGCTGATTTATGGTCCATGCAGAGCAGACAAATTAATAAGATAGGTCATTGCACAGATAACATAAACATATACATATTATATATATATTATAAATCGATTGGTATCAAATGCTGAGAGAAATTATTATGGTCATCATTATTCATCGATCATTCCTTGACAAAACAAAATTGAATACAAAAAATCCGTCAAAATAAAAATTCAACTTCTGCTATATTAAAGGATCTAGAGATGGCAAAACATTATGAAAACATAATTATTCAACCAGTGTATATCCATCGGTACTGTTTACATATTCTTAATCTCTCACATGCCTTTTACATGATCAACTTCTGACTGCATCTGCAATGTTTGCACGACTCTTTGACGTCTCTCCTGAAACTGTTGTTGACCAAATAGTAGACGAAGAAGTTGACGATGTGGTTAAGGAGTCTGAGAGCGTAGAAGATTTGGATAATTGTAAAATATCCAGGAATTCGACTAGCTCTTAGAACAGCCTTACGTGGAATGATAGGAACTATAACCTTTGGAGTCCACGTGACGAAAAAGAATATTGTTATGATAAGGAGCATACGGGTCGTCTTCCTTCCGTAGTCGCTTTCCTTATTGTTTTTCAATTTCTGGATTCGCTTCGTACCCTGGCGTTCGAAAGCTTTCATCTTCGTTGATGACGCCAGGGAAGATAGGATTTTTCCTTGGCTTGTGTTTGACGGTTGATTTTCCCGTGACGTTTCAGTCACTGCACATGTGACATGAGAGCCGGAGGGCCTAGACCTACGTCTAGGTGACGATGACAAGGTAATGTTACTTGAACATCCTGCTGTCTCTGAATGCAACAAAACCTCATCTGTTTTGACTTTATTCTCGATACTCGTAACACCGAAGGTAGAAGTTCTGTCCTCCGTTTTTGCTTTTGCTGCGATCATATGGTTTTCCCTCGGGCTGGAATCTTGCAAACCGCCACTATAGTCACGAGCGTTTCTTGTACTAACAGTAGCGACAGCGGGATGCTTCCCCGTCATGTCGGCGTGAATCTTTGCTCTCTTACGAAGGGAAACGTAGATCAAAGCGTAAAGGACAGTATTCGTCATCAGCGATACGGCGAATAACACCAAAGACGATATTGTTGAACCAAAGACGTAAGAGCCGTAAACGAAGCACAGGCTTCTTCCAAGACGTCTGAAGTGACGAGCTTCAGTAAACACTGCAGCTGGAATGTTACTCACGGTGGAAACGACCGTACACAGTATCGCAATGCAAATGGACATACGTAACGTCATTCGTCGTCGTAATGGACGACACACAGCCATGTAGCGATCGATGCTGATGGCAGTGGTCAGATAAAGTGAGGCAAAAGCCGTCGTATTTTCGGCGAGAGATGCCGCTTTACACAAATTTTCTGTCGTCAGCCCTGGGAATGCACTGCGGATGATGAAGGCAGGAGAGAATACACAAGCGACAAAATCAACTATCGCTTGAGCCATGATAAGGATATCGGTGCTCGTCTTCCGTTTTTTCCACGCGTAGGCTTTGATGATGACAGCATTCCCCGGTAGTCCTAAGACCAACACCATCGTATAATAGGTTAAGTTAACAACAGTAACAACATTTTGGTCCGTCATCTCATAGATATTTTTTTTAGATGTAATCAAATCATTAGCTGAGTCGTTCATTGTTGTGAACAAAGTGTTCATTTCCGAAGACGAATTCATGTAGTATGCCATGTTTTATTTCTATCTTACGTTATTCTTTCTTGAACTCTGTCTGGATTTGAATAACGTCCTACAAAGGACCTAACTTTGGCAAATAAATGTTGCTGTTAAAGCAAACTTCTTGACATCTTGAATCTATAAAATCAACGCTTAGCACTCTGTCAGCTTGTCCATCGCCGTCAGCAGATCAACCGATGATCTCAGCCGAAATAGGGCCGTGTTGCCTAAGTAATTATCTTGGCACAAATGATCTTGTCCATGGATATTTTGCTACGTGCGTCAAAAGTTGGGAGAGCTTGCCATGGCAGCAGTGATGAAGTGAAAAAGCAAACATTATTACGGAGAAAGTGAGTGAAATGAGGAAAAGAGATGAGAAGGATTTAGAGAGAAAGGGAGAGAGCGTGACAAAGAGTTAGAAGATATTTGATGGATACCATTATGTGATCAACGTCAATTTAATGTGTCCTTAAAACCATTTAAGCCGTCACTCTATTTGCAATTATGTAATTTATCAGACGGCATGCATGTCTGTTTTTAGAGGTTCTTCATGAGCATATATGCGTTTAAAATCGAAAGCTAAGGTTAAAAATACTCGAAATTTATTCCATTAAAACATTAAGCAACAAAATTTAATGAGCTTAAGGGAGAGTGAGTGACATTCGTGATAGACACGATTTCATATCTTTTTACATTTCTTTTCAAATCATGATGTAATTGCACTTTGATCCTTTAAAGAGGCAATATTAAGAGCTCTTTTCATCACAGTTCCATTCAGCGATGTTATTTTCATACTCTCTCAATAGCATGAAGGTTATTGCTTACACTGCATTCACACTGCCGAGACCGAGACAAGAAAAGTACTTTATTAACTTGATCTAGCGGTTGTGGGTGCGAATCCCAGCCCGGAACTTTTTTTCAGGGCATTAATCCACATTTGCCAGTCTTCACCCGGATGTTAATGGGTACCTTGCGATTGCTAGGGTAATAAAATGTGTACGGCCATCAGGGAGAACAGCATTGGTGCTGATTAGCTTTCCTAGGTACAAGTAATCATTAATTTAAAAAAATATATATATAGAAATTATTTTAATGATAATATAATTAGTATTACTTTCGTTTTAATTATTATATTTATTATTTTTATAACAAGAGACCAAACACAATATACATTTCGCCGAATGGCCGAACATTCGTTGATTTTGAATCGGTGTGACTGAGGTATTATGGATCGTGTGGCAAATTAGCACCAATGTAAAAAGTGAGAAGTGACTGAAAGTGACATCTTGTACAAGGCAGGAGAGTGCTTTATATCATCATCGTATAATGTCTTTCGATCAAATTAAAAGGGTTATTTGATATGAAGTTCATAATGATCAAGAGAGAGCGTAAAGCGGAGGCGTAGGGTTTTCTTGACACGCTATTTATCGAGATACGGGATTAGGGGGATACACAAGACGGTGTATACATGCGGCCATTGTTGGTGACTCTGCCAGATGTAATTTTACTCTGAAACCATCTAAGTTTCACCTTCCTTTAAAAATGTAGGATATTTAATTCAAGTTCACCTAGCCATGTGCTCTTAGTATAAAATGTATTGCAACTCTTAACTAGGCGTTGTACGTGGCGTGCGCCTGTAATCCAGCTAACAGTGGAAGTTACAAACTGATTCAGCCGAAAACGCAGGTTCGAAACTGAGTCACGGATGGTGACGTTTAAAGGTCGGTCCCCAGACTTTAATAATCATATCTGGTTGATGCACGTCTGTAAAACCACAATACACACACACACACACCCACACACTCTTATAAGTAAAATATGGAAAGCTTTAGTAGCATTTTGTTCGAAGCTATATGTATGAATGTAATGCAGATGGGTTTGTTGCTTAGTTGGTTTGACATGAATTAAGGGGGTGGTTGTGATACCAACCGAGCAATCATTTCTAGGACCTTGTTTGATCCTGGTCGAACATTTGGTGCTCTTACGTAAGCCCCTGCGACTGTTAAGTCAAAGATGGAGGGTAAGAGTTAGGATTATAATTGGGTTTTATGTAATTAAGTTCAGGGTTAGGATTAGCATAGTTAGGATTAGGTTTGGTGTTTGCTCTACGGTTGAAGAATTCGGTTAATGTAGGATATTACAGCATGTGGATTCAACATGACTTTCATTTGTATTGTCAAGTAAGCTGGTAGGGATTTAATTAAATTGCTGAACAAAATATGATGCGATTTTCTTAACATTTAGATCCATCACTTGTTTGCATTATTCCAAGCTTGGACCAGTTTCAGTTCTTTAGTCATGTGCTGTACTACCAAAAATCTTTGCGGCACATCACACTAGATTCATAGTATATCTGAGTTTTCATTATGAAAGATTTTAAATTGTAAAAACAATGTCCAATCTAAGTTTTCTTTTAAAGTTTTCATATATTCATGTATAACAAAATTATTTTGATATACATATTTTAGGTACTGAACGATTGTTCATTTGAAATGTGTATAAGGTAGGACTATCAATTACAGTACTACAGAAAACGAAATAAGATTAAATACAAATAATACGACGAGATAAGATAGATATAATCAGATGTATTAGCTTTTACTCAAAATGTATCATAGAACACGTAACGTATACAAATATAAACTGTCTTGAGAAGTTCTGGTTAAAACTATGCAAGAGGTGACTCCAACAACAGAACATGTCAGAAAACTCAAGATCTAAAGCTTTGAAAATCTGAAGTTGACGACCTAAAAAAATGCTATCGACTTGATGACATCATCCTAATATGGAGTACGCATATTCACAATGACTTTGTATTAATTAAGCACAGCTCATTGCCTCAGCTATATAGGTGAACCAGTCGGGTCCACATGTTATGTCGTCACTGGACCTTCGGCAAATTTGACCCCCGTTGAAAATGGGTGCGAAAATGAGGTTGTAATTTGCTTTTGTGCAAGATTGCAAGGGTAAATACTTTGTGTCCTTTATATTTGTATTCTACATTAATTCAGTTTTCCATTTATACCAAGTTGTTTTATCATCGGATAGAGTTTTTAAATATACATTTTTTTCTTTTGTGATATGCTTCTAAATTTTTCGCTCTATACCATCTGGTCTTCGCATCGCATCACGTTGTCAGGATAACGAAGTTTCGGAAAAGATAACGAATGATCCGAATGATAACTGACCAGCCTTGATATGCATAGGCGCCGGAAGTGGGGGGGCAGGGGGGGCAGTTGCCCCCCCAGTCAAAAAAGTGGGGGGGCAAAACGCATTTTTGCCCCCCCAAAACGCCCCCCCCCCCCTCCAAAAAAAAAAAAAAAAAAAAGCAGTAAAGGAATAAACATGGTTTGTATTTTTAACCCAAAAGAACATAACAATAATAAAAACCTGAATTAAAGCACATATACCATTCCATTCAAAGAAAAGGAAAGTTCACAGGAATTAAATTTTTATAAACATTGCGCATGCTACCTATACGGTTTATAATAGCGATACGCGCATATCGTGGACATATTGTGCGAGAATGGGAAAACGTGTCTGTTTTTTTGGTTTTGTTATAGGGGTGAGAAGACATGAGCCCCTGAACGCTGGCGTACTGATGGGGGGGGTATATCTATACGATACCAGTGATTTACACATGTTGCTGTTATGACATGATTTTCCGGTATTTTTTCTCCATTTTTTTTTAAGTCATACCTTTTTATGCGTTTGTTGGAAAATAAGAAATTCCCAAATTACAGTCGGGCGAAAAATACGCTTATTTAGAAGCCTTTATGACATGGTCTGCAAAGTGGCTGGGCTCGAGCCCCTCCCCCCCTCACTTTTTGAAAAAGTATGTTAAAGAGAAAAAGAAAGAAAGACGGAGAGAAAAAATAAGTGACCTGCCAATGTCACAAATAAGGCATAAAAAATGCTCATCTGACCGTAATTAAATGCCTAAAACCCCAGAGCTTACGGGTGCTCCGCCCCCGGACCCCACCAAGGGCCCTAAGGCGGGCCCCTGGATGCTCATCTGACCGTAATTAAATACCTAAAACCCCTGAGCTTCCGGGGGCTCTGCCCCCTGGACCCCACCAAGGGCCCTATAAGGCGGGCCCCTGGATGCTCATCTGACCATTATTAAATACCTAAAACCCCTGAGCTTCCGGGGGCTCTGCCCCCTGGACCCCACCAAGGGCCCTATAAGGCGGGCCCCTGGATGCTCATCTGACCATTATTCAATACCTAAAACCCCTGAGCTTCCGGGGGCCCTGCCCCCTGGACCCCACCAAGTGCCCTAGGGCGGCCCCTGGTTGCTCATCTGACCGTAGTTAAATATTAAAACCTCTGAGCTTCTGGGGGCTCCCCCCCCCCCCCTCTGGAACACGTCAATGGCCTTAAAGAGGCCCCTGGATGCTCATCTAACCGTAATTAAATACCTAAAATCCCTGAGCTTCCGGGGGCTCAGCCCCTTGACACCCTGCCGAGGCTGGACCCCACGCCAATTTACGCTCTACCTGATCGTTAATACTTCACTTTGAAAAACGTTCCGCGGGACCTGCATGTAACGTGTAAGACTGGTGGTGATGCAGATTTTTCGTCTGCCCCCCCCCCTTCCGAACGTTTTTTCTCATTACGTCACTGCCCTCGGAAGGTGAGCCCCCTGGAATGTTTGCCCCCCCAATCCCAAACTGCTTCCGGCGCGCCTGTTGATATGCATTATACGCCCAGTACGTCAAGATATACGAGTACGTGGAAACATATATGAAAACAGGGACAAACGAAATATTAAAGAAGCTTTGATATAAGTATACTCGTGTACAGTTTGTTGGGTATTAAAAAATTAATCGCATAGGACGTCACACGTCCACTGCGAGAAGCGTCATCAAGCCGATTTTACTAAGGGCTCTTTGAAGGTTAACAGAGAAGGGCAGTTCGTTTCCCGACGTTCCTTGACCACAACACCACGTTTACGGGTCAACAATCATTTGGTGTCAAAGATCAGTCGGCGTCCCGGAGTAGACCTGAAACGTCGAAAGCTAAACGAATGTAAATAAACTTAGGTTGATGAAGGTTTTCTGGTGATTTCTTATAAATTGAGCGCCTTCTGGGGAACATCCATTATTATTTTTACGAGGAAAAGGAGCAATATTTTCTCCGGGGATGTATCAATAAGAAGGAACTGTGAAATCAGATCTTCTTCGTTACTTATGATTCCACCTACATGACTTTCATCCAAGATGGTGGAGCGCTCGTTGGGTTTCTCACCAGAGGATACCAGAGGGGCTATATCAGACATATCTTCAGGTAGGACTTGCATTTCATAAATGGACGACGGTTCAGAAGGTTGAATGCTCCTTAAGTTGGTCATATCATCCCCCGCATGAGCTACTTCAGAGGGCACGTCTTCAGAAGTCACTTCAGGTGCATTAAAGCTCTCTGTATTGCACTTCGGTGACTTGTCAGGATGTTGACTCCTACTTCCATCCGTCAAGTCCTCCTGGATTTTGGAAGCCGTATCTCCTCTATGCCCATCTCGAGGAGTGTGGTCATTGCTTACTGTAGCCCCCCGGCGTACCTGTATGTCATCGTGTCCTTTGGTTTGGTACTGTTCTAAAGAGGTCTCATCTCCAGTAGAGAGCTGCTGATCGTTGGCGTCTTCGTTGACATATTCAGTATCCAACTGTGTATCTGTTGTATATGGCAGATAGTAGGGGAAATGGTTTCTAAAAACGTATCGAATTGCGGTTATCATGATTATGTAGAATTTATCACAGTGAATTTCCATTTTCTAACACGGTTAATTTAAGTTCACGATACAGTAATGAAGACCGGATTGTTCTCTGCAGAGAACGTTTTAATTTACCAATATGCAAATTTTGGGTTTTTCGTGTACACAACTATTATAGAGAAATAAGCTAACGGAAAAGTGTACATAACCCATTTTCTCCTCATTACGTCAACTTATCATCAGTAAAAAAAGAATGTCAACAGATTAATAGCACATTTGGGTAATTTTCTCAGCATTATATCAAAAGCAAGTATCGGTAGTTTGAATGTATGAAATAGATTTAAAATGGAACTAAACCCATGGGGTGTATCGCCGAGCAAACATGCCAGTAAATCACGTGTTGCCAAAGTGTATTGTGACCTTTCTTCTGAGAATATCATACATTACCTTCCCTGAGATACAGGTCTGCAATATTGACCAACTTAGCAGCTTGGAGTGCCCTCTTGAGCTCCATCCGTTCTTCTTCCCTGGACACACCTTTTCTCCATTGTTTCAGCAATTCCCGAGTTCCATCACTGGTCACACGGTTGAACCTCATATTGGTCATGAGCGCTCTCTGTATATCACCATGTAAGATTCCTAGTTGACCACCAAGGCTGTCAATCTTGGCTTCATCGTAAAGATCGTCAGCTATCTGCTTTAAGATGTCTGCAAACTCATCATCTGGGGGCTCCTCTCTAGAAGGGTACATGGTAATAACGAATACAGATACAAACAAGGGGGCGGTTAGAGAACGTAAGTATAAAAATGTATCAGGTTAAATATTAATCAAAGACCTAATCTTTTAAACGATGCAAAAAAGGTCTTCCGATGATGAGACCATGGACCTAAAAGATCATACTCAACATGCTCAAATTAGTAATGGAAATTCATTAAAGGAATCCACGTTTAACTTAAATCACCATAGAGATTGCAGCTACGATCTTCTTCTCTTTTTTTTCTTTTTTTTTGTTGCTGTTATTGAGTTTTAATCTTTTCTTCATTTCCACCTTTACATAAATCATTATGAATAAATAAACAAATAAATTATTGAATAAAAATGAAATATTAAAATATGATTTTGAATTTGAGGAACATAAGTTCCTGCCATATATTTAGAACCGTTATTGAAAACCTAGCATCACTTATTTTACACACCCCGAAAGGTGAAAGCAGCAGTATATTTCGTAGTAATTTTTGTCACTACAAGAGAAAAGAGAGTGCTTTCATTTTAATGTTTAGAGTATTAAAGTTATGCCATCTCACCCTGCTCGTAATATATTCTTTCCCAGTCCTCCGGTTGAATTATGCTCAGATGATGGTGATGTGCCTGTTATGAGGGAATGAAGTCAGGTTAATGGGGGGAAATGTAATATTAGAGAAAAATAATTTAAAGGATCTTTATTGTTCACTGTATATCTATGTTTGTTTTAAAACATTCTCAAGTTTAGATAATGCACAAGTATTACATTATCCGGGTTGCCATGGATTATGCAATCGAATGGCGTTGTATTTGGTTAAAATCACCTCCTCAGTTGAAACAACAAGAAAAAACTGACACATCAATTCCGTTTTCACACTATTTTTGGCTGTGATAAGCTTAATATTCTAAGTATTTCCAAAGTAGCGGGGAAATGGGATAGGGAGCTACGACGATGGTATTTGAATTGATAAGCTTCACATTTTATGTACTTCAAAAAATAGCTAAAAATGGGATAGAAATAATGTGAAAAGAAAAAAGGGTTTGAAAAAGAATATGATATTAGAAAATATAGTCTTACCACCCTGAGCGTGTTTTCCAGAATTCACCCAAGGAATGAAATTCCATTGATGTTTCTCTGCTTTCTTCTTCTGCTCTGCTGATCGTATCTCACTTTCTAGTTGAATTTTGGTTCTCAGCTTCCAGGTCTCACGCTCAAGCTGCTCCATAAGCTGTTCCTTGTAATCAATCTCCTTCATCCAGCTTAATTCCATTGACTGTTTTTCCTTCTCAAATCGTGAACTGTCTCTCTCTCTTCCTTTCTTCGACTCTTCAAATTGCTGTTTTAGAGTCGTCTCATTTCGTTCTTTCTCCACTACGATTTCCTCCAACTCTAGCACTCTTTGTTTATACATCCCCATAGCGTGCTTTGCTACTTTCTCATTATCACTCATAGTAATTTCAACCTGCTCTCGTTGTTCTTGTTCATGTATAATCTTGCTTTTAAGTATCACGTTTTTATTGACGAGGTCTCTACGACGTACTAAGGATTCTTCACATCTCCGTTCAATCTCCTTAATTTCATGTTTTCGCTGTTCGACCTCTTCAGACATCTTCTGATTTACTTCTTTCGCCTCTTTCTTGGTTTTCTCATTGAGCAGCTTACATCGTGGATTCGTGCATATCTTCTTGAGATCATCAAGTGCTAACGCTCTGTCACCTTCTTGGATGCATCCATGTAGAAGGCGAAGCCACTGGTACTGCAAGTATTCGTCATCTGCTAACATATAATCATTAGGCCAATCTACTTCGTAGATATCAGTGATCCCGACTTGCTCTAATTGATATCTCGCTTTGGGGACGTCTCCGCGAAGAATCAAAGCACACAAAGGGACGCGTCCTATCAAATCGAAACATATTCAATGAGTTTACTCGAAATCACGTCCAATGTCATTATAATTTTATGATATCTTCATACCATACATACGACAAATTTTTCCGGGTGGGGTGGGGGGGGGGGTTCACACAAAAGCATGGATAAATTCCGAAATCCTTTGTCGTCTATGTATTTTAATCAGTATTCTCAGTGGCATAGAATATGATGCCATATTTAAGTGGAAAATAGAATGGGCAAAATCGAGTGAGAAAGGAAGGGAGGTAGAGAGAGAAGGAAAGAGATAGGAGAAAAGGGTGATAAAGGAAGGAGACTGAAGAGGAGTCGGAATAAATGTTATGAATAATGAAATAGTTATACATTTACAACTATGAAAATGGAAATGAAAAGTTACAGACATGGTAGAAAAGTTAGTCGGGACAATCATGATAAAATAGACTGATTGATATTGTTTATGTTATTGTTTAACCACAACAACTTCGACGGAAAAATGAAACAGGGTTGCGAAATCTAAAGATCGGTATATAGTTAGTGTAAAGCTCAGTGAAAATTATTTAATCAATAAATGAATGAGATCAAGACCACGTTGGGTTCGAATGATATAATACCCAATTACCATAATTATATTTAACTTTAATCAACCCCATACCTCGGCTCTAAATCAGAAAGCTGTATCCCGTACAAGAAAATGGCTATTTGATTTTGCTTTATTAATGGTTCATCCAAATATAAGGTCATACGCGTTTCAGTATTTGTATGTTCAAATTGCTTGCAGTAAACTGTCAGATAGTGGCTGTATGTCTCACACATATGACTATGTTCAGATGATTAAGGTCGACGATGTCAACACGGGGGGCGAGTTAGTTGTTTTGAGGGAATTTTACACTGTTGGTCATAAAGGTAGAATAATTTATGTAACCCCAAATTACGGAATGATTGTGACAATGATTTATTCTTAATATATCTAGATAATGGTATATGATTCCATACATTCTCAGATTTTATTGAATAATAATTTGCGAGCGTTGGTTTTTGCGTGACTGCTAAAGCATGTATATGCTACTATGCTCATCAACTAGGGGACCTACGCCCATAAGTCATAACTGACAGAAATGAGGATTTAATGCCTCACAAAAGGGCACTTATATAGCACATTGACACGTTTTTGATCCTGGGGCCTCACAGTAACGAGGACATCGATTTGCCATTAAATCATGACCGTACTCAGCGGGGGCTAGGGTAGGGGGCACCCCCACATATTAAATCAAACAAAGAAAATGCAATAAATTAACAAGAATTCATTGCATTTTTCCCCGATCCCCCAAAAGAAAAAAATCCTCTGTTTGGCCAAGCCTTGAACCATAATGCATGGCCTCACAGAGGATTTTTTTTTCTGATGCGCCTCCCTATATGTCTTCGGTTTATTCTCCCACCTACCACTAAGGATTGAGAGCAAACTCACCAGTAATCGTCTTTGTTGTCCCGATCCATGCTGTGTAATATGAAACAGTAGCCGGGCTGACGATAAAAATAAGAAAATGCATCGATTCAAAATCATTATTATTCACGTGGTGGTGATTAAAAGTTTAATAATAGCAAAATGCAATTTGAATTTGAACCCCCCCCCCCTACCAACCAACTAAAAACAACAGAAACTGTATGTTTGTATACTTCATTGAAACGATTAGAATAAGCGTTCTTAGTGCTCTAAAAGGCAAGCTTTCTGCAAATAAAATTAAAATTGTCTCGCCAAGTCTGTTGAATACTATAATCATAATTCAGTGTTTCAGTCCGAATTAATTAATCGATTAAAGGGATAGTTGAGGTTTGGTATAGAGAGAGCTACACAGAATATTGTTTGGTTAGATAATAACAAACTGAGTGTCAACTTTGAAAGAGCAAACAATTAAATTACAAAATTATCTTTGTCTGATTAAAATTGGTTCAGAGACGGCGAGTATTCGATAATTTTGAACCAGCCGCTGAAAAAAAGTTTATTCCAGCCAATGCCAAAGTTGGCTTTTTTGTTGGTTATAATGCGCACAAATAAGTCATATATAAGAATAAGAGCAATAGTCATGAACTTTGAAGGCATTTGTGGTCTTAAACAAGAAATCAACTGTCCCTTTAATAAATAACCATCGCTTTTATTAACAGCGTTTACGGAATACTGGCTAAGCGCAGACTTATTTCCCCTATTGTTTTAAGTTCCTAGTCTAATTTCTAATATATCGCTATATATATATATACAGGCGCGTACGCAGGATTTTTTCAAGGGGGGGGTTTTAACATTTATAAATCGGGCCGAAAATTTCGCAACGACTCAGCCAGCCGCTGAATAAGCGGGGGGGGGGGGGGTAAGAGGTCACTTTTTTGGGGGGGGGTCCCAAAAAAATCGCAACGACTCAGCCGACCGCTGAATAAGCGGGGGGGGGGGGGGGGGGGGGGGGGGGGTAAGAGGACACATTTTTTTTTTTTTTTTGGTCTCGAAATTTGAAAATTTGACATTTTGCTCCGTTGGGGGGGGGTAAGGTCTGCTTTTTTAGGTCAACCATGGGATTTTTTTTTTTTTTTTTTTTTTTTTTTTTTTTTTTTTTTTAAATCCAAAAGGGGGGGGGGGTTTCAGAGAAATTTAGGGGGGGGTTTACACACAAAAAATTACCAAAGGGGGGGGGTTTAACCCCCTAAACACCCCCCCTGTGTACGCGCCTGTATATATATATATATATATATATATTCATATGGCCCATGTGAATATGACAACGAAAAAGATAATACTCACCTAACTATCATCACCATACATCCAACCTTCCCAGCAATGTCTTTTCCGTATTCTTCCAATTCATACAGTGTGCCTGTTAAAGAAAAACGTATTTCATACATCGTTCATGATGTGATGGACTTTTGAGATATAATGAACATGACATTTACCCTACATGAACAGGAATAAAGTCGACAAGCTTTTTTAGTTCATTAAAATACATTCATTATTCCAAAATAACACAAATGTGTTTTGTGTAAAACCAAAACAATGAACATAATGCGTTTAATGAAGAAAAATTATTAATTGATTTTTGATAGAAAGTAGGTTGCCAAAATATGATAAATATTTGCAGTTCTACAATCGAAAATTATACGCGGTACAAATTGAATTTTGAATGATTGTAAGTAGTTTTATAGGTCTAATGTCATTTCAAAATATTTTAAGAATTGGATTGGGTAGTAAAAGAACAATGTCAAAACCAGAAATAGAAATACCAAGAACAAAAACTTACAAACAAATATTACAAAAAACACCGAACCTAGTAATGTCTAAAAACGAGGCGGTTTAAAAATACCAATTCACCCCTCCCTTTAATCAAAATTGGGCATCTATATATATCAAAACTTTTTGAGCTTAGTGATACTAAAAATGAATTTGAGAAACCCATGTTTGGGCCCCTTATGTTTATCCTGACTCCTTATATGCTTTTGAGAGAGAAAAAGATCAATCATATGATTATTCGCAGTTCCTTTTTTAACAATCCCAATGAGGTATTCTGACGTCAAGCCATTTCGAAAACACGTTTCTACAATTTACATTCACATGTGTATGCTTATGCATAATACTTTCCTGGTAGTCTCCAAACTAATTACATAAGGCAGATCAGGTATACATGGTCACGGTGAAACATAAACACTATCTAACTAATAATTGTTTCATAGATGACATGTTAAATCAATCAACGGCTTACACATATTCGTTGTTTATATTTCGTCAATTTTTAATGATATATTGCGCTCCGTGTGTTTGATGTGTGCCACGCAATAAGAATTATAAGCGCTTCACGTTTTAATGCTAAATCAATGACTTAAAAAGAGAACGCAAGTATTCGCATAATTTTCCCTTTTACACGATGTCAGAAGTCAATGGGTTACTTATAGGTGTATGTCATGGTTCATACCCTCAATATGCAAACAATTAAAGTTTCAAGGACGACGGATATTAAGCAAATATAATTGAACAATTCAAGCGACTGAGTATAGCTATGACATTGTTGAATAACGTATGGTTGCAATGCAGTGTAGTATCCTGCCAACTTGTCAAGCGAGCTCAATTAGGATGATCGCGCGGTTTATAGTGAAACCCCAATTATTGTTTACTTCAAATTTACAAACACGCAGTTCGGTATAAATTCTCACATGTTGGGCACGTGTGCAATAAGTGTTTTCTAGAGACAATGAAGAACCAAACAGGAAATCAAAATAAACTATTTGTTGTACCCAACTTATTTTGAGTGTCTAGACATTCTTCATAATGCTAGTTTATTAGGGCAAAAGGGCATTCCGTTGGTTCAGTAATACTAAAAAACATAATTTTCCCATACAATTTATTATTTTACCACAAACATACCTTATGGTTAAGAAACATGCTTTCATCCCCAATATATAGGTTTATAGTAGAGGATGTAGTTTTATTTTGTAAATACATCAAACACATACAAAACAACATTGCAATTTTGTTCAATATACAAACCATCGGAATATTTCATGATGACAGATATAGAATCGGTCATATACTCCTCCTGGTCCTCAGTAGATGTTTGACAATTATCAGCCAGATCCTTCGGCTCTACGTCTCCATGAAGAGCACATCTGAGGGCATGGGCCATGCCGACACCATACCCGCACAAATCAACCATACCAATGGCAAGCTTATCAGGAAACATCACTCGTTCATCGTCACATGGCACAACTTTGCCTGGTGTGTACGTCAAGATTTCATGTCGTATTTCATCCTCCCCTTTCAAGTCCCACGAGCTGGAAGTAGCCATCTTTGTACAAATTTCGGCTTGAATACACGAACAAACATGTTAGACGCTCAATAGCATACAGATTTGTCGTATTCTTTCTATGTAATCGTGTAACACAATAGTTATTACAGGGTGTATGAAAATGATTATCTAAAGGCGCGTATCGTGCACAAAAGGGGAAACGAATGAGGAAATCCTACCAATGGTAAAACAAACTTTGTGGTTGTGGTATGAACCGCAAATTTAATATTGGAATAACATAATTTCCAAAACCGCCCACATGCACACGCACACAATTTACAATAATTATCTCCATGTTAATGATGGGCGGAATCACAATGTGCAATATACACCTTTAAATCAAGTTTGGTCAAGGTTACATAATGATTAAATTTAAGTTAACGAATAACCATCTCACGTTTTTTTTTTCTTTTCTTACCCAACCTAATAAGATTTACCTAATCGGCAGCATTGTGCTGTCAAAAAAAAAAAATCAATTTTCGGTATCTATGTAGCAAAGTTTGAATTTCTTGTCAATGTATAATCTTAAACATTTCGATTTTATAGATGTATACATTTCTCGTTAAATCTTGCTTTTATAACAAGCATATGATTTGGCGTTGTCAAATGAATTCATTACCCCTTTTGAACAACAAGAACAACAAGATATGTAGTACTTCACGTACATAGCCCCTCCAAAGAAGTTCTAATTTTACAGCCATGTCGTATCTTGTTGCAGAAGTATATACCGACCAAAGTTTAGAATAAATGTCAGCCAATGTTCGCAATCAATTGCCTTTAAGGTGGAGGCGGACATGATTACATGCACTAGAAGACAAAGACAAACCATCAACAAACAGTAGATTGGTCATGTTATATGAAATTGGAAAAACCAAGAGCAAAAGCGGGGGTATAAAAATAAAAGAGGTTGAATCTACAGGGTGAGTCAGAAAAAATGTCCCACTTTTTAAAGGTTGTATTGTTTGAAGTTTGACTATTTAATCAGGGGTTTCATGATATGTCTGAATAGAGTTATCCTCCCAGTACATTTTGGTACCATTTTCATTTGAATCCCTTCACGCATGACTGAACATCAGACAATCTTTACAAGACTGCCATATTTCACTTGCGCTAAAACTTACTAGGTGAGGAATAAAACAGTGCATTGGACAAAGACAGTCAGACAGACACACACACACACACGGACACACACACGCACACACACGCTCACATAAACGCATACACACACGCACACACTCACCCACACACATACACACACACTCACATACGCACAAACACAGACAACACACGGTTACAATTGTCTGATAATTTTCCCTTTTCTGATTAAGCATTGATTTTTATCGAGATCCCTGAATGTTTATGCATTTCCCTGACAATCTTTCCCTTTAGTACACATTCACTACCACCATCATATCATCATCATTGTCATCATCTTAATCTTAATTATCATCATCATCATCATCATCATGAATTAGTGCACATGAATCCTCTCGACTTCTTCATGTTGGGGCACTTGAAGTCAAGGATCTTAAGCAGCCCACATGTGAACATCGAGAAGCTTCGGAGGAGAATCGTGGACGAGACAGACGTGGTACGCCAAGATGGGGACATGATCCGGCGAGCTTTTCAAGGAATGCTTCACTGTGCACAACTGTGCATCAGGAGGAATGGCGGCCATGTCAAGAATTGAGTACGGAGGAGGATGGAGAACTTTGGGGAAACAGATTCATTGTTGTACCACAATAAAATACCTCAACAAATACCCAAAAAATTGTTTTTTTAATTCACCGACGTTTGCGTTATTTGTATGTGAGTGTGTGCCTATGTGCGTGTTCGTGTGTGTGCAAGTGCGTGTGTGTGTGCGTGTGCGTGTGTCTGTCTGTCTGTCTGAATGTCTTTGTCCAATGCACTGTTTTATTCCTCACCCAGTAAGTTGGCGCAAGTGAAATCTGACAGTCTTGTAAAGATTGTCTGATATTCAGTCATGCATGAAGGGATTCAAATGAAAATGGTACCTAAATGTACTCAGAGGATAACTCTATCAAGACATATCATGAAACCCATAATTAAATATTCATACTTCAAACAATACAACTTTTGAAAAGTGGGACATTTTTTTCTGACTCACCCTGTATAGTGGCACCAACTCGCGCGTGCAGAAGGTAGGCCGTTCAAAGTGCCGTAACGTGTGGATTTCCGTCAGGCATAAGTGCAGCGATCGCTACCAAAATGTAACTCATGTTTGTTTTTGTTTGTGTTTTTTTTTTGGCGGGGGGGGGGGGGCTAACACAGAGTGTTATGATGTTTGTAATTCTGCAAGCTTTTTCTATGACCTTGGTATTTAACAAAGAATCGTGTTCAGCAGATCTTTTGAATTGCTTCATTTTTTCTCCTTCAAACAAACAACAACAACATTAGAAAGACAAATAATCGAATAACCATGTATGATAATTCTTCACGAGGTCATGGGAACTTGTCACACGTCACCATAAGGCCTAAAATAAAACCTTGTTATATTGCCCTTTGCGATCGACCCCAAAATCTGAAATTCTACGGTCGGCATTTAAAAAAAAAAAAAAAATGTGTAAACCGTTTTTTAGATTTTTGTATTATTAATGAATAAACAAAATATGTATATAGTTTGTTGGGATAAATGGGATATAAATGCATACGATCAAATCATTCCCAAATTCTCACTCGTCTTCTGTCCTACTTTCAAAACCCTACTAGCGTAAACATCTCGATCAACACAACATTGCAAACCATGGATTATTATGAGGTGAAAAAGATATGACTGGAATGATGACGCTGAAACACATGTATTACAGCATTAAAAACTGAGAAATATCAGCCAAAAGAGGGCGGGAAAAGAAAAAGTTTTAAAATAAAAACTTTTCGACCGACCGACCTATGTTTTGGCACCCAAAGGGAAATACAACAAGTTTTTTTTTTAGGCCTTGTAGTCCGGGAGCCGGAAAACGTACCTTACTAGCAATTAGCTTTTATCATTTTTACTCACCAACCTGTTTCGTTGACGATCAGCCATGCCTAAAGTCTTTTGTCAACTCTGTTTATAGCTACGACAGGCAGCCAGTGAAAACGAATTTTTTAAACAAAATTATGGAGATGCAATCATTATTTTGAACAAACAGAACTTTGTTATTCACAGGTCATTTTATCTAATTGAGGTGTATATGAAAATGCAAAATAAACTTTCTAGACATATGATGTTCTCTTTGAAATTCACATACTGTTCGCCAATTGACTTTTTGGTACCCTTTCTTCAATTTGTTTATAATCACCTATCCGTAAAATACGCGTAATATGAGTTGCATAAAAATAATAGTAGGATCTAAGCTTTACAAATATGTGTCATTTATTGATTATAATTGTGATAAAGTTAAGATAAAACATCGATAATTCTTGGTTTTGTTTTTTTCTGGGACGCACTGTATAGAGTGAGACGAGCAAGAGTGACAGAGTGAAAAAGAGAGAAGAGAGAGAGAGAGAGGAGGAAGAGGAAGAGAGAGCAAAATAAATGAATATGAGATCGCCTAATACAGCAAATGTCATTGAATGAAATTAAATACTAGCCAGGGGTAGGGGCCTATATTAATCATGTAGAAATTTAGTCTATCATTTAAAAGGGACTTGAAACGACAAAAAGTAATGTAAACCTGATTATAAGTGTATATATTTATAGTATATAGGATTTATTGAAATCAAATCACATCAAAATCCAAGAACAAACAGTCCGAAGACTGACACCTGTCTTGGATACAATATAAAATTTAAATCAATGATTCGTAATAAAATAGCAGTAACGAAAAACATAAATAAGTTACATAAGTTAAAATATCGAATAATTATCATCACGAAGAACATACAAACAGTAACAACAATAAGTCTACATTATTAGAATGACAGCAGTAGAGGACTCTCGAGGTGCGCAATAACTAAATCAGGCACAGACCGAGAGTCCAAAAAAGGAGAAAATGAAGAAGCATGAGACTATTTAAAGGGGTTTAAAAAGATTAACGGTGAAAGAGAGGGGAATACAACGTCAGCTAAACAAAATTAAAGTGACGCGCACAACCCAACCGGGAATCCTGCACGAACACGATTTAGCCGTCCCCACACCCAAAACACCCGCCATCCGATCCGGAATCCTCCCACTAGGTGAAGACCACGAACCTGACGGACGAATAATAGGGACTTTTAGATTCTGCACGACGAGAACGCGGACTGCCTTTTAAGGCAATGTGACGTCACTGCCAGTGCCTTAAAAGGACGTCGCATTGCCTTAAAAGGGCAGTCCACGTTCTCGTCGTGCAGAATCTAAAAGTCTCTAATGTGGGTACAGGGACGACCAACAAAAAAGACAGCAGTTTTCTCGGGCAGGTAGCTAGAGAGTAAAACGTAAAAGACAGGAGAGAGGGAAACTGAGCCCCAGAGGGATTCTATAACAATATATATCATTAAATACATTACAAAATATTAATATAAATATACATGTAAATATTAACATATTGCTCCGGTTGTCTCATTTTTGCTCGCTGGACGTATATAGCAGACGACAATCGGCGGATTAGACGACACTTGGTAGTGAATTTGTATGTGAGATTGCTCTGCTAAATATAAAATACAAGAACATTTTCCATATCTTTAAACTATCATTCATATCTGATAATTAAACAGTTATTAAAATAAACCTGCCAAACTACATAATACAATGAAATACTTGACTTAAAGTTGGGGAGTTCGATGTGGTGCACAACTGCACCCCTCTGTAAATAATCGAATAGTCCATGGCGATCATGAATATTCATGTTTTTGCTTACCTCGGCAAAATGTTTGCCCTACCTTCAATGGAAAAATTACGGTGGGGGTTGGCTGAATGGACATAAGGAACCGATCAGAATTGATTTATTATTATTCATGCTTCTTAATATCCTTCGTGTGCTTGACCTAAAACCTTACAATCGCTTGGCAAACTGAGTCCAAAGTTCGACATGTTTCACATGTGTAATATAGGCAATGGCGAGCTTGCAACCTATTTTGATCAAATTACGGTGGGTTAACTTTCAAAAGTCAATGGGACATGAGGGTTCCAATGAAAGAGCTAGTGATAACGTACATCGGGGTGGATCTGTTTTCGTTTAAACAAAAGAATTTTAAACTATTTTGGGGGTAAAATTCCATAGGCTAACATGTTAGGCTGCTAACTCCCGACGATAGGGGGCGTTGTCAAATGAGACTAGACGGAGCTATATGCACCAAAAAAATATAACATTTCAGTAAAATGTATTAAGGACACAGCCATTAGCCTATTAATAAAAGTGATGCTGGTAGTAGGATCTGAGTACGCCAATATACAAACTGTAAATTTTATGTATTAAAAGTTGAGATGAGCAAGTGTACTGTTGAATAATGGGAATATAATGCAGAAGGTATTATACAGTGAATGAAATTCCCATGAATGTATAGAAAGAGGAGAAAGGACAAAGATAGAGAGGAGGATGAGAAAGAGGGAGTAAAAGATGGAAGAGGAAGGAGAGAACAAGAAAGGGAGGAAGAGAAAGGAAGAGAAGGAAGAGAAACAGGGAAATAACAGTACAAACTGTAAAAATTTACACAAAAATAGTGCCTAAATACTGTAGATTTCATTTCAGAGTAGTAAGAGTACAAGTATTGCGATGATACATATAACATACAATAAAGAATGCCTCAAGAGAGCATATAAAGAGAAGAGAGTAAGATAAAGGGAGAGAGGGAGAAAATGAGAAAGTCTGAGAGAGATAGAGAGAGAGAGAGAGAGAGGGGGAATTAGATATGAAAAGAGTTAGGGAAATATCAATACGATCTGCAGAATCTGTAAAATCAGCACAAGTTTCCAAACATTGTGGACATCACTGCAATTATTATGAAATACATGTACATAAATTAAAATAAACATAAGCAATCTACCAAAGAAGAATAGAAATATAACAAGGAGGAAAAGAGAGGAGAATTCGACAAAAAGAGGTGAAAACACAAAATAGGAAAATGAGAAGGTGAGAGATTTACAGAAGCTTCATAATGTTGATCACCTTCACTGCCTGTGGTATGAATGAATGTTGGTATCTGGAAGTACGACAAGCTGGTTGGCAAAGAGGGTCACTGTTTCTCAACTGGCGACAAATTGGTAAGGAATCTCTACGTGGGGGGAGCATAGAAGCATGTCTGGATTGCAAGAGTGATTTAACAAAATTTATGAACAATTGTTGTCGTCTATCTCCAAGAGATGGGATCTCTAAAACTTCAAGGGCATGAAGATAATCAACATAATTATATCCCCAAATGATACGACAAGACCTTTTGGGGACTCGTTCGATCGTGTTCGACTGATTGGCAGTAATAGATCTTGACCACACTGGAGAGGCATATTCCACTAACTAATGTACATACTATAAATAGCAACCAAATCATCTCGTGGAGGTTTGTGTTTGTTATAAGTGTAAGTACACTCCTAATGACTTAACAAACTCAGTAGGTTGAAGGACAGAATTAATGATGCTAACTTCGGGCATAACAATCTGGTTCCGAAAAAGAGATATGCAATACCTTACACTTCTCAGGTTTAGGGGTCATCTGATTATCAACAGAACTCAACAGAACAGTAATCATATATAGATAAATAATCTTGCAATTTGGAAGGTTGAGATTTGTGTCTGAGTTCAGAGATACTCGAATCATCAACATATTTCCATCTCAGAGGGGTAGAGGTTGCAACATCATTTGTCATGATTAAGAAAAGGATGGGACCGAGCCTCGTACCTTGCGGTACTCCACAGGTAACATGTAGGGGCCCACTAAAGGTAGATCCTAAACGGATACAGTGAGATCTTTTCTCCAAGTAGTTATACAAGAGAAGGATAGCATTTTGATTATTACCTAACCCTATCAACTTCTCAATCAGCACACTGAGATTGATGCGATTAAACGCCTTAGCATAATCAATAGTGCAAACTGAGGCAACATAACCAGGATTGTCAATAACTTTCAAGATCGAATCGATTATACTTATCAAGTAATGAGAGTTTGATGATCCTTTCATATTACCAAACTCTTGATTATCAATTTTACTCATAATATCCTGATATAACCATTTGGTAAAATGGGTAGGTAGGGATGAATGATATGGTCTTAGCTGGTCAACAGTATTACATGGTGTACTTTTAGGGTTTGGAACAATGTCTGAAACCTTCCAACAATCCGGGAAGACCCCTGTTTCTAGGCATCTATTAAAGATCATAGTCAAATGACCTGCTATTTATCAGCACCGTCTACATATTCTTTATCTCTCACACGCCTTTTACATTATCAACTTCTGGCTGCATCTGCACTGTTTACACGACTCTTTGACGTTTCTTCTGAAACTGTTGTTGACCAAATAGTAGACAAAGAAGTTCACGATGTGGTTCAGGAGTCTGAGGGCGTTGAAGATCTGGATAACCGCCAAATATCCCGAAAATTGACTAGCTCTTAACACACCCGACCGTCGAATGAATGGAATTACAGCCCTGGGAGTCCACGTGACGAAAAAGAATACCGTTATGATAAGGAGCATACGGGTCGTTTTCCTTCCGTAGTCGCATTCCTTTTTGCGTTTTAATTGTTTTTGTGATGACGCCCGGGATTGACATGTGTGTGACGGTAGGGGGTTTAGATGTTCCCGTGACGTTTTAGTCACTGCACATGTGACATGCGAGCCGGAGGACCTAGGCCTACGTCTAGGCGACGATGGGAAGATAATGTTACTAGAACATCCCGCTGTCTCTGTATGCAACGAAACGTCATTTGTTTGCAATTTCTTCGCGATACTCGTAACATCGAAGGCAGAAGTGATGTCATCCGTTTTCATAAGGTTTTCCCTCGATCTGGAAATAAAGTCACGAGTGTTACTTGAACTAATAGTAGCGACAACGGGATGCTTCCCCGTCATGTCGGCGTTAATCTTTGCTCTCTTGCGAAGGGAAACGTAGATCAAAGCGTAAAGGACAGTATTCGTCATCAGCGACACCGAGAATAACACCAAAGACGACATTGTTGTACCCAAGATGTAAGAGCTATAAACGAAGCACATGCTTCTTCCAAAACGTCTGAAGTGACGAGATTCAGTAAACACTGCAGCTGGAATGTTACTCACGGTGGAAACGACCGTACACAGTATTGCAATGAAAATGGACATACGTACCGTTATTCGTCGTCGTAATGGACGACACACAGCCATGTAGCGATCGATGCTGATTGCAGTGGTCAGATAAAGTGAGGCGAATGCCGTTGCATTATTGACGAGAGCTGCCGCTTGACACAAACTTGTGGTCGTCAGCCCTGGGAATGCACTGCGGATGATGAAGACAGGACAGAATACACAAGCGACGAAGTCGACTATCGCTTGAGCAATGATAAGGATATCGGTGCTCGTCTTCCGTTTTTTCCACGCGTAGGCTTTGATGATGACAGCGTTCCCCGGTAGTCCTAAGACCAACACCATCGTATAATAGGTTAGATTAACAACAGTAACAATATCTTGGTCCGTCATCTCATAGTTTTTTTCAGATGTAATCAAATCATTAGCTGAGTCGTTCATAGTTGTGAACAAAGTGTTCAGTTCCGAAGTCGAATTCATGTAGTATGCCATGTTTTTATTCTCTCTTAAGTTATTCTTTCTTGAACTATGTCTGAATTTAAATAATTTTCTACAAAGGGCCTACCTTTGGCAAATAAATGTTGCCGTTATAGCAAAGTTATTGAAATGTTGATCCGGAAAAATTCTTGTCTATCGCCGTCAGCAGATCAACCGATAATCTCACCGAACAAATAGGGTCGTGTTGCCTGAGTAATTATCTGGGCACAAATGATCTTGTCCATGGATATTTTGCTACGTGCGTCAAGAGTTGGGAGAACTTGCCATGGCAGCAGTGATGAAGTGAAAAAAGCAAACATTATTACGGAGAAAGTGAGTGAAATGAGGAAAAAGAGATAAGGATTTAGAGAGAAAGGGAGAGAGCGTGCCAAAGAGTTCGAAGATATTTGATGGATACCATTATGTGATCAACATCAATTTTGTGTGTCCGTAAAACCATTTAAGTTCTCGCTCTATTTGCAATTATGTAATTTATCAGACGGCATGCATGTCTGTTTTTAAAGGTTCTACATGTTAGACCTTGACAATAAAATTCAACTGTGCTCCCAGTTGTGTTTTAGGCTCTCCGAATGTTACTTAATATCTCGTCTTCTATCTTAGTTTTGGACAAAATTTTCAAGCAATTGCATATTGATATAGGAGGGCAGTTGTTGGACACGGAACAGTTATCATATTTCAGCGCAGAACGTAAGAATGTTCAGAATTTGATTTTAATTTGTTGGTTTGAAGTCTTCCATATTGAACATGCTACATGCTTATACTCTCTTTCAAAATCCACTCTCCAGATCATTCTTTACATGTTTTTTAAGTTAAACTTCATTCTTGATTGTTCTGAACAATAAGTTGATGTCAGTTGATATATATGTTTATTGTTCTGTGAAGTCCCATGTACTTTATAATTATGTGTAAATGTGGTTGTCCTTGTTATTTTCTTGTATTTATGTATCTAAAGTGCCAATTTATAGAGTTTTATTATACAAAGTATATATATATATATATCCATATATTGTAAATCATTTTTATGCCTGTCTTTTTATTGTGTGAAATCCAACTCATGGTTGTAATAAATAAAGGAATTATATATTATATCATGATGATCCCAATTCAGGCTGGTACTCATTTCCTGACGGGCATACAGTGCATTTAAAACCGAAAGGTAAGGTTGAAAATACTCGAAATTATTTTATTCCATTGAAACATTTAGCAACGACATTTAATGAGCTTAAGTGAGAGTGAGTGACATTCGTGACAGACACGATTTCATATCATTTTACATTTCTTTTCAAATCGTGGTGTAATTGCACGTTGATCCTTTAAAGAGGCTTTATGAAGAGCTCTTTTCATCACGGTTCCATTCAGCGATGTTATTTTCATACTCTATCAATAACATGAAGGTCATGGCTTACACTGCAGTCACACTGCCGAGACAGAGACGAAGTTACATAGTACTTTATTCACTTGATCTAGCGGTTGAGGGTGCGAATCCCAGCCCGGAACTTTTTTTTAGGGCATTAATCCACATTTGTCAGTCTTCACCCGGATGTTAATGGGTACCTTGCTATTGCTAGGGTAATTCAATGTGTACGGCCATCAGGGAGAACAGCATTGGTGCTGATAAGCTTTCCTAGGTACAAGTAATCATTAATTTAAAAAAAAAATATATATATATATATATATATATATATATATATAGAAATTATTTTAATGATAATATAATTAGTATTACTTTCGTTTTAATTATTATATTTATTATTTTTATAACAAGAGACCAAACAAAAAATACATTTCGCCGAATGGCCAAACATTCGTTGATTTTGAATCGGTGTGACTGAGGTATTATGGATCGTGTGGCAAATTAGCACCAATGTAAAAAGTGAGTAGTGACTGAAAGTGACATCCTGTACAAGGCAGGAGAGTGCTTTGTCTCATCATCGTATAATGTCGTTCGAGCAAAGTAAAAGGGTTATTTAATATGAAGTTCAAAATGGTTAAAAGAGAGCGTAAAGCGGAGGCGTAATACCTTTTTTTCTTGGTTTTCTTGACACGCTATTTATCGAAAACTTCAGGAATTAAGGGGGGGGGAGTGATACAAAAGACGGTGTATGATCTACATGCGGCCATTGTTGGTGACTCTACCATATGTAATTTTACTCTGAAACCATCTAAGTTTCACCGTCCTTTGAAAACAATGGGTTTTTATTAAATAGTCTTTAAAAAATAACGCCTCTGCATTTTATTCAGAAAACATAAATCCTGTCTGATTTTAAATTATATAAAACTTTCAATATAATATAATGCAGCGCAACATCCTCTTCCTTTTCGTATGAATAAATAATTAATTCGTAAACTTCATCAGGAAAGAGGAATATTTATACAGCTATGTTTCTGTGATACTTATGGCGGAGATTGAATGACATAAGGAAATGAGTAAGCTTTCTAGTAAATCCATATTTTCTGTTGAGCTTCGTATTTTCACATGCAGGAAACTGCACGATTCATCATTGAATCAAAATTGATCATTAAACCCTTTCGGTAAGTTATAGCGGCATTCATCATCTTTGGAATTCGATTCATGTTAGATATCACCCATAGTTCACGCGGGGAGTCAGTTTGAAAGGGGATTGGACTTTAACCTGTATTGATATTATACAGAATGCATTTTATATTGTTAGCATGCATCGAGGTTTGGAGCTGTAAATTCGATCTGGTTTCCCGGGGAGGCCCATCTACCTTGGTCCATACAAAACCACTGTTTAAGGTTTGTCGCGCACTAGTAGGTAATAATAATAATGATATAAACGTTACTTATAAAGCGCTTACCACCGAAGTCTCTAAACGCTAGGTCTATATATGTTACCTGCAAAAGCAAGACGCTTTTACAGGCGTGTATCTATCAAATTTGACTAATTGTCTCTGGTGACCAACCTTCAAGTAACGTCACCATCCGAAAAGGGTGACTAAGTGGGGCACGTCCGAGTCTGTTTGTAGCCAAAGACAGCCAACTGTACGGTCTGTACCGCTAAACCAATCCAACTCAACCTGGCATCCTTGCATGGTTTAGATTTCTGAACATTTTCCTATTGAACTGACGTGTTTCGATCAGCTATGTCGTCGTCATTGTCGTCCTCTTCAACAAAAGGACTCTTGGAGCGACTCGCCGACGGTCCTGTGGTTGGCGATGGGAGTATGTTGATTACTCTCGAGAAGAGGGGTTACGTAATGGCTGGCAGCTGGACCCCAGAAGCGACTTTACAATATCCAGACGCAGGTCAGAAATTGTGTGTTTGTTAGTTTGTCTATTTGGTTGGTTGATGGATGGTTGGTTAGGGTTTTTTCCTTTAGTATTCTAAAACCATGTACTTAAATCTTTGTCTAAAATATAGGACCATATATTACGAATAATAAATGATGTAAGTTTAGATAGATGCAAATGTGTTAGATAGTCCATTTTAGCTGTGTTGTCAAAATATTTTTTTGAGTACTGAATGATAGATATTATTTACATAATAAAACCCCATTCATTCTAACAAAGTTATAAAAGCTACTTCTACTACTACTACTACTACTACTACTACTTCTACTACTTCTACCACTACTAATGCTTCTACTCCTACTACTACTACTACTACTACTACTACTACTACTACTTCTTCTTCTTCTTCTACTAATACTACTTCTAATAGCACTAAAAGTATACTGGTTTTTGAGAAATTGCTGTGAACATACGCAATTCAGCATAAGGCTGCACAGTATTATCAACATAAATCCATTAATGAATTGGATTGACTTAAAAATAAGTAGTTCTACTACTGTATGGCCTTAGCACAACGTAAAATTTGCTCAAAAACACCGATCTGCCGGTGTCAAATACAAAAATCGACAACTACTTGAAACTAGATACATGTAGGACTAATAGCAAACGATTTGTGCTACGTACAGGGTTATGTTCCTAATTGCTTATGCATGATAATCCATTCATTCTATTCTTCCATTCAGATGTAATTTCTTTGGGGATCATTCTTTAGTGTATGTCAATCTGAAGTCTAAATTAGGTCCAATAATATTTCTAGCAATGGTAAATGACGTTAACCCATCTTTTCAGAACTCAACTACATTCAAGTATGTGGATGATCTGTCAATTGTTGAATGTAGGAACTTTGACCAACCATCTGAATTACAAAAGTCTATGGACTATCTTCTAACCTGGTGTGATCATAATCACATGAAGATGAACCCCCCAAAATGTGCTCAAATGAATGTTTGTTTCCTACGGGTTCCCCAAATCGATCCTGCAGTTTCTACCGGAAATCATGAACTGGCTACTGTGAAAGCCACCAAAATATTAGGAGTCATTATTCAGAATGACTTAAAATGGGATCAAAACATAAATAATATCATCAAGAGAGCAAACAGTAAAATTCATATGCTTACATGTGCTACATAAGGCCTGTCATTGAATATGCAGCCCCTGTATGGAATGGAGGTCTCACCAAAAACCAAATCACCAGGTTAGAAAGAGTCCAAAAGCGAGTTTTGAGAGTGATTATCGGTGCACGTTACTCAACTTATGACACTGTCCTAGATGAATTGAAAATCGAATCTCTCTCTGATAGAAGACAGAGTTTGTGCTTGTCGTTCTTCCAAAAGACCCTACTCTACACTGATCAATTCAAACAGTATTTCCCTCTGGAAAATAATACTAGAACACTAAGACGTAAACCCCAAATTCCTGAACTCAGATGTAAAACTAAACGAATGCAAAATAGTCCAATTCCGTACCTCATCCGTGCACTTAACCAAAGTAAACGATGAATGATGCTCCTTTTCTTGTACCATTCAGGCTCGGCAATTTCATCACTTTTTTGTTTTGTTTTGCTTTGTTGTTCTTTGACACCCTTCCATTTCAACCTAGTTTTACCATATTGTATGAACTTAATTGAATTTAACTGAATCTGTCATGTGACAATAGCTTATCTCTTGTCTACTTTAGGCATGGTTGTATATTTCCACTTTGTGTTGTAATTTAAATCTTTTATCTCTTTTATCTTTATCTTCTCTTTCTTCTACTTCTTTTTCCTCTTTTTTCCCCTCCTTCCATTTCTTCTTCTTTTTCTTCCTCTTCTTCTTCCTTTCCCTTCTTTTCCCTTCTTTTCCGTATCCTCTTATATGAATTTTCCATTGTCGCTTTCGACTACTACTTCCTATACCTTTTCCCCTCTCAGCCTTTTAACACTCTTCCTCTGTAAATTTATCCCACTCTTAATTTCAATAAGTTACATTGTATTTGCAAACGTTACTCCTCACCTGTCAGTTTTACTCTCGATTTTTTCCACCACATACACTTGCTCCGTTTACCGCTTATTGCTTACTTTAGTCCTTCTTTCACATGATTTCAGTGCTATTTAAAGCTATTTAATTCAGATTTCTTTCTAATGTATGGTTCCATATGTTGCAATAAGCTATATTTCTCGTATTTATACTGATTTATTTTACAAATTCAATATATCATGTTATGCTATATTATATATTACATTATGTGTTATTAATTTGGTTTGTAAACTTTTGTAATTCGGCTAAACGCCGCGATGAAAGTTTTATTTGAAATAAACCATTTTGAATTGAATTGAATTGAATGAAGAAGGGGTGTATTTCGAAAAAGCCAGCTATTAGTAGGTTTAGATCTCTTCGTAAATTGACTAAGCTAAGTTTGTGAGTGACGGGGAAAAACTTCCATGGTCTAATTTTCACTGAAGCAATGGTGTTGAATTGTATGGGCATATTTCAAATCGAGTTTAATATCGTGATTCACCGAATCGAACGGACGTTTCAGGTCCAAAAAAAAAATTGCTCCGGATGTAAGACCCCTATCTATCCCCTTTAATAGTAAGAAATCGTTTACATCAACTAGCGCCGTTCCTGTTGAGTGAAGCGGTCGGAAGCCCGATTACCTATCACTAAGAAGACCATTATCATTGTGATAATCATACAATTGGGAGTGTATACTGCCTTTTCTAAAATCTTAACAATATGTGAAAGAACCGAAATCGGGCGATAGTGTTGGATGGTCTTTTCTTGTCTCCGCCCTTAAAAATAGGCGTTACCCTTGCGCTCTTCCATTCAACAGGAACAAAACCAGTGGAGAGTGAACAATTTAACAAATGTGTAAGTGGTTTTGTAATGAATGGTGAAGCAAGCTTGAAAAGACGTGGATGTAGATTGTCAATACCACTAGATTTGAAAATAGATAATTTGGAAAGCTCTTTGAGAACAAAATCCTCTGCTATAGAAACACACGAGAAGATTCTATCAATAAATCCATGTAATTCATTAAAGGTATGTTCAGTATCATGTCGACTAGCAGTTTGAGTGAAATGTTCATTGATGCAATACACTCAGAATCATCAATTACATATCCATCCTTTATCAGCTCGATTCTATCTCCCGATTTCTTCTTTAACGACACTTTCTTTAATGTTTTCCAAGTTTTGCGGGAATCACCAAGGTGCTCATTAAACTCAGAAAAATAGTAATAATTCTCTTTTAAGTTTTTGTTAAGATTATTTACAGCATTTCTCTTCTTTTTGTATTTATTCCACTCATCATCATTTCGGGATTTATCAAATTTCGCCTTTAAAAAAATCACGCTCATGAGCTAATTTCAAATAATCACCCGTTATCCACGGTGATCCATTGATTTGTCTGCGTACACTAACAATGGGAGCATGTTTATTACACAATTGATTTTACTCTACAAATTAGAAAAGAATTGGCCTAGTTTAAAAGTTACTTAAGTGATCCGAGTCGAATACAATGCGTCGTGGTTAAAGGTGCTCAATCTGGATTTAGTGGTGTAATACTGGAATCCCACAAGGATCAATATTGGCCCCCTTCTTTTCACTCTTTTTATTAATGACCTCTGTAATTTGCCCTATTGTGAAAATACTACAATATGTTTATACGCCGATGATGCGGCAATATTTTGCCAAAGCAAAGACATTACCCTTGTTAAGAAAACACTTAAATGTGAGTTTCAAAAAATAGTTCACCACATTGGAAAAGATTGTTGAATATTAAGAAGTGTAAGACCATGTTATTTGGGACAAGAAAACGAATCAAAAGTCAAACTGTACGCCTGATTTACACAGATAATGTTATAGAAGTTGTAAATGAATTCAAATATCTTGGTGTAATATTTGATAATTGTTTAAATTGGGTTATACATATATCGAAAACTGTCTCCAAAATATCTAGAACCATATCATGTATAAAACTAATTAAATATTATTTGCCGAAAAGAATTTAAAAATTGTTATATGAATGAATAGTTTGATACGATCACATATTGACTACGGTATTTTTATAGCGCCGTCTATCTAGAAATTCTATTCCGAGGCGCATTTATTATTACACCGGCTTTAGCCTAGCTGCCATTACAGCGCTCCAGCATTTCAAGCAATTAATTCCTGCCAGGTACCCATTTATATCACCTGGGTTGAGTGTGTTAAATGTAGATCAATGTCTTGCCAAAGGATATTAGTGCCGCGGCGGGACTCGAACCGCGGACATTGAGATCGACAGTCCGGCGACGTATCCACTCGACCACGACACCTCTACGTTGGCTAGGCCCCTCCATAAAATCAATTATAATGTGTTATCCTGTTAGTAGCGATATATTTAAACTTGCTTTTAAATCGCCAATGTCTATATGATTCGCTGACGACTTTTTAAAAATATTGATGTGGGGTTTTTTTTATTTCTCGCTGTTGGTTGCCTTGTATACATTTTAGTCATGTGTACACTTTTGTAATTATTGTGAAAAAAACATATGAAATTACGGAGACTCGAAGGTCGTAGGGTCGATCCCCGACACGGCACTTATTTCGTTAAGCAAGGCGTTAAGTGATGAACTTTATTTCTCCCCACTCGTTGTAAAATGGGCTACCCGATATGACGCAAAACTGTATGCAGTTTGCTCAACATTGTGAGCCTCTGTAAAAGGGCATGCCTGATTCGAATTCTCCACAGAGAGTGGAGAATGTGCATACATTGTGTGCGAGCAAGCCTGAATCCTATATGACCATGATGACCAGGGTACTAGTATATCTGCAAAGAGACTTCAAAGATGCATTAACGCTTAAAATTAATAATCAAACCCCGAATGATATTATTAGTATTATTATTACTCTGTCCTGGTAAATGACAGAAACGCGTTTGATAATTATTTCTTCACTACAACCAAAACTTGAGGTTGGATTTCAAATGAAAATACAAATACAAACAGATAGATAACCAGCTTCGTTAATATTATTATCATTCATTTCATGGTTGCTGGATGTCTTACACACGTATATCAACTTTAACTTTCAGTCAAACAACTTCATCGAGAGTTCCTCCGAGCAGGCGCAGATGTAATTCAGACGTTCACTTACTGCGCTACGGAAGATAATCTGAAAATGAAAAATGAGCACGAAAAGAACTCCAATGACATGAAAAGTGTGAGTGTCCTACTTCAACACATCTCATCCTCCTCCTTCTGCTCCTCCTCTTCCTCCTCTCTTCTTTTTCTTCTTCTTTTCCTTTTCCTTCTCCTGTTTGTCCTTCTTCTCCTCCTCCTCATATTAATACCTGATTTATCATCTTTTCTCCTTTTCTCTATTTTGTTCGTGTAGGTTTTAGCCCTCATTACATATTACAGTTATCTCTCTCTCTCAATCTCTCTCCCCTATCCCTTCTCACTGTTTTTTCTCCTGATAAATTTATCATACATTAGCCTATACCATTATCTTGAAAGATCTGACAATTGCTTTACAAATTAAGTTCATTTAGGATTTTGTGTTTTTAATTAAAGAATAAATATAATAAATTCCTAATGTTAGATTGTCAAAGAAAGATAACAATTTTGTGATTGATTTTTCATTATTTATATTCTGCACATTAGGTCTCTGAGATCAATCATAGAGCATGTGATCTCGCCCGGGAGGTAGCAAACGAGGGCGGGGCTCTGGTAGCGGGAAGCGTTTCAAACGTCAACGCCTATCGGAAAGATGGCGCCTGCCATGGCGCCGGGAAGGAGTTTGTCCAAAATGAGTTCAAGAAACAGTGCGACATCTTCGTCAAGAAGGGAGTTGACTTCTTACTAGGAGAGGTTTGTGTGTACCATGACGTAGCTTAGGTCTAGCCCTCGGGGTGGGAAGGGGGCGGCACATGGTGGTGTCGGGGGGGGGCACGGGAAATGCGAGAGGACATTGATTAGGCGAAAAAGGTTATTGGGACGGCTGAAACGGTTGTGTTTACCATATTATCATTCTCGTTGCCTTTGCTTGTACTATTTTATCTCTTCCTCCTTTCTTGTTCCCCATTCATAATAGCACGGCCACATACCCAAAGGCGCCGGAAGTTGGGGAGGGGGGGGGGCAAAACGTATTTCGCATCTCCTCCTCCCCCCCCCCCTCCGAAAAAAAATAAGCAGTAAAGGAGTAAAAATTGTTTGTATTTACCACAACAACAAAAAAAACTGAATTGAATCACATACAAATTATATACCATTCAAAGAGGAAAGTAAACAGGAATTCAATTTCCTAAAAACATTCTACATGCCCCTATATTTATCAATTGAGAATTTTGTAATAGCGATACGGGCATATCGTGGAAATATTGTGAAAGGATGGGAAAGCGTGTGTGTGTTTATTTTTATTATAGGGGTGAGAAGAATGAGCAATAGCGTACTGATTGGGGGGGGGGGCTTGGGAGGCAGTTGCCCTCCAAAATAAAATTCTAACGTGGTTTAATTAAAGTTCGATACCAGTGATTTACAAATGTTGCTGAAATAACATAATTTTCCGGGATTCTTCTCAACTTTTTAAGATTATACCTTTTTATGCTTTTGTTGGAAAATTACAAATTCCCAAATTTACAGTCAGGCAAAAAAATATTCTTATGTATAAGAGTTCATGTCAGGCCCTGCAGAATGGTGAGCCTCGGGGGTCGAGCCCCATCCCCCTCACTTTTTGAAAAAGTATGTAAAAGGGGAAAATAAAAAACAAAGAAAGAAAAAGAGAGTGAGTGACCTGCAAGTGTCACAAATTAAGGTATCAAAATATTATGCTCATCTGACCGTAATTAAATACCCAAAACCTCTGAGCTTCCCGGGGATCTGCCCCCTGGACCCCACCAAGGGCCCCTAAAGGCGGCCCCTGGATGCTCATCAGACCGTATTTAAATGCCTAATGCCCCTGACCCCCGCCAATCATTGCTGTGCCAGTGTCACAAATAAGGTATCTAAATATGCTTATCTGACCGTAATTTAATTCCTAAAAAACCCTGAGCTTCCGGGGGCCCCATGCCAAATTACGTTCCACTCGCTTCATCGCTACGCTCTACCTGATTGTTAATACTCCACTTTGAAATACGTTCCCCGGGGCCTACATGTAACATGTATTATAGTGGTGGTGATGTAGATTTTTTCTTCTACCCCTCAAATGCTTTTGCTCATTACGCCACTGCCCCTGGAAGGTGAGCCCCCTGGGATGTTCCCCCCCCCCCCTCTAATCCCTAACTGCTTCCTGTGCGCCTGCACATACCCCCGAACGGCTGTGACTACCTCTGAATAAGTTTGGTGAGAGTTGCTCTTTGGGACTGTGAAGAAAATGGAGAGAGAAACTGGGGTAGGATTGAGGGGAAAGAGAGGATTGGAGAGAAAGAGATAAATAGAGAGAGAGAGCGAGGAAGAGGACAGGGAGAGGAGAGGAAGCTTGAGAGAAGAGAGAGGGGGAGAGAGAGAGAGAGAGAGAGAGAGAGAGAGAGAGAGGGTGAAGGGAGAGAGGGGAGAGAGAGAGAGAGGGGGAAGGGAGAAGAGGGGGAGAGAAGGAGATAGTCAGAGAACTAGGTAGACATGTTTAATGAAATAAGTAAATCTAACTACTGACCCCCTCCCCACTTTCTCTCTCTCTCTCTCTCTCTCTCGCTCTCTCTCTCTTTTTCTCTCTCTCTCTCTATTTCTCCCACAATAATATTTCAATTATCCGTATAACGCAACGTACGAGATTCAATGTAACTTTGAATATTCTGATGACACATAGTTACATGCACGAATGAATGAATGAATGAATTAATTAATTGATTAATTAATTATTGAATCCATCTCCTCTATCGTCATTGTTCAGTTCTTTGCGTTCGTGGAGGAGGCTGAGTGGGCGGTCGAGGTGATGGCCGAGACCGGTCTACCAGTCGCCTGTACCATGAGAATATCCGTTATAGGGGACCAGGTGGGCGTGGCACCCGGAGATGTGGCAGTGAGGATGGCTAAAGCTGGTAGGTAGGCGTGACCAGGGGGTGTGATCTTTAATATCGAAACATTTGTCAGTATCAACTTGTTGGAACAATCAAAGAAGAAAAAGAGAATTCAGAAGAATTTTTTTTTAATGTTTTTGTCTAGATTTCACGAAAGATGTGGTAACTGAGATAACGTTAGTACGCATGCTTATTAAAAAGATACAAAACTTACAAAAGCTTTTTAAGGATATTGTTATAAATAATAATTGTTTTGTGTTTGCATGAGAAAGAATGGTCGAAATAGTGGCGTTAATTAGGGTGACGATGATACTGATCATGATAATCATCGCGATAATCATGTCAATGGCTAGTGAAACATAAACTTAAATCCTTAAAGCCCAAGTGTTCAGTGACATAGAAACCACTTTTGGCCAAAATGGCCAAAATGTAGTTACGTCTTTGTGTCACTGAACCCTCGATGTGAACCATTTTGCTTGTTATTCTACAGGGGCTGATGTGATCGGTGTGAACTGTTGCTACGACCCGGACACCGCCCTCAAGACGCTGGCGATGATGAAGGAAGGATTGGAGAAGGCTGGTCTTCAAAGATACCTGATGGCACAACCCTTGGGTTACCACGCACAAGAGATAACGGATGATCCAAGGGGTTATTCCGTGCTGCCCGAGTTCCCATTCGGTAGGTGGTGGCGGTGGTGGTGCAATGTGGTATAGTTGGTGGGTTGTGGTGATGATGGTGATGGTAGGTGATGCTGGGGGGGGGGGGACACTCAAATATAGGCCTAATCTTTGTTTTATTATTTTTTAACTCAACACACCCCCCCCCCCCTCCCCCCTTGCACAATAAAATTGTGGTTACCCTTTTTGGGGGTTACTTTTTGTTTGCCAGGGGTGGGGTCCGCCCCCCCCCGGGCTCCCCTTCCCCTGGATCCGCCACTATGTGGTAGTGGCGTGATGTGGTGGTAGTGGTAGTAGTGGTGTGATGTGGTGGCAGTGGTGTGATGTGGTGGTAATGGTAGTGGTGGTAGTGATGGTGGTGGTAGTGATGTGATGTGGTGGTAGTGGTAGTAGTGGTGTGATGTGGTGGCAGTGGTGTGATGTGGTGGTAATGGTAGTGGTGGTAGTGATGGTGGTGGTAGTGATGTGATGTGGTGGTAGTGGTGTGATGTGGTGGCAGTGGTGTGATGTGGTGGTAACGGAAGTGGTGGTAGTGATGGTGGTGGTAGTGAGGTGATGTGGTGGTAGTGGTAGTAGTGGTGTGATGTGGTGGTAATGGTAGTGGTGGTAGTGATGTGATGTGGTGATGGTGGTGGTAGTGATGTGATGTGGTGGTAGTGGTTGCAGTGGTAGTGGTGGTAGTGCTGTGATGTGTTGGTAATGGTAGTGTTGGTAGTGATGGTGGTGGTAGTGATGTGATGTGGAGGTAGTGGTGGCAGTGGTAGTGGTGGTAGTGGTGTGATGTGGTGGTAATGGTAGTGGTGGTAGTGATTGTGGTGGTAGTGATGTGATTTGTTTGAGGGGTGGTAGTGGTAGTGGTGGTAATATTTTTTGTTTACGTGGGGATAGCAAAAGTTATCATCATAGTTAATATCATCATTATAACCATCGTCATCACGATCACCATCACCGTCATCCCTATCATCATCGTTATATTCACCGTCGTCGTCATCATCATCATCATCTACATTTAGATATTTTAATTTTGTAGTGCCTCCGCCACTGAAAATGGTGCTGGAGGCAGGGGCGTCGCCAAAGGGGGGGTTTGGGGGGTGCGACACCCCCCCCCCCCCCCACCTGTCAGGATATTGTCGGTAAAATTGCGCTGCCGTCGGGAAAAAGAGAAAAGGGGGAGGGAAAAAAAGAGAGGGAAAAAAGGAGAGGGAAAAAAAGAGAGGGAAAAAAGAGAGGGAAAGGGAAAGAAAAGAAAAAAAGAAAAGGAAAAAAAAGGAAAGAAAGGAAAAGAAAGAAAGGAAAAGAAAGGAAAGAAAAGAGAAGAAAGAAAGAGAAAAAAAGGGAGGAGAGGAAAGAAAGGAAAAGAAAGAACAGAAAGAAAAGGAAAAAAAGAAGAAAAAAGAGTGAAGGGAAACAAAAGAAATGGGGATGAGAGAGAGGAGAGAGAGGGGAGGTAAGAGTCTGAGAGAGGAGGAGTGGGAGTAAAAGAGAGAAGGGGGTTGTTGGGTGGAGTCGTCTCGTCGAGGGAGCAAGAAAGACACGGGTAAATATGTTGCTGTGTCGGGTCTGCTGTGTCGGTATTCTTGCTCGATCCTCATGTACTATATTAATGCATAAGTTTGAAGTCGGTGAGATGTATATTGTCGGTCGGCCGACAAGTTTTTTTCCCTACGAACTGTGACTTTTTATCCGCTGTGACGACTTCGAGAGTGACTACAACTACAATACTTGTATTTTCTCGAAGTTTCACTTTCCTATAATATCAGCTAAAGAAATCAGAGGTTTAAAATTTCGGGGAAACTAAATTCAAACAAGGTTTAAGAGTCAACAACGGTACGACTAATCGTTTTCCTTTCTTTATATTGTGATGAAACGCCAAATATTCCGCGCTTCGCGCGGAAGGGGAAAACTTCATTTAAACGAGTCGAGAACAGTACGACGAATCGTCTTCTTTCTCTAATAATTTAAGGAAACGTCAAAGCTTCCGCGCTTCGCGCAAGAGGGGGAAACTGAATTCAGACAAAATCAATAGGGCTTATTTAGAGTCGAAAACGGTACAACGAATCGTGTTCTTTCTCTAATGATATGAGGAAACGTCAAAGCTTTCGCGCTTCGCGTGAGAGGGGGAACCTGAATTCAGATGAATAGGGGTTATTAAGAGTCGAAAACGGTACGACGAATCGTCTTCTTTCTCTAATAATTTAATGAAACGTCAAAACTTCCGCGCTTCGCGCGGGAGGGGGGAAGCTTCATTCAGATTAGGATTAAGAGTCGAGAAAAGTACACCGAATCGCCTGCTTTTTCTCATAATTTAATGAAAAGTCAAAGCTTCCGTGCTTTGCGCGGGAGGGGGGGATACTGAATTTAGAAAAGGATAAACAGTCGAGAATGGTACAGCAAATCGTCTTCTTTTTTATAATAATTTAATGAAACGTCAAAGCTTTCGCGCTACGCGCGGGAGGGGGGAAAACTTAATTCAGCCTAGGATTACCAGTCGAAAACGGTACAATTAATCGTCTTCTTTTCCTAATAATTTAAGGAAACGTCTAAGCTTCCGCGCTTCGCGCGGGAGGCCCATCACCCACACACCCCTAATGAGCGCGCTTTTAAGTGATTCTCTTGCTCACTACCGCCCCTCCGTAAAATAAGATCCTAGCTCCGCGCCTGCATTAAAATATATAGCTATGATGCTGAAATAATTCGTATATTTATGTCGTCGAGGAAAATGACCATAATTATGCAAGTACTATAGATAGTCCATAGGAAAAACAATTTAGCCTTCGGCCCCAGGTTCACAGGGTTGACTTTGTAGATAGTGGACATTTAATTTTGTCGGTAATTGGTGGCTACTTTTGTCGGTAATCGTTGGCCTCTACACCCCCCCCCCCCCCCCCCACTGAAAAAGGTCTAGCGACGCCCCTGGCTGGAGGCATCATGTTTTCGGACTGTCCGTTTTTTGACAGACTCATGAGCCTCAATCGTAAGGATCGATTGAAGAAGAACGAGTCGTCTTCACCTATACACTGTAAAAAAATAATAGTCGAAATAACTCAATAAAATTGAGGAAAAGAATTGCCTTATTTTATTAAGTAAATATTACCTAAGGCATCTTAAGTAGAATTTACTTATTTTGCTGAATAAATTTTTACTCAGTTAAATCGAGTTACATTAACGTAAATAATTTAAGTATTGTAATCATTTTAGATAATTAAAAAAAAGCTATGATAGGATTACATATTGCACGATTTGGTACCCATCTAATCTAACAAGTAACATCCACTAATCACTAACACTACTTCTATTTAAGATTTAACCGTAAATATATATCTACCACCATCACAAACTATTACATACGCTTCAATTATTATTGCATATTGAAAGGCTCCAAATTTTATATACACTTGATCGTAGCATCTTAAAAGGAAAATTGGTTGACAATTTCCTGAAATATCAAGTTTTGATTTGTTTTGAACTGGGTAACAATTAAAAATTGTCTTGTCTTTGCTTAGCCATGTTAAATGAATTAGTAAATGTTTTAAAGTCCTTACATTTTCATTCAACCACACAAAAGAATTGTTTTATTTAAAAAAAAGAGTTTAATTTGGTCTTAATGAATATTCATAAATTATGTAAATATTTCTATTACGCACTGCATCGGTCCTTACTTTAAAAAGATAAGACTAATCAACATAAATTGTTTGAGTAATACGTATAATTTCTGATTTTGAGTTAAAATTACTAAATTAATACAAGCTGAAATTACTTAAAGTTCTTATGTATTTGATTTTACTTAAATATTCCACGTATGTTCTACTAAATTGAAAGTTTGAGTTAGCAAGACTTAAATTTTGTGCGTAAGTGGCAAAACTAATGTTTTCAAGTAAATTCTACATGGAAAAAATACGTAAAAATTACCAATGAACAAATTCTTTTTTACAGTGTAGCTGAAAGCCGTTTAAAGGCACACTGTCCTACTTGTAGCTATACTTGCTCCCTCTATATAGAAAACTTCCACAATCGGTGCCTGTTGGTCCCCCATGATCCTTTTGTTCGTATGTTAAATGAGAGCTGAGTTAATGAGATAGCCACCTGTCACAGTGACCTCACTGTCTCGCTGGGTGGTCTAATCCCTTCTAGCTGAAGTAGCAAAGCCTGCATTTAAGCAATAAAGGGACTGACGCTGGTGTAAAGCTTGATATCATATTCTTAGTTTTTTTAGCAGTGAGTAGGTAAGATGAAAAACATTGAGATAATAAGTGACCATGAACATATATTTTCTCCTACGTAGCAATGGAATCCAGAGCACTTACGCGGACAGACGTCAGAGAGTTTGCTCGCAGGGCGTATGATGAAGTGGGGGTGAGGTACATCGGCGGGTGCTGTGGATTCGAACCCTACCACATCAGAGCTATCGCAGAAGAGGTGAGAATCCATTACAGTCAAACCTGTCTATAGCGACCGCCCAAGGAAAACACAAAAGAGGTCTTTGAAGACAGGTGGTCTTTGTAGACAGGTTCCTTTAGTACATGATTCAATGAGAAACCATTTTCAAGGGAAACAACGAATGTGGCCTTTGAAGACAGGAGGTCACTAAAGCAGGTTTGACTATATGGATCACAGACCACGTCTTTATTACAAGAGATC
Organism: Strongylocentrotus purpuratus; assembly: GCF_000002235.5. NCBI lineage: Eukaryota > Metazoa > Echinodermata > Echinoidea > Camarodonta > Strongylocentrotidae > Strongylocentrotus > Strongylocentrotus purpuratus. The sequence goes on along the minus strand of NW_022145601.1, from coordinate 15,644,528 downwards.
CAGCACGGGCTAGATAAATTAGACCTCTCCGAAAATATAAGAATGGATGGAGGTGGGAGGACCTGTGGGTAGGGGGCAGGATGATAGAATCCGCCCTGAATACGTAATGCATGTCCGATGTCTAGCTGTAAATACATTGCACGGTTCATTGATTTAATATTAACGGGTATGGACAGGCGCGGATCCAGGGGCGGCCGAGCGGTTACAAATTTCAAATTTTAAATTTTAAATTTCAAATTGATTTCAAATTTGGGCCTCCCCCCCCCCCTAAGAAATCCTTGATCCGCGCCTGGGTATGGAAACGTGGTTTTAAAAAGGCCGTTTGTACTGTGCCCTCTTAAATCTGCCGCTGATTATCATTCGATATGTAAGGTAATCTTTAAATTGCAAGGGATTTTGTTTTTATTACAACAAATCCGAGTGGAAATATTTAAAAAAGAACATATAAACCCTGGGGGTGTTTCACAAAGATCCTAAGTTGAACTTAACGATTATGGAAAGCTGTTGGCATCTATGAACATGTTTTGTAAAAGTTATTTTAAAAGGCATAAAATATTGTTTCGAATCATTCATGATTTCTATTATCAAGGAGATTTCAGGGACTTGGTGTGGAATTTATAAAAAGTCACAAATATTTGATTTTCACTGTTGAATATATAAGGCTAAAAATGGCTCTCCATAATTTATAAGTCCAACTTAGAGTTAAGTTCGACTTCAGATCTTTGTGAAACACCCCCTGGCCTTCTCAAAACTAATATCAATCTCTTGATAGCTTTCTCTCTTTTGACCAACGAAATGTTTAGCTGACGGAAGAGAGAGGCCGTTCATTTCCTGGACGAGATAAATCTGATGGATATAGCAGTCTTAAGCGTGCGTTTCGAGTAAGACAGCATAAGAGGTAGGTACAGTGACGGAGATCTGTGGTTAGCCTAAGGGGGATGATTACGTGAAGAGGCGGCCCTCCGGGGGGGGGGGGCAAGGGGGCACAGTGCCGCCATGTTTTTAAGTGGGGAGCCTACCCCAAAAGTGTTCCTTTTTACGTAGGAAAAGTAGCCCTTTTACTCTGTTATGAGTGCCCCTCCCCATTTTCACCTCTGATAAGTGCCCCCTTTTATTTTGACACGAGCCCTTTTTTCTTCGACAATTACCTATTTTCCTTTGCAATAAGTGTCAATTTTCCATCCTCATAAGTATACTTTTTAATCTCTAATTAGTGCCCCTTTTCAACTACGAGAAGTGCCCCTTTTCAACTACGAGAAGTGTCCCTTTTCATTTTTGATAAGTGCCCTATCTAATAATTAACTTATTCAAATCTGAGAGGTGCCCTTTTTACATTGTAAGAAGTGCCCCTTCCCATTTTAAGAGAGATACCCCTTTTTAGCTCAGATAAGCCCAACCTTTATTTACACATTTTACCCTTTCCTTTCTAATAAGGGCCCCTTATGATAATTAAATGCCCATTTTCACATACGAAAAGTGTCCCTTTTCATTCTCATAAGTGCCCCTTTTTATATCTGGCAAATTACCCTTTTCAGGTACAAGAGGTTAATCCTTTTCACTTCAGATAAGTGCGCTCTTTACCTCCGATAATTGCCCCTATTCAAATCTGATAACTGCCCCCTTTATTTTGATACGTGCTCCTTTTCCTTTCTAGAAAGTGCTCTTTTTCGTTCTTATAAGTGCCCCTTCACCTTCTCATAATAACTCCTTTTCATTTCTGATAAGTGCCCCGCTTAATTAATCATGTGCCTCTTTTTCTTTTTGATAAGAGTCACTTCCCCCTTTCTCATAAAGCCCCTTTCACCTCTGATAAATACCCCTATTAAAGTCTGATCAGTACCCCTTTTATTTCAACAAATGCACATTTTCCTTTATTATAAGTGCCCCTTTTTAATTCTCTAAAGTGTCCCTGCGACCTCACAAATCTGTTTTTTTTCACTCGCTTCGCTCGCTCGCAAATGAATATTCAGACCATCACACCCAGCTGCAAAGTATAATGTATAAAGAGAAACTGAAAATATAATCATAATGTACGGGTTTAAACCAACGTCTAAAAAAATATATATTTTCGCTTTTTCGATTTCCCTTTGGAGGTGCCCTAATTTTTCCCCAGAAAGTGCCCTTTTTTGACCCCCCCCCTCCACTTTGGAAGTTGCTCCGCCGCCCCTGATGACGTGTTGGCGTCGCCAGTGTCAATTGTGCACACAGGGGGTAGGGGATCTGATGGGGGATGTGCCCCCTCTGAAGCTGAATATTTTCAGATTTTTAAAACTGGATTCGTGTGATTTGGTTGATCATGACATTTAGGCAAAATTTAAATGAAAACCTTTACGGTGAGCATTTTATCATAAACATTGGTTGTCCCCTGGTCAAATATTCTCTTAAAGTACCTTCATAGCAATTTTAGGTTCGAAAAGGGCACTATAAATGTCAAAGATAAGAATAAGAGCAATAACAGTGCACTTTGAAGGCATTTGAGGTCTGAAAACAGAACTCAACTATCCCTTTAACATTGATATATGGTCAATCTTTTTTTACATAGGTTGATTTGTTCATCTCATCGCACAGAATGATTCATATGTAAATTCTAACGTAGTGCTCATGTTGTCTCTCATATGTTTCCTTAAGACAAATTTGTTGTTTGATTTCGTATTGTCTTGTATTTTTTTTAATCCCTCTGCAGGGCGAATCCAGAATATTGGAAAAACTTGGTTCCAGCAGCTGGTCGCGAAAAGGTCCGAAAACTGGCGGAAATTGTCGATTAGCAAGAAAGGAATGTTTCATTTCAGAAGAAAATTTCTTTCCAAATTGAAATTACTCTCAGGAAGCCTGATTCAAGATACTTTACCAGTGGGCACTTATTCAATAAAGATGCTGGGTTTTTTTTTTCTCTTGCCTAAAAGGGCATCTTATTTTGGGTAACGGGGATGATATAATAGCCCTCTACCCAATACCCGGTTATCCAACAGATTAACGATAAGCAATATTACTAACCGATAGCTATCTTCGTCTCAACATTTGGTACTCCCCCCCCCCCCCCCTCTCCTCTCCCCCACCCTCTGCTCCCTGTCCATCTTTTATAACAAAGTGGATGAGTGCAGTGACTCTGTGACTGTGTAAATAAACCTACTCGAAAAATCGAGTTACTTACATAAAATGCATGCCGAGTCCGTATTTCCTTGTTTTCAAAATGAAAGAAAAAATAAAAATTGTACTGTCTTGACTGACGGTTTTAGACTATCAAAATAAATAATCAATCTATTATGACGTGAACATTTCGCAGCCAGCATTACCTGTTCATTCGCTTTTTTTTCCATTATTATTTCTTGTTTTCAAAAAGAAAGAAAAATAATACTGTTGTATGGTATTGGCGGACGGCTTTAGACTCTCAAAATAAATAATTAGTCTACTATGACGTGAACACTATTTTTACTATGTTATTTTATTTATAGGACTTCCATTCAAGTTTCTTATTTATATACGTTATGCATTCAATATAATTATAAACCTTGTCATTGCACTGTGATATTGTTAGTGCATAATATTTTGTTGGTAATATAAGAAAGATGAGATACACGAAGGAGAAGGCAGCATAAAGAAAGAGAAAGAAAGATAGAGTGACTCTAAGACTAAAGAGAGGAGAGAGAGAGAGAGAGAGAGAGAGAGAAAGAGAGAGAGACTGAGAGAGAGAGAGAGAAAGAGAGAGAGAGAGAGAGAGAGAGAGAGAAAGAGAGAGAAAGAGAGAGAGACTGAGAGAGAGAGAAAGAGAGAGAGAGAGAGAGAGAGAGAAAGAGAAGAAAGATATTTACCTATAATTAGTTTCCCGATCATTTCCCTTCTTTTCTATATGTTCTCATATATAAGTTCTCTCTCTCTCGATTTCTCTCTATAATAGCAGCATAATTGATAATGTGTGCTCCCGATCCCTTCATGCAGCGCTCACTTGAATTTTAAGAAGTTAAGATATTATTTGACTCTATCGACCCCTTCTAGGAGTATGAGAGTACAACATAATTATTTAGAATACAATACAGAAAGATATATTAAAAAAAAAGTAAAATATAATAATAAAATACATAGACATGATATATACCTATTTACATGGGTGTCGATCCCGGGGGGGGGGGGGGGGGGGGAATGGGGGGATATACCCCCCCCCCCCCAATAATTCACCATTAAAAAAATTTAAAAAATGAAGAGAAAAAATAAGGATGAGAGCCCGATGAGAGTAGTTAATGGTTATTACTCGCAAGATAACCATCAATATACACATTTTGCTATCTCATTTTCAAAATACATACGAAGTAAATAAGACAACCGTATATGAGACAAGAATAAATTGAATTCTCGCTCATACGGCTTCATTAGGAATTAATGAATTTATTCAATTTGTTAAATCAACAGCATCATAGAAATGCAGTGCGCGAAATTCAAAGACACAGCGTCAAAAAGCAACGAGCTAAATGTTAAGCGCGAAGCGCAAAAATAGCAATCTGCAATGGACATCAAACAATCCTGGACAGTGTAAACATAGATGAACTCTGTGACGATTTCGTGATGAGATCGGAGACAAGGAGAACGATTTTCGGACATTAGTATGACTTATAAAATAGTTCTCTAATTGTTATGTTGTTTCCGTTCACCCTTTTTAAAATTCACGTCATTGTATCTTTATTTTTGTTTTTTTCACTCATTTTATTTCCTGATATTTCCTAAAAGATTTTTCTTTTTTGGAGAAAGATTATTATGTCACAACTTATTTGTAACACAAATTATTTTCAGTGGGGAAACTGAATTCAGACAAGGATTAATATAGAGAACAGTACAACGAATCGTCTTTTTTCTCTAATAATTCAGTGAAAAGGGCAAAGCTGTTAGGGGGCAACTGAATTCAGACGTGGATTAAGCGTAATAATCAAACGAAACGTCAGAATACACGATACAACGAAGCGTCTTCTTTTACGAATAATTTAATGAAACGTTAAAGCTTCCACGCTAAGCGCGGAATGGGCGAAAATGAATACAGACAAGGATTAAGAGTAATAATTTATTGAAAAGTTCATGAAGGACACGATACAACAAATCGTCTTCTTTCACTAATTTGAAAGCTTCCGCGCTTCGCGCAGGAATGGGCGAAAATGAATTCAGACAAGGATTAAGAGACGAGAATGGTACATAGGATCGTCTTCTTTTTTTAATCATCTAATGAAACATCAGAGCTTCCGCGCTACGCGCGTGGAAGGGGGAATTTGATTCAAACATTAAGGATTAATAGTCGAGAATGGTACATCGAATCGTCTTCTTTCTTTAATAATCTGATGAAACGTCAGAGCTTCCGCGCTACGCCCGGAGGAAGGGGAACTTGATTCAAACAAGGATTAAGAGTCGAGAACGGTCCAACGAATCGTCTTCTTTCTCTTATAATTTAGTGAAACGTCAAAGCTTCCGCGCTTTGCGCGGTAGGGGAGAAACTGAATTCATGAAGGACACGATACAACAAATCGTCTTCTTTCTCTAATGTGAAAGCTTCCCCGCTTCGCGCAGGAATGGGCGAAAATGAATTCAGACAAGGATTAAGAGTTGAGAATGGTACATCGAATCGTCTTCTGTCTTTAATAATCTAATGAAACGTCAGAGCTTCCGCGCTAGGGAACTTGATTCAAACAAGGATTAAGAGTCGAGAACGGTCCAACGAATCGTCTTCTTTCTCTAATAATTTAGTGAAACGTCAAAGCTTCCGCGCTTCGCGGGGGGGGGGGGGCTCCCTGCACGCAACTCCCTAGGGACCGCGCTTCGCGTGCTCACTACCGCCCCCTAAAATGAAATCCTGGCTACGCGCTTGGGAGGGGTGCAACTTGCCACACGCTTCTACCTCTTGATTGCTTTGATCTGGCCATTGCCGAAAATATTGGCACCTATCATCCCCCCCCCCCCCCCCAACCACGGATACAAATCGACACCCTTGCCTATTTATATCTCTAAAACACAATAAACATGAGCCAAATACTAGTATATACTAAACAATTTATATCTATAAATTAAAAATATCTCGTGGTTTGGTTTGTCTACCACTTCGAGTAACTTTTATTGACAAAAATAGGACTTTGCCTTTCAGCCTTAGGATTTAGGAACAAACGAAAAGAATTGTTTTATTACCGTTATGAATCTTACGAGTTTTCTTAAATTTTTCTTGAACACTAGATCTATTAAACAATTTGTCCATGTGAAATTTGCTGGGGTAACTCACAAGTCACAACAAACTGTCGATCTAAGTAAATATAAATACCTTTCTATCTTTAAAAAAAGGGCAGACAAAAATATAGTGAAATTCATCACCAAAAACCACAATAATATTAACGAGGACATTCACTTTTACTTTTTTTTTCGGGATTACTTTCAAACCTTCCATTATTAATTGTTAAGCGGTGTGACCTGCATCAGAATCGACACAAAATGTTTGCATCTGTGATCTCTTCTATTTAACTTTACCAAATAATTTTCAATAAAATTTCGTTCTTGAAAGTTTGGCAGATAAAAGACACTTTTTCGCAATGGCGGATACCATAATAAAATCTTCTTTTTTAGTCGTCAATTTCAACGACGGTGTTGCGTTTTCAGATTGGTAATCATTTTTCCCCATTTGTACAGTGATAGTAGTAGATGCACTCGTGCGAAAGAAAATACTTGTATGGTACCAGTCTGCCATATTCGTTGGCGGCGTGCTTTCAGTGATCAATGGACGAAAGTAGGAAAAAATGAAGGTTCTTTGAGAAAGAATATTTAAATTAACCACAATACGATGGCAGCCGGACCGCCACAAGAAAGGAATCAAGGTAGGTGTTGTCTTCGATTGATAAAAATGCTGATATATTATGAAAGATATATTTTAAAGACATCTTTTGATTCATAGAGAGTCGATGACGATGTTTCAATTCCAGTCGGTTCTGGCAATCGGTACTGGTACGCCTGCAGTTCCGGGGCGAGAAGGGCGAGACCTGTGCTAGACGGTCCTAGATCTATTTGCGCTGCAGCGATATCGCGTCGTCTGGCCTGGATCTGAGCGGTATGAAGTGAAGATAAACGGTAATAACCCTGTGGTTTGTGGAATCCTTGATAAAAATGTGATCTCTCCACATCTCCCATACACAGGTGGAGCGTGAAGACAATTTCGCACTGGCGCTTGCCGTGCTAAGTTCTAGATCTAGTTCTAGTTAGGCACATAGACTAGAGTAAAGGAGCCCGTAATCGGCCAGCTCCCGTTTTCGGCCGATTGGTTGGATGCAAGGTAAAATCACTCTAAAATACATCGCATAATAGCATAACACATATCCCACTCATACCATACCATGCCAGTGTCACTGAAGAACCACATTTGCAATGAAAAATATATCCTAAAATATCACATTTTAGCGATGTAATCGGCGGTCCCGCTACCCGAATCTGAAAAATCGAGTATCTTACGCGTGTATGTAAGAAATATGGGTACCATAAAATCAGCTTTATTTCAAGTATTTTTCAGATTTAGAGCCCGATTTTGTGTTAGTCGCAAGCTCAAAAGTATCTCATCGCATGTATTAAATCAATGCAGCCGGACCCTGCCACGCACACACGATATGTCTGTCTAATTCAGATTCAAACTTCCGATCACCGCTGTGCCTGTCTTCGGCCAGGCGAGCACCAGGGAGCTCCGGCGTGGGATACCTGCTCCGCCCGCATGTGCTGTACATCAGCGCGGAAACGCACGGCGCGCGCGAGCGCTTCCTATTGACTTTGTACATGCGGCCGTAAACTGAAACGCTCGGCCGATAACTGGCTCCAAAACAGTGAAAATTGAAATATTGTCATGGCAATTCGTGATTTTTTTCTGGGATTCTTTTTTTGTTTAAATAATAATAATATTTGCTTCATGATTTGAACAAAAAATGATAATAAATAGGAAGTAAAGGGTCCTAAAAAAAGGATTTTGTCTTAAGTGGCCGAAAACGGGCTCCTTTACTCTACATGGGGCACTAGAGGGCGCTTCGGTCGCGTACGAAAATCTGAATGGCCTTGCTGCGGTGGGTCGGCAATAATCAGCCCAAAACTTGGATATGGGAGGTTGGAAGGATATATCTTTTTTATAATGTTATCCGGTCTTACCCTTAACCATCCTATGTTTAATCTATGTAGGAATAACATGCGAGTATGATAAGAGAAACATCGGGACCATTACTGAAGTAACTTTTAAAATATTAGCCTAGAAATGACCACCAAACGGAAAAAATTGACATTTTTTCCCGACAAATCTTCATAAAATCTGAGTTATAAACAATTCACATCTAGGTAGGCCTACACTAATAGTAATACAAATACGATTTTCTGAAAATTCAGGTATGATTTTTTAAGTTTCTTTCAAGTATATTTCTGCGCATTGCAGCGCCAATATTCTTCACTGCTTCAAAATCACCCTTGATTTTTTTTTTTGCAACAAATTTGATACGAGATCCGCGAGTGTTCCCCGTTCCTTGCGTGTTGAAAGTTTGGTAATACATAGTTTGCATTGACTCGCGCACGAAAAAATGATAAAAACAAAATGTCAAATGAAGAAATAAACAAGCTTTTGTATAGTTATAAGAGTTCTACCGAGGTTTCTTTGTCGATTTAATTTAGTATATAGTCTCAATTAGAATTCAGAATTATCTCACTGAAAAGTTAAGAAACCAACAATGTTCTCGATCGTAGTTATTTTCATTTTGCCAGCAGCCGATCTAGCGTTGTTTGGGCAAAAAGCTAGGCCGCTGCCTTCCCACCGCTAAAATGGCGCGCTGCGGAGCTCCGAAGCTGCGTTGGTATCGCTGCAAACTCTCAGCCGGCTAGCTCCCCACGACGGACCATTCGCGGTATGGTGAGAGTGTGTGTGTGAGGTATGATTTTGGATTCGAGAACGCACGTAACGCAACCGTGCGCGTCATTTAGAGCTGTCGAATGTGTACGACCAATTTTACATGTACGATTTTTAGTACAGATACTTGGTCAGTTTTCTTCTTATATCTTTGGTTTTACAACATTTAAAAATATAATTTCTTCAAATCTGCTCCTGACTCGGTTCAGACTAATTGTCTGATGTGTGTTCAAGTCAATTTTTTGAATATATTTTTTTGCATGAATTTGCCTATTCTAGTAATATTTTCATTCGTCACATTGTAAGTTTTGATGGATTCTTGCTTAGGAAATCAATGAATGCATGCGACAGTAAGCAGTAGGGGCGGTGGTCCGAGAATAAGGATCGTCCGCATAAACGAGGATTGTCCGCATTTTCGCAGAAGTTTCATATTTCTGATCCGAGCGTTAGCGATGCCAAAAACAGATTTCGCTATGATTTTCTTGATGCATTTTAAATTGATTATGTAGTTGTACAGCAGAGACTTTTACATTATGAGCGATAAATCCTTGGGAAGACGGACAACCCATAAAAGTAGACGGTGAACTGGGGTTATTTTCAGACGCGGAATCAGTTTTTCGCATCGCCTGCGCGCAATTCGGGAACCTGCAGAGCAGCGGACGATCCTTATTTTTTAGGACATAATTTGTTTGTGTTTATGCGGACAATCCTCATCTCGTTCCCAGACAATCACCCCTACTGGTAAGTATGAAGCGGTGGTGGTGCAAAAGTGCACTAACATCCACAGGTTTACCCACACAATGTGTGTCTGATACCGTGGGGATCGTTTTACACTTTTACTTTCACGAAGCAGACTCCATTATCCATGACAGACAGTACATGTAGTGACTTGAATCTTTGTCAGGAAGTTGACAAACCATTTTACAAAGCTTTGACAGACACCAACCTCATGACACACATTGGCTAAAACACAGTCTTTGTCACAATCTATCTGAATTAATCCTGAACTACCCAAAGAGATTAAGATAAATTTTGCACAAACAGTTCATAAGTGTAAAAATGGAGGAGCTCTTTTTTAACAATACATGTAGACCTAGGTGCATGCAAAGATTATCGTGATTGGTCGATTACCATTTTGTCATTGATTGCAAACCTGTTTTTATGGGGTCCAGGACAGGTTGTGTATTCTTATTTTAAAGCCAACTGCAATAGAGATGTTTCTAGACACTCAGCCCCCATAGACTAGTTCTGAATGCTAAGGAAGCATCAAGGTGAAACTTCCTGAAATCCAGGCTAGCCAACGGGCAGGAGTTTGTACATTGTAAACTTACAACAATAGATATAGTTATTGCAGATCTGTTGTTAGATCGTGATAAATTCATTGAACAGTCAAATATTGTCAAATGAGCAATTCATTATAAATCATTGTAACATTAAATTTTGCTATTTGTAACTTTGGGTTTTATTTCAAAATCATGACAATGCAATGTTTTCTATCGATTGTATATTTTCAGCAGGACTTTTTTTTTTAATGAATTGATCATTCGAAACATAATTACATGATTATTTTATTTACTCTAAGGTAGATTATTTGTAATGATTTAATGCATAGGTCTTTCTTTGTGAAGTGCCTAGTAACAAATCATTTCTTTCACCTGTTACAAATAATTGTTTTTCAATAGTCAGCATGCATGCATGCATTACCTCCATGCTTTTACGTAGGGCGAGCAATACTGTTTGTCCAGCCTAGCAACAAATTAAATGCAATTTGCCTTCTGACTATTGAAATACAATGATAACAGGTCAGGGAATGTACATGTTTGCTACATGTTTACACCGTTGCTAGTTTAGCATACATAATTCTCCATACATTTTGAAAATCATCTATTGCATGACCAGTACTCAAGTATCATCTTTACATGTTCTTTCATCATTCAGATGCTACCGTCTACGTTGGAGGCTTGGATGAGAAGGTGACCGAGGCGTTACTATGGGAACTCTTCCTGCAGGCTGGACCTGTTGGTAAGTTCTAGATATGTTCCTATTTTTCTTATTCTTGATGAGTGACAGCAATCAATAAGCTGATTATTTTGTCACTTTTAAAGGAGGTCAACATTGCACATGTGTTTTCTTGTTGAATTAACGGACTTATCTTGTTAGGATACAACATTTTTGTAAATATTTTTTTTGAAAAGATTAATAGCTCCTAGGTGCTGTTGAAAAGGATTATCATTTCATTTGCACATTGCAGTAATTTGTTTTCTTGTTGTGTTAACTGACTTTAAATCTTGATGAGGATAATTAAAACAAATAAACACAGATATAAATGAATAGGAAGATAATTTCTAGGAACTGCTGAAGGGATTCTCATTTTAATGTTCCGGGAGAAAGCACAGTATATACAACCTCATCTCCACATTTTCTATCCAATCCAGTGAACACCCACATGCCGAAGGACAGGGTGACCCAGTCACATCAGGGTTATGGCTTTGTGGAATTCATGGGGGAGGAGGATGCCGACTATGCCATCAAGGTACTGAACATGATCAAGCTCTACGGCAAACCTGTCAGAGTTAACAAGGTAAGATTACATGAAGTAGTTATGAGAACAAAGTTAGATGATCTCACATCAAGGCAAACCTGTCCTGGGGGTGTAAAGATTCTAAGTTGGACTTAACTATTATGGAAAGCCGTTAGCATCTATGAAAATATTTTGTAAAATTTATTTCATAAGGCATAAAATGTTGATTCAAATCATTCATATTTTCTATTATCAAGGAGATTTCATGTTCTTAATGTGGAATTTATGAAAAGTCTAAAATACTTCAATTTATGCTTTTGAATATATTTCATTTTAAGGCTACAAATGGCTTTCAATAATGTTTAAGTCCAACTTCGAGTTAAGTTCAACTTTTGTTGTCTTTGTGAAACACCCCCCTGGTCGACAAGGTGAGGTGACGTTCCTATACCTCCTTCACTCCAACTAAAACGCCACCAGAACAACTACAGATGGAAGAAAATATTTCATTGCTCCTGCAGACCTGCCAACCAGTACGATTTAGTTGTATTTCGTACGATTTTTAGAAGCAAATACGACAGTACGATTTCCTCAATAAAATACGATTTTTTTTTTTTTTTTACTATTATTTTTTGTGTGTGTGTGCCATTTTCAATGGTAAAATGCCAATTCTGTCCTGTGAAGTATCCTATAAGCATCTCACATAGGCAATTTGGGGATATTCACTGGTTCATCGAACACACCAGTCGTGACAAAATCATGCATATTCAACCAATGATCCTTAATAAATTTCTTCCTGTATTTAGGAACTGTACAAGGCATTGATCCGCGTAACAGTCCGTGTTTATTTTTAAGAATACAACTTTTGTCAGTAAAATACAACTTTTGGGATTAAAGAATACAGTTTTTGAACTCCAGAGGTTGGCAGGTCTGCAAACTGGTTGGTTAAGAGTCAGTTTTGCGATGTGACCAGTGTATCAGAAGTTATGAAAGGACATAAAAACAGCTGATCTCTGAAAAAAAAGAAAAGGGAAAAAAGCATGGAGAATGCATGTCATCAAAATTCTGAAAACCATCAGGCTTTATGGCAAACCTGTTGGAGTCAAGAAGGTAAGATTACATGTTCAACAGTTATAAGAACAACACAGGTAAACACAAAAGGGATTGGGGTACATGGGTGGGGGTGGCGGGGGGGGGGGGGGGGGGAGGGTTGAGGGGGTAATGCCATCAAGGTGCTAATGATAAAGCTCTATGGTGAACCCGTCAAGGGGAACAAGTAAGATTACACTCCAAGAATTTATAAGGACAGCTGAGAGGGCAATTCAATCATTACAACGTTTTGCTTTGAAGAAGAAGAAAAGCTGAAATAACAGAGACTTTATAGCCTTGTTAAAGTTTGAACAAATGATGATCAACATTGCAACAAGAAAAATATAGACATCTGAAACTATGAAAAATTTCAAATACACTGTACATGTAGGTAAGTCAATAATGTCACTGAGATTAAGTGTCGGACAACCATGTTTTATTCCAACACCCTAATGGTTAAAATAATGAAAGGGACAATTACGAATGAGCAGGAGCTTGTTTCTTTTGAGGGGTTTACAACAACATATCCTTGATGTGTATAGAGTTTAGTACAACCCTGAGGGAAACTATGCTTAGGAGAAAATGGGCGTCATTGATTTTTGATAACGCCATGTTTTATCCATTCGTCAGACTTCTCAAGTTGATGCTTGAATTTTGAATACATATCTTCATCTTTCAATCCCTCAGGCATCGGCCCATCAGAAGAACCTTGACGTTGGAGCAAACATCTTCATCGGTAACCTCGACCCAGAGATTGACGAGAAGCTCCTCTATGACACCTTCAGTGCCTTTGGCGTCATCTTACAAACACCAAAGGTAAATCTTGAACTTGATTTTCAGGAGGGCAAGATATGGACTTGCATGAGATCACCCTGTTGTTTGGCATACAAATGTTAGGGGTTCAAGTACAACGCGTCCAAGTTAATGCCTCGACATTCAGGGGGTCATGAGTGATTTTTTTTTTTTTGGTGGGGGGGGGGGGCATGTATATTGAACCTCTGTATGAATCAAGTCATGTTGTCCCTTTGAGTTGTGGGTATTGCTCGGTTTTCCATGTTATTCATGAAATGCCCAATAACAGATATTTTAACAGGTTTCATTAAGAATGAAGCTACTGTGAATATGTTGACGTTTGGGGTCTTGACTGATTTTTTCGGGGCCCGCATGTACTGAACCCCTGGATGTGCCAAGTGTTGAGCCCTGTTGTGCCAGGAAGTTTCGGGAGCTAATTGATCATCAACATTATTCATAAAATACTAAATATCACATAATTGTAACAGTCAACAAACAAAGAAAAAAATATTTAAAAGTTTTTCTCTTTCCCTTTTTAGATAATGAGGGATGTGGAGTCAGGGAACTCCAAGGGGTACGCTTTCATCAACTTTGCCAGCATTAATAAATAATGGATCATCGTAACGGAATGCTAACAAACAAACGGATAATCATAACATTTTCTCTTTCCCTTTTTAGATTATGAGGGATGTGGAGTCTGGGAACTCCAAGGGGTACGCGTTTTTCAACTTTGCCAGCTTTTATAAATAATGGATCATCGTAACAGAATGCTAACAAACAAACAGAAAATAATTTATTTTCTCTTTTCCTTTCTTTAGATAATGAGGGATGTAGAGTCAGGGAACTCCTAGGGGTACGCTTTCATCAACTTTGCCAGCTTTTATAAATAGTGGATCATCCTATCAGAAAACAAACAAACGAACAGATAATCATAAAGTTTTTTTCCTTTGCTTTCTTTAGATGATGAGGGATGTAGAGTTTGGGAACTCAAAGGGGTACGCGTTCATCAACTTTGCCAGCTTTAATAAATAATGGATCATCGTAACAGAAAACAAAAAAACAAACAGATAATAAAAAAGTTTTTCTCTTTCCCTTTTTAGATAATGAGGGATGTGGAGTCAGGGAACTCCAAGGGGTACGCTTTCATCAACTTAGCCAGCTTTAATAAATAATGGATCATCGTAAAAGAAAATTTTAAAAAAACCAGATAAATAAAATGTTTTCTCTTTCCCTTTCTTTAGATAATGAGGGATGTGGAGTCTGGGAACTCCAAGGGGTACGCTTTCATCAACTTTGCCAGCTTTGAGGCAGCAGATGCAGCCATTGAAGCGATGAACGGACAGTACTTGTGCAACAGGGCCATCACCATCTCGTTTGCTTTCAAGAAAGATTCAAGAGGAGAGAGGCACGGATCAGCAGCAGGTACGGCGATAACATGTTGTTTTAAAGCCCCACTGCACTACTTGTAGCTACTTGCGCCCTCTATATAGCAAAGGATGGCTAATCGGTGCCCGTTGGTCCCCCATGGTCCCCTTTTTCTTATGTTAATTGAGAGCTGAGTTGATGAGATAACCACCTATCCAGTGACCTTTCAAGGTGGTCTAAGTCCTCCTGGCCAAATTAGTACAGAGGGGCTTTAACCCTTTTGCAACAATTTTTATGCCTCCGTTACGAAGTTCCACTTTTTGTGGTTTGGCTCAATAACGTATGATTCAGAGTGCTACAATATACACCAGATACATGAGAAGAAAAGGCATAGATTTCTGGAGAGACTGCATCCATTTTTGTTCAATGACTGCGTTTTACTTGATGCTAGGAGTTTTAAAAAGGAAACAAAATAATTGACATCCTGAAATTGGCAGCATATTGAGAAATTCAAAATCATTGCTTTCAATAAAAAATGTCCATCTAAAAAATGTTTGTCAACATTCTTGCCCGTGTATATTGTTTTCAGAGACATTGCATTTTATTTTATCATATTAGCGATAAATAAAAATATTATTGTTGCAAATTTGAAGAACAATATGTGATCCAATTTAGCCCTCAAGATAAATCCTGTTGTGAAAGGGTTAAGAAGAAACAGATCCTGTTGATGTTGGCTCACCGTGCAGTTTGTTTTAAAAGCTGTTTAGAGGGTATTTAGTTTGTTTTAAATGTTAAGAGTGAATGACCCACTGTCCTGCTGGTGGTAATGTCACTGGAAGCGTAGCTGTAGCTTAAAAGTAAAGATGGAGCTGGTTTCAACTTACAACATTTTCTTTGTTTAATTATTTATTATTATTATTTGTTTGTTTCAGAATGTTATTCAGTATGTTTGATGATATTCATAGAAATGGCGATAAAACTTACCATTGACGGTTACTTTACCATCAATGGCAACTACCATGGTAACAAAACTCAACAGCCAATCAAAATCAAGGTTTCCATGGTAGTTACAATTGATGGCAAAGTTATAATCAATAGTAAGTTTTGATCTCCAGGAAGAAAATCTAAACCATAATTTGATAAAGAAATAAATACCGCTTGTTTCCCACAAAATCTCTCACTCAAAATGTACTTTCTCCCTACAGAACGCCTGCTTGCTGCTCAGAACCCACTCTCTCAGGCAGACCGGCCTCATCAATTGTTTGCCGACGCCCCGCCCACAGCTCAGGCCAATGGTGTAGTCTCGTCCCTGGGACAAGCCCCGCCTCCTCCACCCTCTGGTAAGGGCTGTTCAGATAGTATAGAAGAAATATTTGTATGTGTATGTGTAATAGTAAAATCTTGTAAGGGCTGTTTAGATAGTACAGAAGAAATTGATGTGTGTGTATGTGTAACAGTAAAAAAATTTGATATATTTACAGTTTACAACTAAATTATTCATACCCCTTGTAAATTGTATTTTGTTTTTTGTGTGTTTTGTAACTCAAGAATGAAAGGTGGCCTGGTTGAATTAGGACCTTTGTTGAGCATTTATATAGATGTAGGCTTTAATGCTTCACATTTTCAAGAAACATAAATTGGGACAAATCAATTTTTCACATACTTTAAGTCCCACTGCACTACTTATAGCTACTTGCATCCTCTATATAGCAAACAATGCCTAAGCGGTGACCAATGGTCCCCCACGATCCTCTTTTTCTTATGTTAATTGAGAGCTGATTTGATGAGATAACCACCTGTCAGTGACCTTGCAGGGATGTCTAATCTCTCCTGGCCAATCTAGTGCAGTGGGGCTTTGATGCTTCATATTCTCAAGAAACATAAATCGGGACAAATTAATTTTTCACATACTTTAACAATTACAAATCTTGCAAAGGGTAAGAGTTATTCAGGTGTTAACTGTATATAGTGCAATTACTTGAAAGACTCAGTGCTCTTGTAGGGGTGTGTTGGAATCTCTCATGCAAGTGCTCACAAGCTCCACTGTCCAGGAATTTTTTTTCATCGTGATTTCAATTCATTTTGTCACTGAAACTAAGAAAAAGTGGGTACCCCATTTTATAATCAAGTAAATCGACCTATGTTGAAAAGGTAGTCAAACTGATTATGGAAATCAAAGGACAAAAACGAGCTGTTCTTTTGGCATTAGAACATTTTAGTTCTCTTGGATATGGCATTAATCTTCAATTGCTTATCCCTCTGAGTTGGACTTGAAGTTCTTGGTCAGCAGCTGCTTATCTACGAAGGTGTTCATTGAGGCTTGCTTTCTTTATATTCTAGAGAAAATGAAGTCTGGTTAAAGGGAACGCATCGTTGATTTTTAAAACGAAATATCAGCACAATCTGTTTGACATAAAACATACTTGTAAGTCTATTGGTAGACTTGGGGTTTTCATTGTAAAAGGACAAGTATTTGGTGGTTCTCTTGGTTGTAATGATTCTTATTTTGATAGTAACTTTTATTTGCTCATATCTGCATCATATTTCATGTGCCCAGAGCAAACAGTAAAGCTGGTGATAATGCTTCTAAGGCCTCTGCACCAAGACTGTTGGAATGACCTGCCATGATCTGTCTGCCTGTCTCTTTCATTAGATGTTTTTAAGAAGGCTCTCAAAACTCTCCTATTCAATTATTATCATTAAATTTTGCTCCTTGTAAGTTAATTTGTTTGAACTGTGTGAAGCGCTGTGAAACTATTTAATATGTGTAAGAGTTCTATATAAATGACTTATTTTATTATTATCTTCAATTTCAGGAGGAACGGCAACCAGCAATGTACCAACCAGCAATCCCCTTCCTATGCCCCCTCCCTTCCCCATGCCCCCAGGCATGCCACCCCCAGGTATGCCCCCTCCCGGTATGCCTCCCATGGGTATGCCCCCACCCATCCCCCCACCGGGGATGCCGCCCCCACCCATGCCTCCTCCACCGGTTCCACCACCCGGGGGCATGCCCCACATGGGGCCTGGTGGTATGCCACCCCCTCCGCCCAACATGATGGGCGGGTTACCCCCACCCCCTGTGCCCCCGCCCGATATGAGGGGACCGCCACACAGAGGAATGCATCATGGCCCCCATGGACCATTCCCGCCCCCTCCTCACATGAGACCTCCCCCGATGGGTGGGCCACACCCCCATGGACCGCCGGATAGATTCAGGATGGGACCACCGGGTAAGTTTTTTCATTTCATTTCATTTCAATTTCATTTCATTTATTTTCCATTAAAATTCAAAGTAAAATACATAACAAATGAACAGCAAAATCGATGATCCATCATTTGCTCTAGCGAAAATTGCTCCATTTATCTATTTATTCGGCACTTTCAAGAAATATAACGAGGAAACAATATAAACAAGGTGATTATAAATTTTGAATGACAAAATAATTATACAAATTAAAATTATTGTAGCAATATTCTAAGTGCAAAAGATAGCGGCCAGGGAAAAGGAGAGGAAACTTAAACACTGTATCCCTGATGGTCCCTCCAGACTTAAGTTTGCCAAAGGAATAGAGTTAAGGTTCGGGTTTTATTTGAGTTTACCTTAGGGAATAGGGTCAGGTATAGTTTCTGGTCCTGGGTCAAAGTTTGGAATTTGGTTAATGAAGGAAATTAATGCCTTGCCAAAGGACATAAGTGCCGTGTCGGGGATCGAACCACGACCTTCGAATTTCAAGTCAAGTGCTTAGACCACTCGACTACGACACACATATATATATATCCCTTATTTTTCTGAGGAAGGATGGTCGATATG
The DNA here is from genome assembly GCF_000002235.5 of Strongylocentrotus purpuratus. Lineage (NCBI taxonomy): Eukaryota > Metazoa > Echinodermata > Echinoidea > Camarodonta > Strongylocentrotidae > Strongylocentrotus > Strongylocentrotus purpuratus. The sequence continues at coordinate 15,626,069 of NW_022145601.1, read as the reverse complement.
CTTTTGCATGGCATGGATTACTATTACGTTCCACTTGTTGATATATAAAACAAATAAAATATTTTTATGTTTAGGTTGCTTTTGTGCTATCACGTTAAAAGCTCTGAAGTTAAAATTGTATGCGCATGTAAGACGCATATATCAAACAGAATGTCAGGAACTGAATGATTTTAGAGGATGTTGCGTCATCCTGTGTTTCAACTCTCTCAAAGTAAAGTTTTTCTTCTGAACTGCTATCATATCTCGCCATGAATATATTAACATTACTTGCCGTCTTGCTATAAATTTAGCTGTAGAGTATAGCACAGTGAATAAGCCGGTGTATTTCATGGCATAGTATTTGCCGACGAGAACCATAATAAATTGAAATATAACTTTTTGATAAATTCATTTTTTTTTTTTCATTAACAAAAATCAGTATATCAAATTGTAAGAAAGAAAAAACCTTATGTGAAATTTTCAAATGGTCACGACTCATCAATTATAACACAAATTTTTGGGAAACTCAAGAAGATTCCTTTTCACAAAATGGCTGTCTTCGCCTATTCACAAGAGTTTTATTCGAACCTATCCGGTTTTACTGTACATTTCTACTTTCCGGTCAGTGATATATATATATATATATTTCATATCCTCTTTTACTTTACCTTTTGTACATCTTACGTGAAAGCATGTACAGATCGTAAGATAAATTCAAATTTTTAAACAATATGTTTTTGTTTTGTTTTTTAAATCACAGGACCACATCAAGACAGATATAATATGGGCCCAAGGGGACCACCCCCTCCTTTCAGAGGCCCTCCGAGAGGCCCTCCATTCGGTGGTGAGTATAACATTCCATCTGCAGCCCTTGGTATTTTATGAACAGTCCAGATAATCAATGTAACGCTGCAATTAGGAGGTCACATATATTTCATTGTTCATTGTCGTGGAGCTGTAATTATTTGTCAATGTTGGTATTTAAAACCGTGACTTGATTTTTAAAAAAATGTTTAATTTAAAAAGATCACTCTACCTTGTCTTTCCTGTTCATATACATGTATGTTATGATATAATTTTAATCTGTACTGATAGGAAATTGGTGATTGGAGAATAGTTTAAAAATTAATTTAATGAAATCATTTTGGTGGACCAGCAGAGTTGTTTTTTGTCAAATCAAAATGTTTATACATTTATCAAATTCATAAAATGATTTTCCTTTCCTGGGTTCTCAATCTGTAGCAAATAAAGGGCTCCTACATTATTACTATCATTCCCAGTGTTCTGACAAATATTGCTGGATGCCTCTTTTCAACAAAAATATAGCGTTATGGCTAGTACTGAAATTGGCAGTTAGGAATCGTAATTGGTCCAGTGTTTTTGAAATTTATTTATAGTGTTGCAAAATGACGATGGAGTGATTGTTCTAGGGCATGTGTGCCCCAATTTTACACCCCAAGCACAACTATATTTATCATCATAGTCGTATGATTGCGTGTTGCTGATAACAATTTGTCTTTTCAATTTTTGTTAATTCCCTACCCAGGCCCTCCACACGGCGGACCACACAGGGGACCGCCGCCCCGCATGCCTCCTAGGCCACCCAGATATTAGGACCACTAGCAAGCTATCGTCAAAAGGTCCTGCATTTGGACCGAACCGACTTGAGGACCAGCTACCACTTATCATCATGATTCCTGCATCTAGACATCATGATCTTGTGAATGTTTACCAACCACGCGTTAGGACCAGTTAGAAGCTATTTTTGTGGTTTCTACATCCGGACCTTGTTTCCGATGGACGCAAGTCTGCCAGGTCACCTGCATAATTATAGATACCAGCCATAATTGCAGTTCCTGCATCCAGACTTTGTTACCCGTTTGGCTAAAGTCTCCTATACCTCAAAGATATTAGAACCCGCCTCAACTACCATCATCATCCCTGCATCCCGACCTCAATGTCCAAGTCTTAGAAGAAGAAATCCTTGAACAGGAAGTAAAATAAGATGTGACATACTAACAGGACAGTCATCACCTTGTCCTGTCTTTCATATTCTTATCTTCCAATTACCCATATTGGCCTGAAGGGGACCGTGTCTTGTTATTCTATCAAGCCTCTGAATACACTCAAGAGAACTTCTTGTCACCACGTAAAAGAAGTGCTAATGTTCGACATCTGTGTTCAAAGCTCAAAGGGTCATACATGTATATGAAAAATAGCTTGTAATCACAATATTCTGAGAACGTGTTAAAGGATTACAATCAAACTTGAATTTTAAAATTGCTTCTGTTTTGGTTTGTAAGATCGCTCTATGGCGGAGGCATCATAACATCCATCTAGTTTCTTTCTAATATCTGTAAGACCTTGTCTTACCTTGTCTTCTGATGTTTCCTCAATCGTTTATATTTCTTGCTTGGTTGCAAGATTGAAAGTAATTGATTACACTGGAAAAAATTATGACGAAGGCAGTTCTTACTCGGTTATTCTCATCGGTAATGATAACAACCTTACTGGTCCAAATGCGAAATATGGTTCCATTATACCACAGATGGAAAACCTCCCGAAGTATTCGAGCATATCACTTTACAGGAGCTATGGTATGATCTACATGTATGTAAATAGAATATTGTCACTTTTCTCTCTTTAGAAGATTTTTTTTTTGTTTACTTTTTTCATTCTTAAACTATTTGTTACTGTATCAAAGGATGTAAAGTTTGAATAAATAAATTTGTAAATATACTCCTAGTATGCAGAAAATGTGAATGTGTTGTTTGTTGTGTATCATTTGTAAATACATGTATATTAGTGTTATAAAAGTCAGAAGGATCAACATTTGGATAATAAAGGCAACTGGCTCAGGGCGAAAAGAAATGCTCATGATTGAGCAAATCACCTAGCTTAGGGCCAGATTCATATTAAAAAAGGAAAAAAATATATTTCCACAACAAAATTGGGCTTCCTAGAGGTATATTTTTAAAGGTTGAGCTACCTATAAAGTATAGTGTAAGACAAAAAATATAAAGGAAGGGTTTTTTTTCTTGTTTTTTTTTCTTAATTGTTCGTTTGTTTTTGTGCTTGTTGTGTATTTTTGCTTTACTGCTTTGACTATGAGAATTCAGTTCTTATTCCCAATTGCTCTCACTTTCTATCAATTTGCTATCGCGGTTATCTGTGGTTAAATCTTCCACAAATGTCTAATTATGGTCCTTCTTTTCATGTGGAACTGCAGCACGAAATAAGAGCTTTTTCTCTTTTCATTTCCTTTTCTCATTCAAACAAGACTTTCTAATTTCAACATGTGCATGGAAGATAAATATCCAAATTGATGAGGACACACATTAAAAACCACCTGCCCACTTTCAGCAGAGGGTTATTCACATTAATAGATCAACTTTGGAAGCCACTACTGATGTGAGATGGCAAAAAGCCAATTAATTTGTGATGGTTACTTCATGGAAAACACCCGAGGAAAGGTCGTTTGTTGATCGGAATATAGACTCTTTGATATGCATTCGTGCCCATACATGCATGCCCAATGATCTATTAGAGAGGATAAAATTGACAACAAGTTGCCCTTTGTCGGCTAATATGTGCTGCACATGACAATTGGGAAAGAAATAGTGAACACAAAAATTAACCCAATATTTGATAATTGTTCACTTTCTTGTCCTCTTCCTTTCATCCGAATGTATTTACCTGTAAGTATTCCGATCAGTTTTGTTTTGTCTTCCTTAGTTTGACAAGTTTTCCTGTTATTACCCCCCCCCCCCCCCCAACATGCCTCTCTCTCTCTCTCTCTTTCTTCTTTTTCTTCTTCTTTTCTTCTCTCTCTCCCTTATTTCACTTCTGATCTTGCTCTCTCTCTCTTTCTCTTTCTTTCTCTCTCTATCTCTCTCTCTCTCTCTCTCTCTCTCCCTTTCCCCTCTCTTCTTCCCTTGCCTTTCTTCCTCCCTCCCCCTCTTTCTTTCTCTTCCTTCTCACATTCTTGTACAAACACCCTTTCAGTCTCTCTCTCTCTCTCTCTCTCTCTCTCTTTCCTTCTTTCCCTTTAACTTTATCCTCTTACATGTTTTATCCTACACAAATTATAACATCAATTCTAGTACTCACAATAAAAACAAGTCCTCTCTTTTAACAATGTTTTCAGCCGACGTCATTTATGGCAAAATGCCAATGCACGTTTATTTTTCATTTAAGTAGAATCGTGAGCAAACGGAACTTCAGTTCTATTGATGATATTGTTGTCAACATTTGTGACGAATTTATTACTCTTGGTAAAAAGAACCTTAACAATGAGAACAAAACGCACAAATCTCATTAATTTGGCATCATGCTTGTTAAACCGACGATTATATATTATCATTTCTCATGAGACTGTTGTGGAATTCTTCTTCTTTGTCTTCTCTTTCTTCTTCTACTTGTTCTTCTTCTACTTCTTCTACTACTTCTCCTCCTTATCCTTCTCCTTCCCCACCTAATTTTTCCTTCCTCTTCTCCTTCTTCTCCTCCTCCTCCCTCTCTCCCTCTCCCTCCCTCTCTCTCTCTCCCTCTCCACGTTTCATAGGAAGACTCATGTAATACTGTTGATTATGTAATCAACCAGTATATGTCATTCCCTGTTGCTTCACTCTTCCAAGAAACGAAGCTCATTAAGAATAATAATCAGTACTTGTTATGAATGTTTTTTGGAATGATCAGTAGTTCACAGCTCCCTTTTGTGAATACATATCTAATGAGGGGGATACGATAAGAAGAAATTCGTACGGCTTCATAAGAAGGCCTACTGGTCAAAATGTAAACATCAATACAATTTGAAAGGGCAATTTGTAAAGAGTGACAATAGCCTCTGAAATATTAAAGCGGTGCTTAGGTTGTTGAAATTATCACTTTTTAATATATATAACTCTATTCTGCATAAGAAGAATGATTTAAAGATCAATCCGGCGCAAATGCTCTCTCCAATTTGTCTAACTTTTGATGTATTTTACGGTTGTACTTATCTTTCTTTCTCCATCCCTCCTTCCATTTCTCTCTCTCTCTCCCTTCCACTCCTCTCTCTCTCTCTCTCTCTCTCTCCCTCCCTCTCTCTCTCTCCCTTTCTCTCTCTCCCTCCCCTCTCTCTCTCTCTCTCCCTCTCTCTCCACACTCTCCCTCCCTCTTTCCACCATATTTATTTCATCTCTCCAAGTAATATCGCACTTCATTTTCTCCCTCTCTCTCTCTCTCTCTCTCTCTCTCTCCCTCCCCTCTCTCTCTCTCTCTCCCTCTCTCTCCACACTCTCCCTCCCTCTTTCCACCATATTTCTTTCATCTCTCCAACTAATATCGCACTTCAGTTTTCCCCCTTCTCTCTCTCTCTCTCTCTCTCTCTCTCTCTCTCTCTCATTCCGTCCATCTCTCTTTCGACAATGACATTAATCAATAAATCAGTTCAAGAGTCTGTGGTATGAGGTAGTCAAGACAGTTTTCTTGGTGTTTATTTAATGCAGCTTCATTATATATATATTTTTTTCAAATTATGTGTAACAATATAAACCTCTTGAAACATCAGGTCACTCCAACCCACGAGGCAAAAAAAAAATAACAATAATAATGGATGCATTTCAATTCCTTTGCTCTCCCTCCTCCTCCTCTCCGTCCCAGAAAACAAACAAAAAATCCATATGTAAATTTGCTTGAATAATTATCAGCAGTAGGCAAAAAACACACATGTATTATTACAGAAAGCTATTCATGAATATTCAAATAGGTTACACACATGGCTTATGAATTATTCATGACACGATGAATGAAAACATTTGTACATAAATGTTTGCTTTTGACATAAAGCTACATCACACATTTTTAAAAAAGATGCAATTATTTTAAATTCTCTTTGTTCCAAGCATTTTAAAAGAAAATGCTGAAGAAACAATCTCATCCGAACAAATGGCGTCGCAATATCATCTCCTAAAATCGGTTTCATGGGAAGAGGGCGATGGAAAATCTGAATCCGAGATGGATCTATTGCCTATCACAGCCAGAAAGGCATTAGCTCTGTGTTAAAGTATATACAAGTCAATGCCGTTCTGGCTACAAAAAGACAATACCATCACTACATATCTGCAGTCATAATCCTCATCATTCAGATTCTCCGCTTTAACGACCTTTTGGCACAAACCCGACCCATCATACGTTGGCCTTTCGGTCTTTTCTATACTACTTCAAACCACTCCGAGAGAAATGTCTCTCGGCTACGGTCTATTCTATTTGCAACAATCGGTTCCCAAATGCCTTTTGATTCTCACATTCAGTGCACACACATAGAGAAATCAGTTTCTAACCACTGTACAAAATATCACATTTCGTCTATTTGGAGCCGGAAGGGCGTTAACTCATATACTTCAACACAGAGTTAATGCCCTCCTGGCTCTGAACATACGATTGACTCTTTTATTTTTCTGATTTAAAAGCAAGATTTCTAAAGGCTTTCCATCATGATGTGAGAAATGCTTCAAATTCTTAATCCTAGCTTCCAGCCCCCTTCCCAAACCCCCAATAGCATGTACAACCCCCTTTCCTGTTAGGATCGTCTGCCAAGAGCCAGAAGGGTGTTAAGATGCATCCTTCGACCCTCCTGGCTCTCAGTAGATAGTGTATCCTTACAATATTACTTAGCAATGTCAAATGAATGTCATCCTTTTTAAAGCTCCCCATGAAGCCATTATTTTCCTCTTTTTTTGAGGGGGGAGGGGGTAGGGGTAGGGAGAGCAGTAGTTCATCTCATCCTCCTCTCGAGATATAGCTTCAAGCTCAACAACTTGCGTCAAATCTTTGAATTACACCAAGGAACCTACCCAGAAGCGGCATTTGGCATTGGAAACGAATATGTTGCAAAAACGTACAAGACATTCCGACCTAGTGGATATCTACTGCATAGTCAACACTACAATAACACTTTTCTCCATTTTTCGTTATCAATTTTTAGACATTACATCAGCAGTACATTTTCAGCAATGTACACACACAAAATTCTTTCTGCCCATCGGGTGTTTTCACCTCCACTGCGAGAAATAAACAATAACACTTTGACTATTGTTTGTATCATCATTAAAATTCTGAAAATGATATAATATATATATATATTTTTAAACATATACATATATTTCTGAGACCCTTGTACAGTATCTACATGTACACTTGCATCAGCTTTTAAAACGAGACATGAGAAACACACACACTGTACAAATGGAGAGAATCATGCGCTAGTTACAATAAAAGCATTGATTTTTTAGCATTTCTCAATCTCCTAATCCACATAATTATTCTGTACAAAGCAATACTATTATATATTTACGAAATGTACATACCCATACATGCGTGATTTAGTAGTGCTTTTGGCCGTTTTGACGCACGTGATCACATTTGAACAGTGAGGTTAGTTCCACATATTTTCCATCCTCTGATTAAAAAAAAAATTAAAAATCAGAAATGGGGCCCCTCGTAGGGCACACGCACGCAGACACCCACAAACACACACACACACACTGACCGAGTGGATCTCAAGATGCCTTGCCTTAGCTTTAGCCCAACATGACAACAAACCATGGATTCAAAATAATAGTAGCACCAGTTTTAAATTTGATTCTTTCTTAGATCTCTGTCATGTTTCATGATGCTCAAAGCACTGTAGACAAAGCAAAAAGACTTCGGTATTTTTGTTATGTTTGGCCAGAAAAAATTCAGATAAGTAAATTCCAACTTCAGGTCTTTCCTTTTTCTTTAAAAAAAAAAAGCAACTGAAAAATTGCTACACATGTACAGTTTATTAATGCCCTTGTGAATCTTCATTTAATCATTTCTTTTTGAAATGATTAACTGTTTCTTTCAGCTGGTCCCCTATTTCTGGCAACGACAAAAATACAAATGCATTTCAATTTTCAAGCAGGTCAATATATTTCAAACATAAGACACGTATTCCACACACTAAAATTTATGTTATAATGATGATATAACCAAGCTAAAAGCTAAAGATGCGGGAAGGGGAACTAACGGTCACAAAGCAATTTTAATAAATAAATTCTGATTAAAAATATTTAAAAAATCAATGCTTCCTAGTCTTTCATTCCGAGAAACTGCATAGCCACACACCTGGACTTAATCGATATCTTTTGTTATTGATGGGAGATGGTTTAAATGTAGTTTAATTATTATAAGAGTGTTGGTGTTTTTGTTGAGGCTATAATATTTTAACCAATGTTTAAGAGAGGAAGAATAGTGGCAGAGCAATAAGAAAAGTGTCAAAACTGCCAATTTGAAAGAAACAAAAAAGAGAGGGAATAAATCAATGTTTTTTTTTAATTTTTTGTATCCAAGTCTGGGTGGGCCAAACTCTGTGTAGAGATGGCTCTGGTTTATACCCATGTGCACATTAATCATGATGGTTTCTAACTTTTCTTTGATGGTGGAAACCCATTCTCATATGGCAGAGAAAAATAGAGTCGAGGCAGCCATTCATACCTATAATCACCCATTCCATAAAACTTGAATTCTTAAAATCAAATCCGGGTGAAATTCAAATAGAATCAAATACAAATACAATCCGCCGTAATGCCCATTCAACCCTAAACTGAATACATCTTCTCATGTTCTGATTATCCTACGACCTTTCCACCCCTTTGAATTTGCTGTGGATTTTTGAAGAACAATTCTGTCATTGGCATACCAGTAAACTGTGTGGCTATCTAGTCATAACAGCCTTATCTCGCAACTTTGTTACTCCTTTTATTCGCATTGTTTGGCACTATGCTCTCTACAAGACATGACTTTACAAAAAATGGGGGTATATACCTATACATCAATGTGACCTAAAAAGTATTATATTTTTTTAATAAAATGCAGCATTTTGTAATTTTCACCATGAAAATAAACATACTGACCGAAACAATTTAACTGCACAGTGAATCACGAGCTCCTACTAATTAAACAGCGAAAATGAAAATAAAACAAAATTACAATACATTATATACAAAAGAAAGGACAAGAAATGGTTTTGCCTTTAACATCAAAGCTTTTGTACATTAATTGACATAAATGAGGTATTTTTTTTTTATGAAGATGACTTGTTTACAAGAAAATTAAAAATTGATTGATCAAAATCAAGAATTCATTTATTAGAATAAAAATGCTTTACGTAAAAATTTCAATAAAAGTACCTAGAATGGCCTATTCTAAAAGGTGAACCTACAGAGCATGCATAAAAGTTAAGCCTTATCCACTGCCACATGTCAGCTCTGATCAGAGCCAAACAGTTGTCAACTCTGTGTATGAGGATACAAGTCCTTCTCGCTCTTAAGAGGTGAAATGCTCTACGAGCTTCAACATGAGCTTTGTCGGGCTACTCTTAGCAAAATAACAAAGGTGGCAAAATCTGGAATTGCCCCAAACATTATCACTATTGGTGTGCCTCAGGGGTGTGTATTATCCCCAGTGCTATTTCAACTGTACACAAGTGACTGTGTTAGCACGGAGGCCAATGTGAATACAGTATGAATTTAATTTCAATATTCCAATAGCAAAACAGAAATTATTAGGATCACACCCGACATGGAATCCATACTTGAAATACAGACGAAGAAAGAAAAAAAATCAAACTACCAAAAAGAAGGGGAATGAGAGATAATGGTTCACAAATCACAAGTCAAAATACCTAGCCATAATACTGCTTCACTCTTACGTATATATAGTATATTTCTGTTATCATATATGTTCTATATATATATTTACATGCATGTTGATATATTTATATGTATTTATCCCTGTATCTACATAAAATTCTTTACAAGCAAAATCAGCTTTGCAGACCGTTTCATTATTAGCTCCTTTTCAGACTATGCCAAACATGATAAAATCATAGTCCACTGTAGTACAATATAGGCATAGGAAACATTAGGACACAACAAATATTTGAAAACAATTTCCTCCCTACTCAACAAATTAAAATGCTGATATTTCATTCAAAACATACACACACAAATTCTTCCACAAAAATTGTTTAAACAAACAAACAAACAAAAGAATAAAAATCACAATACCTACTGATTTACTCGTCAAAAAGCTGTTTTGAAAACGACCATCAAATTCCAAATTACAACAAGACTAATAACAAACAACAGCATGGAACAACGATGCTAGTAAACAATAAAAATGAGAATAAAATAATCAAAAATTACCCGTTTTTTATTTCTTTCAATCTATTTCAAAGCAAGGAACCAACACAAATGGTTTCCCTAGCCGTACAAAAACAACAAAAAAGACAGAAAATAAAGAACATTCAGTCTCACCAAAACCATAGTTATTCTTTATCTTCTTCCTGAAAAAGTACTAATTATGTTTCTCTCTTCCTGATATCATATTAGAGCATCTTTCTCTTTTTTTTCTCCACTATTTTGCTTCGATTATGATTATCATTCCTGCCATTCACCTCCAAAGTACATGCCGCACAAATAAAACCTTCTTTATCTCTTTTCAGTACTTAAGAATTTAAAAAAATGCACAAATATAAACAAAAAGGCTTGTCACGATATCATCTTCTCATCTTAGAAATGTCATAGAAATGTGTATCTTTGTCAAGAGAAAATTGATGCAATCTTTGTTGCTTTTTGCCACCATCAATCTATGATTTTGTGATCAATTTGATTGTATACTTAATAAATTTATATATTTATCAGATATTTAAAAGATTTAAGAGATGTTGGTGATTTTTTTTGCAGTTCACATTTCAGACGAATTACCTTCTCTGCAATGAACTTCTATCAATTCACAAAAAACCCAAACAAATTCATGGCATTTAAAAGTTAAAAGCTTGAGCTAAAGATAACAGATGGTTTAAGGCAATAACATCAAACATACAAGAAGCCGTATGAGGTTTCATTCCTTGAAAGAAAGCTACTTCTCTGTCCCCATTTCACTCCCTTCACGAGCAACGTGCGTGAATTCCCGACATTTTTGCGACCCTCTTCTTTTTTTGAAATAAAAGAAGTCTTTTCGTTATTTTGCAACAAAAAGCCACAAAAACACAACAACATAGAGGGAGAGAGGAGTACGACATGGGTTACGAACAAGTTTTTAACAGCAACATATCTTATGGCCCCATTCACACCGGCTACAAAACAGACCCCAAACCGACTATAGACCAAACAAAAGGTTATATCACCACACTAATAGCCAAGAGTCAGTGCGGAGCCAGTTTGGCGGTGTGAAGGGGTATCACCAAACTCGGACACGGAAGAGAAAATAGATTTTTTTTGATTGTCGTGCACTGTTAAGAGGTGATTTTGAGGTTAGCATCAATCAATCTATCAATACTTTTAATAGTTTTTATTCACCTAGTGGAACACAACGTTAATGAGGTATTTTATTGACATTTCAATAGACGTTGAAGCGAAACAAGATTTTTTTTTTCTCCTTAAAATTGTTTTGTAAGGCAAGATAAAAAATATCGCACCAATTTGCCCAAAAACATGAGGTAAAAGTTTTTTGAAGGAAGTTAGGCAATTTCTTTCTTTTTTTTTCAGATTCAAAATGAGAACATATTCCAGCTGCAAATATGAGATTATAATAACAATGAACAAACAATAAAATTCATGCAAAAACGTATCCATAACTCCAACCATCACTATAGAAATATCTGAGTCATTCAACAAACATAAACCAGATAAAATAATATAGAATAGCTGCTTGTCAAATACTCGAAAACTAGCGGACATAAAAAAAATTGTAATTAAAACAAAAAAAATCCTCATTATTGTCTGAATCAAATCATACAATGCTCTGTCATGAATAAAAGTCTGTCAAAGTATTGACAAAGAATTCAAATGTACATCCATGAAAACATATCTAGGAAACAAATATATAATATTCATTGGCAGTGATCTTAGTCTTATACACAAGAATTTTGAAATGCTGGCAACAAAAATCTAAAAAAATTGAATATACATCACATTATGTATATCATATATCTACATATATATATATCTATATATGCTTGTAAATTTGTTATGCATACTTTATTTGCAAAGTAACGGAAACATCTCTGAAACACGTACATGGCTGCGAAGAGAAACGAAAGGGTTGCGATGGCTATAGTGTAACGCAGGGATGAGAAATGGAGTCATCGATATGCAAAATTACAGCGGTCGACTCGAAACGAGTAACGTTTGGCATCTAATTCACACATAGACAGCGTTGACTGTATGTACACGAAGCAGTGGACGTCAATATAAGTGACAAGGGTTTACTACTTCAGACGAGCTAAGAGCGAGGACAGAAATAACTCAGGCACTACGTCTCCTTCACGATGCGGGTTTGTTGGCGCGATATGGACGTAAGCGTTGCCGTGGCGTTACCAGCTTCCTCCGGCGCACAGCTACATTACATCATCCTCTGGATTCACAGACAGACTCTTGGTTTGCGACGACCTGAAACTCTTTCATTGATGCAAACACCGGAGTCCACCACCTTCCCCTGTTCCGATTCAAACCTGCCCGTCAGAGTCCCTCAGGTATAACCTACACCTCACTTTGCGGACACCTAACAACGTCCTCCTTTTTTGATGTCTCTGAAGATTCTTCAATGTCCTCTATTTCTTGCTTCACCACCACTTTCTTCTTTTCCGCCACCTTCTGTGCATCTTTCACATCACCAGAGTCTAAACTACTGTCCCTGTTTGGTGGTGATTGGTCTAATCTCTCTTCCTTCTCCTTCTCTTTCTCCTCCTCCTCTTTCCCCTTCTCTCCATCCTTGGTGGCCTCATCGCCTTTTCCTTTCTGGGACCTCTGCAGATCTCTCCGGAGCTGGTCTCTCTCTTCCTCCAGATCCCTCACTCGATCCTTGAGGTATTCGTTCTGAGATCCCAGGCGTTCATTGTCCCTGCCGATCTCGTTGGACTTCTCGCTTCGTCGGCTCCGGGCCAGCTCCAGGTCTCGCTTGAGGCGCTGGCGTGACTCGTTGGACTCCCGGAGCTTCCTCTCGTACTCGATCCTGACCCGGTCAAGCTCCTTGCGCAGCGAGCGCTTGGATTCCATGGCCTCCCTGATCTTGTCTTTCTTGGTCAGTCTCAAGAACTCCATCTCCTGCAAAGAACGATCAAGCACACAACATGATAAGTTTACGGAACAGTTAGTTATCGCAATGTTCAACAAATCCCTTCTGTTCTTATGAGCTCCTTCTGCATTTTATGAATACTAAAGTAAGATTTCCTTTAGGTGGGGCTCAGCAATAACAGACACAAGAGACACGTGCCCAAAATTCAAGCCCGGACCACTAAAATTTTGAAATTTTTACAAAGGGCTTGTTCATAAAGACCGTAAAAAGTTCAATCCTGACCCCCTTGCACAAAATTTAGTGTGAAGCCCTGCTTAAGATTCTTTTTTACAACTTCTTCACTGATCTTTCAAGAGGTTAAATCACATTTCCATCATTCACTGAAATGGTTATTACTTCCACTCTGGTCTTCATATCTAACCTAACTGTAACCTTAAACCTAAATCTAAACCTAACCAACCCATAAAACTTTGCCAGAGCCAAAGTCAGGTCACCCAAACATCATTATCATAGACACAAAAAACACTGTCTTGGGGTGTCAGAAATTGAAACCAACCGGTAAAACTTTGCCAGAGGCCACAGTCAGGTCACCCAATACACCAACATCATGGACACCAACAAGACTGTCTTGGGCTGCCAGAAGGGTCAAAGGGTCGAAGGGTGAAAGGTCATTGAGAGATTCTTACCTGTTGGAAATTCCTCTTGGCCGCGAGTGCGCCCTGTAACCTCTCCTCCTGCCTGATTCGTATCCTGGCCAGCTCGTGGAGGAGCTTCTCCCGCCCCGCCCTGGTGTCCAGGGCGTCGCTCTCCAGGAGCATCTTCTTGACCATCTCAATCTCCTGCTCCATCGTGCTCTCAGGATGGACTTCAAGGTCTTCTGTAAGGGGTTCAAAGGTCAGAGGTCGGGTTAGGACTAGGCAATTGCATCACGTAATGGTGGGAATACATGTAGTATCTCTATCTCTTTCTGTTTTTTTTTTTATCTTGATCTACTTGTTTCTTTTCTCTTATCATTTCTCTTTCTATCTCTACTTTTATCCCTCCTTCTTTCTTTCTCTCTCTCCCTCCCTCTCTTTCTACCTCTATCTCTCTGTCCTGTTGCTATAATATACTTCTTTCTCTTTCTCCTATGTCCTATATTCCTATCCTTATCTCCATTTTTCTTTTGTACCTCTCTCTTCCAAAAATCTCCCCTCATCTTGTCCACTCCTCCTTTCCTCCAATCTATCTCCCCTTTCTATTTTTCTCCTTCCAATCCTCTCCATCCTATTTCATCTTTCGTATTTTCTTCCTCTCTTCCCTTCCCTCTCCCCGTGTCTATCCTTTCCCTCACTTTCTGTCTCTCTTGCAGCCCCCCCCCCCCCCATCCCCCTCCCCACCTCCTCTGAATCTCCCCTTCCAAGATCCCTCATACCCTTCCTCCTGTACCCTTAACCATTTCCTCTCTGCTTTCCCTTTTCCCCCCTTTCTCTTCCTCTTATTACTCACCGCGCATTCTTCAAGTCATTGCTGCAGTATCTTTCAAAGAATGTTACCCCTTTTCATGTAAATGTTGTCCCATCTAAGCTACCTTTAATACTCACCGCATTTAATGTCTCTTTCTTTCTCTCCATCTGGCGACATCGATTCTTTGGATGATGGTGATAGTTTCAAGGGTGGCGCCAAGGCAACATTGGGTGCAAACTGGCTGTCAAACCTGGGGGGAAAAAGTTTATATTTTAGGGTGTTGTAAAACTATGCCTCACAAACTGTTGCAGTCCTCTTTCTGATGTTCACAATGTCTACAAGATTGAACCAATGTCTGAAACAATGAATAAGTCTAGTTAGATCTCACTTCCAAGAACTATAATAATACTGACCATTTCTTGATACTTTTCTTTCTGTTTGATTGGGGGATGAGCATTGATGTGTTGTAGGTTTGGAACAATATCAATACAGAACGGACAATTTTAAGTTTATTTTCTAATTTGTCCATTATTAAAATAACAGAGCAAAACAAAACATCACAATGTAATTGTTTCTTAGGAAAGGGTAAGGAAGGGAAGTGTTCCGACAATTTTACAGTAGTGACATAGAAACTGTAACGAGTACAGCACCAACTCTCTGTTATACCATCACAAACTTCATTATGAATGGTGACCATTTCTCATGTCTCCCTCCCTACTACATGTAGCAATAAGCATTATACTTACTTGGAAGCTGCAGTGTGGGGCACCACTCTCTCTGGGTTGAGGAGGACTGGAGGTCCCATGCTGAGGTAGGTTGGCATCCCACGGCTGAAGGGCAAAACAAAGAAACAAAAAATGAATACAGATCAGAGGCTGGTTCACACTGGACCAAAAAAATATGGCATAGCTGAGTTCACACTAAACTTTTAACAAGAGGGCTTCAGAAAAACTGTTTCAATTTGGGGTCTGTGTGTGCCAGACCCTTCTATAAATTGTGATTACTTCTTGTTTTTGTTATTTTTGGTGTTTTGTTTTGTTTGTTTGTTTGTTGTTGTTGTGCTTTTTTTTAGGGGGGGGGGGAGGGGGCTCGAGAAGAATTTGAGAGTCTGTGCTTAGCCTTATAGTAGTCCAGTATGTGTTAAGCCCTGCATATGAGCACAGAAATTGCCCAACCCTCAGTTTTACTACACACAAACATGTCTATTTGAATATGTCGTTTTAAGTTGAAACACATAGGTTTTCCCCCCTCTGAACAGGAAAAATCACAGATATTCAAACTGACAGGATCTAAGTTTGAGACCTTATGACACTTGTCTGCTTCTAGCTTTCATCACACCCATTGTTCCTTTCCTTCGGGGAGATTAAAATCATTCCCACAATCCTCTATTCTTTAACCACGCTGCTTCCTCTCCCCGCTTCCTCCCTCCGCAAACACAAAAGCTACTTCTTAACCTTCAAGGTCAATGTGTATTCAGTCCGGACTGAAAACACACATTCAGAATGTACGGGCGTAAACTTGTATGTATGCGGAACGAATGCAAGTAGGCCCATGGCAAATTATGAAGCCTATCTATGTATGTGTATATTCACATCAAGAATTGACTTGCTATTTCTGAAAAGCTTATTATCGGGAATGGAATTAATCATTGGTTCATTGACATACTTGTAGCCAGATTGAAATAGCTGTAAGGAGGTGATCAACCACTTGTTAAGAACTAGAATCATATCAATGATTGTTTGATCTTCACACGACCTCATAAATGTATATGACCATCCATGTAAGGTCACTTTTTATATATACTTGCATCTTACAACTGTCTGTATCTAAAAGGCCAGCCTGAAACTCTTTAATTTCTCAAGCTTGTATTGTCTGTCACGAAGTTGCGCTTGCATGGATTCGGTAAGTAATCGTCTTACACTAGATGGAGATCCTGCATGGCCACTTCCGATAAATACACATCAAAAAAAAACTTATATCCTCCCTTTCTTACGTTTCTACTGATTGTCCAGAGGAGATTAGCGATTTCGCAACGTCCTGATCAATGACCTCGAGGTCAAACCACTATCCTCGCCACAGACGAGAAAGTAACCGTCAGACATCCTGCTATATTAGACTTGAGCAATATTTTTCTACCAACTTTAATAATTGTGACAAACGGTGATGGTTGAAAGGAAATTGTGCTCCGCTCACATGACCTTTTTTGGGAAACCGAAGTCAAAAGAGAAAGTCTTTGGAAGAACCGCCAATCTAAAGACCAGTTTATTCAATAGGTATTGATTTCTATAAAGTGCTATTGTAGGGGCAATGCCTGATACATACTGGCAAGTGGTAAGTGATATGTGATATGTGCCCCAAAATAACATCTTTATCGATGTTATTATTATGACTGATACCACTGCAAGGCCAGGTTCAGACAAGACAAAGTAAACCTGCATCAAAACAAAATTGTGGCAAAATAAAAAACTTTAGGCGAGTGATATGAATAGCAAAGTGCTATAAACTAGTACAGATAAGCTTTAAGACTAGTTTATTCAATATGTATTCATTTCTGTAAAGACTCGAGTGCAAATGTAGGGACAATGCCTGATATATACTGGCGAGTGATATATATATGCCTAAAATAACATCTTTATCATTGTTATTATTATGACTGATACCACTGTGAGGCTTGGTTCAGACATGACAAAGAAAACCGCATCAAAACAAAATTGAGGCTAAATAAAAAATAAAAAATTATGTTCGATTAGGGCGAGTGATATGAATAGCAAAGTGCAACAAAGGCCTCAAAGGTCCGCATACTCTATGACCTACATGTATGTGTTATAACATCAATATTTGTGATGCATCTATCTTATATCACTTTGCCTTTGCCTTTATCTTCAGGTGGTTTACTTTGTCACATTCGAATGAGCCTGTATCGTCTTCATTTCTTACCTGTCTCTGACGAGAACCGTGCCGTGGTCTGGAAGCAGTCCCATCTTACCGCCGCCGCCGCCCTCTTTGTTGAGGATGCTCGGCGACCAGGGACGGAAAGCGGAGGGTCTCTGGAAGGGCGTCGACCCCGGCCATGACGACGTGATGATCGCATCTTTCCCCATCTCGTCGTCGTCTTCCCCTCCTTCTCCTTTGTGTCTCTTGGCATTCCCGTTCTCATCGAGCCCCTGCTGTAAAAGATAAAAAGAAATATAGTTTTGATTAATTAGGGTTGTTTATATCTCTCAGTATGTAGCGCAAATTTCAAGCAATGATTTGAATGAATCTGTTGCCAGATTTAGCCCAATAGACCATCAATATATTATATGACCCTACAATGCAAAGCATAATATATATATGCCAAAGCTATAGATAAATAATCACAGCATTATCATTATTGCCACTATCATTATCATCACCAACATCACAATCTTCATCAACATCATCATTATCATCATCATCGCGACAAAAATGAATAATGGAGAGATATAGAGGGAGAGAGAGAGAGAGAGAGGGAGAAAGAGGGAAGAGAGAAGGCAAAACAGATAACAAAGACCTCCCCCCCTTCACCCTTTCACCTTTTACAATGAGCTAGGACCTGGTATAGTGATATAGAGAGGGTTCACCGAGTGCCCTGCTTTTCAAAGCACTACCGTTTTGAAACACCACGTGGTCCCTCTACAGGATGCCCATGCCGAGAGCAACAAACCCATTCTGTGTACAAAACATTCCATAGCACTATTCATTCAAATAGGCCTACCATTACTTGTTCCATTCAATACAAAATGTAACCATTGCAGTAAGTTAGGAAGCATGTCGACATTGAGGTGATTCACAAATCCAAATGCAATTTGTAGCATTTTCACATGAAAATGTGACTACCGGTACATCTTTAAATGGGTTTCATGGCATTGGAATCCTCCCCCCCCCCTTATCTAGGTATATCCATTTATGGAACTTTCATTTGCATGTTGTACCAAGTGGTACGTGTCAAAGATATGTATGCTGTTTCATTTTTCCAAGAATAATTGCTAACATACATAATTGCATATTTCTTTCTTTGTTTCTGTCAAGAATATTATGATCATCTTGAGGAAGGGATATGAAAGACAACATAAGGAAGGAAACAGAAATTCCCTGGATGTGATTGATGACAAACAGAAACCATAACATATCAATATCAATCTCCTTTGTATACAAACAAACCGTATTGGCAAACAATGCGTGTACGAAAGCATGTCCTACTATGACTGCTTTAATCCATACTGGTAAAACGCTTACACTGCCATCCGATGCATGTATTACCACAGACTCTAGTAGTATGGTGCGTGGGGAACACATAAGGTAAACAGATACCTCATAGAAAAACCTCATAGAATAATGGGTGGATGGCCGCAGAAACATGGAACACTGCCAAGAACACGCTCCAAACAACCGACGATAATAAAGGACCAACAGAAAGAAAGAGAGAGAGAGAAAAGGCCCTGGGTAAATTGCCTGTGAATTTCAAAAGAAATCCCATTATCTTCTTAGCCCTTCTCGGTTTTTCTTCACCTTCCTTCGAGTTCATGAGATCAGAGTCGATAGAGAATGTGAGAAGTAGAATTTAGTCTAGTACCAGAGAGAGGATATTGGATTTCACTTGATTTATCAAGTGATTTGATACACTATCGTTCGTTCTGCTCCAACAATGTCCCATGTACACATTGTATAAAAGCAGAGATAAATCTATTTAAAGATGAACTCGGTCTACAGCGACATACTTCTACCACTCTGCTTTCGAATAGAAAACACCACTGATTTTTGTTTTCCCATACAAATTCACTAATGGGTAGAATTACTTGAAATACCCAGCAAGAAGGAACAAAAAGAGAATGAGCCCAAGGCATGGCAGTTGTTAGTGGTAAAAACAATACCAAGTACCGGTAGTAGGCCTACATGTATATTATGTACACATAAACCATAACCTACACGTGTATGATCAGGGTATAATGAATTTACTGGAGTACATTGTACACCTGGCTCTACACAACAGCTGTCGGTTTACATACAGGCAAATTGCAACACGTTTTAATCAGTCTGTTGCTCGAAAGTGACGTAGGCAACGTCCTAGCAGCACATACAAGCTGATTAATGTGACCTCGTCCTACATTCATTGCATGTTTACCAAGTTTGCGGTATCTCCTGGTATAACATAGCCTTTTCGTCAGTACTTCAGTCTTCAGGCTATTGTTCAAGAACTTCTACCACTTATCCTCCGAATTCAATTCGAGATCGATTCTTGGGAGTGGGATTTCAAAAGCAGAAACTATCCGACCCATCAAGGCATTCTGATTGTGGCTCAGGTTGATATCTTCTTTAATAAATCTTTGCATGCGATATGGACTTGAGGTATGTGAATTTTGTATATTTTTGTAAAGACAGAAATACAAGATTACAAGCAGTATACTTAAAGTTCATTGCAAACTACCTGTTTGAGGGACCCATCGTCTCCTATCTATCTCCTGGATGGATGCCATTGTAACTACAAGGCCTGACAACCTGGACAGCTTGACAAAGGAGACAGATCTCCAAGTTTTTCACTTTAATGATAGCAACCACAACATAGCCAATTTGCTACGCTTCGCAGCCAGATCAATTAATGCACCTTTAAAGCTGTCTGCACTAGTTTGGCCAGGGGGGATTAGACCACCCTGCAAGGTCACTGGACAGGTGGCTATCTCATCGACTCGGCTCTCAATTAGCATAAGTTAAAGAGGATCATGGGGGACCAACGGGCACCGTTTAGGCATTGTTTGCTATATAGAGGGCGCAAGTAGCTATAAGAAGTGAAGTGGGGCTTTAAACCAAAATTGGCAGATACAAGCCCAAAGGTATGTTGTGGAGTTCTGTGAGGTGTTTGGAGAACAGACTAGAGATCAAGCAACAAACATATGCCATCCCTTTTGTTGCTTGTTGCCATCTCTGCCCAAGGTCTCCGGGAGGATCCTAGGGTCTTTCTGGCATCGGAACAACACAAACAGAAAGGCCTGAACGAACGCGACCTGGATGATCCAAACATCATGAAGACATCAATAGTGAAAGACAACATAGTGAATCTCTCGACATGGCATACCATCATGTCAGTGTTTGGCATGCTCTACTTGCACATAGCGCCCCACCCTCCACCCATCCAGGACAACCAGAACAAAGAAACCAACAACAACAAAACAAAAAGACATACGTACACACTGAGCAACCTATCTGGGATTTCAATTAAATTGTGAGCCTATACTAGAGGGTATTAAAAGTATTCCATTCTCAATTTAGCACCCCATCCACAAAGAATCCGGAAAAACTAAAATGAACATACCAAACTAAACTAGAAGAAAAAGAATTAAACAATGAGCAACATATCTGGAGTTTCAATTAAATTGTGAGCTAGTCCTCAGCATATACAATAGGGTATTTAAAAGTTTCCATCCTCAATTTAGCACCCCATCCACAAAGAATCTGGAAAAATTAAAAGTACAAACATACCAAACTAAACTAGAAGAAAAGATGAAAACACTGAGCAACATTATCTAGGATTTAAAGTAATCCATACCTCTTTCATCCACTATTGAAAGATTTTGTACAAATTTTGTATTAGTGAATATAAGATACATTACTATTACTATTCTAAAGTTACTATTAGTATCAAAGTATCGATCTACCCACACACAAAATTAGAAAGACATATTAAAGGTATTTATTTGTTTCTTTTGTAAAACACTGTAAATTTTTTTAAATCTCTAATGCACTTGGTTTGTACAGACCATTTACCTACAAAGCGATCTCACAGAGCTTTTAAAAGGTTCAGTTGCATTAGAAAGTGCTTTAAAAGAGAAAATATTGATATCAATTTGATAAAACGGTTTGCTGGGGAGGACAAACATAATAAGAAAGATTTCAGTTTGTATTCCCTGTTTCACGATTACTCCTAGAATATTCATATAGAACAGTCTTTGGCATATCATGATAGGAAGCACGTCCCACACAAACGATGATGCATTTTGAAAGATATCATCTGAAGCCGAACGCAGATTATATGAAGTCGAAGTTACAATGACTGGATGTAACCCTAAATAAGTAAAGCATCTTGAGATTGCTTTTTCACTCTTTCTCTCTCTGTCTGTCTGTCTCTGTCTCTCTTTCTCTCTGTCTCTTTCTCTCTCCTCTTTTTCGCCCCTATCCTCTTCTTTCTCTACCCTCTCCCCTTCACTTTCACTTTCTCTCTCTCTATCTCTATCTCTCTCTCTCTCTCTAACTCTACCCCCTAATCTCCATCTCCCCTTCCTTCACATGACGTGGGCATTGTATCCTCCTCCTTCCCCACCACCTTCAGGATAAGAAAGGCCATTATATATCAGTAAATGTGGGTAACGGTGACATTTTCCAAAGGCCACAGATAATCCATCCCTGGTATCGAAAACGGGCGTAATTGCAATGTTAAAGCCTATCAGCACGTATGTCGGTTAAAGAAATCAATATCATCAACAGGGGTTGCTCAAAAGTGGGTGAATCCAGCTGTCATTAGTGTCGTTAGTCTTATAGGAATACTTAAAGATAAAAGCCTGGTAACGGAACATCCAGCATTCAGACCAGGCAACAATTGCTCCACAGTCATAATCCTAAATATACCAAAATAATTCATCACAGAACAGCAGGTATTCCACTTGTATTGTAACCAGGATCTACTGTACACAAGCCATTCACCTGAGGTTGACCTCGGATGACCTTCGATGACCCCTGCACTGACCATTGAGAGAAAGAGTTTGGGTTGCCCTCACATGACCCTGCTATCAGGTTCTAATGACCCTCAAGGGATGGTCAGGCAGGTAAACATTGACCCTTTCTCTGTAAACTTTGACACCTGTTTACCTTACTATTTATAGAGCTCTAACTTCCCCCCCCCCCCCTCCTCTTCCTCCCCCCCCCCCCTCCCCTCCTTCTCTCTATCCTCTATCCTCCCTCTGATTATTCTGAAAAGCCCTTTAACAAAGGCCTAGATAGGTGTATGCCCTGCATGAGTGTTCTACAGACTTCTACATGTGGGTCTACATATGCCCAAAAAACCTTCCCCCCCCCCCCCTTTTTTTTTTTAAATTTTCCAATGTAAGAAATAGTAATAGAAGTGGGCTTGGCAAACAGGAAAAAGGAGGTCTGCGTAGTGCGTAAAGGTCATATATTTGCTTTCAGCTAGAGAGGTCAAAAGTTTGTTAATACCAGCCCACTGTAAATCATAATCTCAACAATATGGCACTAGCAATGCTCAGCCACTCATGAAATACATGTAGTACC
The DNA here is from genome assembly GCF_000002235.5 of Strongylocentrotus purpuratus. Lineage (NCBI taxonomy): Eukaryota > Metazoa > Echinodermata > Echinoidea > Camarodonta > Strongylocentrotidae > Strongylocentrotus > Strongylocentrotus purpuratus. The sequence continues at coordinate 15,603,263 of NW_022145601.1, read as the reverse complement.
GCAAGTACAGGTATAGATGGCTTCAACAACCACTTGAAAATGACACGGGTATCTTTCCACGTTTAAATCCAATATGGAGGGATTTTTTATCACCAGAAGTGATGGAAACTGCGCACCGCATGGTTACATGTAGGCCTACACTTGAGGCTTGAGCTTTAATTCATTTCATCAAAAATGAGGTTGAATTAATCATGTCCAGCAGGCCTTATGGTTGCCTTTTTGTTTTTGTTATGGTCACTGTCGATCCCAACTAGATTGTTCGATAAAGTTCAAAAGTTGTATCTAATTATACTGGCATTTATTTGAATTGATTACCAGGCCTTGAATGTTCTATAGCATTTAAGCAGAACAACAGATAATTTCTCCATATTCTGAACAATATTCCAAACAAATACAACATTTTTGAGAATAGATCATAAACCTTGAAAACCATAAATTGGCAGTATGCTTCCAGAGAAATAATCTGCCTCCATGTCGCTCCACCTATGCTAGAAAACAAACGCAAAAAGAAAACGTTGAAACCCTCCCTTTTTCTTTTTTTACCTCCTCCTGTTGGGACACCCACCGTGCCACTTTCAATTTCTTGCTGCAGGGATCGAAGGTCATCCCCAGGTCACTCCCAGGTCATTCCCAGGTCACCTACACCTCAACAAGCTTCCGGCTAGGGGTGGGAGGATGAGTGAACGTAGGGACCTAGATCCAAACATTCATGAACAACCAACGCAAGCACAAGTAGATTTGTTTCGTTTGCGCAATGCATATAGACACCCCTACATATTATGCACCCTAAAACATAATGAATGTTACTATTGCTATTTTCAAAAGTTGCTTGAATTGTGTATAGTGTTACTGTGTATATCAAAAGGGAAAATTTTCTATTTAGTACAAATGCATATAATGACAGAAATGTAGACATGCCACTTAACTATCACAGTGTAAGGGAGTTAGTTTGTGAATTTGCAGGTTATTGAAGCACAAGCTTACATGCAGGTACTGTTATAATAGAGCAATCCTAGTTTGAGATAAATCAACCCTCAATTCTGCAAAAACATCTCTTGACCTCACGGTTTTGATGGCTTTAAAAGATTGCAGCCAGTACAATTAACGAGAGTTCCCAGAAATACCAAAAAACAAAAGTCTAGGCATAGAGATTGCATGCGTATCACACTACGTCCATGTTTATGTTGATGTGCATACTACAGTATAGCTGTCTGTCTGTATGTCTGGCTGTCTGTCTGTCTGTGTGTGCCTCTTTTCTCTTTAGCAGAGCCATATCTCCAATATCTCTACAAACCTGCCTTTTAAATTAACAAGGTCGCTGAAAAAAAATTGACATCGAAGCCCACTACAATACTCTCTATTCTCCACTGTTCTTCATCCCCTACTGCTAAATGCAACACTCTCGGCTTCTCGTACAATTTGTCGGTGTTATTTTTAACTGACGAACTCATACAGTGGTATATATGACGGAGTCATCGGTTCATATTATAATTAAGCCAATGGATTGATCAATCCTTATTGATTCATTCCTACTCCCCAATATGCCAAGTCCATTACCTCAACTATACCTTAACCCGACCTGCTTTCCTCCCTCCCTCCTCTCCCTCCCTCTCTCTCTCTCTCTCTCTCTTCCTCTCTCACTCTCTCTCTCTCTCTCTCTCTCTCTTCCTCTCTCACTCTCTCTCTCTCTGGCTGGCAAGGCTAATGAATAATGAAGGATCACATGCAAGCAATGGAAGCACAAACTCTGTCCTTTCCATCTCCACCAGCAGCACAGCACAAGGAAAAATACTCCCGCCATCCACCTTAATTTAAAGGTACGCAATAACCAAGAAAATATCTTGTATGTACACTTTCGCACGCAAAGCTGGTTGGAATGGAAGCTAAAATAACCTACAATAAATACATCCAAACGGGTTATAATCTTGACTTAATTAAACATCCTGATATTGGTACATGAAGGCACATAAATAATATATCCTCTGAATGTATTAAAGATTGAGTCAGGGGCTGTGAAGAAGCAAATGCATAGGTATAATTTTAGCTTGGAAAGAAGACTATGTGGAGGCGCATGCTAAGATTCAAGGCAGCAACACAGTACCGAACCTGGTATCTGCATACTTTCACGTCTGACCTCCGACCTTATAAAGTTAGCCAACAGAGAAGGTCCATTTATACCACTACATAGGCCTACATGTATGAGTGTACATAATTTCTCACAACATTGTAATGGATTCCCTTACTCATATCCTTAATTTTTAATATGGTTTATTCGGGTGGAATCAGTCATAGAGATCAGTGCTTTCTTGTAAGTATCTTTAATGTTAAGTACCATTTTGTTAGAGACACATTGAACAAAAAATGGTCTCATTTATCAATATATGACTACCGTAACACAAAAAGGCCATTCAGATGAGTTAAAGCTGTACATCATCATGAACTTTGAAGCGATTTAAACATTGCCTTGACCACAAAAGCTTGTTCTAGCATAGACGTAATTGTATTACGTCTATGGTTCTAGGCCTTTACATATTTTTCTAAAACGAAATGTTTTGGTATACAGCCGAGTAGTGTTACTAATGTACTCTGCTGGACATCAAGTTGGTGCTTTACCACAAAGCCTGCAGATGATACTTTCTTTCTCTGAAAATGTGTCCACTTTGATGAGTCATTAGATTTACTCAGAATATTTGTCATTGTCAAGACTATGATGTGAAGTAACATGTCAAGTTTCATTATCCAGCACATTTTCATAAAATTTTCAGGGCTTGTTCTGAACAAGTTAGCTTTGTTCAGTATTTACGTCTTGTTAAATCATTAGATTTACTTGGAATACTTGTCATTTTTATGATTATGATATAAAAAGGCATGACAAGTTTCCTTATCTGGCACATTTTCATAAAATTGTCAGGCCTTGTTCGGAACAAGTTCGCTTTGTTCGGTAATCATTAGATTTACTCAGAAAACTTGTTATGATGATTATGATATGAAGAAGCATGTCAAATTTCCTTATCTGGCACATTTTCATATATTGTTCAGGCCTTTTTCTGAACACTTTCGCTTTGTTCAGTATTTCCTTGATAGACATACCTTCCAAAATAATTCACTTTATTCCCTAAAACCTCAGTCACACCTACATGTACAAGCAAACTCTAAACGAATCGATAAGTTCACCATTCAGGGTTATATGAAGTGGGTCATTTTTTTTATTGGTCTGCTGTTGGTTTTTCGTCAATGCCTTTGCTGTGTGCTTTGCTGAATGTTTTCTTTAAACAAAAGTCATGCAGCTGTACATAATACAACCTTTCATTAAAATATTTTATCATAGTATTAGTATGCCATGTTCAATGGTGCCCAGTCATAAACCTTGGCCAACTTGGGGGGTCATTCCAAACATAGGCCCTGCCATCAAGGCAAGGTTAAAAATAGCTTCCCATTTTCTGCTCCGCTTGCGCTCAATGGTGTCATGAAAACCTGCGAGCAAATAGAAATGGCCCACGGAGACAGTTATTATGAAATTGGTAAATTCTGGCTCGCAAGATGTATGAGACCCCCTAGCTTCTTCATTTAACGGTCATAACCCCCAATACATCGTGAAAAAATGGGTGATTGGTTTTTATTGATATCATGTTTGCTTAAAGTTATTGCACGCTTTTACTGAAGTGATAGAATACTTCATAAAGTTGACTATTTCATTCATGAATATAACAACAACATTAGAGAATTTCTAACGGCAATCATTTTGATTTTGTGAAGTATTATACTAAATTTCTTTCACCACGCACCAAGTGATTGATGGCATATTTGTGTCTGGCTTCAAAGACTATGGAACAGCAGTAGATAGTTTCAAAGCATGATGTAAAAGAGAGGGGGGCTGGTTAAGTAATGGATCAGCAGATAGTTTCAAGCATGATGTAAAGGAGAGGGGGGCTGGTTAAGTAATGGATCAGCCACAGTGGGTCACATGACTCCTCATAAACCCTGGCCCAGTGACATTGGACCTCTATGGAACCCAGAAAAAGGCAAAGATCACAACCGAAAATAACATCGCAAAAACCCAGGAATGTTGGATGTGTTTCCGAGGATTGCGGGAAAGATCATGGCCCTCATTGGGTGGAACAGAGGGAATGCTGAAAGCTGGAGTTATGAAAAAGAAAAAGAAGCAGCAGCAGTAGAAGCCCTTTTCTCGGTTTTCTCTGCAGGAATACCACTGCATTGGAATTCCCATGGCGACCTCCAGTTGTGATGCCATCATACAGTTAGAATAATAATAACAAATACAACATTTTGTCTGTTCAAACTTCAAGTCCAGAGGGGTGATAATCCTCTGTATTGAAGAAAATGAGATAAGGCCCTTCTAACTCCAAACAGACTCTGTATTAAAGTACATGAGGTATTAACGCCCTTCTGGCTGCAAACAGAGAATTCATAACGTGCCCTCGATCTAGTACACTTCAACAATCTTGACATCAGATGACAAACTTGTTATGTCAGTAAAAACACTGAGAGAAACTAGATATTGTTGTGAAGTTCATGAAAAATAAACTGCTGCTCTTGTTTGTTTTGCTGTTATTATGCAAACAGTTTCAAGAGGGCAAAAAGGGCGAATTTTTCTGTTTCAACTTTTAATTTATTGATACGGTTTGAAAGGTTTCGACCTGTAAATCTATAAGCCAGCGTGGATAAAGCTCCATATTTTGAAGCCTGGTAATTTGAAATATCAGAGTAATGGTATAATACCTTACAATACACAGATATTCATGTGTATTTATAGATTTTTTTGTTATATAATTATTATGTATTTACACCATCAACTAATGAGGAGAGCCTCCTACAGAAACTCTTTTTTTTCTTTTTTGGTAATTCCCAGGCATGAGTTGATGGCTTTTTTGTCTGTTATTGGATTTATTATTGTAATACTGAAATATGAAATATATAAAAAGCATATTCAGATGGTAATGACAAAACTTCTACAATAGTAATCTATTTCTGCCAAGTTGCCCACGCAGTTGTAGTAAACACGAGAAAGGGAAAAACCCGAGATTTACCAGAATTAGAACTTGATATCTTAAGCTGACCATTATATTTAAAAATGTAAATCCAATGGGAAAACTTGGACATGATGGATTGCTCTGGAAGCTGGGAAAACACTGCACGGTAAACAACAGATATATGTGGTACCTGGGCTGTATGATGATATGCTCATATTTGTTTTGGTCCAGATATCTTTCCGCTGGCACCTGGCCAAAGCACTTGGGGTGGGGGTGGGGTGGGGGGTAGGAAGGGGGTGGGCAGGCTGTATTTGATCGAAGCCTGTGAGCAAATAGAACTTGTAGATAACAATGGTAGATGTTTTCATTCCGTTTGTTCAATTTCAGTATTTGATGACTGGATATTTCTGAGGGAGGGAAATAACCAACATTCACAGCTTATATCTCCTTTGTGATGTAATATAAAAAGACTACCGGTATTCCTATCATGACCCTTTTCATGATTTTACAATTTACAGCAGGCTTCAGCCAACACTTCATTTAAATAGGGCCTAACTGTTCAGGAGATACATCAATCACAAGAAATTCTTTTTGAAAAGACTGAGAACTATAGAGATAGAGAGCAGAAAAGACACATGGGTTAGAGTAAGAGAGAGAAAACAGAGAGAAACATTAAGAGAACATGAGAAAATGAGGAGAGAAAGGAGAAGAGGAGAGGGGATAGTAGAAAGAGAATGGGAGAGTATACGAGAGGTAAAGGAAGCAAGTCAGTGCAACCAGGGAATATATACAGAGAAAACCACATCCCTAGACAGGATATCATAAAAGTGGTAGCAAAACCCAGACTAGTATGTCAGCCCTGCACAGCACATCTGGTCGGCAAGTAGCACGAGGAAACATACTCCCTCTGTCGTAACAACATTGTCTAGACTGCAGACATTGGGAACGCTAGCTAGACTTCTGCGGTCTCCGTTTGTGTACATGTGGGTCATTGAGATAACCGGTCGAGATCTGTATCGCGGAAGCGACCTACAATTGGACGAGGTTCACGTGACGATTACGACACCTCTCACCGGCGCTTCTCATGAAATTTCATGTTTTCGATCTGATCCTTATCTCGAGAGAAAATGAGGGTACCTAAACGGGCGTGGCACGCATGAAAGTGAGACTGGATGAAAAAATGGTTTTTGTTTGTTCTTTTTTAAATAAAATCTCATTATCTCTCAACATGTCATTTCAACACTAGATTCAAATTCAATTTCTAAGAAACTATGCAATTAATCAAATAAGGAATATGCTGCCAAAGCAGATATTTAGCAGACACAAATATATATGTGCCTCTCTTTTACCTGCATCAGATAATTAAGCTATATGATAACAATGATTATTTAAGTTCCTATTGAGGAAACCACGAAAAGGGGGTGTGTATGTTGGAGGAAATAATACATATCTGAAACAATACAGATTTCAATTGAAGAGGAAAACAATGCTGGGCAGGACTACCACGGATCAAGATAGACTTTGCCCCTTGGACGAGAGAAATACTTCTCAAACCATGTAAACACTCGATACACAGAGATGATCAATAACTGTCATGTGATTGTTCATTTACTCAAGACAAAACTTGGATGGTTTAAAGTAGGTGGGTTAATGCACAAGACGTGTAGAGGACGAAATTGACAACACATAAAAAGGGTAGAGTGTTCAAACGTAGATACGAGCACTGCAATCCTTGCTATCGAAATCAAGCTGGCATTTGCAAGAATATACAAATTCAGGACAGGCACAAACCAGAAAGACAGAGAGACAGACAGACAGGAGAGAGAGAGAGAGAGAGAGAGAGAGAGAGAGAGAGAGAGAGAAAGAGAGACTAAGAGAAAAGGAGAGAGAGGGCGAGAAATTAACCGAAAAATAGACAGACAGACAGACAGTCAGTCAGGGATGACAAATATTCATATTTCTGTCCACTATTTAGAGAGCTAGACGACCGACCGATGGCAGAAAATATAGGTCAACAACATCAATTCCAGCGTGAAATCCGACACCTGGACTGCCCCATCGACCGAAGGAGACAGACTGTGTGTAAACTGACCAATTGGACGGTCACTGCCATGATTAAAGGAGGTCAAGGAAAACTGACATCACAGCTTAAAGGGGACAGCATGCCCAATAGACAATTTGTTAATTTGACGCTGATTGCCTTTAATGTTGTGACACGAGAGATGTCTGCAGGCACAGACACTAATTTGACACTTAACCACAATTTCTAAAGCCTTGAGCAGAGCCTAGCTCTGTCAACGTCAGTCTCTTGTCAGGGCACTCCAGTACAGAGCCTATGCAGTATGCCATCAACGTAGTCTCACTGTGCAGACACCGTTACGCACAGCGTCTAACCTTGTGATGAGGGTTTGAGCCTGCAAACTAACATGAGGGCCGCAGCAATCGATGCTTCATCAAATGGAATACTTGATCAATATTGACAAAATTCAGACGAATAATGGAACAATAAGTGAACCCATGTATTGGCAATACAGTAAACTCAACACAGACTACTCTAAACCTGTGTGGCACTTTAAGAAATGAAATACTTGACCAAAATTAACATGCATAGCACATCCAAAGAACTACAGACACCAAAAAATCTATCAACTTGAAATACGCTGAACTGGACGCAGGACGGTTCAAACCTGAGTGGCCCTTTAAATGTCAATATATCCATCTGGCCTTTCTAAGTTGATAAACAGGCTGGGTTCAACTGCAGCCACAGACATTACAATTGGATTTCTTGCTATGCTGCCAATGACAGTAATATTAGCTTTTCCATCAACATATTATTAGAGTGAGGAGGGGAGGGGAGAGGAGGGGATGTTATGGTGGTGCGCTACAATCTTGTCTAGCATAGCATGTGCTATAGGCTTACATGACTGGAGAGAGAAAACAAATCTGGTAAAATGCATTTTGAAATGGTTGGAAGGTTCAACTCTAAAATGTGTCCCTTATACATCCGATTAATATGGAATCGTATTAGTGATCATAATAAAGATTAAATGTATATCTCTAGCCTTAATTTTCTTGTGCAACCAAAGCTTTAGCTGGTAGGGGGTGGTGTAATCTTTGGATATACTTAAGTGTTTGATTGTTAGTAATCTGTAACATATGATGCATAATACCTAAGCTCTGCATCCATATATTTTATTCAACAAAATTATTATCTTTTACTTCTAGTGTTCAGTGGTTAAAACAGTATTTGCCTTTTTTAATACTTTTGACAGAAGATAAAGAGAAGGAGTACTTTTTTTCATCCATAATTCTTTCTACTCCACAATCTAGGGTTCTTAACTTATCTTCAAAGCCACTTCCTATCCTAAACCTGGAGCATTATCTGAAGACTGAAGCATTAGTAGTTTAGCAAAAACTAATTGGAAAAACACAAAGGATGAAAAACAAGAGATTTGTGTTCAGGTTTAAAAATAAGGTGATTGCCCTTGCTTTCTATTTTCCTAAACCCCCCCACCCTCCCCCCCCCCCCTCCCCCCCCCCCCCTCCCCCTCCTTTCCAATCAGGCTGTCTAGCCAGCGAAATTAACCATTCTTGAAAGCTTTCGCCATTCAAATGGTCAAGCGTGGGATAGGATGGACAATAGAAAGGCTCTGACCATTGATGTCCTCCTGTGAGTGGTCAAGTGTAACTGCACAAGTAGTTTAGAAATAAAGACCCTTTTACGTTTTGAGGCAAAAAAAGAAATGCAAGTTTGTGTTTCAGCACCATTTAATAGCAGCCTTAGCCCTGTAATATAACATAGGAATTTAAATTGTATGCATTCCCCCCCCCCCCAGAAAATGATATAAATAATTGTATCTCCTTCTACTAAATCAAATTGTCATGATCAATATTTAGTAACTTGCAATCAATGTTATTTTACAGAAAGATAGAATCCTAGTAAGATCAAAACAATTGTAGCTTGGTAAAGTGGCAATTTACAACTGATTTAATACCCCATTCACAGTGGCCTCAAACACCGCGACAGCAGCGGGACTGTCCCGCTGCTGTCGCGGTGTTGTCTTCAGTGTGAAGGCTCGGACCCGTTATAAACTATCGCGGGATAACACCGCCTCGCGATAACGCCGCGACAAACTATCGCTAGGTTCGCCTAGCTACAGCAGCGGGACAGTCCCGCTGCTGTCGCGGTGTTTACTCAGTGTGAAGGCTCTCCGCTATAACACCGCGACAAACACGTGTGATTTGTTTACTTACCTATCACTGACCTCTTTTCTCCAGCAATGGGGAACATAAAGTGAAATAGAAATAAAGTAACCAGTGGATTCAAATTGATTTTATTATTATGTAGATATTATAATTATCCAAATAAAAATATTTCACACAAAAATGCTAGTTTTTTAAAAAGTAATATGATCGATAAAAGTATAGATAGATCCATAGCTAAATCGAGCTAGCTACATGAGGAAGAGTGTGTAAAGTACAGCTAGCGCGCGCAATTTCAAGCAATCGAAAACCCCGCGCTGAAGTATTTCCGGTCATATCGGGGTCACTCGCGGGTCATGAGCCATGCATACACGCGTTTGTTACGGAGGTAATAAAAATCACCCGCTGCAGCGTGAATGGGTACATGATATTTATCCCGCTGCTGCAGCGGGATAACTTTTCTACTGTGAATGCATTTGTAGCAGTGTTATGGCGGTGTCGCCGCTCCGCTACAACGCCGCTACAAATTTCAAAACCACTGTGAATGGGGTATAAGACAATTTAAATGTTACAGTGCCTGGTTATATTTTGCCCCCACCTCAAAGAAAGATCCCCCCCCCCCCCCCCCGCCCCTTATCAATTTCTTGATATGCCACTGTATGTAGTGTTTACCCAAGAGCATATTGGCCCAAAGATGATCAATGACCTCTAGAAGGAGTCTGCTTTCAGAGACTAATCGCAGACAAAGCAATACAACAAGGGAATCGAGAATTGTATGGGATGGGTAAAGAAGAAACACCTCCCTGCCTGCCTGGGCCAGGATGAGGTACTTCAACAAAAGCACAGACAGTAGCTTTTGTATATGGGTTCAGGTGTGCAAATCTGCTTAACTTTTTAATGAATCGGCCAGAAGTTCAAAAAGATAAGCTGGACCTCATTAAATATAGAAAACCTCATTAAATATAGAAAGACATAGGGAGGCCTAATGATCTAAACTGGGGAGTATGAGGATGTTGTTAGTGTGAGTTAATTATGTAGAAGACACTAATTGTACAGTAATGATGTACACCAGGCTTGGGTGTGTGATTTGTCACACTTAGGCTTGGATGAGACACAATAGAAACTGTTTCTTTAGAATCATCATAGTACCCCATTGGCTACCTACTTCTCCCATTCCTCGACGTGTAATACAGGAACTTCCGAATTCTAATGGGCATTAGGTAAACAGAGTCTGCAAAACCATTACAATTGCTGGCTAGAAGTCCTGGCAATCTGCCAGTAACTACCAGAAAAGCAGTTTTTTCTGGAAACAACTGTCCTTACTTTTTACAGTCTATCAATGATTTATCTTACCAAGGAATCTGGAAAGGGGGGGGGGTGACAAGCCATTTTGTATTTACAATGTGATGTAATAGTCTCGTCATCATATCTTTACTTTGTTAGAACTGGGTCAGGGTATAAGCCGTTGTCCCAAAGCTATTGTGTAGCAGACAGCCAATGGTATGGATTGGCGATTAAAAATGGAATTTTGTTTACATGTCTTCTATTTGGAATATTTGCATTTCCAAATGCACTTTGAACAATGTCTAGCTATCCGCAGATTAACACTGCAGAAATATCAGCAACGGTAATGCCCAAATCACACCAAAAAAAGATGATGCTAGACAGTTCCTAGTATCATGACATGTTGGCAAAGTTATTGAAAAATTGTGGGGTCGTTGTAGTAGTTGCTTGGGGTACTACGCGAATGGGGTAGGGTGGTAAAGCTTGCAAGCTAGTGGTAGTGTTGCAGTAGAAGTTGTAGATGGTAATGGTGGGTGGTAGTTCGCAAATTAAAGAGCGTTATTTTCATGCAAGCAAGCTTGAAAAGTAGCCCCCGAAATTTTTAAAGTATATTTTGCCCTGCACTGCACAACTATATCTTTCTTGACTTCTTCCTTTTCCTCCTTTGTCTCCTCTTTATTTTCTTTCCAATACTCAAAGCGTTGTGTCGATGGGAGATTTGGTCATGCATTAATTTCAAGATAACATAAAGGGTGTAATTTTTGTATATTAAATATTTTTGTAGAATGTTCTTTATGTTTGCAACCACTGGAAACGGAGCAGAAGGCTTTCTGCCACGATTATTAATAACATTTTTGGTTGCTGGCATTCCAGTGATTGTATTTTCTTTAAAATGCAAGCCCGAAAGTGAGAACCTATTCACAACACAGCAGAGATGTACTACCAATGTGAAGAGTCACATAGACACCAACCACCTTTCTAGATCTTATATTTTTGTTGTGAAAGGGGCATTATGTAATCAACCTTAGCCATGAAGCTCTACAATGCAAAGAGATTATACCATAAAAAAGGGAGGTGTGTCCCTCAGTACAGCCACTTATCAGCAAACAGAGACTGCCAGCCAAAACACACATGACTGGGCCAAAGTCCTGTGAATAATGAATGGGCTTGATCACTTTGTAGGCAGACATGGACAAACTGCGAAATGAATAAGGGCAAGGTTGCAGCCTTTAAAGCCCCACTGCACTACTTGTAGCGACTTGCGCCCTCTATATAGCAAACAATCCTTAAACGGTGCCCATTGGTCCCCCATAGTCATCTTTTTCTTATGTTAATTGAGAGCTGATCTGATGAGATAACCACCTGCCAGTGACCATGAGGTAGGTCCAATCCCTCCTGGCCAAACTACTGCAAATAAGCTTTCTAGACAGGTCCTACAATGCACATTACCTTCTAGAAGGAGTCAATATGGTTGACCACTATAGACAGGTGGCCATAAAAGAGAGGTGGCCACTAAGGCAGGTTCAACTTTGCTTCATTTCACATTTCCCTACTCTCTAAATAAAATTGAGTGATCACAGACATCATTCCTCTGGAGAGTGAAAATGTAGTGAAAATAGAGTGAACATTTACTCTTTCCTTCTAAGAGAGCACTCTAAAGTCAATCAATATTCACTCCTAAACAAGTGATCACTGCTGTCACTCCCAAGAATGTGAAAATAGAGTGAAAATTCACTCTCTTTTTTTGGCGAGTATTGTAATGATCTGTAACTACTAGTACTTCACTATTTTCCCTTCCAGTCAGCCAAAATAAAACCTCCCCTCCTTTTGACTGGCGGATTAAAACCAGTCAATGGTGACATCCACTACCAGACTGAATGAGCTTTTCTTGTATATTGATTGTAGTTTGAGGGGCCAGGGTTTGGGGTTTATTATCAACTCCGGAACAAAAGAAAGAAGGTGGGAATGGTGTACAAGGACAGACAGAAGACATCACTATTGTTCCAAGTAGTCTGGAGGGTTCCAGACTCACTTTTTTTCCTCATTCTCAAGGGTCTAGATTGTGTATGGGTATGTACACAACTGTAATGGCCCTCTGTACAAACGTCTAAATATGTGGAATGAGGCTCAGCCTTTTTGAAGTTATGATATGTGTAGGCTCTAAAACTCCTGCCATACCATTTCTACATGTACCATTACATAGCTTCATAGGCTTACGTTTTTTTTATGTTCATCAAAAAAGACGAGCAATGCTCTAAATAAGATGTTAATTCGCTTTTCTATGGCATTACTCAAGAAAGCAGGGCATCACTCAAGAAAGCAGAGATTCACATCAATTCTTATTATACCTATTCATTCATCTGTCCAATCTTGACAAGCTCGCTGTCCTTCCACGAAACCAGATGACGAATACAGTCAGAACGACAAGTAGGCCTGCGTGTTGATACTGTACATACATGTATTCACGTCAGACTAGCCATTTCAACTCGAAGGACAGTCTTACCCCCATCCCAGTCGAATAACGTTGGCTTTGCTATTGATACAAGGGGGGGGGGGGGTGTTGCATCACAGGGAGAGAGGAATTCCAGCCTTTGGACAAAAGCCTAGACTTCACAGGAGAGTGGGTCTCAGCCCCTCTGTGAGATCAACTTTCTCCCTCAGACCATCATGCTCAGACAATTGGAAGGACAGAATGAGGTGGTAGACCCGCACAAAGGAAAGGATAAGACAGTTACATGTTCGATGTATACACAGACTCACGAGGATTTCACCTTCTGTGCCCCAGGCCACCCAAGCCTCCAGTCACAAAGCAAGTCTTAGGTCTGAATGGCTAATGACCCTACCTTCAGGGTAAATTATTCACAAATTTAACAAAAAAGGCACAGTTCTTTGTTGTTCTTCAAATGCCCTCAAAATTGAAATACGGATGAGAAGTAGCAAAAAAATTCAACAAAAACGTTTACGTAGTCCTGTAAACCCATTTTGGTGTGCAGTGCATTGCAATTTCAACAAGACCGAGTTGAATTCTTATCATTTTGATGATTTCAAAACGACAATATCCAACAATTTTTATATACTACATGTACATATAATCAACCTTGCTTCTAGGCAGTTTCTTTCCCATTCTGATCACACGACCAGAACTACACTTTTAGGAATTTTTAAGTTACATGGTTTGGGATTTTAGGGCAGTTGTTATGAATTGATAGATTGGTAATCAAGAGGATAAGATGTCATGGATGTACAATTTAATTCATTTCTGTTGGCACACTTACTGTGAACTCAAAACTATAAACCACTGCGGCATGCAGGTAGTGTGAGTATCATTGGTGCCGATACCGGTTAATACTACTTAAGCATCTCCTCTTACTACATATTTCTTGTTTCATTATAAGCCACACCTACAGAGCACACCTACACAAAATCATTTCTATTATATATCTCTTATGCCCTATCTGTCATGTATTAGGGTACAGATTTCCGGAATTCTTCTTTCAACAGTACAAAATAATCACATAAAAAACTTCGGGAATCCAATTAGCATTTTAAGAGGTATTTAGAAAAGAAAGGGTTCAATATGTATGGACTTGGCAATATCATGGACTACTCCCTCTTTTATTTTGGAGTGCCAAATGAAGATTATTCCTCACTTTATGAGGGCTCAAAAAATGAAATCATGCAAGTAATCATTAAATTTGGCTGACCACACCCAGTATGATATGATATTAATATGAAGCATGCATAAAGTCAAAGATTTTTTTTTCCCATCTCTTTTTCTTCCCCCATCTCCATCTCTCTCTCTCTCCTCATCTCTCTATCCCTGTCCGATGAACAGACACCGAGAGCTATTTTGATCGTCGCGACAACCGGCGAGACAGGCCACTCGACAAGATCCCCGATGGCACCCGCATGAGGATAATGCGTCTCGCGCCAGCAGAGCTTCATCAACCGCATCAGTCGTAAGGACAAGATGAAAGAGAGAGAGGAAGAGAGAGGGGGAGAGGGTGAGAGAGAGGGGGTGAGAGAGAGAGGGAGAGAGAGAAGGGGAGTGAGAGAGAGAGGAGGGAGGGAAGGAGAGGGATAGGATGAGATAGAATGAGAAAGGGGTAAAGAGCATGAGAGATGGATGCGAAAGGGAGGGAGAGGGATGGAAAGAGGTGGAGCAAAATACGTAAAGCGTAGAGGGAGCAAAAGAGGGAGAGAGAAAAAGAGAGAAAAGGAGAGAGAGAAGATAGGGAGAGAGGTAGAAGGAGGGACAGAGAGGAGGAAGGAGGGACAGAGAGGGAAGGGATATATAGATAGAGAGAGAGAGAGATGGGGAGGATGCCGAAAAAGGATGATTATGAAATATGAAAGGTACAGGAGAGTAGAGGAAGGTAACTCATCCTCCTAGGCCAGTGCACCCTCGACCACAAAACACGTTCCTCCACAACCGCAGCATCGGAGCATCGGGACAGAAATAAAGAGAAGAGGAATCATAATAGACTGGGAAATATGAGTGATATATTACGTTGGGTAGGAGGCCACTGCAGAGGGGTAATCAAGCGCAGAGAAGAGCGCTCTATTAGGAAAGGAAGCGTGCCAGAGAGCAGCGGCATGAGATGAAAAGGAGCCCCCATTAAAAACGACCACAGAAAAAATTGATTAGATGAGGGAGCTGTGCTATGCTCTATCTCTCTCTTTCTCTCTCGCTGTCTGTACCTCTACATCGGTCATTTACTATCCCCTCCCCCTTGCTCTCTTTCTCCCACCCTCCCTCTCTTGTTTATCTGGCTGCATAATTCTTGAATATTAGATAATGATGAATTTGCTAATGTTGCTGAGGGATGGTGAGACATGCATGCCCCAGTAATAATCAGTCTAACATGTACGTGTATGGCACAGAGAGGTGAGCTTTGCCTGTATTCGTCTGTCCTGTAGGAGGGTTTGCTACAGAAAATCAAAATAAACTGATTATACACTCGCCCAGAAATGTGACAAAGTACATTTTTGGGGGGTATTTTTGGCTAGTAAGAAGGCACTTTATTCTCTCAAACATTTGACAATGTCAGGCACGCATGGTGCACTTTCTTTACATTTCTTTACATTTTTTTGAACAAAGTATTCAACCTGCACTTTCCATCATTAACAAAAAAGGAGAGCCACGAAGGGCCTTGCTAAGTACACTTTGGCTAATATTTCGTAGCTGAACTCGTGACCTTACCGAGCTAAGAAATCATCGGATCCTGGTGCGAAACAAACTTTGGGAGAGCGCCTGCATTAATACATCCTATCACGTCACAGGAATCGAGCCCTCGTCGGCATCGGAGCGTTCACGGGTGATCCACTAGTCGATTAGCTCCCCGACAAGCTTATCATAAGGCACAGGTGTGCTTTGGTAGGCTTAAAGGGTTTCCCCCCTCTCCCCTGACTCATCTATAAGATTGATCTTTATATTTCAGCCAAATTTAGACGTGGTGTCGGGGACGCTCGATTTCGGTGTATGTTGGTACGGTCGACAATCAACTAATCTTCGGAGACCTATCAAATCTAAACGTATCTACATGTAGGAGACCTGATAGCCGAGTGCTACAGCAGTGTGTCTATAAACCAGGAGGTCCCAGATCAAAACCTGATAAACTGCACTAGAGCCCTTTAGTGTTTCTCCTTTTAGTAAAGCATTGATCCTAAAGTACTAAGTCCCTTGGACAAGCCTTAAAGCAGTTAGTGTGTTAAATGACCATTCAGAAGCATAAAATGGTTTTGTTCAGTCCCTCAGAAAAAGAAATCACCAAATATATAAAATGGTGATTAAAAAGAGATAGCCTTCTTTAGTGAAGCAAGATGAATATCAATATCAATATCAATTGAATATTCCTAGACACTTGCATGTAATTTGTCTGCCAAGAGACAGAAGAATGTTTATATAGAGGTAAAATAATTCTGACTCTCAACAGATGATATAGGTCTATTGATCAATAAACTATTAGAAAGGGACTTTTTGTGTACGCCAAATCAGGTTATCGTAGCTCAGGGTCTCATTAGATCCCAACTCTTGAATCTATAACAACAACAAAAACCCAAACAAACAAACATGAATGAGGGGCAGACATCATTCATGTCATACTTGAGCCAACAGCGTCTTAAAAAGGGAAAATGGCTGTTGGCTCACGTTAACTTACGTCACCGACCTGCCAATCTGCGCATCCCGTCAATACCTCCCTCTTGAGATGACGGGGAGATTAGTGCCTGTAATCTAGAGACTAAGGAACTCCAGAATTAGACGTTTCCTTGGTCCCAGCGCGCAAACCTTCCAAGACAAATTGCCAAGAAAGGAGAGGTGCGTACCGGCCTTTGGGGAGCCGTTCACTTACGTGCAGTATACAATTTCAAGCTTATGCAAACCGTCTTACAAAATAAGACAAAATTATATGCTTAAAAGACTTGCTTACATTTCTCAACAAGATAACTAATTTGTTGAGTGTCAGAAAAGCATTAACTCTGTGTTTAAGAAGTGTAATATTATAGGAGTTTATGCCTTTCTGGCTACAGTATGAGTAGACAATATTTTTGAGGTATTTCAATGACCATAAATTCTAATAAATAATTTTTTGTAAACTTCTAATACATAACATGTTTTCATATATTATTGTCAAAGTGATACAATTTGAAGAAAAACAACAGCCTTCAACTTTTCAATTCCGCTCCCTGCTTCATTTGAACCTTGCACCTTCTTAATGACTCTCTGTGTCACTCAAAATGTTGATTCATTGACTTTTCCTTTCTCTGTCTCTTCCCATCTATCCTTTCTCTCACAAGCATCGTCTATGATACCATGCATGTATATATATATAACCGATCATATATGGCAAGTTAACACACTCAAATCCACAGGAAGTTCTTCATATTGCTAATTACCAGTGTCTCACGTCTGACAATATTTGACCCCGTGCATCGAAAAAGTGGAAACTGAAACAGAATCCCCCCTTCCCCCTAGACGGTTCTCGAGAGGGCAAGCTAAAAATACTTCTTTGACTAATTTTCGTTGGATTGGACCCTTTCAGCAAGCTATCAAGTTTTTTTTTACGCAGGTTAGGGATTGTAAAATGGATGATCCAAGGAAATAGTGAATAAGTAGAGCCTGCATGCATTCTACATGTAGGCGAAAGGGTAAGCGGGACTTCTTTTGGTAATTGTTTCATAAAAATGGTTAATAGGTATCAGGGTTCTTCATGAAACTCTTTCTAAATTAACCATTTTTTCCCCCTGTTCATCAATTACTGTCTTGTGTGCAAGTGATTTCAATGACACACACACAACAATTTAAAAGTAGGAAGCTGGCATTCTATTTTAGCCACGCATATTCTATCTCCCAGTTTGTTGCAGATCTAGGCAAGCGGTGCACGCCAGGTGCTGCCGCGCTAATACCCAACCATAACACGAGTACTACACACATACACACACAGATACGGCGAGAAGGCGACGATGGAGAAAGACAGATAGACACAGCCTGACCAGAAAAAAAAAAAAGGGAAGGAAAAAAAATAACTGACCTAGATACGTCAGACCCCAGACAAGAGGTTTAGGAAGAAAGACAGCGGGAGAGGACGAAAAACTGGGTTACTCATGGCCGCTCCAGATTAGAATGCATATACGAGCGAGAGAGAGTACAAGCGACAGAGAGGGAGAAAGAAACGGAGCTGGACAGAGAGGGAGAGAGAATGAGGCCAAAACAGAGGGGCGCTTCAGCCTGACCAGTACATGTCATGCGGATATTGGCATTTTGACTGATTGGATTTGCATATTACGCTGTATGCTCTTCCTGATCGTAATATCTCTGTCTGTTTCCCTTGTCTGTTTCCGTCTCTATGTTTTATTGGTCTGGTGTTTCACTTTGCAAAATGGCCCGGTTAGGGAAATCCATTTTGGAGTTGATAAATCTTCATGTAGCCTTCGATTGCTATCGCCTGGCGGCGGCTTTCCTCCACTTCATGCATGTAATGCCGTTGATTTCCCATTTGCTTATTATACATTTATTACACGTTTCATTCAATTTGTCTGCAGACTCCATACAGCAATCACATTGCAGCTTTTGAGGCTTTTTCAAAGTACTGCTTTCTCTATTGCATCACATTCCATCGTTGTGGTTCATCGACCATTCCTGATCTTTTTGTCTCTTAGATCCACTCTCATTTCCCATTCAACCCCTCTCTCGTTGTTGCTATCTCTCACCCCTCGCTTTCCCCTCCATCCCTCCCTTTTCCCTTTACTCTTTTCTTATCCCTGTCTCTTCTTTATTTATCCGTCTGTGTCCCCCCCCCCCCCCCTCTCTCTCTCTCTTTCTTCAACACACCTAACCTCAAGTTTCCAATCCCAATTAAATGGAAAAAAGTTCCTAAAATTGCATATTAGGCCTTAACTAAAAATCAGTTTGCCTGCTTAATTCAC
This sequence comes from Strongylocentrotus purpuratus, assembly GCF_000002235.5. Lineage (NCBI taxonomy): Eukaryota > Metazoa > Echinodermata > Echinoidea > Camarodonta > Strongylocentrotidae > Strongylocentrotus > Strongylocentrotus purpuratus. The sequence continues at coordinate 15,584,358 of NW_022145601.1, read as the reverse complement.
CCCAACCCAACCCATCCTCCGGAACCATTCCTGATTCCCAATTCAACTTCCTCCATATCTTACATCATTTTATCCCTGAACTCCATTTTCAACCCTCCCTCTCCTTTCTTTCACAATTTTCTTGTTAACCAGCTTTAATTTAGCCCTCCCTATCCCACCCTTTCCTCCCATTTGCATAACGCCTTTTCATAAAGCATCGCGTGTCGGCGAGCCTGAAAGAGGGGAAAGTGCGCAGACAAGGGAGGCACGTTCTTTTGTGATTTGGAATGGGATTACATTTTCCCTATGCGGTCAACCACCCCTTTTCTCCTTTCCTTTCTCTCCTTCTCCCCCCCCCCCCCCCATTCTTTCCCCCGCTCTCTCTCTCTCTCTCTCCGCAACAATTCATTTCTGTCCTTATCCCCTTTTCTCCTGTCATGTCTGTGCCTCACTCAATTATAAATTTATCTTCATCAAAAGAGCTTCATTCAAAAGAAAGGATGAGAGAGTGAAAAAGAGCAAGATTTTCCTACTCGTTCTTTCAATTTCCTTTCTCTTTTCAGCAAAGTGACCTTACTCTGACTTGCTCCTTTTCAATGAATTCACACTACTTATCCACTCGCTGTCGTTGCCTCCCCGTGTTACACCGATGCTCAAATTCACACTTCTTGTCCATTATTCCTCCACCGACATTCACTGTTGTGAAGACCCTGCTTCCAATCCCTCTTTATACTAATCCTTTCTTCTGTTTCATTCTCTCCCTCTCTTTCTGTCCCTCTCACAGGCCTCTATCCTTCTATTTTACCCTCACACTTCTCATAGTCTGAGCTACTTAAGGTGTAGGTGAAGTCTCCTAAACCTAATCTGACAAAAAGGCCCCTAACTGGTCTGGAAATCCCTTATTAATTTTTTTCTTTTTGTATAACAGTAAATTCTTCATACCACTGCACTTCATCAGCTAAATGATTCAAGTCACTTCTCATTAGTGCACCGAGTGTATGAATTTCTACATCACACAAATCCTTCTGATGTTTCCGATATACCAAGCCACTTCGTTGCTCCTAATGAGACCTTTCATACTTAGACTGTAAACAGTCGGGTCAAAGGTCGTTCATAAGGGAACTGGAGCAGAATCATCGGCGATTCAAAGGATGTGCGTGATAATTACCTCAAAATGTCTGACAAAACTGGGTTACACTAAAAGAGACTGGATAATTGCATATTGTCCGGCTTTTATTTCATCTGCCGACAATTTTCTTCCCCTCTCTCTCTCTCTTTTGCGCTTGGTATTAATCAATATGTAACGTTTGTAATTGTCTGCAAAAAATAATGGGAAATTGGACTACGGGTATATTAGAATGGTTCAAAGTGGGTTAGACAAATAAGATAGAGCGAACAAATGGTCAGCTCATTAATTTTTGAACAAATATGTGTGTTTTCATGGTAAAGAATCGACTCTAAATATAGAATAGCAGGTTTTCAATTCTATATCACCAACAACAAACCCCCCCCCCCTCCCTCCCCGCCATAAAAATACATGTATTCATTCGATATGCATTCACAACTTACTACTAGTTCAATTTGATGGGGGAACGTGTAGAAATCAAAATTCATATAATAAATCCAATTCAATTTTCAGTTTTCAATATCTAAATAATGATATCCTATATAGAGTGCTAACCATTTCTGAATCAAAAGCTTCAATATGCTTTATGCATTTATACCTTTCCATTTTTTATTTAGATTGTATTGTGAAGAACAAATATCCAATTTATGTTCACTACTAGAGTCCTAAATATAATCTTCATATACCCCTCGAATCATTACATTCTAAATTCTTTTCATCCTGCATTCCTCGACTGGAAAAGCTTTGCATCCCTGAACGCAGCCCCTTCCATATATCGATAGCCCGCGGGTTCTTCTATGCAATATCACATTATGTAGCAAGATTGTACTTGCTAGATGGTGCCATTTCATAAGAAGGTCTTATGAGTCACACGCTTTTGGTACACTCTACGACGACATCAAAGAAATTAAATATCCCCCAAACGGCGGGAATCGCAGCTGTATGAACTTCCAAATGGGGATGTATTTCAACTCATTACTATGTGATTATGATATGATAATTTTCTTTTCTTCAATAAAGTGTTTCAAGACCCTTATTTCTTATTTTAACCACAAACATTAATTTCTCAAAAATTGATCAATCACATAATTTCTATCCACTAATCACTATCCAACATGCTCTGCATCTGCAAAAAGCTTTAGAAGTTTATACTGAGAATATTTGTCCCATTCATCAGTTATATCCAGCAAATTTTCACTTGCTATCTATCAATTTTCGTCGTTAATTTCTCCGTCGCAAAAGTACGGCAGAAAAACAAACAAATGCCAGATGCCAAACGCCTCCAGAGAGATTTATTCATATTTTCTAATTCTCACAGATCTTCTCTAAGAGCAGCCTATCCATCAACGTGACAGTCAATTACTGCACGCAAGCAACATGAATGCCACAATGAATTGCCCTCCCCCCCCCCCCCTCCCCTGAAACTGAACATTCTAGAACCGTCTACATGTATCATGTACCATTTTTCTTCAGGGGTATCTCCGGTTAAAGTGACAATTTGGACAAGTTATGAAGATTTTGCAATAAAGGAGAAGATTTTCAGCCAGATGGCAGAATATTATTCAGTTATTGCATTTCCTTACTTTGGAGGTTCCATAAGGAGCAGCAAAATCCTCTGGATTTGAATTAGTCAAGTTTGTCCAATTTGCAGATTTTCATAAAGCTGAAACTGCAGGACATTTTGTGTGTTTGAACTTTGGAGTCAGTTGGGCGTTGTCTCGTAAACTTTCAAACAGACTTAACATCATTCTGGCTTTATCATTTCTCTTTTCTCTTTTCTCTTTTCTCTTTCTTAAATTTTTGTAGTAGTATTTCTTTCATGAATCTTTAATTTGCTTCATCATATATTTTTCAGCAAACCCATTAAATTCACCTACCCACACCCTTCAAATGAAGTTAAACCTTCCCCAGCAACATCCACCCTCATTCATACATCATTCATGGGCCAAGCACACTTGGGTCATTCCATCCTTACATAGGGGTTAACATTTTGCACTTACCTGTGAGGGTGAAGAAAATGAATGATTGACAGCCAGGGAGGAGGGATGATTGGAGACGAGCCAGGAGACAACATCATCAAGGTGACGAGATAAAAGGAAGAAAGAGAAGAAAAAAAGAGAAAACATATTAGTCAATTATCAAGAAGTATTGGAGGGGGGAAATTTGATCAGAAGCAGTAATCATTGTGTTGTGCAGACTCTTTTCCTGCAAGGACATTTTTCTTAAATCGACACTATACAAGAAAGTGAGAGTTGTTTTTCACACCTGAATTTGCTTTTTCCAAGTTCCATGTCTTAGATTTGTTGACCTTCTTCAATAATTTTTTGTTGTTTTGCCTTTTGTTTTGGCAAACCACTACAGAACCTCGTGAATTCTTCCTCAATCTTCTTTCTTCAATACGTTCTCTCACTCTCGTTCTATCTATCCCTTTTCTAGTGATGCCTTTGATGCAAGCCTATTTAATTTATCATTAAATGGCCCATCTTCTGTGAACTAGAGGCTTTTTATGGTAGCATCATTTTTTATCTCTCCCTTTCACACTTTCTCACTTTCTCACTCATGCTTGTGTGCATGCTCTCTCTCTCTCTCTCTCTCTCTCTCTCTCTCTCTCTCTTTCTCCTCTTCTCTCTCTTTCTCTCTCTTTCTCTCGCCATCCATCTCCACTCTCCTAAAATCGCTCCTTAACATTACATACGGTTTAATAAGAATCCGCTGCTGTGCGCTACCCATCATAACTCGATTACCCCAAGAGCCCACATGCTGTAGATTCCTGCATCCTACATGTTAAATCACTAAGTGAACCTAAAATTGAAAATTTGAAATCATAAATTGCATTAGACTTCATTAAATTCCATTAGGCTGGGGAGTATGTCTGCTATATCGTCTGTTACATCATCTACTTGGAGCCAGAAGGGCATTATCTCATATCATTTCACGCATATTAAATGCCCTTCTAGCTCCAACAGATATTCCAACTACATGTTTTTCAATGTTTCACCAAGTCACAATTCTTTCTGTATCCTATAGCAGATAATACAGTCAAACCTGCTTTATCGTGACCACCTGTATATAAAGACTATCTATCTATAAAGGGCTACATTTTCATTTTCCTTGAATATGGTTTTTCATTGAAACCTGTACTAAAGGAGCCTGTACATACATGTAAAGACCACCTGCCAATAAAGACCACTTTTCATGTTTCACTTGAGCAGTCTTTACAAACAGGTTTCACTGTATTTAGATATCATCTGCTGAGAGCAAAAAGGTTGTTATATACTGTAACTTAAGTTAACACCTTTCTGGCTCTTACTACATAATATGACCTCCCAGTCAATAACCCCTAATGCAAGATAAATGTAAACAGATAAATTGACTTATTGACTTGATATACCATAACTTCCTTCTTTCAACTGACAGGCAATAAACTACACTTAATATCTGGCCAATGACGGCACAGATCGAGTTATAAAGTCAAACAAAACTTGTAATTAAGGAAGGAAATGTTCATAGGAAGCACGACACGTGCCAGGAACAGTTGATACACCTATCCCCGTTTCACGTTTAGTTCCTCAACATTTAATGAATCTCATCCCCAAACCTTCTTCAGGTAATTAATGGCTTGTCAACACCTTATCCCCGTCCACTGTCCCAGCTCATTGTCTGAGCATCGGTACGAGATTAACACCGCAAGGACTAATTAATAACTGCTCATCCGTAGTGTCACATCGATCTAATAACATTACAAGCCATACCATCATTTCGAAAGTAGAAGGGCGTTTGTGCGTGTTTTTATAAAGAGTTAATGCCCTTCTCGCTCTTAGCGAAAGTTACGTAGAAGATTGCTGCATACTTATTACTTGATTTCTGAGGTTTTATTTGGCGAGAAATATTGAAGTAGTTCTTCAGACCGCAGCGTCAGCTCACTGTATTCTCAAGCTTCTAAGCCTTCCACAGCAATTGTTTGATAGGCCTACTACTCTGGCAACTGAAATATTTACTAGGCTTGAATGTATTCTATCTATCAAGTTTATCTCATTTTACCCACCTACCCCAAACACCCACCCCCCCCCCCCCCCCCCCCCACTAGCAGCAGACACATGTTTCTGTTTTTAGAGGTCTATTTTGCACACCTCGACTAATTGGTACATTTGATATTTCCTCCAGGCTTTGAACAGATTCAGCGCAGCCCAAGCGCTAATTAAGAAGCGACACCTACCTGCAAATTTGATTGTAGCATCTGTTCATGATACATGTATTTTTCATTTCCTATCTCCAAAGAGCTAATTGCATTTACTTCTTGTTCCAAGGTATTGTCATATTTGGTTGAAAAGTAAAATAAATTGATCAAAAAAGAAAAAAATAGAGAAATGAAAAAAAAATTACCAGCAGAGAAGTTACATGGTAATTAAGGTGAAGGTGCTCCATATGTTTTCAAGTATTGCAATTAATTGGCTTTTCATGATGTGGCTAACCAGTAAATAAAATTAAAAATATATATATTCGTGGATGTATGTTTTTTCGCAAGTACCTTTATTTCTCTACCCAGCTTGTGAGGACAAGTACCACAAAGATAAATGATCAGTTTGGACAAAAACAAAGCCGATCAAATTGTCCGGTCAGAGCCAGAAGGTCATTATTAACTCTGTGTTAACGAATATGAATTAATGACCTTCTTGCTTCAAACAGAAATTCATGTTCAATTCAAGAAGGTCTTGCAATGAATGAACCACGATGTAAAAATGGCAGGGCTGTTGTGTCATCAAACAGTAGCTCATCATTAAGCGTTAGCAAGCAGGCTGTCAAATTTTACGTTTGATGCAGGTCATATATTATCATCCGCAGAACCCAACAACGCTGCATTAATTTCCTAGTCTCCATGCTTCTCGCACGATATGTGGACAAAGAAAATCAATAAATAGACACATCTCCTACTCTCTCTCTCTCTCTTCCCCCTCTCTTCTTTCTTAGCTTGATGTCCCGAAACTTCGGAAATTATGCATTTTCCTCCTTCCGTTGGAGAAGGGATGGAGGGTCGTCGTGGCAACCGACATGTTGATAAACAACAGATATTGAATGTCTACCGAGGGTGTCTTGATTAAAATGAAATTAACGCAAATGGGAGCAGACTATGTGATTCCTGCCTAGACGAGGCAGCGGCCTCGCGGGACTGCGCCCTCCGCATGAAGGGGAAAAAACGAAAGCCGCTTTAATCATCCCTTCATTCCCTTTGCAGAAATGCTTTCTTGAATGATTTTTTGTTGTTAATGGAGAGGAACCTGAGGGAAACAGCTCCCAGACATTGATGTTGTCTTTTGGTTGTGTCCTATTATCAGATTTCACCCCATTCTTCTTCGTCTTTTGTCTCGCTGTCTGGAACGCTAATTGGACAATAAAATACAGCTGTTAAAACGAAAGAGATGCATCAGATTTAGTCGATTCTTTCTGTCCATCAAACGACAAAACAATGTTCCCCTCTGCAGAACTGGCACAACAAACTTCTGTAACATATTCACAAGGGGGCTTGGATTTAAACAGTAAATGCTATTATTACTACTCTCTTTAGTCGGTGCAAGCATATGGACCTTATATTGGATTTTGGATAAGCTCTCTAAAATGTCAAATGTACAATGTGCCATATTTGTTGATAGGGAATAGATTAGACATTGCATCATCCAGCCTAGCATGCATTATAAAAGATTGTTTCATAAGCCATGACACTTTATCACGCGAGTTGCCAATTTGACAGCGATTCATGATCAACGACGTCAAGATAATCTCTTACGATGGGAAAACAGAACATAACAAATGCATTTAAATCCATCCAAATGACAACTGTCCGTCATGCCTGACATTTATGTGTTTATGTCGAACTGTAAAACTGTTACAAAGGCAACAGCATATGAGACGTATAGCTCAAATGCATCAGAATAATAGAATCTGTGAAGAAATGAAGGAGGTTCCGTAGTCGCAAATAGTAATACTATCTATCTATCTATCTATCAGGCTATAGTTCATCCAGACGTTGGACAAAGCCCTCCTCATAACATTTCCATTCTCTTCTGTCTCTAGCTATCCTAGTCCAAGCTATCCTAGCCCAAACATGCAAATCCTACATTCTGATAACAGCATGGCATTGCCCCTGCCAACAAGAATATATACCCAGCCAGCACCCAAAAGGTCTTCTAGCATGTAAACCAAGGCAGAGGGTCAAATAAAAACAAACACAAAAATATTAGCGGAAGCCCTAATAAACATCACCATGACAACACCATGGTAGCGGCAGCCTCTAACCACCTACCCCCTTCGTCTGCCCATATTTGGCGAGGAGGGCTGGAGAGAGATGGCAAGAAAGTTTGATTTCGTGACTGAATGTAAATTAGTTGATATATTGATTTCTGCCCTTCCTTGTTTTTTTACATACTGTATGCCTACGCGGGATCCTTTTATGACAGAGTTAGTGTATTGAGAATGACGAAGATATTAAACATTTTCAAGATATTTTTGTATAGTTAAATGTGTACTTTAGGATATCATGATCATGTACTGGTGATGAAACTGGTAAAATGTAAAGTATCTCTCAATTTGATCAAAACAGCTTCATAAATTAAAAGAAAAAAATGCTCTGGAGAAAATATGCTTAGTAGACTACATGTACTGTACTTTGTACCATTATATGAATTATCAACTGACTGAACAGATACTGTTAATGCTTTTATCATCAATGACCTTCTTTTCAGCTTATCGGTATATATTTTTAGTTTTTTTCCATAATTGAATTTTAATCAGCGATTTAAATCAATTTTCAATCAGTGAACTATCAGCATTGATTTTTTTTTCTTTCATCCAAAGCCTGTTGCATTTGTTTGAGTATGGGATCAAGACTACTGTAGAGCCCTAAGGACAGTGGACCGACCGACCGACTGGCCGGGGCTGTTGCGTGTGACGGTTTGGCCAGGGGGCTTTCCTGTAGGAACTCCTGTGTAAATTGACGACTGCGTCCCAGCGGGTGGGAAAGCCTGTATGAATCAGTAACTTCCACAGCCAAATTAACTAGGCAGTTCATATCGGCCTCCATTCGCAATACATTTAAGGTGTCCGTCCGAAAGGGGTCAAAAAAGGCAATCAGTATCTATATCTATTTTTTTATAATGGTTTTCTGCAAGTCATTTAATATCAACATATTTTCCTGAGAATTTCTTATCCTCAAAATAATGAATCAGATTGTATATTGTCCATTTTGGACCAAAAGGATGTTGACTCCTATACTTCAATACAGTGAAGACCTTTATGGCTCAAAAGAGATTTTATATATATATATATATATATATATATATATATATATTGGATCGAAATGAGTACTCTGTGTTATAATTGTGTGTAAATTTAGATACCAGTGCCACACTATTCTTTGATATACACCTACATTTGTACATGCATGTAGCTTCTTATATGATAATCAATACTATGTAATGTGAGCAAGGGGGATGAAGTTCCAACCACGTGAATATAACTAAGCGCTACAGTTACAAACTGAATATGGTCAAGCACATATTTCCTTGTTTTCCACTAAACATAGCCCTAAATGATAATCATTGCATCACATTTCATAGAAAAATAGGTGAGAGTTGAACAACCAGTGACGTCAAGGCATTCGAAGGCAGTCACTTCAATACTCTTCTACGCCAATGCGTTTTTATCTTTCCCATGAAAAGATTTCCTTGAAAAGACCCTTTCCTTTCTGGCTCAATGGAAAATTATTTCCAGCTCGCCAGATAGCCTGGCAGGGGGCCTTGAGATTTACATGGACAAGGAGTAAAACAGAAGCATGTTCATATAAGTTGGAATCAATATGAATCTCGTATATTTAGAAACATCATTATCCAGTGTAAAATTAGAAAAAATATTTTTCCGTTTTGCAGGAGCTCCTTTAGGATTAGGTGTTGTATAATTGCAATATTCTCAAAGTGATATTTAAGTATTTGTTAATTTTTTACCACAGCTCTCAGTACTAGAGCTCTTTATGAACTTTCCAGAGTTAATTTGCTCACTGCTCTCATGTATTTTTTTCCCTGGAACCATTGTATAGTGAAAGGATCATATAGACTAGAAACCAACATCATTCATATAATGAAACGTCATACATGTATATTAATATACCACTTTTGAAGAGCAGGGTAAATTAGACAAGGACGAGAAAAAGAAAAAAAAAATTATTTTTATTAATGTAATGAGGAAAATGCAGAGGGTTAGCGAGAAGCAGGACATGACGAAATCGCTGAAAGGGGTGAATGAGCAGAGAATCCACACTTTTACCCATTTGCATTTCAGAGACTTTTGGCATTTTGCCAATAAGATGTATAAATATGTAAATGAGTATGCAAAAGGATTAAGGGTGATATATCACATTTTTGTAGCTCGAGATAAGCCTACAGCAGCATAACAAATCCGTTAAAAAACTATGAAATATTAGCTTTCCACCCACTTTTACCTGATGAATTTCATACTATGACAAAATATAATATAATGAGTAAATTTCGCAACAACATGATGATTTTTTTTCTTTCCTCAAGTCTTGCCATGCAATCGCCTCATTAAAACCTGATTGCATTGGGTTACTACCGCGATATACTGTACATAACATAGAGGCTGTTCACACCGGCAGAGATAGCGCGCGCTAGACCGCGCTTTCTCTGCGTTTGGAAGGTACAACGTCGTTTCGGTCCGCCCTACAGCGAGCCACGGCGAGCCAAAACGGCGTGCCACTGGAGCACCTCTTGGGGGTGGTCCACGAGAGAGAGCGCGGTCTAGCGCGGGCTAGAAAAAAGGGGGTGCTACGATAGACCGCGCTATCTCATTGCGGTGTGAACAGCCTCATACTCGTCAGTCCACGGCTACATGTAAAATCTCAATCAAGCTAATGAGAGTCGATTGGAGTAGGAGTTCGGACGGCTATGGGGATGTCGTTAAATATTCATTGTAATGCATTTGGAATGATGCATGGTGCCATCAGGGAGGTGAGACTTTATTACAAGCCCTGGTGCCATAGCCAGCTGCCCTCAAAGAATGCAGACACTATGAAGCAGACCGTAAAGCATGAGGGAGAAAAGGCTTTGATCAAAACCACAATTGAAAAATCGTTCCCGGTTCTTCCCAACAAACAGATTCCAACCCATAACAACTGGCATGAATGGAAACAGAAAGGGAGGGGAAAAAAGCGGAAGGAAAAAAATGGGGAGATACTGACAAAGTGGGTAATGCGTCTGGTGTCTAGTCGGAACCAATTTCAATTTCAACGTTCCCATTCACGCAGACTGCGGGACGATCGGTTTGCGTTGGTTTGCGGTCCGGTGGAGCGTGAAACCAAGGGTATTTGTGATGAAGCGAGAAACATAATCCCACGTAAACCTGTACCCAATGTTTCTGTGATGACTGATCATTGAAAAGCCAAGGCATGCGCGGAGGGCAGGATTCTATGGCGTCAAGTTTCAGGGATTTTCTACCTCGTCGTTATATCATGGACCTACTGCGGTAATATCATGTTCTAATATTTCGAGACCAGATCAAACCAGATTTCCAGCCAAATAACTACATTTATGATTGGTTTCATGTTGGGCTTTTGTCATAACAAGAAAAAGAGAGATTTTGCTCGTACAATGTGTACATCACAAAGTCAGAGATTAAAGAAAACATTCTTGAATGCAAGAAGAAACCTCCCGAAAATAAAAACGAAATGAAGAGAATTAATATATTCAGAAAGCTTAAGTTAATATGTAATCTGAAATATTTTTTCAAAGAGTAATAAAAACTAATAATTTAATCCAAAGAGGATAGTAGAAATCAAATCAAAGAGTAATTTGCAATTATCATTTAACACAAAAATCTATGCCTCTCCTCATACTGCATGATCTGCTCACTGGGATTCATTCATCAGTGAGACTACGCTAACTATTTGTACAACAAGGACACCCTGAATTTGTAATATTGTCGGCGCAACACGCCATCACCGAATTAAGCGCAGAGCGACGTGACAGATTACAAACCAACTGGATAAGCCATTTCAATGAATTCCAATCAACATCTAATCCTTTTCAACCCTCACTTATAATCCCCGCCTGGAATTAAAAACCACTGTACGCCTGTCCTCATCAGACCAAAGTTGCAAAATAACCCACTATTTACAGACTCAGGATATTTTCCCAAAATTTGAAATTGCGCCTTCACCGGATTGATACGCTCATCAGAAGCTAGATGAAGAGGCTATTTTGGAAACGAGACCAAGATTTTCTTGGGATATTTTCTCGACTAAATAACCCGCTGATTAGCTGGTTAATTTGCTATCGGGTTAGTTAAAATAGCGAGTTATTCTGCAACTTTGGTCTGATTGAGACAGGCCTACTGTGAAGTTATTCTCTCCTCCCTGGATTAGCATGGTTGTGGCTGAGCCCAAAACCATGCACACCATTACCTAATCCATCCTCATGCTCGGAAATATAATCATCCACTCATCCATCATCCCCGGAAAATCATCCATTTTTATTTCCCCCTCATCTTTTGAGGACTCTGTAATATTAATAATGCTTCGCCAGAGGGTCCCGCGCATAATCTCCTATCACTGCACTGCAGTGTATAGTGATCAGTGGGATATGATATAATTTATATGCATAAACATGCAAAGCTCGATCCAGTGATAGTTATTTTCCTATGCTATAACCCTGCTAGCAATGTAGTGCAGTAAATCCAATCCAAGTACAGTACTTCGCCCAATAAAAGTTAAGTGTAACAAAGAAAACAAAACAATACTTCTTTGAGGGGGGTATTTTTTAAACTAATGTTCTCTTGGTTTGGAATGATCAATTTTCACTTGTTTTGTATTCATCAATAACAAGAGAGATTGAGATTTTAATAATAGATACTTTTATAATAGATCTTTGCTGAGATTTAAAACAATATGTTTGGGGAATGATTCCATCTTTTTTAGTATGTTGGCAATAGATGACAGGCTCCATGTCGTTGCTGGATTAAAAAAACGTCTCAATATATCTGGATGTTTACATGGATCAGACTAATCAGCACCTTGACGTTTCGAGACACATGTTGCGGTGATGGTGAAACAGAGGACCGAAGCAGAGAAAGATGTCACAAGATCTCAGTGGAGAAGACAAATTCGCTTGGACAGGGAGGCGGGAGAGTGCGGGAGAGTGGGGGAGAGTGGGGATGTTCGTCTAATCCAAGCCAGAAATCTACACACAAGGAGTTTCATAGTCACTGAAACCTGATCGGAAGAAGAGGAACTGTCAACGTCGATTAGCTTGCTGACACTCACGAGAAGCTCATTGCTATAATTTCTTGATGGTCGACGACGAGGAGGTTTGGGCCGGGCGGAATGAGAAGGGGTGCCTCTTCCATATGTCTAGTCGACTGTCTCGAGGTCTTAATTGTTTCTAACACGAAACACAAGTGCTATTGTCCAAGGGAAAGTGAGTCAGCTCAAAGCATAACCCACATACCCAAAATACTCTCACTGTTACTGTTCTGACGTGCTGAATTTTACATGTAAGAAGATGAAACAGAATGCAGAATCCTATATTTTGAAACTTATCTTTCTATGAAAGCTCATTATGGATGGACAGATAGTTAGATGTGACATAACAGATAGATATAATGTACAAGCCTGTTAACCTTTAGAAGGCCATCAGTGATGGCAAAAGAGCCAGATGGTTATCTCAATCACATGAACGTATTGAAAGAATAATAGCAGAAATGTGCACAGCGCGGATTGGAAGGTGTGATGAGAAACAGCATTGGATCCCGGGAAAACATCAGAGGAAACAGAAGGAATTCATGGGCAGGTCACCTTGGAGGACGGACTGACGGACGGAGGAAACAAAGTGCAGCATTCAGACCCTGTTGCCAGGACAACGGCAGGAAGGCGATGCTTTCTCAGTGATGAAGTCACCCTTGGTGACGCACCTGGCCTGGTTTCGCGGGGAGACGAGATTCTATCTGTCTAATGAGCGGCGCTCGCTGGACGTACAGGAAGATGGGAATGGCCAGAGAAAACACGGGGTCCTTGAGAATGAGACAAGATAAATGCACTCAACACACCTCAGAGATACCAGTCTTGTTCTCACTGCATTATCGTTCGAGATAAAGACCACGATCCAAGCTGATGTTTCCTCGCGATGGTGTCTAGAGTGGACACTCCTTTTATCACAATATTCATCTCCATCTCTGGTAACCATCGATATCTAATCACTTAAAAGGGAAAAGATAAAAGACAGAAATTAATATTATTGTACACGACAAGCTGGAGAGCTATCCGCAACTTTATCACAATCCACTGACAAAACTGTCAATTTGAGATTCTCATAGGCTTAATGATCTCGTATTTCCAACATTCATAACTTTCTTATTATTTGTCAGATTTATTTCAAACTTTGGCCATTCCATTTTTCCATGGATCTCCCTTTAACCATATGTAATAGGAGCATTCACACTGCACTTACTCTGGAACTATGTGAGTGTGAACAGACTTTTGAATGTCAAAACAGGAAGACTTGAATAACGCGGCTGAGAGCTCGTCCGAGGGATTTACTGAGAAATGGTTAAAATCATGGTTGTCATCTGTCATAACATGACATGCCAGCAGACATTAGGAACCAGTTAACCTATATAATACCGACAGAAGAAAGGCATTAAATTGCAGGCAATTACACATTATTTTCATCAACAGTTTTAATGAAGATCAGCGTGTAATCCTATCTGTCGGTGCATTGATGTGTGAGGATAAAGTGTCCAGAAAATAACATATTCATGAAACTGAACAAACATATTTCAAATATTACAGAAGTTATGAATATCATAAGCGACAATAAATTTTGTCAACAACTGCACTGTGTCATTATTTGAGGCTTAAAATTCTGATGTGCTGACATTAGCAGTGTGTGAGTTAACGAAATGCAGACAACAAAGAGCAAACTCCATGTTAGTCCCATCTGAAAAAATATAAACCGCAACGGAAAACACATGTAACCTACTTTGGGATTACAACAGAATGTTCTTTGGTGAACTTTCTTCATCTCCTATATAAAAATCGCAGCAATCATGGTCGAAATAGATTGCAATTTCATGAGTTTTCGCGATGCATACATGGACATTTCTACACACACTACAAAAAAAGTTTCTTGTTGAGAATATGTATGTTATAATGAAGATTTAAAGCTTCCTACTTCACCCACTGCTCAAATTAATCTGTGGACATCCGAGTACCTCGACTCAAAGGTTACACTGACTCTGCCACAGTCCCACGCCTTCCCTTCTACGTCAAAACAAGCCTCCTGTGCACAACTAAACCATTCTGAGCTTTAGCAACGCCCACATTCCCAGGAATGTTTTTCGCACTGTATGTTTTCCGCATCGCCTTGGAAACCGTGAACTTTCTGGTTTTATTACAGAAAAATGTGGAGTTTTACGCAATGGTTGCCATAGAGATGCATGTGTGAGATGTTTGGGTTCGAATTATTTCCCTGTCAAGGTGGATCATGGGAAAGATGGTGGAAAGGTCGCGGGTCAAATCTTTTGACCTTGAACTTTCCACTGAGACAGGAGGACTCCTGGAAGGAAGTTTCCGCAGGGAACAGTCAACAACCTGGGTCTCCATTATAGTTGGGAATGTTCAAAGAGCGGTAACACATCTCATGATCAATTTCAAGCAAAATTTGCAAAGTGTCAGCATGGGTATGTCTGCAATCTTCAATGTTGTTTGCAATCTCCAATGTTGTTTACAATCTTCAATGTTGTTTACAACTGATCCAGGGCATGAATTGTTCCACAACCAAGGATGTGTCATGACTTCAAATAAGAAACAGAAGGAATGAAACCTCTAGATCTATTTGTAGCATGGTATTTGTAATGTATTTGATTTTCTAGAAATCCACTGGAAATTAGGGATTTATTTGTAATCCTTCAAAGCATACATTACTTTATACATGATGACAAAACGTGAGACATTGTGGTAGTATCGCAATTTAATGAAATTCGATCGTTTCCATTGTTTCACATACATGTACACACATACATGTAGTCTGTGATCAACTACAGTATACATGTTGGATGTACATTGTTTTGCATATCTCTCTCCCATGTTTAAGGATTTTCTAATCTTGGGACTAACTGGAGATATTACCAGCATCTTCATATTTCAATTGTTTTTTGTTTTTCCACATCCCGACAGGAAACGAAATAAATTGAAAGGAAAATCTCAAGTTACTATGGAAATACAGTCTTCATCACATGATCACCAATATTAAACAATGGAAGATTTTTGTCCTTACTGTTGCCATACGGCACAAGGAAAAAAATGGCTGGCAGAATGTAATATTTCATGGATGTTATGGCATGTTAGAGACAAATATTTGTTCAATATTGTGACCTCGCCATAAAGGGAATCTTGATTTGCTTTGAAGGGTTCCACGCAAGCACGTAACGAGGAAGATAAAGAGGAAGATCGATGGTACCTGCACAAGTAACAGACCTCATTGTACCTAAAGCAAAATGCAAAATTTTAGTCAGATTGCATAATGTAGAAACTGCCTACTGTACATACTACACTGTACATGTACATTCTTTTCAGCATAATTCCAGTCTCATTCCAAAAACACGGCGAGGGCCGACGGCGGCGGTTTTGTGTTCCCTCGCTTTGATTGATGTGTTGCCTTTCCCTGTACTTAATGGAATAATCACTCTTATCCGTCATGTCTTGTCTGCGCAATTAGGCTATTGCCCAACTCCCCAAGTCCCACTGCGTTTCACATGAATTATGAAACACAGCGGCTGACTATTTAGAATTATTTTGCTCCTTCCAATATTGTTATAGGCCGACAAATGAAGCGTTTTCAACTAATAGCACGCAAGAGATCTGAAAATATTGACAGTGGATTGTAATCATTCTTGTTTGTACTGTTTATTAATATGCTATATCATTTTGAATCCCAAACATATACCTTTTCATGAAGCTTCAATTGGGGATGCGGGTTGAAAATCGAACCTTTCATAAATTCTTATCCAGATTTAAAATAAAAAGAACCAACACATGACACATGTAGTACCTAGTAATAAACTTGGTGCTATTTCAAGATGTGCAGAGCGCATAATTTATGGACACAACACAATATGTAGTCTTGTGCTTACAAGTCTATGTGGTGTACAAAGATTCCATTATTTTTCCTCTTCTAGTTCTATGCAAGATGTATTCCATCCAGCAGACAGGAAACGGACTATCCCGGGAGAAATTCAAAGAAAGTATTGATCTTGGTAGCCGTGGCAGGAGACAGCAGGATTGCTGCAGAGTCAAGGGATGAATTTTATATTTTCTCTGCCCATCACTGACTAACAATGCCCATGTCTTAGATTCAACCTTGAAGTTGAGGGATGTGGTGTAGTCTTGAGTGCGCATACTCTTTTTGGTTTGGGTATTTATGGAACTGAGAAAGGGACAGAACCAGAACTGGGGTTTGTCGATATGAAATGAAGTGAAGTGAATATGGGCCAAACTGCATACTTGTACAAAACATGAAATGTGCAGAAAGAAAAAGACCTGTAACATCTAGTTGTCTATAAGTTGTAGGCCTCCTTTTCTCAGAATGCACAAGTTTCAAGACTACATGTACACATGTATATGTTCCTACATTTACATGTACTTACATTTACATAAACCCCTTGATGATTTAAAGTGGGTCTTATCCTGTGCCCACCCCCCCCCCCCGCCTCTTTCCTACAAAGCAGCACTAGTATATTATCGAAATCTTTTTTTTTATCAGATGTAATCGAAAAACAGTTTTATCGATTTGAAAGGGAATGAAAATAAATGCTTCCTGGCTGCAGAAACCTTGACTCTTGAAATAATATAATACATACTAAATATCAATCGGGGGATCACCATTAACAATGGTTGCTCTATTAATTCTATTTATGCTCCATTACCAAGAAAAGAGCAAGGACAGGAGTCATAATTACAGATTTTGAAATAGTGATTACCGATTGCACAATAAAAACAAGTGCATACAGTATGCATACATGGTCCGTCCAGCTAGGGAAATGCAATTTGTTTTTCTTTTTCTTTCTTCTTCTTTTTTTATCATTGGCGACTCAGAAGATATATAGGAAAGCAGAGTGAAAACAGAGAGGCACCTAGAATTGAGAGAAAAAGAAATGACATGCAAAAGAGCGAAAGAGAAGAGAGAAAGAATATGGTGAAAAGAAAGAGAATGAAAAGAAGAGAGGTAGAGTCATTAGGGTAAAAATTACACGAGCAGACAGGCAGAAAAGTAGATGGAGGAAAAATTGAAAGAAAATGACATGTAAAAGAGCGAAAGAGAAGAGAGAGAGACGAGAGGGAATGGATACAAGAAAGAGAGAGAGAGAGAGAGAGAGAGAGAGAGTCAGTCAGTAGACTTAACGATACAAGAGGAGACAGGAAGAAAAGTAGATGAGAGGAAAGATTGAAAGAGATAACAAAGAACAATCAATTTGGAGAGGTAGTAAAAAGGCAAGTGATCAAAAAACTGGTCATTAATATATATCTATAGCAAGCAACTGACCTTGGTGAATTATTAAACATTCACATCATACTCATGAAAAGATTGCCATAGAGGCGACGATGAATAATAGAGCCTGTACACTTTGGCTACAGGTAAACAGGTCAGACTATCATACATGCATGTAGGCCTATTGTAGCACGACGTGTGTAGTATATACATGTAGGCCTATACATCACTGCGATTTCATTAGATATGACTGTATAGACCATGTACTCTACATGGAGTAGGCCTATATACACTGCATTGTACATTCAACATTACATGTACATCCGCACTGCATTATAACATAATGAGTACCAATTTATCAAAACATTTACGATTAATTGGTACTCAGTATTATGAGTGTACACAAGGGTTAGTTGTGTTTGCTTTTTTGGCCGAGAGGGAGGGAGGGAGGGGGGGGGGGGTCTAAGTAGAGGGGAAAATGTGTATGGACATGTAACTTTCCTATATGCACTAGAATTTGTAATAATATATGAACTCTCCACAGCCTATAATATGGCTACATGTATATTCTTTTGGCGGTTATATCTTTTCCATCAAATATGATGCATACTGAAAAACCTTGCCCAAAATAGTCTCGAGGAGGCAAGATAGAGGAAAAACAGGCCTGATATGTTTCACAGAGCCCCATCTTCCTTACCGCCGTCGTAATAAAAAAACGCATCCGCCACCGACAGCCTGCCT
The DNA here is from genome assembly GCF_000002235.5 of Strongylocentrotus purpuratus. Classification (NCBI taxonomy): domain Eukaryota; kingdom Metazoa; phylum Echinodermata; class Echinoidea; order Camarodonta; family Strongylocentrotidae; genus Strongylocentrotus; species Strongylocentrotus purpuratus. The sequence continues at coordinate 15,565,968 of NW_022145601.1, read as the reverse complement.
GCGCAAGGACGAAATTGTACGATACCGTAATGAAATCAACTTGGCATTTTCCCTCGTCTGCGGCGGTGGCATGCCTCCGAGCTAGGAGACAAACAGAGGCAATATTCGACCGACATGCCACGCACAGCAGCCAGGATAGCTATTACTATTAGCCGAAGACGAGGCTATCTATGCAGGCTAGCTACTTCCAATGCACGCACACATGTGGTGGGTTGTAGTATGGAATGAGCATTGCATAGGGAGGCCTCACCTTATTGGAAAAGGGGGAAGGCATGTTATGTCTCTCATTTGCAATGCATTACTGTGCATAGCCAGGCCTACATGAACGTTACATCGTCAAGTCAATTGCAAATGTATGATCATTAATTGTTTCCTCGGTCAATGACTACGCATGATATAGGGGAGTTGAAATTCTTTGCGATGACCTCTACAGGGATATAAATTTTAGATACATGTAGATCTAAATGAAATCAAAACATTAAAGATGTCTTCTGTAATCCTATGTATGTACATATTATTGTATGAATTATAAACATACTCCACATGTTTTATAACTGTGGTATATTAAAGGCCAAACACAATAAATTTTCAAGTATACATGCTTTAATTCTGCCATTAAATCATGTGTATTCATTTTTTTACTTATACACTAGGAAGTAGCCTTCCAAGTACATGTAATCTTTTGTTGTTTTTGTTTTTCAATGAAACAACATAAACCTTCAATATGTTTGCTATCTCTTTGAAGATCATTATCATTTAAAATAACGAATTATATATTTTTTAAATCATTAGCTATATAATTTTGTCCATATAATTGCATGCATGATACATACACTGTACATGCAGGCCTAATTGAAAATCTCTTTGATGATAATCTATACAGGAAGAGTAGTATATAATTGAAGTGCATATAGACACATCCTGATATATGAATAGGCCTTTCGCTATTAAATACATCTGCCAACTGTACGGAAATGGGCGCAAGAAGATTATCAATTTTCTCATCCTATTAAGCCGGGATACGATGAAGGGGCCCCAGTCGTCTGTACAGAGGACATAGAAGGCCTGTCTTCATCAGCTCGAGATTGACAAATAATTTTAACTATATCGATCCCAAACTATCCAGCTAATTTACGTCTTTAGCAGCCAGCAGTTACAATTAGTGGGATATTTGGTTGAGAAAATATCCCGAGAAATATTGGTCTTGTTTCCAAAATAGCGGGCTAATTTGCGCCCGTCCGAGCTAGATTGTGATGAGCGTATCAGTCTGGTGAAGACGCAATTTCGGGCTTCGGGATAATATCCCGAGTCTAAAAATAGCAGGTTATTTGGCAATCTCGAGCTGATGAAGGCAGGCCTACATGTATATAGAGAGCGCAAGGGCAAGATCGACCATGACACATTTCTGTAGACTCTATCCTAAACGACTAGAGTCTGCGGACTAGGCGATAGTACAATGTAGCGAAAGATACCCAGGAATAATAATAAATTACTGCATGATTGAACGGTTTGTGAATCACGCGACCCAGTTTTCGATCGCTTGCAATCATTGCGTCTTAGGAAAACGAGCAATTTTTAGATGTGTAATCACAGACAGGAAATGATAAGGTAGCGAATCGAGATGAAAAAAATCTCACTTTAATATCGCCTTACTTTAATACTCCGCCGCCGTTCATACTCATACACAACTTCCCATATTGACTACATTGACTAGAGAAATATTTTCATAGACTCAAATTATTACGTCCATATTTGTGCAGAAGTGATTCGGAGTGAGAAATGGGGCCCTCCAATATATTTCAGGGTTAGAATCGAGGAGGATTAAAATTTGATATCGACAAAGAGTATTTAAACAGGACTAGGTCTGCATTTATTATTTGGATATATACTGTATCTATGATCACACAGAAAAAAGATATCAATGCCAGACTTAAATTTGGTATAAGCCTGCCTTCCTCCTTTTCATCACGGGGAAGGGCATTTCTTTTTAAATGTTAATATTCAAATATTAACAAAACATGTAGGTAACTACAATATTTTTCTCAGTCAGGTAGATTGCAGAAATGGCAAGCAATTCTGTTGGTCAGTGGCAAGCATGGCAAAAGTACTAGAGGGAGGGTGACTCCATATTTTACACATTTTATTGACTCTTCCAATTCCGCACCCCTTCTCAGTTGATTTAATTGCATAAAGCAAGCGATGTTATTGGTCACTGATGAGGAGGGAAAAAGTGATGGTGGGGAGAGAGGTGGGGAGGGGTCCTGCAGTTTACTGACCCTTCTATCTCTATCCTATTTCCCTTGTCACTTGAATAAATTGCAAAAGACACATAGCTATTGGTCACTAATGAGCAGGGCAAAAGCTGAGAGGGCAGGGGGGGTTCTGTCACACCCATTTTCCTGCTCTACTTTATGTCATATTCTTCCTATCTTTGAAATCTGTTGGGTTGGTAAGGCGAGTGTCACCTGCAGTATTCACCTCTCCTGTCACCTCTACGTACTTAGTAGGTCAAGTAGGCAAGGAACAGTCAGAGACACCGGATGATTCATCCATGGGCAAGGGGTATCACCCAGACGGCCGGCCAGGAGAAGGGAGAGACAGACAGATAGACAGACAGACGGACAGAGAAAAGGGGAGAGAAAGATAAGGAGAATCTATATAACTGAGAGGGGGAGAGGGAGAAAGTGAGAGGGAGAGAGGGGATGAGGAAGAGACATACCCAGATGCAGAAGGGAGAGACAGACATATAGACAGACAGACGGACAGAGAAAGGGGAGAGAAAGATAAGGAGAGAATCTATATAACGGAGAGGGAGGGAGAGAGAGAGGGAGGGAGAGAGAGAGGGAGAGGGGGAGAGAGAGAGGGAGAGGGGAGGAAGAGACACACCCAGATGCAGAAGGGAGAAACACAGACAACAGATTGAGAGGGAGATAGAGAAGAAGAAAAACAACTTTAAAAATTGAGAGAAAAAGAGACAAAGATATAGAGAGGGGAAAAACAAGTACTAGACATACACGAAGGAATAAAACACAAGTAGGAATAAAAACAAGTAGGAATAAAAACAAGTAAGAAAAATAGGAGCACACAATGCCAAGGAAAGCAAACTCAAGTCGAGACAGGAAATGATGAACGAACAAAATGGGCGGAAAGGTGAAGTAAAGTGAAGGTGAGGAAAACATAGGAAAGGAAAATAGGAAATACACATCGTCAAGAGAGAGACTGATCTACTTCTTTCCAGTTTCACAAATGTAAGTCACCTCATCTACGAATGTTAAAGGGGAAAAGTTGAAGGATTAAGAGTTTACTTTTGCCTTACAGAAGGTAATTATTCAAATTTTGTTAAAACTGACAATTTTAGTTAATGCTGTGCATAAGTGATGAGAATAATTCTACCAAATATCTAAGACGAATCCATTGAAAATGCTCAAATAAAAAATGATTCAAACTGGCTGAAAATTGTTCTATTAACACTGCATGAACTATGGAGGAGAAAAAAAATGGTGGGGGAGGGGGGGGGGGCTTGGTATGGTTTGAAGGGATGAGTAACAAGCCAAAAAAGAAGATGGAAGCACAAGCTAGATGAGGGATGAGTAAGAGGCTAAGGAGGAGAGAGACAAACAGAGAACGGCAGGTAGATGCAAATGACATGTGCGTATAAAGCAAGGTGCATATTAAAGTATGAGGGCATATGAGTGTTCAACTAGCCATGGACGGGGGATGTGCATAATGTGGGGTCATGGAAAGGCCAATCACAAATTTGTACGAACGAGCGCACGCATGGGTACATGGTCATGTGCATTGCCGGTTCGCTCACCACCGGCCTGGCTACCTGTGGAGAATTCTGGTGAAAATCTCAGGGACACGCCTCATTCTTCGAAGGATGTCTTCTCCTCCAATAATGATTTGATCAGAGGTATATTGGCCCCCAGGTTTTATTGAATTACTGGCGAGACAAAAGAATACTTTGTAATAACAAGCCTGCCGTGATTCGTTTTTTTGTCTTCATACAATTATAAGGATGAACCAAATCACATGATTCATATGCAGTTCTTTCTTTTATCAATATTGTACAAAACATAAGGCAAGGGATAATTTACTAAAGTTTAAGACTTAGTCATGAATTTGGCAAACAAAATCTACTTTAATTTTGGGGGGAAAACATGCCATTTTCATTTGAAGAAAATAACAAAAAATGTTACTGATAAAATTCAATGATAAATCATTACACTATAAAATGCATGTGTAAGGCCCTACATTACATACTCCAATTAACCAGTTTTTTGTTTGTTGTTAGTCTAAATGCCCTTCATGAAACGTATCATATACATGTATGTAGGCCTACATGTATATCTTCTTCCTGCCTCTTACTAGTGTAAGGAAGAGTTGAGTGCAATCTTGAAAAGGTTGCATGTAGGTTCATCTTTGCGACGAGTAATGTGACGATGAATGAGAATAATTGCTGATAATACTATTTTCATTCTTGCTAGACTTATTAACAGGTGCACAGGTGACTGCATTGTGTGTCATACAGCACCTACAAATCCTACTTGTCAAGTTCATCATGCAGTGCGCAACCCCTCTAATTTGTCCGTACACAGAGTCTCCAGAACAGATTATAAATGCAAAGGTCATGTCACTCGGTGCTAACAAAGTTTGGGTAGAACAAGAGGTGTTCACATTGCTGATGATCAATCACGATGACCTACACGAGTGAGAACAGGCCTGCCTTCACAGACACTCTTGAATGATATGATAAAGGTCAATTCCAAGATTTAATCCTGAAGATGATTCTGATACTTGCTTCTCAAACCACACTAGGTAATCAATTGTAGTCAACAATACAGGGACTAAGTAATAAATCAGAGCTTAAAAAATTCTCAACATGAATGGACCCTTTGCATTAATCTTGCCCCCCCCCCCCCCCATTTAAAATAAATAAATAAATCTCTATGTCATGGGTACATAAATTTATTTTTTCAAAGTTTGTGATGTAACCCTAAATTATTTGTTTACATTTTAAAAATAATTTACATTCCACCATTTAAAAGATATGTTTTTACTGTATTCCAGTTTTATCTAGCTAATCCCAAGATTCATGTTACTTTTATGTACATGTACGTGTAGGTCTGTTATTATCATGATTAAGATCCACCCTATCTGCAGGAAATTTGATAAGAGCATTGAAATGAAATTCCACACATTCGCAGTAAAACCTAGTCAGGCAATAAATGGTTCTCTCTCTCTCTCTCTCTCTCTCTCTAAAAAAAATGGTCTAGAGTCTAGACTACTAATCAGCAAACACCACCTTGGTCGCTCAGAATTCGCACCGCAGACAGACAGACACAATATCATCTGCCTACGTCACACACAAACGCACCAAGGGTGTTACTAGAGCGCACAGACATATCTAGCCGATCCCAGGAGGCCATTCAATATTCAGAGAAATATATTAACAAAACAGAAAGCAGGGGGCTGCATGATAAACACACAGAAATAGATGGGAGAGGGGTGACAGAAGAAAAAAAATCCTTTTCTTTGGTTGCAGTCTGACCTTCAGTGGTGTTAGGCGGAGTGTGAAGATAATGCTTGGGAGCTCAGAAATGCTGTGGCTAAACCGGGAGAGACTCTCTTTTCACAGAATCGGTCAACAAAATGAACAAGGGAAAGGGGAAAGGAAAGGTAATGCAGAGTAGAGAAGCAAGATAAACGAGGGTATTACAAGAGACAGATTGTGTGACATTTGTAGCTGTGTAATGAGAAAGCTCAAACATGGCCCTTACCATAAGGATGTACATGTACAATTAGGTCTGTAATGTACAAGTAAAATGTACAATGTACATTACAAGGGTCATTTGTTACTTATGATTGACAAGGACCACAACAAGATCTCAAAAAGGCTAATGGATGTTCAAGTACCTGTACTTGGTTCAAATGAATCATCGAGATAGTTTCACAGTATCAGATATCCATTTACACAAACCAAATACATGGGCCTACATGTACATGCATCAGAGGCGGTATACAACTCGATGAAACCGATTATATCTAGACAACAAAAGGGGTGAAGCCGTGACACAAAAACATTCCAACAGTCACGTACAGACATGTACATTGTTGCCATAGACGGCATTATGCATTCACGTTTTTATGCAAGTCAACCGATGCATGTAAATGTATGGAACAAGGCTTTAACGGTCTGAATACTTCATTGACTGAATGCTGCATCGCTGTGTTAGGAATAAAAGAGCAACAAAAAGAAGGTGAATGTAGCTAAAGAAATGGAACCATGACGACACAAAGAATTATCCACTATGCATGATGCAATACGTCATACAGTACACACAACTCTTAACAGTCCTAAGTTCATCTTGTTGTTTTGTTGTACTATGGACTAACTCTGTAAATACCATGATTTTTTCCTGATATGGCATTAAGATACAGGACGAATAATTAACCTCGTCTATATCAATATTTGTACCAAAAGTTGGCATGTAAAGATGTAAACAAACATGTTTCTGATCAACAGTATTCCACAACTTAAGGGGGACTGTCCATGACGATTCTGGTTCAGTTATGAAATATAACATTCATAACATTGAATAAGGTGTACAATGTACTATATATTATGTAAATGTAGCTATTCATACATGTTTAATGTACCTGTATGCAGCAATGTATGTATAAAGCCTATGGTTTGTAATTCATGTACATTGTTACTGTCATGGAGCAATTAGCAAAGCTCATATTTCATGGTATTGAACAAAACACAATGTTGAGGTTCTCTGGAATAGCTGTACACGTACATGTACATGTAAGTGCAACTGCCCAAGTAACATGTGAAACAGCTAATCAAAAGGACAAGTTTACAACAATACCTCTCTTTATTTACAATGTCCATTTTCCCCGTAGGTCAACGCTCTGACCCGCAAAGGACAAGCAACCCTCCATCCTCTGGACGGTTACCATGGGTACGGCCATGGCGAGACTCCTCCGTCATTCACTCCCTGCCTGCCCAGAGGGGCATGGTCACGTGACCCAGGGAGAGGGAGAGGCGAGACGACGGGGAATGCGGCAGACAATTGACGATGGACGACGGGCAAAATGCAGAATGAGATTCCATGAGCTGCCGCCGGATGGATTTGCAGTCACACACGCCATGATGCATAGTGCTACTTTTTGCATGCATGTCTGCTGCGGATTCTACTCTACAATACATGTCCCTCCATGTACATAACATGAGGTGCATGATTAGCATACAGTGAAATCTCCCAATATTACAAGTACACCCTGTACATCATGTACATGCACCATTGTGAACCTTCATTGGTCGTGCATTCAAGACTGGATATGCCCTAGACATCAGGGTCTTCTAACAAATCAAAATGCTCTTATGAGAAACAACCCAAATACATGTAGGTGCTCTTATCTTATTTTATAACAACTATATGACTCATTACATTTTAATGTGTTTACATATTTGTAAAAGAATGATTTCAATTTCTGATGAGTGATGATGGGACAATACATGTATCTGCTTCCCATGGTTTGGTTTAGAAATCAATTTTGGAGATGAACTATATATAAGTATGCCTACAAAGTACAGAAAGAAAACATTTGTGTCATTGTATCATTGAAACATTACTGTTACTTGTACTCATACTGACAATAGGATCACCTTACTTTTCAATTGATAATCATGTAGGCCTATTTGAAACAAGTACCACCACCCCCCCCCCCCCCAAAAAAAATAAATAAATAAATAAAAATGTATATGCCCGGCAACAGTGAATGGGTTACTCTATGCAAATACTCCCAGCCGGCCGTCCACCATAATTTGCTCCCTTCCAGCAACCTTCCTCATTAAACTTGGGCGAGGTCTGGCCAACAGACGGATGGACGGACGGACCCTTGGTTGGCTAGCTGCAGGTCACCTGACACCACAGGCGAGGCACTCAAGACTGTTAATCTGAAGAGCTGACCAGTCTAGACCTGCCGTCACTGTTGATTTAACGCCCAATATTTCAACAAATCCCTTTTATGCTGGATGGACTTTGACCTCGGCCTTGTTCACTATCAGCAAATTACGGGTCGCACTTAGCCTCAATCAAGCCCAAGACAATTTAATTATTCATATTCCAATGTCCCTTAAATGTTTACAAGTAGACTCTACATGTTGTAGTTGTTGTTCATGTTGTTTTGGTTTATAGGCATGTATCAATCAGTAGTGTACATGTAGGCTTACCTACATTAAATGTGTGTGATTCGAACTGAAACTTCCAGGCGCACAATGCTGAATTCATGCGTTTCTTTTTTTATCTCTTCGCTTATGAGAAGATTAGTCACATCACAATTGTAATGGATTACGATAGTGTGGCGTTTTTTCCCATTGTATAGTCTTCTGACTTTTTATTTGGTATATTTTTAATAAAACCGAAATTAAATTGTATTGAATTTTATGAAAAAGAAAATTACCAATCTATTTCTCATCACACATGTACATGTCAATGTTCTTCTGAGAGGAAAATATCAAAAACATCATGAATGATTGAATGAAGACTATATGTTACCTAAGAAACATATCTTTTCCAATATGATCTCTGGGAGAAGACTATTTTTCTAGTCCAAGGTTGTAATATTTACACTATACCTTTCATGACACGGGGCCCTTGTCTGCAAAATATATTTGGACAATATGCATAAGCACACGGAGAGGAAGAAAGGGTGGAACGGAATCTTGGCCTTGCATGTTACAGAAGGCTCGCAGTTGCTTTGACAAACACATGTACATGTACATGTACTGTACATGTATGCTTATGAATGGATGACACGCACTAATGGTTGAACTTCAACATGCTTTTGCATAAAAAAATGCCTTATAGTGGCCTTGAGAACTACATGTACATTATTTTGTGTACAAATGAAAATGTATGTACATGTAAGACTAGGGCCTAGATGTAGGCCAAGATGTACAGTATACTGTACATGTACGTGCAATATGAAACATTAAACTCGTTATTTTTAAATTTATACACATTTCGCTGATGAAAAAACATTTTCCCCTACTCCCTATTTTTATTGTGTTATCTGAGCAAGAGGACCTTAAATAGATACATGTACGCACATGTACAGTAGATAAATTAGATGCACATTTATTTTTTGTTTTTTCTTCGCCAAAATTCTACATACAAGTATATGAATTTTAAAAAATACAAGGCACATTCCTTAATTACATAGATTATCCCGAATATAAACTAAAACCATGGCTAAATGCAGACATCCTTTGCATGATAAATATATATTTCTGTTTTAGACACTGTCCGAGAATATCTTCTACTTCCTAAGCAGAAATCATTGCTTCTTTCCATCTTAATCCCATCATAAGAAGACAAAATTGAATTTTTCATATTTCCCTCATTACGGAGACCCAACGAAGCCTCGAGGCCACCGAGGATCTTATCAAATCTTGTTTCCCTTCAGCCACTAGGCATGTTCAGTCTAAGATCTGACCAGATTAATCAACTTTACAAGATGGAGGGGAAAAAAGACAGGATTTCTTTATATTTTGATATCTCATGACAAATCTCATTCACATGTAGCATCACCGCTTGGAAGTATATCAGTCGCATCCCTAATGAGACGGGATTAGCGCGACTTCTCACGTCCACTGAGCCCAATGGGGTGAATGCTAGTCTGCAAAAACAGACTCTAGTTTGACACACGAACACGACTCCATTTAGTCTTGAGCACAACCTAAGTTCGTCAGTCGCTGGCTGTGTCAGGGGCGGCTATAGTACAGAGCCTATGGGGCGCAGTAGACAGTGCAGTCGGCATAGTCTCTTTGCACAGACACTGTTACGCGCTACGACAGAAAAAGGTTTGAGCCTCTAAACTAGCTGAAGAGCTATGCCACTCCCTGAAACGAGCGTCGTGTGTGATTTGAAACGCTATACGGAATTAATTAAACAGCCCCGACTATTGAATCTGTCTGCCTGCATTATGAACATTCTGGTGCAATCAATTTTGCTCGAGTCACGCGAACGGGGGGGGGGATACGCTAGGTCCAATGACAGCTTGGCTTCAGTTACACTGGACTGCATTTTATTGTAAGCAAATGTGACCATTCACAAAATGCACAGAAAGTAGGCCTCACAGAAAGAAAGCCTTCTTTGTTGCAGTACTTGGAAACAATAAATGCACAGTATGTATTGTAAGCCTACTCATCCTTTGCAGAAAGATAGCATTCCAACAATCATATTCATACTGTACATAAAGTGTATTTCACAGGGGTACTGTGTAAATACTACAAAACAGATGTACTTTGTCTGTAATTTGTCTGTAATTTATGACGACCCTACAAAGAGGCCTACCGGTATACAAACAATTTTGCTGTATGTACATGTATACCACAGTGTATGAACTAAGGTTTAAAGGGAAAGTCCACTCCGATACGATGTTTGAAAATTAAAGGAACATGCCAGTGAAAGTTTGATTATAACCCGATTAAAAATAAGAAAGTTACACATTTTTTAAGTTGTGATCAATTAAAAAACAAACTGGTAACTTTGTGATATATCTTGTGAGGTTGCCTTGCCACCCATTTGCCCTACATTAAAATGACAAATTCAAGAATTCTAAACTTTCAGAAGATTTTGCTCAAAATTTCACCCATTTTTTAATATCGTTTTTCTGCTTCTATTAAAATGAACTAAATATCAGACTGGCCTTGCCCTTTAACTGTCATTTATAGCCTACTTGTTCAGGCCTGAAATTATCATTATAGTGCCACAAATGAACCGTTACTTATAATTATAATTTATAATTTATTATTAGGAGGCCTTGCATAACACTATGCGATGATACATGTTAAATATAAAAGGATCAACCATATGACACATCACGCTACAGCAGAGACCTACATGTACTGTACAATATACATGTACATGTAGGCTAAGAATAAATATGTAGAGGCCTATACATATTGAATAGGGTATAGTGCACAGGCCTACTGTACATATAATGTACACAGATATGTGCATGGAGTTGTATTGTCAGGCACACAGTAGTCAGCCAGGAGACCTTGGCGTACATTGTACATTGAAATTTATCGGTGGAACATTATAAAGAAGGATTGCCTTGCCTTCGGGCGCAGAAGCCTAGGAGCTTATCGCACACATGGCAAGGTCATTCCACTCACGTTCTCTGCTCGGTGTTGCCAATTTGCATGCAGTGTCAATATCTCACTGCTAGACCAGACAATTTGGGCAAGATTTATCTCTTTAATTGCTCCCATTAGCCAGAAGGGAAGAGCATGATATGGGCACCCAAAAGGGTGTTTGAATTTTGTGCTCAAAATAGTTCATCATTAACATTTGGCAAGGACAGTTATCAAACTTTTTAAATATACATGTACATTTGTATGGCCTACACTTAGGCCTATCAATTATATTTTAAGGCATTATTTCTTCTTGTTATCTTTATTTCTTCCTTTCTTTCTTTCCTTCTTTCATTATGCAGAACTGCCTTCTTGACCAATGCGTCAATGTTCAGACATTTCAAAGATCTTTCTAAAACTCTGTTTTTAAAACTCAGTGAGTAAGCAAATTCTTATAAAAACATTAAAAAACTGACAAACAGGATTTGTCTGGGTCATGGAACTTTTAATAACCTCATTATAAAACCACTATTCTCTACTGTGAGAAAATTTACAAACGAAACGAAAGCTTGTCTGATAGACTGTTCCCATAGGTTCCACATGATGGCAACTTCTCTCAAAAATGTTCTGGTTCTCGTACAGTTACAGGCGAAATTTAAAAATTGCTTAAATCTATTAAAAATACAGGTGGTCCAAGGACTTGGCTCCTAGCCTTTCCTTCCCTTCAGTTTCCCCTGTGTTAACCTGCTATATCACTATTTTAACTTCCTATTGGAAGGGGGAGGCCTTTCTCACTGCCTCCCATGTGTGTTTGGGAAGACACTTGGATCACACACTAATGTTTTCAGCAACAGTCATTCTAGACATGATCAGTAGTGGCAGTGGGGGCTTAATTGAACAATTTGTAACACATTGCTAAGATCATGACAGACCAACAACCTCTGAGTGGTGGAGACTGGTCCCACTGCCACACATACATATAGTGGTAGGTCGTTATGAAGAGAGGAAGAAATCTGACCACACCCAGCCATGGGAACGAACCCGCAGGCAACCAAGCATAGTTTGTGACTTGTTCACGTGTACATGAAGTACATGGCAATGACCCAGGCAAACAAATTAGCCTCTTTTTATGCAACACATGAGTCAAACAAATAAGCTAAAGCTAAATAAAAGGAAAGCCAGATTCCCTTGTCACGCAACTCAACTGACAAATAGATGTAAGGCTACCTTTAATATTAATGTGCCGCTATGTCCATGGGAGCAATTTGTACCACATTTTAGTCAGAATTAGCCCAAATAATTCAATTCATCGCAGCCGAAGACAGATTGGAACGCTTGTTGGAAATTGCATTTCCATCTTGGCACAGCAACCAGGAAAAGGGAGATAAGAGAAATCCAATTGGGGTCGATTTAACTCGCCAGACCCCCATGGCAGCAGAACTGACGCAGAATGCTCTTAATTTGGTAGGGATTTTTCTGAGAAAAAAACATTTATAGGAAAGGTGGGGTCGCTTACCACCTTGAACCAAAAAAGAGAAGCACACCGTCATGAGCAAAATAAAGGTCTAAATTTTGTCTCCATTTTGCATGCTTTATCATTTTGGTGTAATGAACTTTTAAGTTCACATCAATTCATTCTTTGTTTTAGCCTTGAAACGGGTCTAGAAGAAGGCCTACGTTGAAGCAGGTTTCAGTTTCCAAAAGACACACGTTGTGATTTTTATCACAAAATACAATGACATACTGTACTTGTATACTTGAAAATTGGAATAAAAAACTACTTAAACTAATGATGCATATAACAGTAAAATGATGTTAATGATCTTATGCATCATTAATACAAAGGACATTAGTTCAGGCTGCAAGCTCTCTGTATCGGTTAGCATGAGTTGGCAATTTCATTCAAGACTGTCTCCAGACAGAACAATTTGTTTTAGATTTGGCAGTCGGCGGAATCATATCAAAATTCATTAACTTCAGGAGACACTTGCTCTCCGAGGAATTCACATGAATCTCTCCCAAGATGGCGACTCTCTTTCTATCCGCTCCATCATGAATGTTTCTCCTCCACCCCTCTCTCCCTTTCTCTTCCTCTCCCTCTCTCTCTTCCTCCCCCTCTCTCTTTCTCTCTCTCTCTTTCTGTCATCACTCATCAGTCTACACCACTGCCCACATTTCTGCAACTCTAATGCTTTCCTAATTATACTCCTAATGAAGACAATTACCAATTACCATCCCAAACCTCATCCCTATCCCTTAATTTTATCTACAGTGTAAACTGCAGGTTAAATTGCAGGTTTAAAAAGGGAGTGGGGAGAGTGTCTGGATTTTTGAAGATTAATCTATGAATCATTAATTTTCTCCTTGTTACACTCAACTCTAAACAATATCTTTGTTATTGTGTGTTCATAAGTCATAACTTCATAACTTGTCCCCAAATCTGACAAAATCAACTACATGTACAGGTGTATATCATCCACCTTTTCTATCTCTCTTTCCATCAACCATCCCCTCTTTTTTCTATCCATTTACATGTATACCCTTTTTTATTTTCCATTGACTACTAGTATGGTGAGAGAAACAAGAATCAACCAGACACTTTTCTGTTTCCATAAACCTCGTACACTGTAGATTGTAGGTAGATTGTACACTATGAAACAACTACCCTGTACAGTATGAACCCTTCCCCCCATTCCCCCAACCCATTCCCCCTTTTTATTCCCATATTACCCCTCTGCCCTTCCCCATTTCCATTGAGTATGCAGAGAAAGAAGGGAGTATCATTGGGTCCTCAACGTTCCTCCCGGGGTCCCTTACCAGGATGTGATTCACAATGCAAGGCTGCACAATTGTGCGACAAATTTCTGCAAATCATTTCGACTCTCAAGCAATATCCAGTGTAGCTCGAGATATGGCGTCTCAAGCAAAAACCCAATTTGCATCTCAGTTTCAGATTGTGCATATACCGCATGCTCGTTGGTATACATCTACTTTGCTGTGGACTGGATAAAGACTGCATACTTTATATGAGTGCTGTCTCCAATATACACTGTAGGCGTAAACGCAATGATCCTACAACTTTAAACCAGTCAGATTTGGAGGATTTACAAATTACAATATATCAAGGAAATGTTACAAAAAATAACAACTGCCATTTTCCCCAAGAAATTAGACATACATGTACAGTACATGTACAACAATGAACATACACAAAATGTATCTCAAACTATGAAGCTACATGTACATACAGTATGTGCATGCCTGCATGGTATTGTAGGCCTGGATGTGATATTTCTCTGATTTTCCATTTTACAATACAATTGACAAAAATATACAGAATGGGAATACAAGAAATGTACAAAAATCTCAAATCAGGCTAACAGTAAATGACAACGAAGTAGACAATATGCTGAATTATGGCAGTTGCGATCTAGACAAGGAAGGAAGAAACGTCCAAACTGGAGTCTTTTATTGAACAAGCACCCAGCAAAGCGATTCTCCTCTGCACTGTTACAGTATGAAGGGGGGAGCGCTACTCAATTCACAGACAGGAAATAGGGTCTGATATCATCTTCCCGTTCCGGACCCACAAATCAGAGACTAGCACGCGACTAGAACTAGCATCCAGCAGAGTCTACTGTCGACTGGCAGTGGCAGCTATTCATGTACTATTACACAGGAAGCTTAGGAAAGGATAATGAACTGAATTAAAAAATGTATGTACTGGTTAGTTAAATCTAATTTTCTCACTGTTTACTTCTCCACTGAAAGGAAGGAGAGGCTATCGTCGGTCTATTCCCAATATTCATAGCACGATTTTAATCCTAAAAACTAAGGAAACATTGAACGACAAGCATGAATAACATGGAAGCATCAATATAGGCTTGGCAGCTAAGCAACTTTTGACCATGCACTGACCATAATGAGCTATCAGCTTGCCAGTGCTGTACTATTTCAACCGCACATGCACATCCTGGAATCCCTAATTGCTTGTCCACGGAATCCACAGAATTATAGACCGTGAACAGCAATGATTTCACCTTGAATCTGGGGTGTATTGATAATATGCATAAAAGGAAGATACTATCATAGATCATATCTAAAGTGCTGTTGTATAGTTCCTGTTAATTGATTTTTGTTTGTTTGTTGTTATTATTTTAATGTATCTTTTTATCTACAGTGTACAAATGAACATCTGTCTGTGTAAATGACCCCGTTGAAAACCAATTTTTACTATTATGGGCCATCCTTTCGGAACATACTTAAATATAAAAAAACAGTGTATTATGCAGGTACAGGTACACCATTTAATGAATCAACTTCACAGCATCAGAGTCATGATTTTTTTATTTGAATAATTAAGTATGCCTAGAGTTGCCTTTTGAGTCTGACTGTAGTATGTACCAGTACATCGATATTGGTGCCATGGTTTACCTCGTTAATTCTTATTATGTCTCATTGTTTAAAGGGAAATCCAACGATAGCAAACTACTCTGAAGGAAAGCTGAATAATCAGAGAAGTATACTGGTGAAAGTATGAATGGAATCGGACATAGAAATGAGAAAGTTGTTATTTTGCTAGAGTTGTAATCACTATAGGCATGGCTCTTTAAGTTAGCTGAATCAATAATGTTGTATTGATAGACACAACTTTCTCATCTGTTCCAACACAAAATGACTATGAAAAAAAAAGATCTAAAACAATGTATGACTTACATGTAAAAGTGTCTTTTCTCTTTAGTTGCCTGAGAGTCTGAGACTATGTCACAAACAACTGACAAAATTGCCAATTTGCAAAGACTTACCCGATAGCGATTTCATATTTTAAACATACCGGTACATGTACAGTGGCTTTCTTATTATCGGCCACATTCCTTTCACCATTTTGTTTCCCCTTTTTTCTGCTTTCATGCAAATGAACTTACTACAAGGGTTGAATTGCCCTTTAAGTATGATACTACCAGTAACAAAAGATTCAAATTTATGGTCAGGTTGTAATAAATACTGCAATACTGTACATCAGAAAAATATAGACTACATATCCGGGTATTTTGGTTCATAAACTGATTTTTGTTATTCTTTTATCCATAAAAAGTTAAATATCAAGTACCATCAATTTCATGAAATAAAAGAGAGGTAAGAAACTAAAGAGCTGAACCAGCAGAGAAAAAAAAGGCACATGCAAATTCCTATTTTTGTGGCAGAAACTAAAACTTGCTCCCCTTTAACATGACACTGGCAATGGCATTGTATTCAAAAACAGTATGTTGACCTTTGATCTCTAGGACTCTACTCTACTCTACACGGAGTACATTGAGTACTCCCCACAAGTGCCTGTAAACATATCATGTAAAGATCCATTACTTCTGCCGCACGCACGCATGGGTGTATTTTGTGGCTTTTGCTTTTTATTTAATAGTGCCGTTTTGCTTGCCAGATTTCCATTTTGATAATTGAAGACAAATTAGCACCAGTGTATGGAATGGGCACTGTACAGTACTGTAATAAGTTTCACAATTCGTATCATTATTACATGCTTTCATGCATAGCTTCTAGCTCCTGGTAAATTCACACAAATTTATTTTCATGATAATTGAGCCTCTTGAAATGGTATTTAAGCGCAGTTTGTTCAACAGCATATTGAATATACTCTACCAACAGACTGACAATACTTATCCCTTTCATCTTTAAGACTAGTACACTGTACATACATGTATATTTGCAACCCCATAAGAGCCTTCATGTAAATGACAATGCCAATTGGTGGTTAAATTTGCAGCAACGTAGTGTATGCTATTTTAAGAAGTAGCCATATATATTTTTCTTTTAATTTACTTCAAATGTCATCTAACTTTAAAGCTCACAATTTGGCAATACATAGGCTTATTCTCATGAAAAGTTATTTTAAGGCAAACACAAAGTCTGGGATTCACATCGCCCGATTATCTTACAGAATTTCGGAACTGGAACACTTAGATTACCGACCCCATCCCTCAACAGAACCTTCTGCGCACAATCAGGGTACAATGATATCATTTCCTCCCCTTCGACGGAGAACATAAGCCACTATTTCAACACTCTGACAGCCCCCTCTTCTTCCCCCGTGACTTCTTTTTAATCTCTGCTCTTTTCCAAGTTGACATATTTGGCCCCTAAAACTGGGAATAGCCTTAGACAATTAGGGAAGCTAGCCTGCGATAGTTAGCTTCTGTCTTTGTTTATCTTCAAGTCTGTGACAGGGAAGAGGGCAGCAGATTGCGGTTAAAGGCTGGCCTTAGGAAAGCAGGAAGATGAACGCTTCCGCCAAATGGCTGACTAAATCCAATGTTGCTCAATCATACCCTCTTGGTACAGGAAGCATGTTGTACACCATCTCCATAGTGTGATTAAATATTCATCAAGGTCTACTATCTCGCTCATGTTTCATCAAAATACCCCAAGGAGTACGAAGACATAGTAAAAGATCTCAAACATGGAGCACTTGGGAAGTCAAGGGTACAGACATTTTGGTGTCACCATTTACAAAAAGAAATCGCCATTCGTTCATACAAGTCAGGCCTACAAAACATGAACATGTTCATAATGATGATGATATACAGAACATCTTACAAAGCCTCCCACCCCCTTCCGAGTTGCTTGTATTGTAGCGCATGTACTCTCCTATCCTAGCCATCAGTCTACAACTGTTTCCAACATGCCATGTGAGCAAGGCTTCTGACAGATCCGTCTAAATTTGTGACATACATTTAATTTGCAGGATCGTGAGGATTTGGGAAGGGAGGGTTATTTTTGGCACATGGTGAATGCGCAAGACTGTCAGCGGCACACTCTCTCTTCCATAATCAGAGGCACAATTGGAGGGGTGGGTTCAACAGGGAGGATATGGTTTCAAATTCAATCGACTGCATATAAATTGTTTGCATTTTGTTAATAATTTGATAAATCCTGCATTATTTATAGTACCGGGTAATTCAACAATGTGGATCAGGTATGGACAACAAGTAATAGTATCATCCTAAAAAGCAATTTCCTAACCAATGAGCGCTCTCTATCATGTACATGTAAGCTTGCTCATTTACATGTATAATAAAACACTACACTGTGGAAAGCAAAATGGTGCCTGAAATGCATGCAGAGCACAACACATGTGATACAAGTCAATTTATGTCATTTCAAGCATCAATTGGCAAGTTAAACATGATGGTGACCAACTATTTCACAATAGGGTAATGTCTATGTACAGTATTGCCTGAAATAAAGTAGACACTCTCACACTGTGTCACGCGTGAATGCATGTATTGTTCCATAGACTTTGGTGTGACTACGTGGTAATGTGTCTATTTTATTTCAAGCAACACAGTAATCCTAGTAATGCAATGAATTCTTCAATAGTACTTCTACATCTTCCTGTGATGGGGCATGCACACACACACACCCTTTCCTCTCTCTCTTTCATCAGGGTGAACAGGGTCATCCTTCTTCTACTATGACAAACACAATCTCTCATTTTCTCTTCTACTGTTATATGCCAAATTGCTTTGATTGAAAACCATAGCTATCTTTTAGGTTTAGATCTACAAGGTCCTGTATTGACTTGTAATGTGAGTTCAAGTTGTAATTCCCACCACTAAATTTGTTAACAAAGAAATAGAAATACAGATAACTTTGTGTAAAATAATGTTCCTTCACTGCCCTTGCAATTTTAGTAACTCAATTTATATATTTGACATGTTTGATTAATTTAATTGTTTTAACAATTGTTTTTTTCTTCTTAATCTTAGGTCTAAACTTTGTTTTATACCTGTTTCCTCTTGTATTTGCAGGTGGGGTCGAATTTGGCCTTCACGTTGTCTAATGCCTCCTTGTATTTTTCCTCGGGATTCTGGTCACTGGCCAAGAGAAGGTAATTCCTCCAGTTGTCAGAGTCGAAACCCCAATGACAAGTGCGTGTTTCTCTGCGCTTATGTCCATGGACGATGAATTTCTGAGGTGTAAGCATGACGCTGCATTCCAGGCATTCAATGCATGAGCTGTTGGCAGTTTCATAGAGTTCTGGCGTGAGAAGACCCTTGCACTTCCCGAAGCATTCGTGGTAGACTTTCATGCTTTTTTCGGTCGGGTGTTTGGGCTTTTCATCCTGGGCCATCAGCCCCATGGACTTTGGAGAGCGGGTGTCCATGATCATGATCCCGTGCAGAAGTGCGTTGCACAGGCGCTCAGCATCGGTCTTGGTAATCAGTCCACAAGAAGGAGCACTGAAGGGCAAGATTCCTGTAACTTTGAGGATTTCAAGCTGTTCGGGGCTACATCGGGAACAGTAGATGTGCAATTCATCGCAAACAGCATTGATCTGCTGCAGGCTAAAATCTCGGAGAACACTGTTCAGAATCTGCGGCAGGCAGAGGCGCTTCTCGCCCCCGACAGCAAAGCATGAGATGGCCTCATCTTCCAAAATTGTGGCTCCTTTCTCGCTTTTCGTCTGATCATTTGGAGTGAAGACTGGCATTTGCTGTATTGGAAATGGCGGTGGATGAAGCAAGGGGTCATATTCCATCTTGACTGTAGTGGCACTGGCCAAGCTTCGCTGCTGTGCATGTGCTTGTTGTCCTAAGGCGGCCGCCTTGCTCGCAGACACGCGAACCACGGTTTCCTTCATGATCGGATCAACGAGTTGTTTACCAGCCATACTTACGGCCGCCTCTGCCCAACTTGGGCGATAGCTGCTCGGTCCTCCCAAACTTGACATTGCGACAGTCTGATAACTTTTCAGTACCTTCTCAAGACTTGAATTGTAACCTTGTACTTGAGGATCCTCCATCCTCTGATGAAAAAGGGCAAGAATTTGCCTTTCTTGTCTTCAGGTTTTCTCTACTCAGACTCTCAAAGCTAGAAGTTTAGAGTAGTAGAATCGCGGTAAAAGATTCAGTGTTGTTTTGTTGCCTCGTGAAGATTATCTGCCGAGAGTTGTAAAACGTGCGGCGGGTTCGGCTATGCATATGGGTATGGTACGGTAATAATACACACACACTCACGTCTCATGCATGCACACACTCACTATTTCCTCAGCCTATGGACTGAACGTATATAGCAATATGTGTGTGTGTCTCGCTCGTAGACAACACATACACAGACAAGACTTGTGTATACAAAATCGTTCGCAGCCGTCTCGCCGACAGCTCGGCTCAGCTACAGGCGCTTATCAACTTTGCCATTACATTCACAAGCTACTCCCCCCTGGAAAATTCAGTTCAACGCATGAACAAATCGATCATGTTTACATGCGAACATTCTTTCGTGAGCGAAATACGAATGTTGATATGTCTACGTAATAGTCCCTTCACATTAAAACCAATCATGTACAAGGAATATGAGGATAGTGCTTCATTTTAAATGGAAAGTGTTCTTCATTTGGGGCATTCTAAACGCTGCATAACACAGTCGAATACGTCACAGCTTCGCACAGTAGATTGTCTAGCCAGACCAGACGACATGCGTCATAACTAATTTTTTCTAACCTCTAAAGGTTCTATGTGTTTATATCGTTCCTTTTCGTCGGATACGGTGGTTAAGTTCTTATTTTGACATAATGTCCAGTAATTCATACAATTTATTCACGAAACCGAAAAACGTGCCCTCTCCTCATCAGTCAGATTTTTTTCTCCGAAACGACCATTCATTATTTACATCACGATCACGTGCCTGTGTATACGCTCTGCTCAGAAGCATTATAGGGGGCAACTCGACTTCTGAGAAGAGCCGTCGTAATATGTCGGGATTACGTAAGAGATAATCTCGTTGGCCTGATCATGGAGCAAGCTTAGAGCAATTATAGTACCCGAAGGATGAATGCTTCACAAAACTATCTTTGCTCAAGGTCCAATCTTGGCTCCTGCTCTCACACCTCTCTTTCCGACTGGATCAACCCCTCACTTTTCACAATCTCTCTCTGACTCTCTCAGTTTTGTACTTGATCTCCACGTTACCAACATAATTATGCACCAACTGCAGTTCTCCATACTGGAGAAAGCGAAGCAAAGAAGAAGAAGAAGGTATCATTCAGATAGAGATCCTCTCTAGGCCTACTGCTATTATGATACAGTTACCGGCACAACTATAAATTGAAACCGCTGTGATGAACGAATATTGACGGGTTACGTAACAGGGTGGCTGATACTCCTATGAACGGGGCAAAGAAGTCGTGTTTATTCCGGGCACATAATAATAGTTCTAGTGGGCTCCCCCCACCCCCCCCCCCCCCGCACAAGGGGGCTCCGCATAACTCATAACGAAGTTTCCTTGTAGTTGTAGCCTCTCAAGTTTGGCGGGTTTAGTCTTTATTTTGCTTCCGTATAGTTTGTTTACTTCTGTTAATTTGCTTCCGTATAATATAACTGGGCAAAGAATTTTTTTTTTAAATCCCCATTCCAACCCCCGCCGTTTGCAAAGGGTTTACGCATGAAAGAATGACTAGCTATCAGCAGACTTTCAAGCACATTTTCCACAAAATATATGACTCTATGCTTAAAAACAAGTACAAAATGGCTTTAAATTAAAAAAACACTCGTTCTAGCATATTATTCAAATGACCCTTTTTCGTGAAATGTATTTCACTTGAGACAAAAATATACTTTTTTATTCAAATCCGCGAACATTTCCGAAAGTACCACTTTTTCCCGACATGATTGTGTACCCGTCAATTCTCCTTTCCTCCTCAATAGAGCGAGGCAGTGAGCCGAGCAAGAATATAGAAAGGGGAAGGAAATAAAAAGCAATCGCAGTATTGGACCTGCATAATTATCAAAAGTTAATTTACCATAGACTGCCATACAAAGTAGCCAAGTAGGACAAGGACACAATACTCCATGTGACCCCAATTGGGAAAATTGGTGCAGTCTATAATATTCCAAGGGAACATAATAACCAAACGGAAGGACACGCTCTCAAAATAAAGACGGTCATTAATTAGATACATTGGAAGCTTTTCGCTTATTTGTATAGACTGTGTATTTCTGTATTAATGAAATAAATATATTTTGTAAAGACTCTTATTCTCAGTCGTACTATAGTACCAGTCGTGAGACTGAGTGTGGCGTAATCTGCCCTGGCATAATCATTTGGATCAAAGAAGGACACATTTGCTCAAAATAGAGGAACGTCCTTCAGATACCGTTGTGCATTGTGTCTCAGTATGTATTGATTAATGTATTGGCCTACTTACATGCTGCAATAATAACCTGTGAAGCGTAGCAAAAAAAATATATCCTTTATTATCAAAGTAATCTTCATGTATTTGCTTGGAAGTGGACTGTTGAATAACTTCCTATCTCAGCCTTGAATTCTCGGAGATTTGTCCCAAAACCGTATGGCCCCTTTTCTGTAAATTCTACCGGTAAACCATCAGGAGAGTCACTACACTCCACTGACATTGTAAAACTATATTGGTTGCAATAATAATTATGTAGGCCCTGAAAAAAAACATTTGCCTTGTGGTGTAGTGCATAAGTGATCGTGGCAACAGTATATTTCTATGCGAACAGTATTTTGTAGGCCTACGTCGTGGACATGAGAGTCTGTTAAATAGGGAAAAAAAGAATGCCACTAGAGGGCGATACATTCATTCGCATTATTATGTCACAATTTGTTTTAATGAAATTATTCAGTACAGACGTTTAGTGTTACTAGGGTCGGGGAGATCATCACGTACCATTTTTTTATTTCATGAACAGTATTATTTTATAGGCCTATAATAAATAAGCCTAAAGAGATACAAGAAAGACAAATATTAAACAACTACACTCATGACACTCACATAAAATTGCGTATCCCAAGTCCCTTGAGAGAGAAAAATATGAATTTTGTTTGGTCATGCCCAAATGTCCAAAGAATGGAGGGGGTGGTCAGCTATTAGTAGAATGTCCGAGTGCGAAAACGAAGTCTAGCCGACTGACCCCCAAGGCTTGCGCGACATTGACCCCGACCCTGAAGATATTTCATGGGCTTTTAGTCTGTGAGCGGGGTCTTATATAGAGGAGGTGATAAATGGAATGTGGCTGTATTTAAAGCCATATACACGTATCTCCATGCAAGTATAGCTCCATTATAGCTGCATGGAGTCCATTTATAGAGCTGAGATTGATCATGATTGTTATTATTATTATTATTATTATTATTTATTCAGCAAAAACAAAGAAAATCCTTGAATACAAAACAAGAGTAAATTTTGATAACTGTAACCCGAAGGTCTTCTTTTCCAATCCATGTGACTTTACAGAAATGGTAACAAAAAAATGGTGAGGTATAACAATTTATGAATCACTGTGTAATCAACAATGATAATCATCGAAAAGATGAAATTAAAAAAACAAAGAACAAAAAAAAAACGACCCCCCCCCCCCCGATAAAAAAAGAGGGAAAACGCCGTTTTGAGTACATTATAGCACCAGGAAGAATGACAAACTAAGAAGAAAAAAGAAGGTGAATACAAAGTCATGCACTCAAATTCGACATTGACCTGGAGTTTTACCTGAAGATTGTTACTGGTAGTTGTAATGTAATTAATTTTCTAATTTCGACTTTCTGTTCATTCTTGCGATTTACTTCTGATGAGTGCAAGACGAAAAGCTTCAGTGTCTTCATTTGTCGTTTATTCTTCAATATTATTCTCTCAAGTTTCATAAACATTCCTGTCGGTGTCAGATGGGCCTACTTTTATTAGTCGTATTCATTATGAATTTAAAAAATTCTGAAATTTTGTATTTCATTTTTAAGACTCACTCTTAAATAAGTTATGAGATAGCCAGAGACGTCCATGGGTATCTAATCGCTCACGCATCACACATTTTCTATTAAATATAAATGGCGTTTCTCATCTATATCTGCATGACTTGTATAGATTATAGCTCAGATCATGGCTGACATAATTATTATTACCAATAGAAAGCACGATCGCCACTAATTTCGAAAAATCAAACTAAGGCCTTTTCAATGACCCTGTAACTTGTATTTCAAAAAGTGACATACTATGTTTATGTCACCTTTGGAAATGTGTGAACGTTACAATGACATTACGTAATCCAAATCTGATTTTGTTTTTGTTTTTTGTTTGTTGTTGTTTTAAATGGGAAATGCAATTATGTACAATGGGGTGTTGAACTTGCCCAAAACTTTTTCGAAAGTAGTCCAATAGAGGGGAGAGTGGGAGAGAGGGGAAGCATGATAGAGAGAGAGAGAGAGAGAGAGAGGTGAGAAAGGGGGAAGAGAGAGGGAGAAGGGGTGGGAGAGAAAGGAGAGAGGGGGAGAAAGAGAGGAGAGAAAGGGGAGAAAGAGAGAGGGGAGAGAGAAAGGGAGGAGAGATGTGATAGAGAATGGGAGGAGAGAGAGAGAGATTATATAGGGAGACAGACAGACAGATAAACAGAGACAGATAGGAACGGTCGGGAGGGGGGGGGGGGGGGAGGGAGATAGATGAAAGAAATACAGAGATAGAGACCATTAATAGAACCGGAACAACACTCATCTTTCTTAGTTTAGATGTTGCTGTCAGAAACATGGTTTTGCACCACTTCCGTCAGGCGACAGAGGAATAAAAACAGAGCGTGTCTAGGAAAATACCGCTACATCCATTGTTCTCCTCCTTCTCCAGTTATTCCACAAGAACCAAATTATTTGCATTTCCAATCAAAATATCTGTCCATGGTATTATAGAAGGCGATGGTTGGGGAGAAAAACATCATTATGTTTAGATTTAGGGATTTGTACGAACCACATCAGCCGGAAAAATTCAAGGTAAAAAGGATTTTTCTCACACACAAGAAAGAAATTACAGCGGAGACTGAAAATACATCTAGAGAAAAATTATATCTTGGTTCAATGATTCATGGCCATTATCATTTTTAATGTTAGGGGGAGCTCAGAACGGGGAAATATCGATAAGGAACTTTGTTGTTGACGAATATACATTCTTAGGAAAATGCAAATAATAAAAAATAAATCTTGAAATTATGGTCGCAAAAGTCAAGGTAAAAAAGGATTTTTCTCACACACAAAAAAGAAATTGCAGCAGAGACTAAAATACATGTAGAGATAAATTATATCTTGGTTCAAGAATTCATGGCCATTTTCATTTTTACTGTTTAGGGGGGGGGGGGGAGTTCAGATCGGGGAAATAGAGAAAAGGAACTCATAGTTTTGTTGACGAATATACATTCTTTGGAATCTGCAAAAGATACAAGCAAATTTTGAAATTATGGAAAGAAAAATATCTGCCCCCCCCCCCCTCCTCTTCTCCCTCAACCCCTCCTCTCCCCTTCCCCGATCGTCGCCCAGTCATAATTATATAACGTGCACTATATGGAAACACACAAAATGGATTGTTATATAAGGAATTAAAGTGACTCGGTAACATTGTTGAAGGTTGATGAAAAAAATTGCTTAATATTTGTATAAAATGTTACTTACTATATTCCTTCTGCTATACTAACCCTCTGACATGCAAAAAAATCCTGAACAAATTCTCAAACCACAAAGATATCTATGGTTTTCTTTGAAGGCGTCGATGTGAGGCACCCTCTAACAGTGATTAACAGTAAATTCTCCCAACCATTTTTGAATTTTCCCAACCGTTTTTCCATGACAAAAATACATTAAAAAAGGCTATAAAAATCTGTCAACACTTAACTGTCTGGAATGGAATGTAGAGCCATTTTATTGCTTTGTGACGATTTACATACACCTAAAATGTAATTAAATTGTCCTTGTCTTGATGCTGAAGAGGCTTTGACAAGTAGCAGAATAGAAGTAGAATAATATAGTTGGGAGAATTAAGGAATCGATCCGATCAGTTTTTCCCAATTTGTACCATGAATAATAATCCGTTATCACTCAAATTTTCAGATTATCTTGTACATCTAGCATTGAAGTCACTACCTTAGCACCACTATCTCTCATCTGAACAATGTTACAAAGTCCCTTTAAGAGACACTACAAGGACGTGTAAAAGGAAATTGTGTTTCATTCCTTAAAAATATAATAAACGAAATGCGTCACAAACATTTTCACCACCAGATTTTTCATCTTTTAATATGATTGACTGCTTTTTTTTCCTTCAAGAAAGTAATATACACTGCTCAAGAATGCAACAATTTCTTCACATCAGAAATTGCGCATTCTTCGTACTAATTGGGTGCGGTCAGCACATTTCCGATTAAAATGCTGACAAAAGCTCAATAATGTCTTCTTTATTCAGTTTTAGTTTCATTTCGCTATTTCCAATTACCCCCAAACAAACATACAATTCGCGGTATGATGATGTTTACGTTTTACAAAATAGTTCAAATGAGGTATGAAATCATGTAAATATAGAAGGAAAACCATCCATGAAAATTAAGGGGGAGAAGTAGAGAGCAATAACCAAAGTGCTGTTGTGGTAAAGTTTCTAAAACCACATTCTTTTTGGGAAAACACGATTGTTCTTCGGTAGGAATAGCGTGATAACAAAAGTATTATAATGTTTTTGAAAAATATTATTGTACTGATGCCTGAGACTATACAGGTTTTGTCTTGTGAACAGTTGTGATTGACTTAAAACCAATCCGAACTTGAAATCAATCGCAACTTGGCATATAGAAGTCTGCCAGTTTACGATTGATTTGAGAATTTGTGGTCAATTTGGAACAACCGCAACTTTAAAAAACAAACATGTAGGGCCCACAGGGTTCGATTTCGTAGACCATTGGAGGGGGGAGGGGGGTGGGGGACAGGTTGTCCATCCCTTCTAATTAGGGGTCTTGCTATAACCTGTCTGCGTTGTATCTTTCTATATGCCATTTTAATTTTACCCCGCTCTTAATGGTACTCTTCGACTGGTTTAGGCCAGAACAGAATATTAACCTAATATTTTTTCCGTTGAAATATAGGGGGAAAATAAATTAGTAAGGATCCCACTAAGACTAGTGATCACTTTCGGAGTTCACTCTCAATACACGATACTACTTTTTACTGGAATTTTCCGGTTTTGTCCTGTTCAACCACAATCACCCCCCCCCCCCCCCCCCCCCGCCCCCCTCGAAATCAGTTAAATAATAAATTTGATAACGATGATGTCATAATCTAGACAACAACATTATACGTAACTCCGTGATGTTGCGCACGTCGGCACATTTTTTCTTATGATTGTGTGCAACATAATATTTGCTCGTCTAATTGTAATAAATACCTCACTTAATCTTTTAATTAGTCTTGCTTATAATTATGAAGTTAAAGTTCCCTTGAGGTATTATTGCGTGTAAGGGTATTTCCTCATGTAAACACTGCCTCCTTTGTGTGTAATGTTTATATTTTCATGTGACGATGACGTGTTATTTTGACAAAATAATTAATTTAACCACAAAAACGTTCAAGATGTGCTCTTATTAATTCGTCCCGAGGGGGGGGGGGGGGGGGGCAGCATTAGAATTTCGATTGTTATATAAAACATGTAAAATGACACGTAATTATTATGCGTTGATATGCACGTAATGCAAAACATATAAATAAGAATTAAAGAAGGGTTAAGATGATTGCATCTCTTTCAACCAATCACTACCTTACTATAAATGGTTACACACGATGCATTTTCTGTTTAACAGACATGATGATAATTCATTTAAGCATGATTAGTGGTATGATATATAGTTAAAGATAGATTTTACGATTTATTGTTAGTCAATTTGTGTTGTTTGTTACAGGGACCTGGGCCATATAATATATTATAATGTATCAGCGTAAATGATATGTTATTCAGTTTTCAAATATTTGCTTTTAGGCCAATTTGATATTCATTTACTGTTGTACACATTTTAGGGAAAAATTGAGCCTGATCCAAACTTAAATTTAAGCACCAATACAAAAACTCATTTCCATACAGTGAGAGCTGACTTTTCAAATTTCCATTCTTTGCTTTCATCTGTGCAATAGATCACGATTTTAAAGTCAGATTCAATACTTTGCAGGGTTCCTGATGCACTGAAAATACATTTCAGGTAGAAGAGGAGTAGACAAGCAAGATGAAAGCTGTCCTTAATTCACTTTACTTCTTTTCCCCCTTCTTTTGTGTGTGAAATTGTCGACTCATCCATTTATGGTAACATTATGAGTCTCTCCTTGGTCAAAATAGATAATAAGCATGTGGCGTGTGGTATAGCTCACCTTGTATTCAACTCTTGGACTCGAAATTTATTCAACTGACCCTTCTCTCTCTCTCTCTCTCTCTCTCTCTCTCTCTCTCTCTCTCTCCTCCTCTCCCTCCCTCCCTATCTCTCTCTCTCTCTCTCTCTCTCTCTCTCTCTATCTCTCTTTCCCTCCCCCTCTCTCTCTCTCTAACGATGAGTAATCGGTCAAGTCGGCGGATTGGCGGTGCTACCTGTCCCTTCTCCGCGCCGTCCCTGTCCAGTTTTATCAGTGCAAGGTTTCTTTTTATTGACACGAGCATGAGACCTGACCTATCAAGAATGGCGGATCGAGGGGGTGAGGGTGAGGAAGGGGGTAAGCCAAGCGCCCCTCCCAATTTTGTGGTCATTAGGCGCGATTATTTCTGTGATTATCAGTTCAATTCAAAAGCCCGCACCCTCCACAAGTGTTGTTTTTTTTTAGATTCTAAAGTTTGCTTATTGACCACCCCCGCCATTACCCCTACCCATTAATACAAAGAGAATGGTTCTTGAAAATAAAATCCTTATTATACACATTTGCCAACAGCACTCGTGGATTTTTTTACATGAAGTCGCGAGAGTTCTCAGATTTAAGACTTTGCCTCTTGATTCCCCACTAAAAAATATGAATGAATACATGAATAGTTCAATATAAATGATAAATAATTAAGTATGAATCAATAGATAAATAAGTATAAATTATTAATGAATAAGTAAACTAATCAATTCAAGAAAATTAAATAAAGAGTCTGCGATATTTGCCGATGTGGTAAAAGAACACCTTAAAGATAAAGTTGAGTGCTGGTCACTGAGTGATTGCATTGTAAAAGAAACGGTGTGGAATCGATCAGAAAAAGTTGATCATGGAGCATGTAAGTATTGATGTGTACTGTAATATTCTGGAGTCATCAAAATGCAAGCACTACACAGGAAGATGTATATGGGACTACACAAACATGTGACATAAAAATTGGGCCTCCTTTTAAAGCTGTTACTTGTCATGTTTAGAATAATTATGAAGGCATTTGAATAGCCATGCTTTTCAGAGAACATTTTATCTCTGATGTTCTTCCACACTTGCATAATAATAATGATGACGCTCAAGATTATTTTTCACCTCTCCCTAGAACTCAACGTTCTCTTTAAATACCTGCTCGTTTAACCGCAAAACTCATGGGGTTATTAAAAAGACATATTTAGGGGGAATTCCCATTCCCCCCTCGGTCGACGCCGCAGTCTATTATACTCTATGTCTCTCAACCCCAGTGAATACATAGGCCTGTCCATATACGTCACTCCACTCCTTTGAATAATGTTTCACATCCTCTCTCACCTTCCTTTCCCAATAAAGGAGGCACGAGGGAGGAAGATCAATATTTATTTTCTCGATAAATTCGAAGGCTTCGGTTCTTTTTTTATTGATTTTACAGAGTCACATCAGGAACTGATATAGGCCTAGTTTTTCCACCTGGTGCCAACCGTAATAAATCATACGTTAGACAGAAACGCTAGTCGTATTTTTCACATCTAGGGGCGCAGCTGTCTATGAATGTTTAGTGTTCAAATACAGAATTCAGGGAGATTGTTTTCTCCTGTTTGGAAGGGGTGATGCGTTTTTGGTAAGAAGAGTTTTTTTTTAAGGGGGAGCTTGTCGATAAACTGGAAAATGAGGGGCTTTTATCGCCTTGGTTTGCTTTGCTTTTCGGAAATAACCTGTCATGAAATTTGGGCCTTAGATCCCGTTATTTGTTACATAATAGAACAAAAATTCACCCAAACCTCTGAATAATATCTATATTCTGCTTCAGCTCGTTGTTACAGCTCCCAAATCTGTTAATCTCTACCCTATATATCTAGCTGCAAGTGCTTGGGTTTGGTACGAAATCCCCTTTTACGGTTCATTATTTTTATATACACACCTATTCCTCCCCCCTCTCCCCTGAGATAACTTCGTACCTTGCCACAGCACTCCCTCCGTGAAACCCCTCTTCCTTTTACCTAAGCTATATATTTTTACACGCACCGTCCTCCTACCCCAACACACCCACTGTCCTGTTCAGGCAGTACTTTCTTACTTTTACTTTATAAAGGCATTGTTTAACAATGTTTCCAGTTTTACAAATTAATCTACGTGTTATCAGTGTCTGTGATATGGAGTAATAGTGAAGCCCTACAAAAAGTGCGCTTCAAAATGATCATGAAGTACTTAAAAATGGTAAAATTCTTTGAGTGACCGGTTTTACCATACTCATTTTCCCAATAGACTGTACTGTTATAAAAACGGGGGGGGGGGGGGGGGGGGCGGGAAAACGGTTTTTTGATATTTCGCATTCCAATCATAAATATCTTGATAATCAAACATGCGGTTGGCTTGTAAAAGTCAAGGGATTCATTTCAGACATAAGGGTTTATAGTTCTGATTGCAGCATGAGCTAAATCCAGGATTGTGTTTAGAATCAGAGGCAAAGTTACGTAATACCTTCAAACCGATTCTTTCTGGTACATGGTTTCTCGTGATATTCAGAGAGTGTTATAAATGATGATCCTATTATACCTCATATGCATGCCCAGCACCCCTGCTCTTTAAGTTTCACCCCCCCCCCCACCCACACACACACACACGTTCAGCTAT
Source organism: Strongylocentrotus purpuratus (assembly GCF_000002235.5). Taxonomy (NCBI): domain Eukaryota; kingdom Metazoa; phylum Echinodermata; class Echinoidea; order Camarodonta; family Strongylocentrotidae; genus Strongylocentrotus; species Strongylocentrotus purpuratus. Next base: position 15,534,998 of record NW_022145601.1, on the reverse strand, counting down.
GAGAACGATGCACCTTTTATCCTTCACATTTCGCATTTGACCCCCCCCCCCCCCACCCCCCCCTTTTATCAACCAACCCCCCCCCCCTTTCCCTCGCTCTAGATAATGTTTTTAGTGCAGTCCTTATGGGCTAGATACATTAAACTCCTCCCCCTCCCCCCCCCCCCCCTTCTCTCACCGCTTTCCCCAGTCACCCCCTATCTCCCCTCCCCCACCCCAGACGTGGGATATTCTACCTACCGTACAGGTAAGATCGGAGGATGACTAATCGGTCAAGACATCTCCAGTTCAAGTCCACTTATACATCTACTCATTACGTATGCATGCTATTTCCATATACCTGGTGCACTACACGCCGTCTCATAAAAATGAAAACCCATATATTTCACTCCCGCCCGTCCAGACGTGGATCTTCTAATACCTACCGTACAGGTATGACCATAGTATGACTAATAGGTCAAGACGTCTCCAGTTCAAGTCCTCTTACACCTCTCCTCAAAACGTATGCATGCCATTTCCATATACCTGGCGCACTACACACCGTCTCATAAAAAGGATACAACAGGGAACAACAGGGAACATAGTATTTCATTGTGACACATGCATTGGTTGAAATGAAGTTTTTTTTTAATCCTTTTAATGAATACAATGTCTCTCTACCTGTATACATAACGTTATTTATTTCATTCCCATATACCCGGTTTAGTACGCACTCTCTCATAAAAGGGAAAGCGACATTTATGAATACAGTTTAAACATAAATGCATTTCAAACGTAATTATTTTCCTTTTAAATTGCTGCTATGATTCTCTTCCGCTTGAGATTTTTGAAAATCTGAAAGTGTCACAATCACCTCTACCAGTATCCTCCTCAATGCAGCAATTTCAAAGTGTTATAATGGAAAAATTCGGGTGGAAAGCGCCATCACAGACACATTTGTTGAGACACCTTGTACCGGTGATGAGTCTCGCACCTGCATGATAGCGAATACGTGACGCCTCGTGTCAGGCTGGGCACTCATCAATCCCGTATTATAACCCAGCCAGCCTCATTGAATTTCATCAGAATCATTCCCTGTGCTGCATTCATATACTATATGCTTCTCCAGACTTGTTGCTTATTATAGCTCACCTGGTGAAGAGCCCGAGGACAGAGGGGGAGGGGGGGGGGGGAGAGAGAGAGAGAGAGAGAGAGAGAGAAAGAGTGATACTGATTTAACGATGAGGTAATATGAAATAATAGTTGTAAAAAAAAAAATGGAAACTAAAATATCATAAGAAAGAGAAACATTTACAATCAGCTTTTACATCAGTATCTTTGTAATAAAAGTGCTCTTTATAACTTGACAATCATGAAAAGGTGAAGCTGTAGAAAAGGTCCAATATCAAATGCTTACCTAATTTTTTCAAGCAGGGATATTCTCAATGACCATTTAAAAGTATTTTAAAATTTCAGGCCCAGGGCTACATGTTCTAAAGTGATAACGATATCACTTTAGGCATATTTTTCTTCTTCTTCTTTTTTCATTTCATTTAATTTATTTTCATTTTCATTGCAATTTGATCGGAAAAGGATTAGTGTGACCCCTTAACCATGAATTGGATCATATTTGAATTTAGCAACACAAATAATTATCTTGAGCTCTGGGAAATGGAAATACACCCTAGTGACCACTAGTTTAAAATAATTACTATTCTGAAAATATTGTGCGCAGACGAACAAAAAATAAACAAAATAATTGAACATTTGCCAGAAACCATGTTCACCAGGCGCGTACACAGGGGGGGGGGGGGGGAAGGGGGGTTAAACCCCCCCTTGGTATTTTTGTGTGTGTAAACCCCCCCCCCCCCATAACCCCCGTAAACCCCCCCCCCCCTTTCGATTTTTTTTCTTCCCAGACTGACCTAAAAAAGCTGACCTTACCCCCCCCCCCCCCCAACGGAGCAAAATGTCAAATTCTGAAGAAAAAAAAAGTGACCTCTTACCCCCCCCCCCCCCCCCCCCCCCCCCCCCCCCACCCCCCCCCCCCCCCCCCCCCCCCCCCCCCCCCCCCCCCCCCCCCCCCCCCCCCCCCCCCCTCAACCATAATTATGGACACCGTGGTCTTCAAAATAACACAAGTTTCGTTTGATTTTGAGTTTAGCTTCCGTCATAATACCCGTCTCATAAAGAAATTAAATATTGCATTTTTTGCCATTAACTCGATTGATTCCTCTAGTACATTACCCCTCCCCCTTCCTCTCCCCTCCCTCCCCCCCCCCCCCCCCCCCCCCTCCCCTCTCCCCTCCCCTCCCTTGTTAGAACTACTTCTACATCCACTAATGATTTTAGCGAGACGACGCTCTCCATTAACCACGCTACATGCTTACCATAATAAGAAGCGACTGGCCACCACGTGCACGCTTCCCCGAGTGACCGGCGTAATATTCCATCCCTTCCTTTATTTATATCCTAAAATACATTGTAGCGGTCAATGTCCGAGTCTGGTCACGGGGCAGACATTCTCCTTGGGGCCGCCGCGATGACCGTGAACGTGTACTGGTTTCGAGTGCGGAAACCAGCAGGGCCTCTCCATATCCGAGAAGTTCCGAGACGGTTCCGAGTACACCAAGGGATATTGGCTGGCGGCAAGATTACGAAGGCCCGAAGGTACTTCAACATCCGAGAAGGGAAGTGTGACCATTTCCCCCTGATCCGAGATGGAGAGAGGGATTATGATATAATGTATAGGCCTCAGGTATATCCAGCATAGAAAAAGGGCGTAGCCCCCCCCCCCAAAAAAAAAAAAAAGGAGGGAAGGGGGGCATAATGTCCGGAGACGAATGTTTTCATATTTACAGAAATAAGGTCATAAAATGTACATTGACATAATAATAGTTCAATAGTATCTAAAATTTAGAACGTGACTTTTATGCATTGAAAAGATGATGTAAACAGCAATTATTATATTAAATAGAATTGGATGGAATGTTAACCAGTTAATGGTATACAGTGCATGCCGGTAACAGAATACATGTTCGTATAGAAATGTGAAAAATGTATCATGACAGTGAAACAGGTCCATTTATAACAAATAAAACACGCACACACAAGCAACAACACCGAGACTAGATTCTAGAAAATGCTGTGACGTATAATGTAGATGCTGAAAATGAAATATAAGTCTTAAAGTGACTACAATGACAATGTTGCCTATAAAGTTGGATTAGATTTTCCTTACCTCTTTTCATGACAATGGTTTATTTTTGACAGATAAAGTTTATACATTCTCAGGACGTTATTGATCAATCTGAACAGTCATGGAGATTGATTAAGATTCTGAGAAGGTATAAACTTTTTTTTCTATGAAGAATGAATCATATTGTCACAATCATTTTCATGAAAAGAGATAAGAAAATTCTATTCCAAATTGATGGCCAACAGTGTACATAATACCTGGAGTAGATACAAGAAGATGCAAAATAATATTTCTCACTGACCTTTTTTTCTTTTCTTTTTCTCCATAGTTTTTTTTTAATTGATTCCGGAACAATACAAATCATTTTTAGTTGGTTTTCATTTTGACCTAATTCAATCCATTTTCGATCCATGATGGCGGGCAATGCCATACAAGTTTTCAATATAATTTTTGGAGCTTCGATGTACCAGCAATAAAGCGATTTAATATACTTTCTCATATCATTTTACATAATCCATTCTCATTTCATTTTATCTACGTTCCTTTCATACTCAAACCAGGGACTTGGGATACAAGTCCCTGCTCAAACCATTCTTCTCACGCTATTATTTGTCTCTATATTTCACCGATCGTAGCTTAAACATTTTATGACAGGAGTACAAAGTACATGCAAGAGAAATGCATTAAAAAGGCACCTTGTACCGGTACAACGATTTTTCTTTTCATTTATAAGGAGAAACTTATATTATACATACACACACTTACAACAACCAAAAAGTCACCCACGGATTTTTTTTAAATTTTTTTAAATTTTTTTAAGTTTTTTAAGTTTTATTTTTGAGTTGCATGTTCTTATAATATATTCTTAGATATCTAAAGATTACAGAGGAATTTACGCTTTTGAAGAATAAAGACAACTCCAGAAGTAAGGCGTACCATGAATAATACATTTGGAAAAAGGATGAAATTATGGAGAAATATCAGTTTCTGAAGATTTCCGGCCCTTGCGTAATCCTCGGTGAAGCCTTGCTTTATGAAATATTTATCATAAAATGTGGTGTATCTGCATCGATTTGTTTTTCTTAATTGAGAGAGGGGGAGATAGGAAGGAAAGAGAGGAGGGAAGAGAGGGAGGTGAGAGAAAGAGAAGAGAACGAGAGGGAAAGATAGAGGGGAGAGGAGGGATGGAGGGAGAGATCGGAGAGAAAGAGAGAGAGAGAGAGAGAGGGGAGAGAGAGAGGGGGGAGAGAGAGATAGGGGGAGACGGAGAGAAAGTGGGAGAGAGAGAGAGAGAGAGAGAGAGAGAGAGAGGAAGAAAAAAAAGATGGCGAGTGGTAGAAATGTGTTGGAAGGGAATTATGTACCACGTCCCACATTTTCCTGCTCGGTAGCTTTACCGTCTCGACCCCCCCCCCCTCCTCCAAAAAAAATATTTAAAAAATACCCATCCTATCCCATAGCATCTTCTTTTATATCAACATCGTAATCACTACACTGCCAATATCGTCAGTGGAAAACAAAATGTTGACGAATCCATCATCGGAACGGAGAGATAAGAGAAACCGAGACCTGTCTTGTACTAATTTCTTCGAACTTCTTAGTTCGGCAATTAAAATGATTTATGATGCCATGAAAAATTACCATTCCACCCACGTAACATCCTTAAGATTTGATACAGCTCATCCAAATATATATTCAAATCCTTGCGAAAATAATGATTATCATACTAAAACAAAAAACTGCTTACGTCTTTGAGAACATTTCTGTTTGGAATGAAATTAATATGATTGACAGTTTGGAGAATGTTGACATTTGAACACAATCCAATGTCAAGACGATAAAAGTGCAACGAGGTTAACGATATTTTCTTCACTTTCTTCATCGACCGTTTAGATTTTTTGGAAGGAGAAGTGTCGAGTTGTTGAAGAAACTAAATATGTGATACAGTCATGTATTTTATTGTATTGTATTTATAAAACTTCATTGATGTACATCAATAAGCATATAAATCAATTTACAATGCAATGTAACAAATCAATATTCTGTTTGGAAACATATATATATATATATCGTATAAATCAATTTACAATGTAATGTAACAAATCAATATTCTGTTTGTAAACATAATAACATACATCAATTTACAATGCAGTGTATATAGCAAAAGAAAAGGAAAATTATATCCAGCAGAAACACTCTTTTTTCTTTTCGCTAAACTTGCTGCTATTAAACAACAGAGGGGGAGGGAGAGAAGAGGGAGGGTGAGAAAAGGACAGTGTATATTATGATTTCTTTAGCAATTTTTCACGGTTGTTTGTATACATGTTATTAATTTGTTTGTTTGTGTATTTTTAAGTGAGAGTTTTTGGTTTCTGTTGTCCACCTTGTTCCAATTCTCTCAGATAGAATAGGACCCTGTCTGATGTTTTGTTTGTTTTATTTATTCACCATGTAAAATAATTGTTTACAGACAAATTCAGTGGATAACATCGAAATATAATACATATTATATTAGGGACAGTGCATTACAAAAATGTGATGGGGGACTTTATCTTTATTTTGCTGCTGTTGTTGTTCTTGTTGATGATGTTTTTATTTATGGGTATAATGCCATTTTTTCTGTGACCTATAATAAGGTGAAGACCATTTTAACCTTTAAGGCACGCACTATCTATGTATCGTGATCTGATTATGAAGATCGCGTGTCAAGTCGACACGTAGAAAATATAGAGACGGAAATTACTGATGAAAAATGGTGACATGTTTTGGAGCCTTGCCTATGCTAGATTGATGGACAGCTATGCTTTATTTTGAGCATCATTAACATGATTAAAGGATTATCACCTTAGTCGGGGAAGAGTGGATGTTCAGAGGGGTGGTAGGTGGGGGGGGGGGGGTAGGGGTGGTACTTCACAACCACGCACTCCGAAGATCACATCACATCCTCCTCAAGCGATGTGACTGAAATAAGGCTGATGTCGGCAGGGGCGGAGTCAAGACTTTGTTAAGGGGGAGGGGTGGGAGATGGGGGCTCAATGCCGGAAATTCTTCCAAGAAGAGGTGGGGGGAGGGGTCACACCCACATATTTCTTCTCTAGCAGATGTGATTGAAACAAGGCTGCTATCGGTAAGGGTGGAGCCATGCAGGGTTTTGTTAAGAGGGTTTCGGGGGTGGGGGGGGGGGGGAGAGGGGAGAGTCTCAATGCAGAGAAGGCTGTTCCAAGAAGAAAAAAAAATTACAAAAACCGGCAGTCATTGTACCATAGCAACACCAAACTTACGGGTGATTCTATATCCAAAAGAAAAATATTGAAGAAATAGAATTGAAGGAAATTGCACTGTTCAGTTATCAAATAGAAAGAAATAAACTATCTAAAATGTGATAAATCAGTGACACATTTGTATCTCTTTTCTTTTCGATCCCAGTCATTTATATGAGTCTATTTTGGCACATTCATCTCCTCGCAAACGTTACTCGGTTAATGCCAAATGCCTATTCAAATTTATTTCTAAAATAGTACACTACATGCAGGATTTCCGGCTTGCAGACACCTCACAGTTGTTACCAATTTTCTCTTCTCTTTCATCCCTACTTCCTATGATAAAAATGGGAAGCATAAGTCAGTTTTAACAATGCATTTGTTGTCTCTGTCCTAAGCCAGTCATAATAGGGCCACGGTGAAGTTAGACGAGAGTATGACAGCTGCCGATTTGATAAAGATGGGAAATAAGGGTTTTGACCTATATTAAAACAGAGTGGGATGTACCTCTCTGATTATTCTGCGCTGGTTCGGAACAGGCTTGTTGAAAAAACGTCAGCTTGAATTTGACCGAATTTGATTTAGTAATTGGGGAAAGTATAGGATTTAGATAAGATTACATGGCTTAAGGAATAAAGGCAGCGACCCGGTAGTCGGGCGTTGGTATGCTGCAAACGTCTGAAATGATTAAATGATGTGACAGACTTCGACGGAGACTAGACAGCCACTTCCGATCAGACATGTCAGCCTATTTAATTAGTTGAAAATTGTTAAAACATTGTCTGACGTTCAGAAATATCAACCATGCCTGCGTACATAATCTAAAACTAGTAAATGAATACATAATTATAAGGATAGATATATTAACAAATCAATCAATAAAATAGAGAAATAAATTGATAAATGGATATCAATTATGCAGTTAATTATTGTTGGGTCTTTTAACGAATTTATTATTCTAAAATATTCATTATTCTATAATTGTTGATATGTTGCATGGTTCAGGTTTGTGTTATAAGGTATACATTCGATGTGTTCTAATAGCATTCGTGAAACAAGCAAGGACAAGACTGCCTTGTATTTTATACAAATTTACATTATCTTTAGTCATTTATTAATTTTAAACGTAGTTTGCTCAGCTTTTTTTTCTTCTTCTCTGTCCTGCTTGCATTTCGTGCTATATCCCCTTGAAACTTAATTACGTCATCGTCATCAAGAGAAACTGTCTACACTAGATCTCATTTCAATACCCCCCCCCCCCCCGCCCCATTTTCACATGCCACATAGAAATCGTCTTATTTTCAATTTAATATGTTTAAACTGTCAAATTTGTTCAATTGTCAATATCGTAACTTAACTATTGCAATTTTCAAGATGTAACATTCTTCTTTTTGTAAGATTGTTTGTTTTCGGCATGTGAAATAAATAGATTCAACTCAATTACATTCAATTTAAGAAATCATCTATCTTGTTAGATTTGCATATAGTATGCGTAAATAGTGTATCCCAATAGTGAAATTCCCTAAATATTAAATATTAAAGGTAAAGACCAGTATTGGAAACGCCCCAATTTCAAAAAATGAAATGGAAGCTCTCAATACCAATCATGTGAAAGAATATGTTTTGACTAATACATGATGATACAAAAATTTGCCGGGAAACCGCCTACTAATTCATATATTTGGTAAATTTGTTTCTCTCATGGTCTGTGAGAGATATAGGGTAGTCCCATATACATCTTTCTGTGTATAGTGCTTGTAACTTTACGAAGAATGGGCCAAATTTCTTATCATTTTGATGATTCCAGAACCTTGCAGATGCTAGATGCTAGATAATCAACCTTTTCTGATCGATTCCACAACGTTTCTTTCACAATGCAATCGCATGACCATAACTGGTCTTTACCTTTAAAGCTCCTCTAAAGTGTTGGGAGCCCCAAAAAATTGATGGCAAAATTTCACTTAAATTGTATCATAATGTGAAAGAGGATTGTAATTAATTAAAGACACATTTCTGCAAGGATTTGCACAAAAAAATGTGTTTGAAGTCGAATATTGATGAAAGAAAACAACATTTAATTTTTCTATGTAAAACATAAAACCCAGATTATGTGTCCATTTATCAATATTTGTCGTCTATTTCATTTATTTATTTTTATTTTTTTTTTTTTTTTTTTTTTTGGGGGGGGGTGGATCTTTGAAGAATTGTGTTTTAAATGTCATCCTCTTTCACATGAAATGTTACCATCAATGTATTTGGCAAATTTGGGGCTCCCAACACTTTAGATGGGCCTTAATATCGACAGACCTAATCTACTTCCCCTATCTAATACTGCGATAAAATCTTCATGATTACATGATGAGATTGTCAATTAATGTAATTTCTGTAAATATTTCCGCGCTGTTACTTGGTATAGGGGAAGGGGCAACGGTTATGCAAACTGGGAGGGGTGCCACTGTCAAGTGTTATTTTTTAAGGGGCGGTCGCCTGCAAAGGGCGGACTGAAATGCACGATAAACGATCGCGAAATCAATAGACTCCGAACTATCCTGATAAATGAATAATGATTAAAGGTCTATTATTAGAAATGCTTAATTATTTTATTTCTAAGATGAAAAGACGTACGTACTTGCCCTTGGGACAAATGACTAAAGGAGGTGGGGATGTCTAGCATCCGAGGTCACATACACTTTGTCCTCGTCCTAATTATAACCGATCACAGCACAGTTTTTGTGATTGATGGCGGTTAGGTCATTAGTAAAGAAGCCCTTCTCTCTGGCATTGTATAAATATATATAATGAATTTGTTCATTCAATCGAATACCAGTCATTGTTTTTCCTCCTCCTCTCGCCTCCTCTCCTCCCCTCCTCCTCCTCCTCCTCTTTCTGCTTCGTCTTCTTCTTCTTCTTCTATCTTTTCTCCTACACATATTTTTTGTCAACTTCTTATGGATTCACTCTAAAGTTGATGTCAGTCAGTTGAGCCTTCAATTCAGAGGATTCTGCCAAAATATCTGACAAAGGAGGGTCAAATTTTCAGTGCCTTGGGGGGGGGGGGCTACTTTGGATCTGCCATATTATCCGTGTTCTTCACCATGCAGATTATATTTCAAATGGGGGCACAGGTCGGTTGCGCACGCCCCCTCCCTGTTAAATCCCTCTGAAAACTGCCCCCAACATGCCCAATGTGCCGTTAATGTCTGCTCTATTCCTGTCCTGACATTGCCCGTCCATCGTCTGTTTGTCCGCCTACGCAAAGCCATAGATTCCACAGACTTGCCCATCTTCTTCGATTAGCGGCCACCCGAACTGACGGAGATGTCATCAAAAATGTCGTCCGCCGCATTAACCGTCCGCCCTGTCACATCCAAGTTCCGAAATAGGCCCATGGGGAGTGGGGCACATCAGACTCCAGGGGAGTCGCTAGGTCATTTCGAAAGGGGTGTGTCGGACCAAACACACCGAAAACTAGTTTAATATATTCAAGCATGTCAGCACAAAAAGAGAAAATGGCCATGCTATTCAAATATTCTACTGCAACAGGAAAACATTTTAATTTTTTTTTGCGTCAACCTAAGCCGAAAGGAAAGCTTACGGACGCTTCTCAATCCCCTCCCCCCCCAAAAAAAAAAAAAAAATATATAATAATAATGATAAATATAAATTATATATATATATATATATATATATATATATATATATATATAAATGGCGGACTTGCTTGTATTCGTGTGTGGGACAATTATTTGTAACCAATGGCATAAAAGGACGTGACATGGCCAGAGAGGATTGCAGACCAGCTATGCTCACACTCTGTATTTGCCTTTGTCTGCATTTAAGCCTCCTTTGGTTTGGACCGACATGAAAGACAAGCCGTGGGTCCAATGTCATTACTGCAGAGCTCTTCAGCACGGTCTGGCACGCGATGGGTGTTTGGGGGAAACGACGAAAATAAATAAGAGGGCAGGAAAGGAGGAGGTGGTGGAAGATTAGGAGGGGAGGAAGGTGGAAGAGGAGGAGGGGAGGAGGAGTAGGGGAAGGAGGAGGAGAAGGAGGAATGATGAGAAGGAGGAAGAGGAGGGGGAAGAGGAGTAGGAGTATGAGGAGGAGGAGGAAGAGGCGGAGGAGAAGGAGGAAGGGGTTAGAAGGAGTAGGATGAGGAGGAGGAGGAGGAGGAGGGAGGGAGGAGGAGGAGGAGGAGGAGGAGGAGGAGGATGAAGGGGAGAAGGAGGAGTAGGGGAGGAGGAGTATGAGGAGGAGGAGTAGGGGAGGAGGAGGATGAAGGGGAGAAGGAGGAGTAGGGGAGGAGGAGTATGAGGAGGAGGAGTAGGGGAGGAGGTGGAGGAAGGGGAGAAGGAGTATGGGGAGGAGGAGGAGTAGGAGGAGGATGGGAGGAGGAGTAGGGGAGGGTGGAGGAAGGGGAGGAGGAGTAGGGGAGGAGGAGTATGAGGAGGAGGAGTAGGGGAGGAGGTGGAGGAAGGGGAGAAGGAGAAGTAGGGGAGGAGGAGTATGAGGAGGAGGAGTAGGGGAGGAGGAGGATGAAGGGGAGAAGGAGGAGTAGGGGAGGAGGAGTATGAGGAGGAGGAGTAGGGGAGGAGGTGGAGGAAGGGGAGAAGGAGTATGGGGAGGAGGAGGAGTAGGAGGAGGATGGGAGGAGGAGTAGGGGAGGAGGTGGAGGAAGGGGAGAAGGAGGAGTAGGGGAGGAGGAGTATGAGGAGGAGGAGTAGGGGAGGAGGTGGAGGAAGGGGAGAAGAAGGAGGAGTAGGGGAGGAGGAGTATGAGGAGGAGGAGTAGGGGAGGAGGAGGATGAAGGGGAGAAGGAGGGTAGGGGAGGAGGAGTATGAGGAGGAGGAGTAGGGGAGGAGGTGGAGGAAGGGGAGAAGGAGTAGGGGAGGAGGTGGAGGAAGGGGGAGAAGGAGTATGGGGAGGAGGAGGAGTAGGAGGAGGATGGGGTCGGAGGGGGGGGCTGAGTAGGGGAGGAGGTTTATGGGGAGGAGGAGTATTAGGATTATGAGGAGTAGGGGAGGAGGAGTATGGGGAGGAGGAGGAGGAGGATGGGAGGAGGAGTAGGGGAGGGGGAGGAGAGGAGGAGGAGGAGGAGGAGGAGGAGTAGCAATAGCAGCAGCAAGTAATTGTGTCGTTTCTGTATGATAAGTGGGTTAGACATGGAGACAAGAAAATAATACTCTAGAAGATAGCGGGGAAAGGGGGGGGGGGGGGGGAGGTAACAGAAATGAAAAGATCTATTCGAAAAAAGTGGCACCCAGGATTAAAATCCAAGATTAATTGATCTATATATTTTAATCGTTCTTCTCGAGAATTCGCTTCAAAGTTATATTTTTGTTTTTAATTTTATGGAAATATAGCTTGCTTCGGTCTAAGCCTTTTCAATTTACCTAACGGACCTTCAAGGCCCATTGTTGTTTTCCCTAGTTTTTTCTTAAAAAAGGAAGAAAATTTGAAGCATATTGCCCATTCTTCATCATCAATACACAAGGCTTAATCAGCTGAACAGAGAAACTTGTTTTTGAAATAGGCTGACAGAAATAGGGGAAAAATACTCATTCGAGTAGAAATTTTCTCCATTTTCCTAAAAACATTCTTAGGAAGAAAACCCGTAGGGAGTTCTGACGATCGTACAATTACAAAAGAAAGGTTCCCTGCACTTTTTCAAAGAAAGGACGTGATATTCAGGCAGAATATATAGGTTTATTCCCCGCATGAGAGAGAAATTACGAGCAAAATAAAAAAATAAAAATACCAAGGCACTCTGCAGAACCAGCATAAAGGTAAATTGACGCTTAGGCGATCTGCATGCATTCGTAATGTCTGATTCATATTCTTGGCTTGTATTTTAACGTCATTTGGAAAGTTCATAACTAAGCTCGTAGCTCGGTGTATAGGGTCGGAGCCCTTTTTTAAACCCGCTTATTGTGCATGCATGTAGGTCCCTTTAAGAGCATAGTCTGAAAATGCAACAAAATATAGTAAAACAAAATATAAGGTCGATTAACCCTCTTCAAATCAATATTGAGGGGAACATTATTTGTTTGATTCTCCACAATTGTCTCGCATTTTACTGAAAATTCGTTCAATACAAATAATGAAAAGCACTGTAGAATACTGTAGATACTGTAGAAGAGGATGTAGAATTTTGGTCTTTATCAAAGCAAGCAGCTTGTGATGGATGGGTCTTTGCCCGAACTACATGTTTGTTTTTGTTTGTTTGTTTGTTTTCCATGTCAAGTCGTGTTTTTCAGTAATTATAGTATGTTCGGAGTTACTCTGCCATATCTTCTTTTTCCTTTTGAGTTCAGACCTCTTTACAGAGTATTATCGTACTATACTGAGGGACGGAGTGTTTTCCACTTAACATAACCTGCGTCTATGAACAAGGGAAGGGGCACGTTAACACACAACGCAAGCTTCAGTCATCCGCCTCGGTGGGAGTCGAACCTGGGATCTATGGTTCTAGAAAACTAGAAACTTGAATCAAGGGGGCTAGTATCTCGAAACGCTTATTGGTCTATAAATTCTAAGGCCATCCCATTGAAATACGCGCGTTGCAATGGGATGGCCAAACACGTCGACTTAAAGGTAAAGACCAGTATTGGAAACGCCCCAATTTCAAAAAATGAAATGGAAGCTCTTATTACCAATCATGTCAAAGAATATGTTTTGAATATTACATGACGATAACAATTTTGAAGGGAAACCGCCTACTAATTGATATATTTGGTAAATTAGTATATATCTGACCTGTTGAGAGATACAAATGCACGTGTCGCGCACGTGTGTCTAGTCCCATATACATCTTTCTGTGTACAGTGCTTCGAACTTTATGAAGACTTGGCTTAATTTCTTATACTTTTGATGATTCCAGAACCTTGCAGTACATCTATGCTAGATGATCAACCTTTTCTGATCGATTTCACAACGTTTCTTTCACTATGCAATTGCATGACCATAACTGGTCTTTAGCTTTAACATTACGGTTTCAAGAAATTGGTCCAGGTCATGGAACTCTCTAACGTAATATTGATCAATCCTCCTTGGGTCCAAGCCAATTTTCCTTTCTTTCTCTCAAGCATTTAGGCCGATTAGAATGAGGGTAAAAGGGAGACGAACTATACGAAAATCGATCATAATTTATTTTCGGGACAAAGTGATTGATTGTCGGACGGAAATCGAATTCCGTCTGCCGACTTGGTCAATGATCGTGGAACAAAACCCGTCAAGTCACGGTCAATGTATAGCAGATCGATACGTCTCCTACGCTGTCTTTAAACACGCATTAGACCCTCCTGCGATACGGCTCCAATACCACCAAAACCAAAACGTACAGCGTCTAACGCCATGTTGTACACGAGGTGTCATTTTCCTGACGTACGACTGCGTCTGGACGTACGATCGTCGACGCTTCTGACGATAGGTCTCCTTCATTGCTTTTAACATAGTGTATTAGATCCTTCGCCAATACTGCTTTAAAACCACGAAAGTAGACAACGTGAATTAAGTTCATTGGTCTTCATGTTGCATATAGTATTACGAGGCGTCATTTTCCTGACGTACGACTGCGTTTGGACGTACGGTCTTTGACGCTGCTGACGATAGGTCTCCCGTTGCTTTTAACACAGTGCATTAGATCCTTCGCCAATACTGCTTTAAAACCACGAAAAGTAGACAACGTGAATTAAACTTCGTTGGTCTTCCTGTTGCATATACGAGGCGTCATTAATTTTGCCTAACGCACATCTGCGTCTGGACGTACGACCTTTGACGCGCTACGTGAAAAGTGGTCCGGTTACGTGGAATAGGTTAACTTGTGTATTACACTGTAGTATGTCAATTGAAGTATTTAAGAAACATCTCAAAACACACTTATTTACATTGTAATTAACTGCATTACATCTTCTATCATATTTTTGTTGAGTTTTAATTCATTGATGTATTCGTTTTGTAAAGCGCTTTGATCAGTTGTAAATTGGATGTAATTATAGCGCTATAAAAGAAACAATTTATTATTATTATTAAGGGATATTCCTCCCATCTCTCTCCCTGCACCTATTTTTTGATACTAGCAATAACAGTACAAATGTATTTATTAAATTGTAATTTTATATGATTATGTTACCATAAAAAACATAAGATAGCTTTATAGTTTTGTAAATCGCCATCACTGGTCTCGCGTATATATTATGTACCATGTGTACGTTGTAATCCTGTACACACCTTTATAGAGAGATCATAAAGTCCAAGAATAGCATGGCATTGAATATTGGACTACGCTTTCTAAACCCGTACGTACACGCATGCAGTTACCATGGTTACTGCTAAATAAAAGAAACATAGAATATTCATGCAGTTTTCTCCCGCAAATCCAGTTGACCACAGCAAAAGCTGAAGGCCACTACAATGTCATTTAGAAACGATATAGGCCAATGCTTAATGTTAGACATCTGGCTTTACTTAGCAAATTAATAATGAGCAAATATATTGATACGATATGTGCATATAATTTATATACAAAATATGGCATATTCATATTTATGATGACAGTCATGATGATGATGATGATGATGATGTTGATGATGAGGATGAAAATGATTATGATAAATTAAACGATAATAGTAATAGTGATAATAATATATTGATAAAGATAATAATACTGACAAGAATGATAATTATATTTATAATAATGCTGATAATTGTAATAATGATAATAATGATAATGATAATCTAATGATTGGTTGGTTACTTTTATTCATATTCCACGCAGAATCAACAAGGCATAAGATTTCAAGATTTCAAATTTATTCATGTTTCCAACAAAACATTACAAATCAATTATAAGCATTTAAAACAAATATAAGAAATACATGTTGGAAACAGAGGAGTCCACTAAAAAGCAATGCTTGTACAAGTGTGAACACTTCAAATGAAAATTAGGAATAATGAGTAATTAAATTAACTAATCTGTAACTACAAAAAAAACTACAAAATAGGGGGGAAAGGGGGAATACCAACAGAGACGAGAAAGGGACAAGACAATACTATACACGACAAAGATAGAAGAACACGGTCATAATACAAAGAGTAGACAATGACAAAAAGAAGTGAGAGATCGAGGGTACAAAAAATAATACTAAAAGATAATACATTTTACAAAACATTAACAGTAATATAGAAGTAAATTATACTGAATCATAGTAATTACTGACATGAAAGAATTTTCTGTAAATAATCATTAAATAATAGTTGTAATGAAAATAACAATAATGATAATGATGATAAAGTACTCAGGAGTATTCATAAAGCGCCATTTCAATTACGCTGAACTTTCCACGTGACGGGAAATACATAACAATACATCACCCAATGAAATATATATATATATATATATATATATATATATATATATATATATATATATATATATATATATAGCCTGCAGTACGATCGCTAAGTCTTTTGAGAAATTTCAAGCGAAATTTCAACACCCCATACATCATTGTTCTTACAACTCCAGGCATATAGGTAATGGTAAAGGATATTGAAATTCCCTTTGCAATGTATGATTTGCCTGCTTGATTAATTCAAATCGATACTGTACAGTGAGTTCTTGTCATGCAATACAATTGTGAAAGAAACTATTTGAAAGCGATTTGGAAAAGCTGTTTGTGTGACTAGATCATAAGACTTGGGTGCACTTCGTAACTTCGAGGTCTTGGAATCATCAAATGATAAGAAATTGATTCAGTCTTGTGAAAAGACTCGCGCACTCTATACACAGAAATGTTCATTTGGGACGACACCAACATAGAGTGCAAGTTCGGTCCAAACACTTCAGATATTTCTCGTCATATCTCGAATATGAGGACAATTGAATTGCTTTTCAGGTGACAATCTTTTCTAAGATATTTCTTCCATACGAATATGATAGGATGAAAAGCCCCATAAATTATATTTAACCTATCCCAGAATTCAACCTTCCATTTTAAAGTTCAACAGAAAAAACCGACAAAGTATTACGATTAAAATGGGGCATCAGACATCTAATGCGTTTATTGTAAAACTCAAAACATCACGTGTTATTTCTCAAACGATCCACTTTCACTGCACGGTTCACTGTTTTTTGAACGGAGTGCAAATGCATATTCAAGGTTACACTATTTAATCGTTAATCGTTATTGCAAACTGTAATAACCTTCTAGAAATAACGAGTGTAGTTTCTTTCCAGGCTCCCTGGGGTTGACAAGTCCAACATGATATTTAAAAATTACAAAAAAAAAACAAAAAAAATACACAAAAACAAACATATTCATGGTACGGATCCGAAACTAATTTGATGTCGTGTTTTTTTTTTCTTCTTCTTCTTCTCCTCCTATCTTCTACTTATTTCTTTATTTCTTTCTTTCTTTCTTTTTCTTTCTTTCTTTTTCTTTCTTTCCTTCTTTATTTTGTCATTTCCTCTGCATTATAATAATCATGTGCCAACCCCCCCCCCCCCCCCCATAATGTCACCGCTGGCCCCTTCTACCCCTTCACTAGGTCTCTCTCTCTCTCTCTCCCCCTTCTCCCATTTCATTCTCATAGTAATTCGGGTGCCTCGCCTCGCCCCCCCCCCCCCCCCCCCTCCTCCCCCTAGACCAAATTCTGGTCTTTTTTTGATAATTTACCTGGACCCCATGGAAGACCAGAAGTGTTGTGCCTGGCACAGCTGAAAATGGGTTATCCAGCCGTTTTATTCACACTTATGTGTATACTTGTATTGTATGTTTGTTTTTAATCAAACAGAAAATAAATACTACTACTACTACTACCTTTGAGGGAGTGCGCACGTCAACACACGTCGCTAATAAAAAAAATAGAGAAAAATCCAGACAGTGGACTTGACTACGCCCCTCCCCATGACTGTACTACTCTAGTGATCCTGTATACCCCACTGGAGTTCATTAAATATAATTCAGCGATGTCACAGCTGCATGGCAATTAGTATCCAGACTAATCATTGCTCCTGATGAAGATAATGGCCCTGGCTAATGAGAGTGCACCGTTCGTCAAGCTAATGAACGCTAGCTAGGGTCTGCATACTATATCGGTTATCATGCATGGTCATGTGATCTACCATAGGTATATGGGTCTACGATCTACTAGATCTATTACCGTTCAAGCAGACGTCCCATTTTGCACACTGAAATATTAAGTATGTAAGGGGTTTTGTAAATTTGTAAAGTTTATGAAATTATAAAGTTCGCAATCATTTTTAGTACTGCAAAGTCTTCGTGTATAGTATTGTATTATTTGACTAAATCGCTTTATAAGGCTCGTTTACAGTCCGGCCCCAAAACTATGATGTGAAATCTGAAAAACACGATCGCAAAGACTTTCGAGAAATCCCCTCGAGAACTACTTATCATAGCACATTATCATAATAATAACTTTCGATTTATTTAGCGCATAATCATTACAAATTAATTCTCTAAGGCATTAAAAGAGTATGCTTTACAATCTACATCAACAACAGGCTGATACATGTTACTAGTATCTGTAGAGAACTAACACGTTATTGATGGACGAAAATGGGATGACTCCATGAAAAATAGGAACCGACAAAAGTGATTATTCGACCTTTTGATAATTAGAACAAAATAATGTTTTAATGTGTAACATAATCACCAACAGTTGGATCTGTGTTGGTGGTAGGTCTATGATCTGTGTAACCTCGTCAATTGGAACAAAAACAGGTTAGCTCGTAATTCATGGCCAAATAAAAAGTTTGATGGCTGGAAAAACAAAAGTCTGTTTCATGTCGATGGACGACTCGCGGGGAGTGAATTACCGAAAATAATAGAGTAATAATAGAGTAATTTCCTGATGCGCATGCGTCATTATGTTGGACTAATCGCATCGACGTGGGGTACCTGTTTAATGTCGTCCTTTAAAAAAATTAGCTAATCATGCTCCTAGGTTCATTTCAGTTCAAATGGATGCTTATTCAGCAAAGAAATAATAAGAACGATGCATATTTTCACTCACTTAGTCATTTGGACGTAATTTTGATGGGGAGTGACGTCTCATGGACGAACATCGACTGTCTAAATGTTGCGAACGAGCAAAGAGAGAGAGAGAGAGAGAGCAAGGTTTTCAATTTTTCTTCGTGTGTATAGTGACATAATAATCTACTTAAAGACCTTTCATGCAGTTTCGTTAATAAAATGTACTAGAAATTATCTAAAGGCCATCTCGCTAACCGAATATGAAATTACTTTTGCGAAATAGGCCAACTTGTAGTTTCAAAATTCTAGGTCGTGGGGAGGGAGGGGGGGGGGGGCTCCAACACCCAGCCCCCGCCTCTTATTCTCTTGTATTCATGTATAAAGTATCACTTGGGCTGATTATCAAAACAAATACAATTTGGGCCAAAATAGTCAGGCCTATTAATGATCGTGAAATTTGTGAAAGAAACGGTGTGGAATCGATCAGAAAAGGTTGATCATGGAGCATATAAGTATTGGTGTGTACTGCAAAGTTCAGGAATCATCAAAATGATAAGAAATGTTGGCCCAATCTTGGTAAAGTAACAGGCACTGTAAAAAAAAGGATGTAGGCCTATATGGGAATAAACAAACGTGTAGCATAAAAATGTGGGCCTCATATTTAAGATGTTACTTGTCATATTTAGAATATAAAGGCATTTGAAGAGCCATGCTTTTCAGGGAACATGTCTTATCTGATGTTCTTCAACACTCGCATAATAACAATGATAACGCTCACAAATTATTTTTCACCTCTCCCTGAACTCAACTAGGCCTATCTATTTAAAGATGAACTTGAGTTCTGGTAATGCGATTGCATTGTGAAAGAAAAGGTGTGGAATGGATCAGAAAAGTTGATCATATCGCATATAAGTAATGGTGTGTAATGCAAGGTTCTGGAGTCATCAAAATCATCATAAATTTGGCAGAGTCTTGGTAAAGTAACAATCACTTACACAGAAAGATGTATATGGGACAACACACATGGTGTCGGGGCTAGTACTACCCTGATTTCCTTATCTTTCTATGCTCATTACTCAGCCAGTATACATTTTCTTCCAAAATTGTTTGGCACATGACATTTATTTGTAATCTTGAACATTCAGTGTAAGTTTCGTTAGATTCTGTGAGAATTCATTTTCTTTTTTTACCAGAACTCAAGTTTATCTTTAATCTTGAATTCTTCGTAAGAATTTTTTGTTTGGACTGGAAGGCACGGCAGTCTCCTTGAAATAACATCACCACCACATAACGAGGTTTCCAAGGATGCCTCTCATCTCCTTTTCTCGGTAAAATCGTAATCATGAATGAAGAGCCACACCGCAAAGAGAGCTTCGATTACGTAATACCTCTCGCCCACGACCGCAATCTATAACGTCGGTCCGTTAGTTCGCATGGTGGGTTATGTAATAGTGGTCATCGCAATGGACATGACCGTATTGGGGTATGATCCTCAGTGGCGGAGCACGAGCCTACCGTTGAGAGGGGGGGGGAGCTGTTGAATAATGGCAGGGGGCGCCCGTCTTATTGAAAAAAAAAATTTACAGGATAGTGACTAGGGGAAGGGTATGGGGTGATCCTTCTTTCGTCGGCCCTTCTCCCTTTCTCTTTTTTCTCGCCCTTTCTTTCGTTTTATAGGAGGGTCGAAATGCATCCCTATATCCCCATGCCTCCTATAACTACGCAACTGGATGTAATCAATAGTATTATGGATTTGTCCAGGCAGGCACTTATGTCACTTTGGTTTTGTCATACTGACTGGTTCCATGATAAAAAATTAAAGGCGTACGTCTTACATTCATAAAATTTACTAGTTGACAAGTAACCTCATAGCTACGTTATGATTATGTGGCTCGGTGTGAAAAATGTCAAAGGTAAAAATATCAGAGGAAAAAATGATATTTTTACCTGGCACCGATAATGTAGCTGGTCAACTTGAACTTCTGCTAGTTCATGACTTATGAATGGTAGATTTGCTAGAAAGGCTTACTCTAACTTCATGTAACTTTCAATAGATTACAAACAACGTACAAGGTGATTGATCTGGGCGTTTCTTTACTGATTTCTACAGAATGGATACTTTCAAAATAATGTTATCTTAAAAGACAATTTAATTTTGGATTAGACAGAGAGAGAGAGAGAGAGAGAGAGAGTGTGTATGTTAGCGGAAAGAGATAGGCGGAGAGAGAGAGAGAGAGAGAGAGAAATAGAGAGAGAGAGAGAGAGAGAGAAAGAGAGAGAGAGAGACTGAGAGAGAGATAGAGGTGGAAGTAACAAAACCATAATTATGAGGGGTGTGGCAGAGGGGTGAAACACGAAAAGGAAAATGGTTGTGTGTACGGGATGCGACAACCCAAACGGAGATAGACAGACAGACAGACAGAGGAGGGAGTAGAGAGGGGGGAGAGAGAGAGAGAGAGACAGAGAGAGAAAGACAGACATAAGAAAAAAGAGAGAGAGAGAGAGAGAGAGAGAGAGAGAGAGAGAGAGAGAGAGAGCGGAGCCGGGAGAGAAGGGGGGGGGGGGGGATACAGCATCTTTCTTTCCTTTAGACCAAAACCTCACTATAATTCTAACCTACAAAGGGCGCTTAATGACAGTCATGTCCATGGCAAATCGCATAACGAGCTAATTATCATTAGTCTGGCCGTGATTAGGACCGCTTTCTTGAAATGGCAGTTTTGATTACGGACCTGATGAGAATAATTTGGCGCAGCGCATCCCATCTTCATAAATGGCGCGGAAATTGCTCATCTGGCGCTAGCGTTACACATCGCAGATTGCGTCTGCTTCAAAGGAAAAAGATGAAGAAGGAAAAGAAGAAGAAGGAAAAGAAGAAGAAGAAGAAGAAGAAGAAGAAGAAGAAGAAGAAGAAGAAGAAATAGAAGGATATTGTTAGCACGTCATTTATAACTCACTTATCATTTGCATCCTTTCATCATGTTTTACGATTTCTGAAGCAGTTTTGTCTTTTGCCAAAGGAATCACTAAATAATAATTTTTGTTTTTCTTATTCATTCTAAATTTTAGGCAAAAGGGTTATTGAATGATTGTGCCCTACATGCTCACTTTTTATGCAGCTTAAAATTCATTAATATTCTATTTTTGTGTGGATAATTGGTGAATGCATTTCCGGTATTTCCTTGAATAAGAAATTCACAAGTCGACCATAATCAACTGTCAAGGAAAGCATGTATTCTCCAACTTCCATGAAATTGTACAATCTTATTTTTTAAAGATTTCTTTAATTGAATGGCTTCATAAAAGATAAATAGGTTAATGGATATATGTTATACATATTTCAAAGAAAGAAGTCAATTAATAGCATGGAAAGTCCCCAGGTAATGTTTCACTTCTGTTAAATCCCCGCCATGTTAATTTATTATCTGTGGTGACAAGCCATTTGCTAAAATGACGATTATGCTAGATTCACTGTATGCAGAAAATCTGTGTTGAGCGGTGGTGGCGCTACACCACACTAATTTTGTCGCAGCTAGTATGGTATCTCTCAATTCGCGACGAGTTTTATCTTTGTTATTATCATTTTGTGTTCGTTTGTTTACTTAATCGACAATACATTTTGAGTTGACATTGACTTTGTTATGATTTTTGAATATGTAAATGCTTGCAGGTATATTTCGAAGCAATAATGAATCTCGCTCACCCTTCCAAACTTCAAGGAGGGGGGGGGGGGGGGGGGGGGGGGGGGGGCTCTTATCCTCATTTTCATCATTTTTTTCTTCAAAGGGGAACCGCACGCCGTTTCACCCCCCCCACACACACACACACACACATACACATCCTCGCCGGATCTAAATTGTGATGTATTTCATTTATAAACAAAATAAAATAGATGCACGTGCAATGCAACAACATGGTAAGAATAAGCAGAAATGATCTAGATCTACTTGCCTGTATCGAAAATATTCGTACAGAATACTTACCGACCCGTCAGCCCGGGCGCCCCCCCCCCCCACTCAGTGTTATTTAGGGTACGCATATGCTCGTACCCTCTTTTTGAAAGCACCCCTATCTGAGGACTGCCAACATTTCCGAACCCCCCTTTCGCGGGCTTTCGCAGGCTTTTCCTGCCTTGGAGACCCCCCTAAATCAGGAAAAATGCTCAATGTACCCCCCTAAATTCGGAATTATTTCTCAGGAGTCCAAAGAGATGAGAGAAAAAATGAAAAACATCCCCTTTTTAAAGAAATCTCCGGGTAAAAGTCAAATACACCCCTTTTTTACAATTCTCGGGCCGGACTTTGTCGCACGAAAAGTACCCCTTTACCGGACATTTTGGCAACACGCATGCGGTCATTTCGACCTCTGAGTGGGGGGGGGGGGGGGGGGGGGGGGGGGGGGGGGGCCGGGCCCGTCGGCTAGAACTTCTGAACTTCATTGACATGAAATATGATTTCTTCTATTTTAGGAGAAATATGATAGTTTATATTTTTATAGTCCTTCATTGTGTTATACCAAAATCGAGATTGTCTCTTTGTTATCATCCTCATGTATTACCCACTTGAATTTCAGTACCAGCACATAGGGATCGGTTTCCCGGTCATTGAACCGGAGTTACCGGACGGATATTGAGATTTATTGCCTTTTTATCATAAATTGATCGAGAAATTTATCTGCTGTATAGAAGGCACTTACTTTTCCTATTTTCTCGTGTTCATGTTCCCATATGATAGGAAACCATTGAATAGCAAATGGGGCGAGGAAAGAGAGAGAGAGAGAGAGAGAGAGAGAGAAGGGGAGGTCGGGAGGGGAGAGAAAAGGAGTGTATGAGAGAGGAGAGAGAGAGAGAGACAGACAGAGAGAGAGAGAGACAGACAGACAGACAGACAGGGGGGGGGGGGGTGGTGGAAAAAGAAGATGATAAAGATCCCCTTCACAAACTCTCTCCCTATAATCCATGTCCTTGTTAATTCGCATGTCATCCCTCTCGTGTTATGACTGAATAGTTTTTCAGAGTACCGGTAGAGGTGTAGATTGGTTTTTAGTTGCTTCTTTTGTTACTGTCCATTTCTACACTTTCCCTTTTAATAAGCCTTTCGGGACAGGAGTATTTTGTAGGGCTAAAATGATCATAAATTGGCAACAATAATGACTTTTGTTTTCTGTTATTGCTACATTGTTGATATAAGGTAATGTTTCTGAAAAAAATACACATGAGCGAGATTGCTGTCAAAAAAATTGAAAAAAATGCAAATTTCGATTGGAAAACCATGATTTTGAATCAACGTGTTGCCAGTAAATTTTAGAGCTCATTTTTCTTAAGACCCCGTTCTCATTCACTTCGTTGGAGCGGTCTAACTAAGACCCGTTCCTCAGGAGTAGTTCTTAGGTGAGTGAGAACGGTCAAAGTGGTCCAGGAAGTGGACTTCTGGACCGCTCCAGAAGACCACCTCGGGAGGTGGTCTTGAGGAACGGGTCTTAATAAGAGCGGTTTGGACCGCTCTAACGTGCAATGTGAACGGAAGCGTACTTTGACCGGAAGTGAGCTAGTGACGTTCCGTGCGAAACATGAAGTACGGTACATACGGTTTGTATTCCGCGCGCGCGAAAAAATTGACCTGCTGACCTGAGCTGCCATAGCAACAAGACCACTTTGACTCGTGGAGCGGTTTGAGCCATAAAAACTGCTCGGAGTGTGAACGCTCGCAAACCGTTCCTCAAGACCCGTTCCTCTGGAGCGGTCTAACTTTCAAAGTGAGTGAGAACGGGGTCTTAAGATTCCTAACTTCAAACGCAATGTAGACATGAAACAAAATGGATGCAGTGTGTTCAGAAACGTGTGCTTTTTCTCCACAGGCATCTGACATCTTGTGTAGGGCTCTGAATCCCCGGCCCCCCCCCCACTCAGAGGTCGGAATGACCGCATGCGTGTTGCCAAAATGTCCGGTAAAGGGGTACTTTTCGTGCGACAAAGTCCGGCCCGAGAATTGTAAAAAAAGGGGTGTATTTGACTTTTCACCCGGAGATTTCTTTAAAAAGGGGGTTTTTTCTTTTTTCTCTCATCTCTTTGGACTCCTGAGAAAATATTCCGAATTTAGGGGGGGTACATTGAGCATTTTTCCTGATTTAGGGGGGTCTCCAAGGCAGGAAAAGCCCGCGAAAAGCCCGCGAAAAGCCCGCGAAAGGGGGGTTCGGAAATGTTGGCAGTCCTCAGATAGGGGTGCTTTCAAAAAGAGGGTACGAGCATATGCGTACCCTAAATAACACTGAGTGGGGGGCCGGGTCTGAATCAACAGTTATTCAGCAAAGCCACAACATTTGGAATGAATGATTTTCTCCCCATTTTCGCTATCTACGAACGACAAACGGTACTGTCGTTCTTTTATCGCATTTACTCAAAGATAACCGCAATTTTTAGAGACTTGAGAAAAGGATATCCTTCTATTGTGGTATGATAAGAAAAGTTTGAGGACAACATTAATGCGATGAAGTGTATACAGGCTGTCAATTCTTGGGGGGGGGGGGGGGGGATAAGGTTACAAAAAAGTTTCACCAATAATATTTTGTTAATCAAAATGTGGTGTCTTTGAATGAAATATATTATTCAGACGCATGCGTCGCCCCCCCCCCCTCCCCTCCTTAAAATCACAACGGATGAAGGCAAGTGAATTACTACTAGTAGTCTCTGTATTATTTTGTGCAATGTTCGTACACTATTTTTCTCATAACTCAAAGGATTCACCCTGAAATATTACTCCGGACATCCCCCCAGACAACTATACCCCAATGACAACTATAGTTCAGAGCAGGACTGGATCCGGGATTTAGTGAAAGAGGGGGTGTTGGGGGGGGGGGGACAATTCCTGAAAACTTAGTTTTAGCCTCCTGAAGGTAAAGAGGTTGCCAATATATAGGGACCACATGAGGATTATGCTCCCTAAACCCGCCTCACAACCGGGAGGTCGTGGGTTCGAACCCCGTCCGCGTCGTACCAAAAGACGTTAAAAGATGGGAGTTGCTGCTACCTTGTTTGGCGTTCACAACAAGGGATAGAGCAACGTCGATCTGGCGCTGCTCATGATCAGTGGCTGCCGGGCTCACGATCAATAATTGGGCAAAAAGAATTTCAGTTTCGGTTAAATAAAATTTGGAGTGGACTTTAAAAAAATATCATTATTATTATTATTATTGGTCTATCTATATTCATCCTGTATATGACCTCATTTTTCCTATCGTCCACACATTGAATATGTCTATCTTTCGCTTTAATAATCATGCATGCCATTTTGTTAATGCTCATCAGGAACAACATTGATGTATTTGAGGAAGTACTTATAAAGTAATTTGAATACTTGACTTGGATGTAAAGATCTTCTGATAAATCGTCCGATTATGAACCTACCACAAAGGTGACAAACAGTCTCTGAAATCTGATTAAATCAATATATTAGTGCGGAATTCCCCACTACAGACCAATGTAGTTTCGGTAATAAAACAACACTGTATTAACTTGCATGTCAGAGCCCCTTTTTTCAAAGCAGAATACAACATGACTATTAGTTCCATTTACCCCCCCCCCCCCCCCCCCCCCCAACTTCTCTGGCCCTACTTGTACTTAAAACTCTTCTGGTTTTATAGCTCTCCTGTCTCTCCCATCTACATAACCCAACTTTCCCTTTTTAAATCCTCCCTGTTTGTCTGCCTTTCTCTCTCTCTCTCTATCTCTCTATCTCTCTCTCTCTCTCTCGCTCTCTCTCTAGTTGTCTTTCTTCCTTTCTATCTTTCTCTATCCGTTTCATATTCTCGTTATCTCTCCCTCTCCCTCTCTTCTTTTCTCGTCAATTTGTTCTCTTTCCACTTTGTCGCCATATGCCCCTTGTCCCCCTTCTCCCTTTAGCTACCCGGCACTCCTCACAATGGCAGGAGACAGAATACACCAGATAAAACAAGCAAAAGTCACGTACGTTTCCGCGCCCAGACTCTCCCTGGTTTTGATTGAACATTAGAAAGGAGACGAGGAAATGGAGAATGAGTGTAGCGGCATCGATCGCGAGGTCATTCACGGGCTTCAGGACGTTGACCGCGATAATGTTCAGGGATAATCACTTGTATTGTCGTACCTCGGCGAGGACTGGTGTTCAAGGAGGAAGTCCAAACACCTTTTTCAACCCTGTGCACATGCACCCCCCCCCCCCCCATACAAGCACGCATTGTACTAAATAAAATGCGCTATGATTATGAATTTGACATTTTATTCAAAGCGGCGGACTCATGTGCTCCCTTAAACCCGCAATTGGTCTTTGGGTAGTCGTCCTAAAAACCCTATTTTTCCTATCATATGTCCATCATTCGCTTTAATAATCATGCCATAAATTGGCATTTTTTAAATATTCGTCAGGGACAACACCAATGTATTTGAGGAAGTACTTAAAATTAATATAAAGTAATTTGAATACTTAACTAGGACAAAGTGATCTTCTGATAAATGGTCTGATAATTTGACTTACCATGCACAAAGGTGACAAAGGGTCTCTGAAATCTGAATAAATCAATTAGTGCAGAATTCCCCACTACAGACCAATGCAGGACGAGGACCACGATAATGTTCAGGGATAATCATTTGAATTGTCGAACTACTTCCCCATTGAATAAAGTCTAGACGCCCCTGAAAGTGCCCTTCATATGCCGTGTTTACGTAGTCCTATGTGCTTATGTAGTCCTATTACAGCATGACTTATGTGAATTATGAAATATATATTGATCTGGAAATTTGAATCGACTGCCTACATGAGTGAACTCATTAATATTCACGTCTGCGCTGGGAAAATGCATATATTGTAGTCATTTTTTTCTAGATTGCCTTTAAATCGCAATCTCCATTTTCGTAATTAGTATATGATGGGGTAAAACGATTTCCATTGTGCTACTACCACGGTATTTGCTCTCGATATAAGTATACGCCATTTTGTTAATAATACATGACAACAGTTACAGATCCAGTTGGACGGGAAAAATCAGTCTATTTTATTGTGGGGTAATTATCTTCCGCTGAGACTGTATTGGAGGAGAACGTCAAAAGAAAAAAAAAAACGAGTATTAGAAGAAAAAAATCCTCTGAGCAGATGCATTTTTCTGTCTTTAATCAAACATGCTTGAATATATCCATGACGTTTAGCGAGATAACTGGTTAACGTACATGTAAAAATGTATAAATGAAACACGCAGGATTAATATTTACATTTTGAGCTCTTCTTTTCAACTTGCCAAGCACAATAGCGGTCTCCATTAGCTTACTACCTATGGCAATTCTGAAACATGTAACAAAGAACTAATACACGTAATCAGATAACGTAGAAAGTAATTTCTTCTGCAAATGCAGGGATTCAACAATGGGAAATTCCTAATTATTGTGGAAATGTATTCGCACGGTTTTCAAATATCTGTATACCGTGATTAGATAATGCAATCACAACGTTCTGCTGTAAAAAAAAAAAAAAAAAAGGCCGATATATATATATATATATATATATAAATAAAAGAACAAATATGGACTGCAAGGACTGCTAAAGTACATAGTTAGGGACTGTAAGTAATTCCTTAGAAATAAAAGAGACTTGGCAAATTAGGCCTTCCTAATATTATTGTCGAAATATTTTCGGTCAAATTTGTCCATTTCAGAAATACTCATAATGCAGTTACATGTGGATTTAGGCCGATTATAGTTTGAAGTTTGTATAAATTATCAGACATTTTGGACTATACCTGTAAATGCCGACTTCCCAACACACGACAGTCATTTAAAAAGAAAAAGAAAAACAGAAAATGAAGAAGAACAAGAAAAACAGAACATGAAGTAGAACGAGAAAAATAAATGTGTATTTAGAAGAAAAAAAAATCAAATCACCGAAAACCATTTATATGGCAGTGGAAAAGCACCCACATATCAAATCATGTACATTTGAGTTATTGTCATCACCAATCCCTCGCAATCCATTAAGTGGAAACGTGCTTGGGTGAATTTCAACTCTTGTTTTCCCGGGTTTCGCGGAAACACAGTCTCGACGGAGAGATCATCTGACCGTCTCTGAACTCGATGAGGAAGGGGTTTGAATGGCGGATCCAGGATACTAGGGCGGGGGGGGGGGGGGGTGCGGGGCTGAAAAAAATGTGAAGAAAAAGAAAAATAAGAAAAACAAACAAATTAACACCAACAAAAAAAAGAAAGAAAGAAGAAATTAAGAAAAATTAGAAAGGAAACGAATACAGACATAATTATGAAAGCTTATTGTTTGCATTCATCGAAGTAAATCGCAATAACGAAAAGAGAGCCGAAATCAGCAGATAAGCAGAAATGAAATAGGGGGGGGGGATTCAACAAGTTTTTAAAAAAAGGAAAAGAAAGAAGAAGAAAAAAAACAGGAAAAAGTAAAAAGGAAATTCTCTTACAACCTACAAAGAACAAAACATAAATTATCTTAAATTATAGATAAGGGACACTGCTTCTTCAATTGTCATCTCGTCGATGTAAATTCAAAATATGGCGGTGGGCACTTGCCCCTCTCAACACCCACCCCCTGGATTCGCCATTGCCAGAGCGTCAACATCATCTTGAATTTCAATTGCGGGTATCTAAAAGAGACTTATTTAATGACACAAGAGCTTTTATGAAGAGTAGATTTAAAACGAAAAGGGGAAACTAAACTGCTGTGCAGAGAGAGAAGACGGAAGTAGAAAGATTGCTTGTCGTATTACATTCATTTTGAAATATAAAAAAAAATAAATGGGATGGGGCTTGAGCCCCCTCCCCCCCCCCCCCCCCCTCTACTCCCCGTCTAGAGTCGCTGTTTCCCCCAGCAAACACATTATTTACGAATTATTCACAAAATTAAAAATGGTTGACCAAATTTGGTGTTACAAACTAACTTAGAGAAACGTTCACTTTTAATGTAGGCCTAGATTAATTTTTGAAGGAGTTTGGTGATGTTGGCCTTTTCTAAGAGACGTATGAATAGAATCACGGAAACATTCTTGTTTTTATTTAAACTTACAAATTCATTTCATGATGTTTGTAAAGAGCTTTTTCCGCATTTATCACGATCTTTCAATTAACCTCTTCCACATAATTCTATTTGCAATTCACCCTAGCGTGAATGTCGGATGATCTTTGACGTCATAATGGCAGGGTCATCGGCAAACGACCTTGCACATGTTGCGGGTCATTTTTACTTCATGTATCATGTTAAGAATGATGCGCTGTTCCACATATTAAGTTTACACCCTGTGGTAATTCAATATGGAAAAGAGATCATCGTAGATAACCTGCACCTACATTTTCAGCCTTTCTTTGTTTATATATTTTATCAATAACAGAGTCAGAGAGATTTATATTTATATAATTTTCATTTTGGAGGGCCGGGTTTGACCCCCTGTTTCCCATTTTATTTTAATTTCCTCAGGATACTCGTTGAATGGGAGCCTATACATTAATTCCCCTGTTTTCAAGACCTATATCACATTAGCAGCGCCATCGCTCCCCCTGTTCACTTTGAAAGTGGACTGGTATGCCCATTATGCCCATACTATAAGTACACAACGCTATATAAAACTTGCCCCTTCAGTAACTTTGCAATTTTTCGGAATCCAACAACTTATTTCCGATGATCTTTGATTCGCCCCTGCATTGCCCCCCCCCCCCCCCCCCGCCCCCTCCACTACGCTCTTTGTTCTACAATTGGTTTGACTATTCTATTTCCTTTTTTGCTTGTCGGATAAATTATAATTTGTTGCCCCCCCCCCCTCTTTTTTTTCCAAATCCGAGATCCGATCCAGGGGCGGATCTAGCTTTTTGCTAAGGGGGGGGGGGGTTTGACCAAAATAATGACGATGCAGAGCATCGTCCACGAGCCGCGAAGCGGCGAGCCGATTTTTTTTTGGGGTGTTTATTTGAACCCCGTAAGTGATGTTTTCCTGGCATCTATTAACACAATGGAGACCACAAAAAGCAGTGCATGATAACGTCTTTTTAAATCAAGTAACAGTTTAATACACAGTTATATCCAGAGTTATCATGTGTTTGGTTAAGTTACCAGATGAGTTGAATATCTTCTCACAATATTTGCACTTGAAAGGGTTTCTCTCCAGCGTGCGTTCTTTTTTCTTTCTTTTTTTCTTTCTTTTTTCTTTTTTTTTCCTTTTTTTTTTTTTTTTTTTTTTTCTGGGCCGCCCAAGGGGGTTTAAACCCCCTAACCCCCCCCCCCGTAGATCCGGGCCTGCGATCCTGTTTCAAGCTCTTTAATCGTTGATGTTGAACTTTCACCAAGTTATTAACGACATTGCGGTTGCGATAAAATTTCACAATTGATATGCCTTACTCTTCAATTCTCCTGTCTTGGTTTTCTCAATGTTTTGTCTGCTCATGTTTGTTTTGCGTAGAATGCTTCCTTGTAATCTGATATAAAACATTAAATGGGGATATTTTTAATTATTAAAGTCATGATAGAGCATGAAATATAATATTCTTTTTAAAATCTTTCTTTTATTAGAAAATGAAATCTGCAGATCGGAAAGAACACGGGGGGGGGGTATACGAGCACACTGCCATAGCATGTCCTGTATTTCAAGGGGGAATTTCAATTGCATCATCAGGAGAAGAAAAAAATCATCGTGCTTTTTAAACGGGATAACTGCAGTGTAATGTAGCCTGAAGTGAATGGAAACATTCACATTCACAAAATGTAAGGAGATTTTTCATATGGTGCAATAAGCAACAAATGGACAAGAGATGGCGCTGATCCAGTTTTACTGTAATTACACGTTACCTACCATACGGTATTATCTCTATGTTATCTACTCAGTTTGTGCTTGAACTAGATCATTGCCAGAAGTATTGCGTGAGAAAATTTGTGAGGTAAGAAAATCAAGCGATAGTTTCACGATCAGCTTGTGCGCACCGAGGCTAGGCATAACAAACTTGAATCACATAATAAAATAGTTTACGGTGTCTTGAAAGATACCGAAAAAAGCTGCCAAAACCAAATTAAATCGAAACAAGTAGTATATTCATGTACATGTATACCCAATAAATGAAATTGTAAATGACATTGAGAATGAGAATAGCACCAGGGCATGGCAAGAGAGGCACAATGTCCAACGACCTTCTCAAACCTATTGTTCCATCACGTTCATTACGGTCAACTACACATGCTAATTTCCAATACGCCCCTGGTCCCCGAACAAATACCCGTTACGGAGATCGTACTTTGCCATTGCAGCCCCTAAATTATGGAACAGTTTACCTATTATTATTTGTCAATCCCCATCTGTAGAGTCTTTTAAGGCCAGTTTGAAGTATTTTTTGTTTACCGGTAATAGTAATTTATAGGGCAGTTTAATTATCTGTAATGTTATTATTAGAATTATGTATTATTATTGCTGTATGTTTATTTTATGTTGTACCTAATTACTTGTATGTTAAGCGCTTAGAAACATTGTATTAAGCGCTTTATAAATGTAATTTATTATTATTATTATTATTCCAACACACACACACACACACACCCACACACACATTTTCCATGTTATAGATTTTGTTTTCATTTATTTGATCAGTGGCGTTGTGAGCAAAAACTTTTTGGAGGGCAGAAAATCTGCATTATTAGGGCTTGATAGGCTTACTTATTGTACTTGTACATGCATATATCCACATTTGTTTATATTTGTTTTAATAATTATTTTATTAACGCTGTACAAGTTATGTTTTTATAGCAATATTCATTTTTTTCTTTATTATTTGTCTCTTCAGAAGTACAGCAATAACCACAATGATAAAAGGTATGATAAGATTACTGAATATAGAAGCTTGTGTAGGTGCTATCTTATATACATATTTATGTATGGTGTGTATGTGATATAACCAAAGAGATTCGATCATACACAGTATGTCCTCCGTAGGATATAACAAATAATCTGCACGTACTGTTAAGAAACACTAACAAAGCCCATGAATGTTTTGCTTACGATATTATTTTACGATACTATCTTAAAAGATAGATAAATATAAAACGAAATAAATATATTTTTTTAAAAATCCGAAATTGAGAGATATAACACGTGCCGTAAAGTAATTTGGCGACAATAGTCAAATCACTGACTAATCGCCAATAACTCAAAACACAACAACAACAACAACCCGATCCAGACGTCCGCGTTGATATTAGTCGAAATTTTCAGCAAAGGGGCTGGTCGTACACACGTTGATAAAAACCACAGGCTGAGCTGAGCATCAAAATAATATTTTTTTTTGGATATTTTTTGTTAAGTGTCTATTATACACGATGCCTACTGTTGGTGTTAAAGGGATCTACTCTTTGAGGTTTTAGGAAGAACTTATAGTGAGTATACAAGGGAGAAATAAATCACCATGTGTCGCCGATCGAGCGAAACTGCTTCTTAAAACCTTTAAAGCAGCCCCACATGCTTATGTTTATGTTGGTTCAAAAATGGCTTTGCATTATTTGCATTTCATTATATTGGTATTGCATCACTCATCCTGCTCATAGTAGCATTCATATACTTCATTTAAGAATTTTTAAGAATCCATGTATTAATTATCAAAACTCTCCAATGGCTTTTTCTTCCTTTGAATTTACAGCTGATGAAGAATTTGATGAGCTCTGCTTCGAATATGGCCTGGAATTAGATGAAGTGGTGAGAAATAGAGCTGTTTTTTTTCTCTGTCTTGTTTTCTTTGTTTTTCTTGTCCTCGTTGTTGTGTATATTTGTTTGTTGTTTGTTTTGTTTTTGTTTTTGTTTTTTTGTTTTTTTTTGTTGTTGTTGTTTTTTTTTTTTTGGGGGGGGGGGGGTTGATAATTGTGTTCCCCCAAAACAAAATTGTATTGAAGCCCAGGCACTAGCACACATAGGAGCATCACTATCCTGGCTGTGTAGTAAAAGCTGTGCTTTTGATTCTCAACATTTCAAACACCACTGTACAAAACTCAACTGATTTCACTCAAAATCGGTACTTTAGTGACAATTGGTGACACCTAAATAGCAGTAAAATACATTTTTTCAACTTACTGATGTTAAAAAGAATAATTTAAAAATTAAAATTGTAAGTCTAGTGTCAAACTTTGCTTACAGCTGCATCGACATGATTGTGTAGAGTCTATGCGATATTGTGTGGTGTGTATATTTGTGTTTGGACTTCTAGGTCCCTGCCTCACAGCATGTATGCAGTGCTAGAGGTCAATACGCATTAGCATTGACTCTCTATGCTTTGCTGGAGTGGGCACTAGCAGTAGCACACTGAAAGGTTAAAGAGGAAAATAAATTTGAGTGATTCTATTACTCTTTATGAGAACAAATAGACACTTCCCTCAAATAGAGTATTATTCAGAAACTGTAACTGTAGGAAGCATATAGACAGGGAGATGTTACTTGTTTTATCTCCTCCATCTTCTTCATCTTCTTCGACTTCTTTTTATTCTTTTTCTTTTTCTTTATCTTCTTCATCCAATTTTTCTCATTCATTCTTTTCTTCTTTTTCTTCCTCTTCTTCTCCTTCTTCTCCTTCTCCTTTTTTTTCTTCTTCTTCCCCTTCTTCTTCCCTATCTTTTTCCCTTTCTTCTTCTTCTTCTTCTTTTTCTTCTTCTTCTTCTTCTTTTTCTTCTTCTTCTTTTTCTTCTTCTTCTTCTTCTTCTTCTTCTTCTTCTTCTTCTTCTTCTTCTTCTCCTTCTACTTCTTCTTCTTCATCATCTTCATCTTCCTGTTCTTCTTGTTCCCTCCCCCTTCTTCTTCCTCTTCTTCTTTTTCATCTCTTTCTTCATTATTATTCTTCTTTCAGACCTCAGAGAAGACAATGATAGAGAAGGAGCAAGGTACAGATAAGGCAGAAGGAGCTTCCGATGTTGTCATCTACAAGATTGATGTACCTGCAAACAGGTCAGAAATGGCCCTTGATGGCCCTCCACCCTCCTCTTCCCCGATCTCTGTCATATTATAATAATAATATGTCTCGTTCACCCAGGGTAGCCTCATCAGTATTCATACTGTTCTCCCTGAGGGCCCTGCAATCATTTCATTACCCCGGCTTTAACCGAGCTACCATTAAAAGGTGCTCAAGCTTTCAAGGAATTTCTTTCTACCAAGTACCCATTTACCTCACCTGGGTAGAGTATGGCAAATGTAGATTAATGTCTTGCCAAAGGACATAAGTGCCGCAGCGGGACTCGAACCGTGGACCGTGCGATCCACAGTGACGTATCCACTGTACCATCTCTTAAAACAATCAATCAGCATAAAGGTATGTATTCCAAACATGTTTAATACTAAGCCTGAGATTACCAGGCTGAGTTTTAAAAAATTAAAAAGAGTAATGTTTATATTAAAATATAATTGTTATCCAGGGGTAAGTTCAGATTCATTGGTAGGGCAAGACATTCCATCTTGTTCTCTTGTTAGATGCTCTAAAACTGTGAATATTGCCTCATCTTTTGCATTTGCTACTCATTGAGTATAGACTAAATATTTTTATGAACTATATATGTATCAGTTTAATACACGTAGGTCTTTTTTTATATTTATTATTACCAGGGTTTGTCTTTTTTCTGTTAGGTTGAAATGATAAAAATCATACCTTCATAAGAATAATAGAAGATGTGTGATAAAATGTTATTTTTATTAGTGGTCTTTATTACTTTCTTGAATAGGACAAGTTACCAATGTATTTATATTTCACTCTAGATATGACCTCCTATGTCTCGAGGGCCTTTCCAGAGGATTGCTGGTTTTTCTCCAGAAAATGGAAGCTCCACGGTACAAGGCTGTACCCCCTAAAAAGGGAGCCCTTCAACAAATGTTCATTAAACCAGCAGTAAGTCGATAGATAATCATACCATGGCTAATAACAGTAAATTTGATTTTTGTGTTAAATGTACAGTATGACGTTGATATTTTCTGATCCGATCAAATGACTAATGATGATGATGATTTTGATTCCGTAGGCAAGAATTTTTATAACTGTTAAAGGGATAGTTGAGTTCTGTTTTCAGATCACAAATGCCTTCAAAGTGCATGGTTATTGCTCTTATTCTTATCTATGACATTTCTAGTGCCCTTTGCTGGTTGTGCGTAATATAACCAACACGAAAAAACCAACAAAAAAGCCAACATCGGCATTGGCTGAAATACAACGTAAAAGCGCTATTTTGTTTTTCCAACGGCTTTCAACGGCTGGTTCAAATTATCTAATATTTGTGGTGGTACAGAAGTATTAGAAATTGTTATATTTATGGATATTTCAGCCGTCTCTGAACTGATTTTGTTCAAACAAAGATGATTCTGTCATTTAAACTGTATGTTCTTTCAAATTTGACACTCAGTT
Organism: Strongylocentrotus purpuratus; assembly: GCF_000002235.5. Lineage (NCBI taxonomy): Eukaryota > Metazoa > Echinodermata > Echinoidea > Camarodonta > Strongylocentrotidae > Strongylocentrotus > Strongylocentrotus purpuratus. The sequence continues at coordinate 15,499,178 of NW_022145601.1, read as the reverse complement.
TTTTCATTATCTCACCAAAAAATTATTTTGTGTAGTGCCCTCTGCAACAAAACTCAACTATCCCTTTAATTTAGTTCTTTTTATATCTTTATCTTATTGTGTTATCATTTTGTTTTGTCTCTCACTGTCTCACTCCGAATGTCTCTCTCTCTCACTCTCTCTCTCTCCACCCCTTTTTTTCTGCCCCTCTCTCATCCTACCTCTCTCTGTATCCCACTCTTTCTCTTTATCTTATATCTACCTCCCCCCCCTCTCTCTCTCTCTCTCTCTTTCTCTCCACTCTCCACTCTCTCTTTCTCCTTGTTGCGCCTATTTTCTCTATTTCTCTTAATCTCTCTTTTAATCCCCCATACAGACAGCTCAAGTGAGGCCCTATGCTGTAGCAGCCATCATGAGGAACATCACCTTTACCAAGCATACCTATGATAGTTTCATTGATCTTCAAGATAAGCTTCATCAAAATTTAGGAAGGTGCGTCAATTAACTCATTTAGAAGTTAGAACAGGAATTTTACAAGGGCTAAATCGATCAGCTATCCCTCACATTGGCAACAATGGTATTTTTCTCTTGATTAATATTTTTTAATGTTTTTGATCTTTTCCACATATTGCCAATTGAAGGATTATAATACTGCTTAATTTCCATTTAGAAATTTCCTCAAATGCCATTACCGTTATTTGTTTGTCCTTGCAGGAAGAGAAGCTTGGTTTCCATGGGAACACATGACCTGGATACCATCAAGGGGCCGTTCTACTTTGACGCTCAACCCCCCGACCAAATCAAGTTTGCCCCCCTCAATCAGGTCAGTCTATCTAGGGTATTGAAAGATTGAAGTATGGCCAGGCATTCATTTGTCCATCTGTCCAGTAGACACTGTTGAGTTTGGATATTTTCACAGGATTTGGTGATGAGGAAAGGCTTCCAAGTAAGGAATGTCCAATACATTTAAGGAGCCTAGCTTTTTGGGGGGTCTCAACAGGCAGATAAATGGATGAATAGCTATCGTAAATTCAGTTCAGACTCCACGGGGGCCATTGGCAACGTTTCTCATAATTAAATAAATGATTGTATTTACAATGATTTGGAACTGAAATTACCAGACAAGTGAGATAACAGTTGGCTTCTGTCTACTGTACACTATAAAAAGAAAATAAATTGAAATAGGTTATAAGAGCTACTAAATCATTGTTTAAGATTACAGGTATCAAATGCCTTTTCTTTCAAAGCAAATCCATGCCTAGACTGTACTAACATCCCACCAAAATGGTTGCTGATAATCAAGCTCACTGATATTTAACATTATAATAAATTAGTATGGTTTCAAGTTTTACACAATTGCAAATCAGAACTTAAAGATAATACAAAGTTGTGGTATGGGGTCATGAATTTGGTTCAAATGAACATATTGGAAGCATATGCGATTTTACAATATTCAATGAACGTTGTCACAGTTGAGTCTAAAGCGATGAAATTGTCAATAATAAACTCTTTATGTTGTATAGCTCCCTCTCAAGATTGATATTAATTTAGCTTTAAAACCATGTTTCTTAATTACAATCGACCAATTTGCTATTCCTGTTTGGAAATTATATATCAGAACTGCATATTCTGAGATTTTTATGGTTCCAGCTACATGTATCATGGGATGGCCTTAGGCGCTATTTGAAATATTTGAAATTTACTGGGAGCACCGATAAACTTTTGATTATTCAATTTCTTGAAAGCAGAAGTGTTTTAGGGGCTAAATTTTCTAGTGCTAATAATACATCCATAGGGGCATCCAAATACTATCCATCCAATTTTCAAAATTTCCCAAACTTTGCATCACCTTTAACTATCATTGAATACATTTTGAAAAGCTTTCATTTTAAATCCACTTTGACCTTCTTTCAATCAGACCAAGGAATACACAGCTGTGGAGCTGATGGAGATGTACTCCACAGACAGTCACATACGTCACTACCTTCCCATCATCAGAGACAAGCCGGTCTATCCGGTCATCAGAGATAGCAACGGTGTCGTCCTCTCCATGCCTCCCATCATCAACGGTAAATACAAACGCTTCTGGGGGGTGTTTCACAAAGATCCTAAGTTGAACTTATCTCTAAGTTGGACTTAACAACTATGGAAAGTTAGCATCTTTGAAAATATTTTGTAAAAGTTATTTAAAAAGGCATAAAATGTTGATTCATATTTTCTATTATCAAAGAGATTTTATGTTCTTGATGTGGAATTTATGAAAAGTCTAAAATATTTTTTTTCTCAACCACAAATGTGTTTCCCTTTGATTCCCAGTTAAATTGTAATACAATGAGTATTTAATACTATTTTACAGGATACGGTTCCAGGAAGTTACATTTCTGTGTACTTTATTAGAAATATATCAGTTATTTTAAAGATGTGCGTGACATCTGCCTCTCTCTCTCTCTCAAACTCTCTCTTTCTAGCACTCTCTCCCTTTCTATTTCTTTCTCTGTCTGTCTCTTTGAGAGCTGTTCACATATAACAACAGCCTGAGAAAGGATTTAATGTCTGGTCCCATCCATTTGTTTTAATGTTATTGCATGTAAAATGTACATTCATCATTTTGTAAAAACTTGTCTCCTTACCCTAGGTGACCGTTCCAAGATCACGCTGAACACCAAGAATGTTTTCATTGAGATCACTGGCACTGACCATAATAAGGTCAAGATTACTCTTGATACCCTGGTCGCAATGTTCAGCCAGTACTGCACGGAACCATTTGTGTAAGTTCACTAGGAGTGGTGATGGTGGTGGTGATGATGGTGGTGGTGGTGGTGGTCGTGGTCATGGTGATGATAATGGTGGTGGGGGTGGTGGTGGTGGTAGTGGTGGTGGTGGTGGTGGTGGTGATAATGATTGTGATGATGGCGATGCTGACGTTGAAGATGAAAGTTAAGATTATGAGGATCGTGGTGATGATGTTGAAAATGAAAGTGATGGTGGTGGTGATGATGGTTTTGATGAAGATTGTGATGATGATGATAATGATTATTCTACTATAACTATTTAATTTTGAGATCACTGGCACTGTCCATAACGAGGTCAAGGTCAGTCTTGATATCTCGGTCGCTATGTTCAGCCAATACTGCACGGAACCATTTGTGTAAGTTTACTAGGAGTGATGATGGTGGTGGTGGTGGTGGTGATGATGGAGGTGGTGGTTGTGATGATATAGGTGGTGGTGGTGATAATGATTCTGATGATGGCGATGCCGACGTTGAAGATGAAAGTGAAGATTATGAGGATTACGATGATGTTGTTGCAGCTGAAAGTGATGGTGGTGGTGATGATGGTGTTGATGAAGATTGTGATGATGATGGCGATAATGATTATTCTTCTATAACCTTTTAATTTTGAGATCACTGGCACTGACCATGATAAGATCAAGGTCACTCTCGATATCCTGGTCGCTATGTTCAGCCAGTATTGCAGTGAACCATTCAAGTAAGCTTACTGGCAAATAGATGATGTTGTTGGTGTTGTAGATGATTGAGATGAAGTTGTTGGTGTTGATGATTAAGATGACCACAACAATGAAGAAGATGCTGATAGAAATGTCGAAAGATGACGTTTCTACTGATGATAATGATGGGGATTTATAATTTATGATAATAATTAACGATGATGAAGATGACATCAACAGTGATGCTCATCAATTTATAAATTGTCATGGCTCACCATTTTATTGTTAAAGTCTGTAAATTTCTGTAAAGTCACATGGATTGGAAAAGAAGACCTTCGGGTCATAGTTATTAAGTTAATCTTTTTCTTTCCCCGGCATCCAAGTGACTCTTTTCAAAATGTACTCCTGTTTTGTATTCAATAATTTTCGTTGTTTCTGCCGAATAAATAATAATAATAATAATTATGATAATGCTCACTGCGGATCTTGGCTCTAGAAGTGATCTGAGTCACATGGGAAACTCCCCAAAGCGCAGTGACTCTGACAAACGAGAATAAAATTCCATGAATCAAATTTTGTAATAACAATTTACCTGGAATATTTAGAGGGAAGTTTCAACAGTAAATATGGGGAAACTTGAAGTCTCGCCTGCAAAACTTTTGGAATCTAAACTGCAGGAATCAAATTTCCTGAAATATTTTGCCAATTTGAGTGCACCTATTACCTGCAGCTGAATAGAATAATTCAAGGGGTCAGTGACACAAAGACGTAACTCCATTTTGGCCATTTGTGGTTTATGTGTCACTGAGCACTTGGGCCTTAAGGCATTAAGTCTATGTTTCACTAGGCATTGACTTCAATGGGGTGTTGGGTGGAGTTAAGTCTTTGTGTTTCCTGGAAAGCCCACATTTTTCTGAACATTATGATATCAAATACTCATTTTGGCAAAATATGGAGTTACGTCTTTGTGTCACTGAACCCTCAAATTATTTCTCTTTGTTTAGTATGGAGGCTGTCGAGGTGATCAAGCCTGATGGTAGTAAGGACCTGTTTCCAGAGCTGAAGTATAGGACGGAGAATGTTCCTGTGGAACTCATCAACAAGAGAGTGGGAATCAGGTATGTCTATTCCTATCACAAAGAAATATTTTTCTGTGTGGTGTTTTTTTTCAAAACCATACAAACTTGTAAGTTATCATATACCAATAGCCTACAGGTATCGGTAGTCTTTTTGTTTATAACAAGAAGTTAGATCAAGTTTTATAGAGCAGCTACTGTATATATATACTCTACTGCACTTTAGCATTATATGGTAATTCAGTAGTCAACAGGATAAAAGTATTGAAGTAGTAACGCTATGTTGATTTATGAAAACATTGTCTCCATGGTTTTCATGTAAGTCAACGATAAAGATAAAAAGGGATATAAAGTTTTTGGCAGTATTGCATGACTTAAAAGAAATAAAATGCTGGATGAAAGAAGGAGCAGACACTCTTTCCTATTGGAAAAACAAGTTTAAAGTGCCAATTGGTGGAAGTAGCAGCTTGAATGGCAAGGAGTATGTGTACTGTACACTGACATTGCAGTGTATATTGAAGATGTAGATGTTAAAGAGCACAGGGGCAAGTACTGAGCCTTGTGGGACACCATTTTAGATTATTGTTTTTCTTTTCTTTTCTTTTCTAATGTTTTCATGAAGGCCCATTTAAATGAAGAAAGGATGACAATCAAGCTTTTGAGTTATATAACTTTTTCCTAAATTCTATGAAGCCTAAAAACTGTTGGTATACATTTCAAAATTCTTTTTGGTACAAACATCTACCTTTCTACCTTTAAAATTTTTTTTTTATTGATAATATTCTTATTTTGTTTGATAGTGAGTCAGCTGACAGGATAGCTAATCTTCTGACCAAGATGTGTCTTACCAGTAAAGTCACTGATGGAGGCAAGATGCTGTCAGTCGAAATCCCTCCTACAAGATCTGATATCCTTTGCATTTATCCATGCCCTTTGTCATTGTTTTGTTGTACTTTAATAATAATATTAAAACCATGCTTATCAGTTATGAAGTGCTTTGCACCGAAGTCTCTAAGTATATGTTAAGAATATTGTCGGATTGAAATTACATAAAAAATGTCAAATACACATTTGTGTGGAATGCTCTGTCTTTGATCCTGTTTAACGATAGGGACAACTTTAAAAATCTGTTTTGCTTGAAATCTGATAACAAAATTCAGAAATGAACCTCTGAATATTTTTAGAGTGTTAGGACATGAAATTTCACAGCCCATGTATACAAATTTTACAAAATCATCATTATTTTATTTTTTCGTCATTGTAAGTTATATATGACTGTTCATATGGATTTTGTCTGTATTTTTCAGGTGACTGAAGCCTGTCTGCACTAGTTTGGCCAGGGGGTATTAGACCTCCCTGCAAGATCACTGACAGGTGGTTATCTCATCAAATCAGCTCTCAATTAACATAAGAAAAAGGGGATCATGGGGGATCAACAGGCATCGATTAGGCATTGTTTGCTATATAGAGGGCGCAAGTAGTTATAAGTAGTGCAGTGCCAATGAGTGGGGCGTTTAGATGTGAATAGACTTATTATATAATTTTTAGGATTTCAAGATTGTTTGTATATCATGTACCTGCAAGCTTAGCATTCAATGTGACTCTTGATGATTCCTTGACCTATAAATGACCTTGCACATGTCATTCATGCCTGTGACATCATCGAGGACGTAGCTATCGCCCATGGTTACAACAACATCACCAAGACGATACCCCAAACCAACACCATCGCGGAACAGTTCCCCATCAACAAGCTAACGGATCTCTTGAGGCTGGACATCTCTGCGGCCGGATTCACGGAAGTCTTGACCTTTGCATTGGTGAGTTTGACCACTGATGCCACAAAGGGAGGCAATTGTGTAGATATGTAGTATTTTGTATTCTAATGTAAACAAATGTGAAGAAGAAAAACAAAAGCCCAAGATCAAGAATAACCTGCAGAACATGATAGATAGTGACAAATTAAAGAGAGTATAATACATGTGTTTTTATATATTTATATATATTTTTATTTATATAAAAGATTATGTATAGAATGAGAAGAAGAATGCGAAAAGCAATTCCATCAAGCACCTTATTCTCCGTTATCTCTTGATCCAAGGGGAGTGGTAACTTAGAAAAGCTTGTTAAGTCCTCTGAACACTGTATTTTTTAGTGGGAAATAAAAAGAAATATTTCTTTAAATAATTTAATCCTCCCCCCCCCCAACAAAAATAAAGAAAATATATATATAATTAAATTAAATTGAATTAAAAAATGAAAATAATAATAATAATACTTATAATAATTTAAAAAGTATATAAAAAATATAATAATAATAATAATGATATTAATAATGATACTAATAATAAAAGAAGTGAAAAAAGAGAAAAGGGGAATTGTTTTATGTAGTTTCCTCTTTACTATTTCTGTTATTGCTATTAATATTAGTATTACAATTATTACTAGTGCTATTGAAGTGACATTCATGTAACACTGTTATTAACAGATTGTACAAATTTGTCCATTTTGTTGCAGTGCTCAAGGGACGATATTTCAGACAAACTTCAGGTTGATATCGCCACGACCAAGGCTGTTCACATCTCAAATCCGAAGACAGCAGAGTTTCAGGTAGGTGGGGCAAAAGCCTGCCTCCTAGTCTACTAATGATGATGATGATAATGCTGGTGATGATGGTGGTGATGGTGGTGGTGATGTTGGTGGTGGAGGTGGTGGTGGTGGTGGTGGAGTTGATGATGATGATGGTGATGATGATGAAGATGAGGATGATGATGATGATGATGAGGATGGTGCAGGAGTTAATAACAGGCCTGATAAAAACCCGATTTAAATCGGTTTCCCGATTTTTTTTATTTTTCCCGATTTTTTTTTTCTTCCCGATTTAAAAAAAAAAAAATCATTTTTTTTTTTTTTTTTTCCTTCCCTATTTTATCCTGATTTTCCCGATTTCCCTCTTATTATCTCTATTCTTCCCTATTTTTCCCCCAATTTTCCCCCCAATTTTCCCAAGTTTGTCTCAATTTTCCCAAGTTTGTCTCAATTTTCTTACTCGAAAGGGGTGAATGTTGTTAGATGCCATTTTTTCCCCGCGAATCGTCTTTTTTTTTTTTTACTCAAGGGGGGCGTGGTTGAGGGGAAAACAAAAAAACCTATTTTTTTTTTTGCTCACTATCACCCCTGTAATAATGATGATGGTGGTGGTGGTTGAGGTGGTCGTGGTGGTGATGATGATGATGATGATGAAGATGGTGGTGATGATGATGATGATGATGGTGACAATGGTGATGATGATGATGAGCACAATGAGGATAATGATGATAACAATGAGTATGCTGAGGATGATGGTGATAATACCAACGAAAATGATGATGAAGTTAAAGATGTCTCTTTAAAATAAATAAACAATTTCCAACAGCAATTATAATGCTTCCTTATCATCGCTTCAATCCTATTCCGTTTCACGCAGGTTGCAAGAACAGCCCTCCTCCCTGGTGTCTTGAAGACCATCTCCTGCAACCGTAAGATGCCTCTCCCCATCAAGGCCTTTGAGATCTCTGACGTCGTTCTTCAGAACCCTGAGAAAGACGTCGGAGCAGAGAACAGGAGACACTTCTGTGCAGTTCACTATAACAAGTCACCTGGGTTTGAGGTCAGTTTTAGGTGGTGATTAGGATCTCTAAATCATTTCTATTTGTTTGTATTTGTTATTTTAATTTGAGCAACTAATACATAAATGGAGATGAATACATGGATATGAGGGGAAAAAGAAGCTGTTTTGGAAGAAAAACAGGAAATGCTTGTGTAGTTGGAACTCACGGATTGATACAGATAAATTAAAGAAGACAGTAGATCCAACGTGAATTGGAGACAGAAAAGAACTGTGATGAAGGAGGTTCATAGACCAAAAGGCAATTCACCATTAAGGACATTGCTAGTGCGATTTATAATTGCCTGATCTTATACAATGCTTAAAAAAAAAATTACCTCTTTGTCATGCAATCAACATCTTTCTTTTTTGTGTTTACTTGTCTGCTAGGTTATTCATGGATTGTTGGATCGGACAATGCAGCTCTTACAAGTTCCCTTCTCAAAAGAAGATGGCTACCACCTAAAGTCTGCTGAGAGTAAGTTTCAATGTACTGCTTTATATTAACTTGCAGTAGTCCATGTATCTCATAATTTTTGCAAGAAATTTATCTCTTCATTTCATTGTGTATGTCTTCAAAATTAGTCTGATGCATGAATCAAAACATTAGGTCTAGATAATCCCCCTATCAAGGGTGTTTTTTTCAATAATAATGGTTTTATTAAAAAACAATGCCTCGCAGCCAAAATGCTGAATTGTGCATGTTTACATGTATACATGAGCTTCATTACATAACATTATATGTCATTTGTTACAATCATTCATTCAAACAGTATTGGTAACATTTAACAGTATTCATGTGTAGCATTTAAAACCAATCACTATATATTATTTACATTTTTAAAATCTATTAAACTTCACAATAGTAATAACAACAATTGATCAAAAGCAATACAATACATAACATACAAATAAGTAAAAAGCTAATACTGAAATTATTGCACCTGTGTCTTTAACAATTCATATTCATTGAAAATTAAAAGTCAGCAAAATGTTGCTCTATGTTGCCTGTTCATCAACGGTAAGTACATAATTATAAATTAAAGGGTTACTTTGTGTTTGTTGAAGTTTGACAAATGTCAGTTTGATTAAAAGAATTCCAGACAATCATTGCTGTCTTCATCTCAGCCATTTATTCCCAAGTACTGTTTGTTGATTCATGTAGTCTGGAGCTACTGTGAGTTGACTTGTATTAGCATTAAAATCCAATCAAATTGAAATCCAATGGAAATCAGGAGCCTCAGAAGCAGGAGCCCCCTGAACACAGGGGCAAGTACTGAGCCTTGTGGGACACCATTTTAGTTTTTGTTTAAGGTTTCCCACAAAGGGCCTAGGTGGCCCCTTGGACCCCAAGCCAGTGATGTCTATTTTTGAGCCTCTGTGAATATCATGCCTGTTATATATATATATGTACATTGAGCTTCTATTATCTATTTCTCTCTCTCTCTCTCTCTCACTCTCTCTTTCTCTGTGTCAGACCCAACCTATTTCTCAGGTCGCTGTGCGGAGGTCATCGTCAGAGGCAAGTCCATTGGCTATCTAGGTGTCATACATCCCAACGTCGTCAGCAAGTTTGAGCTTCCCAACCCCTGTGCGGCGCTTGAGATCTCTATTGAACCATTCCTATGATGATTATGATGATATCCATTCTCCATACTTGAAGTTCAAATTATTTCATTCTCCTGTGACAAATAATTGTTGCTAGGTAGGACAAACATTATGTCTGGTCTTACCTAACAAGTAACAGCACATATATGTGCAATTTGCATTTTGACTATTGAAATTCGTTACAGGTGAATTAAATAATTTGTATCGAGTTTTTGTGCATTAAATTTGATTACATTTTTAAAAATGGTCTAATGAGCCCTTTCTCTGGCCGGAAGTCTTATAATGCTATTAATATCTCTTAGTAAAACATGTTAGGACCTCAATAAGGTAGAAGTTATATTGCTAAACTCAACGGATAGCTGTAGATACAGTCATACAATTTTTTTTTTTTTTTTCATCTTGCACTCATCAGAGTAAATCACAAGAATTAACAGAAAGCTGAAATCAGAAAGAAAAAAGAAAAAGCTCTGATACCTAAAATATCATATCTAATGTTATTGAAATCTTCTTCGAAATCTTGTCATCATAGTCTTGTCTTAAAGGTAATGCAAAGTTTTGGGAAATTTTGAAAATTGAATTTGAGTAATTCTTTATAATTTTGGTATATTTGGATGCCCCTGTGGATTTATTATAGGCACCAGAAAATTTAGCTCCTAAAACACTTCTGCTTTCGAGAAATTGAATAATCAAAATTTACCGATGCTCCCGGTAAATATCAAATATTTCAAATAGCGCCTAAGGCCACTCCTTGGTAGCTGCAACCATGAAAATCTCAGAATATGCAGTTCTGATATATAATTTCCAAACGGAAATAGCAAATTGGTCGATTGTAGTCAAGAAACATTGTTTTAGAGCTAAAGTAATATTAGTCTTGAGAGGGTGCTATACAATATAAAGAGTTTATTATTTACAATGTCATTACTTAAGACTCAATTTCAACCGTGACGGCGATCATTGAATATTGTAGGATCGCTTATGCTTCCAAATTCATGACCCCATACCAAAACTCTGTATTACCTTTAAATTTGTATTGAATGCCAATTATGTCTCAAATCAATATTTGTTATACAAATGATATTGAGCACCTGCCATAATAGATTGTGTTTCTCTTTTGAAAGCTTTTTAAAACATCACAAGATTTTACATGGTATGGATGATGATAAAAATACCCTAACAATAATATGTTTAAAAATGAGAATAAAAGGTTATTGAGTTGTTTTTAAAATGAAATCTAGTATTAACAATTGTTTAATGGATATGTTATGGATGACCCTTCCATAATTCAGTATGAATCTATCTGTAAATAAATATTCTGAGAACAGTAAGCTTTCGATTATTGTATTCAGAGGGGAGTTCTGACATTGTATTTTCTTTTCTGTACTTCTGTAGTTATTCAGCTTTAATGGAAAACCCAAATACATGTGGTTAGTAAATTATCTTTAAGATTATATGGGTTTCAAAAATATTTTCATCTCATAAAATGAATATAACGCTGAGGGCATTTTTTCTCTTACGATATTTTCCTCCAAGCAATTTGTCATACCAAAATACAGTTCAACATGTTTACCTTACCTTCATAACCTTGCTATTCATGGAGCATATTCCTTATCCATTTTTACCAAAATATTCAAAATCGCATTTTCTGGGAGGCCTCGATTCTGGTTTTGCAAGTGGAACAAAATAGTCAGAACAAGAATTTACCAAGTGAGTTTTCATCAGTATTTTAAAGCCTGTCTGTACTTTTTTGGCCAGGAGGGATTACACCACCCAGCAAGGTCACTGACAGGTGGTCATCTCATCAACTCAGCTCTCAATTAACATAAGAACAAGGGCATCATGTGGGATCAATAGGCATTGTTGGCTGTATAAAGGCCCCCAATAGCTATAAGTAGTCAGTGAGGCTTTAAGAGAAAATGCAATTTTACCTGAAAGAATACCATTTAAAAAGTTGTTTCCTTTTGTGAATGTCTTTTATGCAAATGCCAATTATTGTAGTAAGACACAAGTTATTTGAAAATACAGTCAAACCTGCTTTAGTGACCACCTGTCTACAAAGACCATATTTTTTGTTTCCCTTGAAAATGGTTTCTCATTGAAACATGTACTAAAGGAACCTGTCTACAAAGATCACTTTTTGTGTTTCCCTTGGGCAGTCGCTATAGACAGGTTTGACTGTACATGTAAGTGATAATGAAAATACTAGACCTATGGATTTAAAATCTTACCCCTCCGTGATTTTCTTTCCCCGTCGGTTCTTCTTGTCGGTTCTTATTTATTATGATCCTTATTTTTCGTTGGGCATGTAGTACATGTATTTCAATAATACAAATATAATTTACACATTAATCTCTGCAGTCCTATCGGGTACTATTTATTAGATTTATTAACATTTATTAGTTAAAATGAAAGTAATTACTTGTATATAGATTTATCTTCTACTGCTTGGAAAATTCATTGTAAAGCTTCAAGGAAAGTTATTATGTTTAAACACGATTGCCCCTTTTGTGGCTCTCGTTATCTAAGTGCATTTATGGTATGCACAAGTAGAAAATGCCAATCTTTCCTACCATATCCTATTCATTAGAAAAATATTCACTCAGATTTGTATTCTTCATTAACCATCTTTAATCTTTTGGGCAGTTTTATGTAATAGCCACAGTAATATTTAATACACTGTATTACCACTTTGCAAAAGATACATTCTTTTTCTGAATCTTGTTTATAATTATGTTGTCAGCCTTATTGAATAATTATTAAATGATATACAAGTACACATGTAAATTATTTACCATTATGGGATGTTTCGTTTGTTTGTTCGTTGTTATTTCCGAAATCCATATAAACAAACCAGTTTAAAACAAAAAAATGTGTATAAAGCATTATTTCAAATGATGAAGTAAGTAAATGTGTAAAGTTTAGACAAACGGTTGGATGGCCCATGTCAGGACCATTTTCATAATGGTCCTGTTTTTCCATGGGGTCCAAAAGCAAAATATCATATTAATTGACGTACAATATCGACTTTCAATCAGTAATTTACCAATGCACTACCCCCCCCCTTCCTTATCGATCCCCTTCACCTGACCTGCCCCTCTCGCCACCCTCTCGATCCCGCAAACCCCTCCTGCTATCCCCCTTTTAAGTCATCCAGTATATTACAAAGAACAATAAACAGTTTTATTACAACCATAAATCGGTATTAATATTATTTAAAAACATATTTTTCTGTCGTAACATTTCAAACTAAACTTGTTATTTCTTTCTTAAATGAGGCCAAATTTCAAGGTTTCTTTTGTGTTTAGTTTTATTTTATTGTCCACATAATGTAACGTAATCAAATAAAAATGCATTATATACAAATTCAATAACTTAATATTAAACAAAAGATACGACAAATAATTATACAATTATTCAAATAAATCATTTAAGATGGGCACAGTGTTGAAAACACAGTAGAGGAGTCTATTAAAAAAAAAGCATGGCTTGTATTTTATAGACCCCTCGAGAATAAAAAAAAGTCACAAGTTCTCTGTAACAATAATTAAACAATATATGTATAAAATTGCAACTACCTATGTGCATAGAATTTCTGTATTAATTAAGGCCAAGTTTCTTGATTGTCGAGAATGCATAGATAAGGCCATTATACATTTTACTTCTATAAATAGCAACCACTTTGACAAATGATACTGACAATTACTACTCTTCCATGGTATTAAGAATGTCAATAGAAACTTATTAGTAGCTGATTAAGCCAGTTCGGAGATAATATCTGCCACCTGGGGGGGGGGGGGGGGGGGTACTCAGATTTGATTTGGACGGGGATGTGCCGCCCAATCCTCGAAACCCTACCCATTTTTTAGGGTCATTTTGGGGGGATTTTTTTACAATCGATTTTTTTTTGTAGCCCTATTTTTAGGGCTTTGTTTTGTTGAAAATGGGAGGAAACAGGAAACACAAAGTCTTAACTCACCCAACATCCCATTGAAGTCAATGGCTAGTGGAACATAGACTTAACTCCTTAGGGCCAAAGTGGACCTCTATCTTTAAACCACGTTTTCTCAAAATGGCCGAAATGGAGTTACGTCTTGATCTAACCCCTCGATAAGCTTCTCAAGAGGGTGAACAAAACGCATCGATATCGATATCGATATGTTCTATATAGATATGCATCGATATGTTCCATCCAGGGGCGTACGCAGGGGGGGGGGGGGGTGTTTTGGGGGTTCAAACCCCCCCCCTTTAGTATTTTTATGTATGTAAACCCCCCCTAAAAAAACCTAAAACCCCCCCCCTTTGGTTTTTTTTTTTTTTTATTATTAAAAAAAAAAAAAAAAATTACCCACGGCTAACCTAAATAAGGTGACCTTACCCCCCCCCCCCCCCCAACGAAAAAAATGTCAAATTTTGAAATTTCGAGACCCCTAAAAAAAAAAAAAGTGTCCGCTTACCCCCCCCCCCCCCCCCCCCCCCCCCCCCCCCCCCCCCCCCCCCCCCCCCCCCCCCCCCCCCCCCTGAGAGACTTTTCGGCCGGCGCGATTTTCAAATTTTCGGGAGCAAAATATTTTAAACCCCCCCCCCCCTTGAAAAAATCCTGCGTACGCCCCTGGTTCCATCTATACCAATAAGTTATCTTAGGGACGTTGCGCTTCAAATATTTTTGTTTATGCATTGTTCCTACTATGTGTTATAACTCAATGTAACCCACTGTATTTTATTTATTTATTTTTTATTTTATTTATTTTATCTATTTATTCATCTGTAAACAGTTATTTTACATGGTGAATAAATAAAACAAACAAACAAACATATATCGATGAAGCACCTCCATCTCTTTTGGAAGTGATCATTCTGAAGGAGTATACCGAAGTGCTAAAGTCGTCTTTGTTCGTCGTCTCGGTTACTGGTTCCAAATAACGGAACCTGCGGATGAAGTTCACCGCGAAACCATTCAAGCACTGGCGTGATCACCCCACAATGTGGATTGCTACGGTCAACGTCCTTTTAATGCACTGCCTTGAATCATGGAGTTAGTAACTCCATGCTTGAATGGACGTCACACGTATCAGTCCACGCGAATCTAAAAGTCCCTATTGTTAAGCACAATAATGGGACCAGCAACCTTGACGATTTGGCCAATAGGACGTCACGGTTCGGTATTACTTAATGCACATAGGATTCCTCAAAGATTGCTGATTTCACACAATTTTATCCTAAACAATGGCGAGGTAATCACACCAGCCCCCCAAAATGAATTTGCCCCGGCCTGTTTCATCCCGTTGCTTGAATGGTTTTGGCGGCGAACCTCATGCGCAGGCTCTGTTGTTTGGAACCAGTAACATGGTCGACGAGCGAATGGTTTTATGACGCTAGCACTTCTATCAAGTATCAAGCTTATTTGTCTTCCAGAAATCACATGTAACAGAATATAAAGTATAATCATAACAGGACAATGTAGAATAACCAAAGACGAGGAGGCCTTGATTGAAGCACAGCTTGTTAAATTAAGACCCCCCCCCCCCCCCCACTCCGGGGTCGGAATGACCGCATGCGTGTTACCAAAATGTCCGGTAAAGGGGTACTTTTCGTGCGACAAAGTCCGGCCCGAGAATTGTATTAAAAAAGGGGTGTATTTGACTTTTCACCCGGAGATTTCTTTAAAAAGGGGGTGTTTTTCTTTTTTTTTTCTTTCATCTCTTTGGACTCCTGAGAAATTATTCCGAATTTAGAGGGGTACATTGAGCATTTTTCCGTTTTTAGGGGGGTCTCCAAGGCAGGAAAAGCCCGCGAAAAGCCCGCGATAGGGTGGTTCGGAAATGTTGGCAGTCCTCAGATAGGGGGTGCTTTCAAAAAGAGGGAACGAGCATACGCATACCCTAAATAACACTGGGGGGGGGGGCGGGGTTAAGACCTCCTCATTGACATTCTTGCAAGGTAAGAATGTCATTAGCAACTGAATACTGGCGATTTCTAAAGTTTACGAATCCCCGGGTCGATTCTCTGAGTTGTTCGCATCTATTCTTTCTCCCAGGAAGTACCGTGATGGTATTAAAACGAGGCATGTAAATACTTCTATACCGCCCAAAACCACGAAGGCAGTACTGAAACCCGCCACACTGGAGAGCCAACCTAGAAAGACAAAAAAAAAAGCATATTTATTTGTTAAGGACTTGGAGAACAGACTGTCTGTAAAACATAACATATTCAATCGGATAGAGCATACACTTACAAAAGCAGTCGTATTAACCAGGGAGGTGAAAGAAAGGAGTCGAAACTCTTGTAATTTATTCAAACGCATTCGTGAGTTCTAAAGCGTTACAATGGGATGTACACACAAAAAAAAACATTCCACTTGGCTTTGAAGTTCCATGCTCCGAGCCGCGCTCCCACTGCGGTGAATTTCGGAGGCCAGGCACCAGTTTCACATTTATTACAAAACATTACCGCAAAATTTCAGTGTAAATTATAAACTTTATATGGGGATTGTATTGGGAATAGTGCATCAAAAAATTTATCAAATTTAGGACTCTGCCCTTCCCATAATTAGTGTGCCAGAATTGGTAAAAGAAACATTAGATCCTGACAAAAAGTCAATATTTTAGGATAATGCGCTAATTTGTGCATGTTTTAAATTCCCGTTATGTAATCCATGATTTACAATCTTCGATAACGTTAAGTTTGCTAATGCGTGTTTTTCGCGTGTTTTTTGAAATTTTGCAGTTGAAAAAAAATTGCAAATTACAAAAGTTTCTGTTCGCTTATTCTACTCTTTACACATTCAACAACGGATGAGAAATCATTGAAAGGGGCAGCGAACAGTTGCTGTGATACCATTTTCTGATATAGGAATTCTAAATCCTGAAATGTCATGCGCTCTGTTATCCCACCACCTGGTCAACAGTTGCATATTAGCGCATAACTTTTTCGGCGGCTTGGAGCATGGGGTCAAAGGAGGAGAGCAGCTTGATTCCAGTCCTTCTCTATCACGTCCCTGTATTAACCAAGGAGGATATCTCTTTGCATTAACCTCATAACTTCTTACAGGTGCTCAACAATGAGAGGACTTCTGTTTTTCTTTAGGCATATCGCTAAAGCTAGTAGCCATTGTAATTGTTAGTCTTTAGGGAGTCTTTATGGAGTCTTCAAGGAGGGTCAAATTTGTTTTTCATTCGTTACAGCTTGAGGTTTTCGATAACAGTGACTTTTCGATTCGCACGACGAGAACGTGGACTGCAACGTGTGACATCCTTTTAAGCCACTTCCAGTGCCTTAAAAGGACGTCACACGTGACTGCAAGCGCCTTAAAAGGAAGTCACGCGTCCACGCAAATCGAAAAGTCCCGATTATCTGAATTTATACGAACTACCGTCTCCATGCTTTACACATAGTATTAGATGTATGTATTTTTCCTTTAATGAGGACAACTACTAAAAAAAATAAAGAGAGTCCAAGTTTAGCATGGATGTAAGTAAATCTATGCATTCCTATAATTGTATGTAAACGATGTACAACTTAAATTGTTCATTTTTCCTTCACCCCTTTTTTTTTGGGGGGGGGGGCTTGACAGGACAGCTTGATGTGATCTTACCCGCCAAGAGTCCTCCTAAGGGTTCTCCTATACTGTAGAACAAACATGTCAAGCCGTAAAGAGCTGAAAACACTGTCGGGAAGAGGTCCCTCATAAGCACTGTCGTAAGAGTTGTCCTAGCACCAATGGTGAGCCCTCCGAGAAAGGCTGCGATTCCCAAGAGCCAGAAGAGACGTATCCATGGATCGACAAGGAAGACGACAGCGTTGATGACCGTGAGGAGGATGGTGAGGTCAAACGATGTCATCCATCCGCGATCGACGACGATTCCCTGGCATACGCGTCCCACGACGTTGCCGAGTCCTCCAAAGACCGCTAGGAGAACTGCCTTGGGGAGCGGGAACCCTTTGGCAGCTCCGTGTGGGACTAAGAAAACAACCCATGTGGTGTTCACCATCCCCGTGATTAGCTGATAGAACATGATCAGCCATGTCCATTTCATTTCTAAGAGGATGGAGACCTTGAAAGTGTCAGAAAAGTACCGGAAGCATTTACCTACACAGGTGCCAAATGCGTTGGGTAGGTTAGAGGGCGCTTCATCTATCAAGTTGTTCTCCGAGTCGCTTCTTGTCAGTTCCAGGTGGTCAATGACTACGTCTTCTGATGCAGCATCAATGGCTTCGCTTCCGTCTTCTTCTACAACTGAATAACTAATTTCTTCTGCGTCTTCCTCGTTGCGATGTCCATCCATGAAAAGAACAAAGATGGCATTGTGAAGAAGGAGTCCTCCAAGGATGAGGATGGTTCCTCTCCAACTGTACACCTCGAGAAGAAACTCTGCGAAAATTGGAATGACGATCATTCCGATGGCGTTACCCGAATCAGCGATTCCGTACGTCAATGCAAAATGATCCTTCACTTTTTCGTAGAACATCAACACGCCTGCAAGCCGGACGAATGCATAGCATATTCCTGAAAAACAATGCATACAGATGAGTCTATAAATAGCAAACTGTTCTACTGCATATGCATTTTTATGCTTTTTTACGATGTTTTGACATTTTAAAGATCGTACCAATTTAAGACACGGCTTTCTGCGCCTTTTCCAGACCTGTTTTCTTACTTTAAATGAACTGCGACCGATCCGAATAGAGAAAAGGGGCATTGAGAAAACAAATCCTATCCACGGTAAAACCCAATCGGGGATTCCTTAAATGAATCCTGCAATCATAAACTTGTGCCCCCCCCCCCCCCACGCCCGCACAATTTTTCAAAATTCCTTTGATTAATAAAACAATATTTGGTAAATTTATTTTAAGTGAAGTAAAACTGCTCCCGGTCATACCAGTATGAAGCAATTTTGTGAAATGTTCCAGCGCCTTTTATCAAGGCGGCTCCGCTAAGGCCGGGACTTTGCTTTAAAGCCCCTCTAAAGGTTAGTGTTGGGAGCCTCACAAATTTGATGGAAAACTTATAATTAAATTATATAATGATGTAATAGATGATGGTATTAAACACACACATCTGCAAGGATTCTTTGAAATAAATGTGTTTGAAGACGAATATTGATGAAAGAATACAAGTATCTGGGTTTTCTGGGTACCACAGACAACTAAAAAATTGTATTATTTCAATACATATTGGCCCTAAAATGTATATAGGCTTATTTTGAAGATCCTTGCAGAAGTGTGTGTTAAAAAATAATGAGATCCTCCTTCACATCTTTATACCATTTAAGTGAAATTTTGCCATCAAATAGTTGAGACTTCCAACACTTCAGAAGGGCTTTAAGTAAAGTGGAGTATACTTCTATGGTACTATATAAATGGACATTATCATCGAAATCATAATTATCATTATAAATAATATGATTGTTATTATTGTAAATATAACTATTGTGATTATTACTATTATATTCATTATCATTAGTATTATTATCATTTTCATCAATATATCATCATCATTATTGCTATTATAATACTACTACTACTCCTCCTCCTCCTCATACTACTACTACTACTACTACTACTACTACTACTACTACCACTACTACTGCTGCTGTTGGTTTTACTACCTACTGTTACTACCACTACTACTTCTACTACTACTACTACTACTACTACTGCTGTTGCTGCTACTGCTGTTGCTTTGCTCACCTGATAACAAGGAGAGGATGCTAAACTGGATAACATTGGTGGTGAAACAAAGGCAGCTAAATGAAAGTGATCCGATGACACAGATGATGACGAGCACCCACACCCTCATTCCTTGCACAATCGGTGCGATAAACGGCGCTAGGGGATGAAAAAGAAAAAGAAACACATTTATTTTATTTCTTTATTTTCCGCATCTCAGTAGAAACATGCAAAATATAGAATAATACACATTTCATAAAGTACAAAGGAATACACACAGTAAAAATCCCAAGTAGTTAACAAAAGAGAAATGAATGAGTAACCTAGCTCATGCTGCAATCATAATTATAAACCTTTAGGTCAGTCAGGAATCCCATGACTTTTACAAACCGATCGCCTGTCTGATTATCAAGATATTTCTGATTGGAATTAGAAATTTTCAAAACCGTATGTTATAAATAGTAGTCTTTTGCGGGAAATGAGTATGGTAAAAAACCTGTCACTCAAAGATTTTTACCTTTTTAAGCACTTAATGATCATTTTGAAGCGCAATTTTGTTAGTGCTTCAATATTACACCATATCACAGACACTGATAACACGTAGGGCCATGCATCTCAGATATGTAAAACTGGAAACATTGTCAAACACTGCCTTACAGGAATTCGTGGGAAGGCCTTAGAGCGGTCAAGGAACTTCCTTACTGACCGTCAACTATTATGTTCATATCGGTGGTCAATCGAATCTCAATTGAAAGCGTTACATAATTTTATATAGGGAGTGCCGCAGGGGTCTTTATTTGGGCCATCGTTGTTTGCATGTTATATCAACGACTTCCAGATTTGTTCGAATAATTTTTCCTCCCTTTTCTTTGCTGATGAATCACACATTTTCCTCTCAAATAGAAGTCCCCAAAGCCTTCTGAATGCAGTAAACCACGAACTAAACACTGTTATAAACTGGGTCAATTCAAACTAAATATCTCACTTTGTACTCTATACACGAATCCCATGAAGCTTCTTTAAACTGCGGAATACTTGCGTGGGGGGACAGTTCAAAAGTCCTCATCAATCAACCTTTTTCTTATACAGAAACTAGCTTTTAGAATTATTAACCATACAAGCTATCGAACCCCATACAGCCCCAGTACGCTCCCGCGAACTCATTCATTCAATACAAATATTGAAAGCGTTAGGCGTAAACAAAAAAAGATGTTGTATTGCCCTTTGCGACCGACCGCCAAATCTTGAAAACTACGGTCGGCTTCTTAAAAAAGTGTTTTTAATATTTTTTTTACAAGGTTTTTTTTTGAAAAAAATGTTTAATGAATAAACAAAATATGCATTTTGTTAGTTTAAATGGGATATTAATGCATAAAAATCATCAAATTATTCCCAAATTCTTTTTTTTTTTTCCATATTTTTCCCTCCACAGGGATTTTATTGATTTTCATTTGAAACACATACAAAAATATATATTCAAGGTAATTTACATAATAACATGAATAAAATAAAATTGGCTTTTCAAGATACAAGTATTGTTGAGCTGTTGAGTTAACAGAAAACTAACAAATCAATAATTCATTTCTACCACTCATGGAAAGAAAAACAAATACAGAAATAATATCATTTTAAGTAAACAAATTCCTGAATTGAAACCATTTTCTTGTGAATTTATTATTTCTACAATTCGAATTTGCAATATATTTTTCGTTTTTGAAGTAATTTATAATCGAAACTCTAATACTATCAAAGTCGGGCAATTGTTTCTTTATTTTGCAAGTATACACCATCTGTCGCACCACAATCAGTATACAATTCAATGCATAAATATTTGAACCTTTTAAACCAAATAATTTATCTTGTAATGAAAATGTTAATTTATTTCCGGTTCCAGTATTAATCCAGTGTTCTAACCTACCCCAAATATTTTTAACATGCGTACAATCACATAGCAAATGTATAACTGTTTCAATCTGTTCATTACAAAATGTACAATCTTTTCTTGGGACTAAATTCATTTTAAACAGTAGATCGTTCGTATATAATATGCGTTGCAAGACTTTAAACTGAAACCATCGTAAGCCCACATCAATGGTACAATTAAATCCAATAGAACAATATGTTTCCCAACTCTTATCATTCAGGTCAAAAATGCATTTCCATTTAAGAAAACTTTTACATAGTACTTTTCTTCTCTTTAATAATATTGCATAAATATGTGAACATCCTTTAATACGTTTCATAATAAATGCCATTGTATCTGGGAAAAGAGGTTGTGGCACCTTGTTAAAAAAAATAGTACAATTGTTAAACCCTTGTCTAATTGCATCGCATAATCCATGATAAAAAAGAAAATTTATTTGAATATTATACTTTTCTTGAAAGTGTTCCAGAGAGAAAAAATCACCATTTGTGTCTAAAATATCGTTAACAAAACGAATTCCCTTTTGACACAATTTTTTATTATATATTGAGCTATTGCCTATTTTAATGTAATCATTATTCCATAAGGGTTGGCAAGAAATGTTATCATGATGCATGGACAAGAGCGTACTATAAGCCATGAACATTTCTTTCCAAAAAAGGTTCTTTGTTTTACCTGCCAGTTCCCGAAAATAATTGTTTCCCATATATAATTTTAAATCTTGCCGTTCAGGCAAGAAAGATTGCCAAAGACAGAGGATACTGCTATCTATTGAACCAATTACTAATCTCTTAATCCAGGAAATTTTTAATGATTGGCAATGTGTGTATATATCTATCATTTTAACCCCTCCGTCTGAGTAACTTTGTGACATTTGATTTCTACTTATTTTATCAGGTTTCTCCCCCCATATAAATCTATAAAAGTGAGCATTTATATCTTTCAAAAGATTTTCACCAGGATTAGGGAGGGACAAAAAAGGTAGTTTAATTTGGATACCAACAATGACTTGACGACAGTGATTCTTCCAAGAACAGTTAAAGTATCGTCTCAACCACGATGTCATTTGACTTTTTATTTCTTTAAATTTTTCATTATAATTGTGAATTATCAATTTGGGCAAATCCGTACAAAAGTCTATACCTAAATATCTGAAATAATCATCAAACACCCAATTTAGATTTCTATCCAAAAGAACACCATCTTTCTTGTTTTTAAATCCTCCAATCCAAATCGCATGTGTCTTCTGTATATTAACTTTTAAACCAGACATTGCATTATATTTATCTAAAATGTTTAATGCACTGTTTAATTCCATTACAATGTTAGAAGAGTATCATCTGCATATTGAATTATTTTAAGTTGTCTACCAGGTAAGCTCAAACCAACAATGGAATCGGAATTTCTAAACAAGAGACCTAGTATTTCGGCGCATAATAGAAAGATAAGAGCTGACATGGGATCTCCTTGACGACAACCTCGCTCTATTGAAAATCTTGGAGACAGGTGTCCATTGATTAATAGACAGGATTGAGCATTTTCATAGAATACATTAACCCATTTTACAATAGAGGGACCAAACTTAAAAAAGTGCAATACTTTTCTAATAAAATCATGAGAAGTAGAATCAAATGCTTTTTCAAAATCTATAAGCAGCAATAAACCAGGAATGTCATTGATATCAGTATACAATAATAAATCATATAACAAACGGATATTCTCTCCAATGAAGCGCCCTGACATAAAGCCTTTCTGGTTTTCATGTATAAGAAAAGGAAGTACGTTCTTTAATCTGTTTGCTATACAAGAGGAACCTAATTTATACACCACGTTCAATACAGATATGGGTCTCCAATTCTTCAAATAATGTCTATCTTTTTTTCCTTTGGGAATTAAAGTGATGACTCCTAACTTCTGTGTATAGGACATTCCGGATGAATATGCAGAGTTCAAATATCTCACTAAAAATATGTGTAATTCTTTCCAAAAATGTTTGAAAAATTCGACGGTGTATCCATCTAGACCAGGTGATTTATTATTTTTCATGTTTATAAGTGCTTGATGAACTTCATCGATGGAGAGTTCTCCTTCGAGCTTCTGTGACATTGAAGCAGTTAATTTACTTATATCTGGATCATTTAATATTTTATTTAAGTCTACATCAACAACAGGATTATTTTTATACAATTTAGAGTAGAATAATACAACTTCTGATATAATATCATCATGCGATGTTATCTCCTTGTTTTCAGTAGTGACCAATTTGCATATACGTTTATTCACAGCATTTCTTTTTTCTAAATTCAAAAAATATTTTGATGGTTTCTCGCCATATTCCATCCATTTAATTTTAGACCTCATCTTTATTCCTTCCATTTTTTCTTTTCTTAGTGATTCTAACTGAACTTTCTTTTCATTTAATATGACTAAAGCTCTATTTTTGTCTGTTTTTGATATCAATGCCTTCTCCAAAGCTATAATTTCTTTCTCTAAATCATATTCTAAATTTACCAATCTTTTTTTCTTTCTGGCTGAGTATAAAATTGTTTCACCTCTAATTATGGTCAACAACGTATCAAAAAATAACTGATCATTTACAGTAAATTCATATTGTGTATCTTGTCCTTCTACCTCAAATCTATTTACATTGTTATTATACGGGACAGAATAGGTCTCAATCGTTTGTTGAATGACATCTTTAATATTTTCCACATAACTATCATCCCTTAACAACGAATTATTGAATTTCCAGTAACCTCGACCTACCATACAATGATTTAAATTCAAAGATAGCTTGACCAGGGAATGATCGGATCTGTACCCAGGTAAAATTTCTATTTTATTAACGAGTGACAGTAGTTCAGTGGAGACCAAAAAATAATCCAATCTAGCCGCCTTAAAGGAAGTAGGTTGCCGCCATGTAAACATTTTTTCCAGGACATGTAATTCTCTCCATGGGTCTATCGAATCTAGATCATTCTTCATTTGATCGACTTTTTTCTTGGCATTAGGATTATTAAGGCGAATATAATTATATGTATCTTTATCAAAATCTTGAACCAAGTTCCAGTCTCCGCATAAAATTGTTAATGGATTATCAAAATCCAAAGCAAGTCTTTCAATATCTGCATAAAAACTAACACTATCGTGATTAGGACCGTACAAGGATATTAATGTTATGTCATAGCTATATATCTGTAGGTCTAACGCAACAAAATTCCCTTCTTTTGATCGCTCAATCTTATTTACATTAAATTGCACCCCTTCCCCAAAACAAAATAGCAACACCTCTGGCATTTGACGCTTTATGGCTGAAAAAACAATTATCTCCCCAAAATCGTTTTATAGAAGCTTCTTCCTCAGCTACAAAATGTGTATCTTGCAAGCAACATATTTGGAACTTTTTTAACTTAACAAATTCTAAAACATCATTTCCTTTTTCGCTATTTCCCAAACCTCGACAGTTCAAAGAAATTATATTGAAACTAGCCATTGAATATTAACTTTACCTCGGTACTATGAAAATCAAATCCTGTGGAGTTTTTCTTTTGTAACATCAAACAAATAACACTGACAGCACTAAGCACTAGTCCACCGAAACAGCTTACACTGCAACACCTATAACAATTACAGCGATGTCTAGCACAAACGAAACTACAAAACAAAAACACATATGTCTCTGATAGCGAGACAAGACGCAATACTAAGAAAGCCACAGGTGACCACATATTTGCTGTGGATCCCCGAAACCCCACCAATCCAACTAAAGGCCCGGTCACACAGCCTTTCGCGTCTGTATCGCGGGTAAAATTTCGCGATTTTTTTTTTGCCCGCAGTTGCCCGTGGTGGAAAATGTGCAAAATTGGCTTACCCGCGGTTTACCCGTGGTATGCCCGCGGAACAGACGCCGGCGACTGTTCCGCGTCCTTATCGCGGGTGAAGCGCGGCGGTACCGCGGCCTAACACGCTTACACGCGGTACACACGCTAATGCACGTGATAACAACGCGGTACAGACGCGGAACAAACGTGCTATGACCGTGCTCCACCCGCGATTACCCGCTAAAATTTCGCGTCCAATTCCGCGTGTAACCACGTCTTAACCGCGGCCGTAGCACGTCCTAGCACGTTCGTTCCGCGTCTGTACCGCGTCTTTACCGCGTGTGTACCACGTGTACCACGTGTACCGCCCGCGATTACCCGCGGTCTAAATTTTTGGGCAGCCCAAAACTTTTTCGCGCGGCCAACCGCGTGTAACGACGGGTAAAGTACGGCTGTATCGCGTCTTTATCGCGACCTCAAAGCGTCCAACAGCGTCTGCTTCACGGGCAGAAATTTTTGGCCGTGATTCGGCCGCGATACGCCCGTGGAGGGCTGTGTGACCGGGCCTTAAGAGGGAAAATATATCAAACGTTTCCCCCTTGAAAAGAAGGCACACCGGCTTAAAATAATCACACACAATCCTGCTTATTGTATGATAACTTTTGTTATGTCCGGGAAATGTATACCCAAATGTATTCCCAAATTCTCATTCGTCTTCTGCCCTTGTTTTACAATCCTGCAAGGAGTATAAAGTTGTGTAATTTTTTAACAAGACTTAACACAACCCCTGTGTAAGCAGTGAACCATCCAATGTTTGTGTAAGGTCGTTACACAACGAATTGGCAGTGTACGCGGAGTGCCCCATGGATCTGTATTTGGCTTATTGTTGTTTGTCACGGTTTGCACTTCATATCAACGACTTATTTTTTTTGTATACCAAGTAACAAAACGCAAGCTACCCGATCCCGAACCTTTTTTGTTTGTTATGAATTACTTGGTCCCTTTCTGTCCGATGCGGCAAAGCCTTTCTCTTCACCTTGCAAATACTGAAATAGTTTTTGCACACAATACAATATAGCATTGACCTACTACAAAAATAGAGAGATGTACACAGTGTGAGTCAAAAAAAAGTTTACACCTAGAAAATTGCTAATTATTTAAAAATCATCTATGAACAGTGCCTCCTGTGCATCCAAGCGTGAACACATACCACACAAAAATGATACCAAATGATTTGGGATAAAACACTCTTTCATAAGATGTATAATAATTTACTGTTCATAGATGATTTTTCAAATAATTAGCAATTTTCAAGATGTAAACTTTTTTTAGGTCCATGATTATATAGTCACCCGGCCGATCCCTTTTTAGTCTATTTATAAAATAATGATTTTTCCTAATAAGTATGGGTATGATAATAGAGATTTGAATTTTATTTATTTATTTCAGAGAGAAATGACTAACAGAATAAAAATAAATGGACATTTGAAAGTACAAAATATGAAATTTCTTGCGAATTTGCTTAGTTATTATTTGAACAAATAATTTGTGTATTATTGATGTTCTATTGTTTTGCTAAATTGTAAGTAATATTATATTATTGTTTGAATATTGAATAAACACCTCTAAGAGGGAAAGAGAAGGAAAAAATAGTCACTGGGCCACTCTCGTCAGATGCAATAAATTCACAATTTTCCTCTTCAACACTCACGTACGTATTTAGAGAGACCATCTTCGTAATGTAACCAAATCTAATGCAAACATCCTTCTGAAGAACCTCAATACAAATATTTCATTCAACTTTAATGAATAATTGCATTACAATACTCAGAATGCAAAACGCATATACTACGTGTTGTTAGGTCGGGCAATCCATAATGTTTGTGCTACCAGGCAAAAGCCAATGTATGCAGTTCGCATTCTGACCATGATTGAAATGCAATCATTGAAAATAGATTAATGAAAACCAATGATTCGTATTGAGGCACTTCACAAAGACATATGTATTTGAAATGCGAAGGTCACACATTTTACAAAGTTCTAATTTATCCTTTCCTGTATTATTTAGAGGCCTGATATCTAGATTTATTCTTCCCGGAAAATTTGATTATTTTCTCGAAAATCTTGTCAATGAATAGATATATCCGAATTATCATTGCAAAATACTCGAGTCTAAACTGATGTAGTATTATTTTGTATACCCCTTGACATTCCCCTACTCTAATTTTCTCAAATTACATTTGTTCTATAACATCAATATCAAATGTATAACTTGAGTTTTCTGGATTAATATAAAGAAAAAAGATAAATATATCGTCACTCATATTAAACTTGTCTTTTTCAAATTTTACCATGCATATTCACTCGATGTAGCAGGTAAAAATTTGACACTTTCCTTATTTCAGTTTTGAGATAAATTGCTAAACCGCCGGAATTTTTGTGTTGCTCTCTTACCAGGAAGCTGTAATGAATGGAGATCCCGTCCAAGAGGCCCCTTTGAAGTCATCCGTGGCACCGCGCGTCTTTTGTTTCCCCTACCGTAATCCCCTTAATCCCCCTCCAAAACCTTACAGCTCCCTAGTAGCACTCAGTCCTCCCTTTCCACACACAGCCCAGCCCAGCGAGCACGGCGGCTTTTGCTTTGCCGGCCCGTACTTTGGGTGAATAGTGGTGCTAACTTGACAACTTCTAGCCCTAAATCAATAAATGCGCAAACATACAACACAATTTCATTTAGTTTTTTAGGAAGATAAACCTTTGGACTACCTTCCTAGCTATGTACAAATTTCGGAAATTTTCGGAAAATGTCAATAATTAGATGAGAAAATCATGATTATGAAAATCTTTCATTCGCTCTAACTCATGATTTCCTTGGTCGATTTCGCTGGTTAAAATGGCCATGTCTTCAGTAGAGCTATCCGAGAACGGAAGACGCATTTGATGACTAATAGAAAGTTGCATTGGTCATAATGTTGTGAATTCTGCATTTTATATGTTATAGCTAAATACATCTTCCATGAACATGACTTAATTTGTCGGTGCCACGCATGGCTTCAAAGCCCGATGCTTGCATATTTTTGCAAACGAGTGAATAGAGAACTTAGGGAAACAGATGGCGTTGCGTAACATTTCGTACTATTTGGAATGCCAGAGAGGGACTGTGCATTGATATGGACAGCTGTTGATGGAAATGATGGCTGGAGAGGGTTACATTTCTTTTTGTTAAGCCAGGTTAATCTTGAATAATTTTCCCTCAGAAAATTCTTTCGAGACGGTATCTCCATTCATTACAGCTTCCTGCTCTTACTACGTTTTCTGTGGATTGTATTGAATGTAAAATCATCTATTTGCATAAACCTATTGTAAATCATTTCCTGTTCATTGATTTAAAAGCTTTCAACTCGAAACTAATGAAAAGAAAAGAAACCCGATTAACTGTCTAAATGTTTTTTTTTTCTTTCTACAAGCGCTACTCGCGCAGGCTGGGTCATTTATTACGTACGGGACCTATGAAAATATAAAACAGTTCTCAAATGCCGCCAAAATATTTAAATTCATGGATGTTTCTTCCCCGAGTGAGAACAGAAGTAAACTATTGCATCCATATTATATGAAGTCGTACTGTGCACTACAAAGACACAACATCATAGAAAAATCCTTGCAAAGAGAAATAATATGTTTTCAAGCGACATTAAATTATAAATGTTAGTGGAATAAACCAGTGTGTAGATAAAATCTGCACAAGAGGAGTAAATGTTATTTGAACCAAATAGACCGGTGTAATAACATATTTAAATGTATGGATGTTTCTTTCCTGGGAAACTTGTGATGACAGGTCATGCCATTAACCTGACATCAATGAATGAACTACAATACTTGGAATCCAGTCTGCATACATTACTTGTTGATATGCCGGGCAAGCTTTCAGGTTGGCAACAACATCCTTTTGAACAAAATAGTATGCATGGCATTTGAATAGGTTAGTTAACCGGTGTATTGTGCAACCCATTGATCATGAAATAAAATTAATATCCGATAGCTAGAAGCTTATAAAATAAGTGCAACCCATTGATCATGAAATAAAATTAATATCCGATAGCTAGAAGCTTATAAAATAATGTAATCATTAATCATTACGTCACAACGGTGTACCACTGATACAAGTGTAAGACAGGGCAGCCCCCCCCCCCCCCCCCCCCCCCCCCCCCCCCCCCCATCAGAAAAAGGTGAAAGAGAAAGAGGAATAGGAGATCGAAAGGAGAGGAAGAAAAATAGAAATGAAATTGAAAAGCAAAGTAAACTGAAAGGGAAAAAGGAAAGGAAAGGAAAAAAGGACAGAAAAATAAACCGAGATAGAGAATGAGCTGTGTCCTAGACCGTATGTCACAGTCCCGCGCTGACCAAATTGTTAATTTGAGATTCGCACAGATTTAGTGATCTCTCATTCCCAACTTTCACAACTTTCGTATTATTGGTTTGATTTATTTCAAACTTTTTTTCATTCTGTTTCTCCTATTTCTTTTCTGCTTTCACACAAAATCAATGCACTAATTACAAAGGCTGACCTGCCCTTTAAAAACTTACCAATAAAGAATGTGACTCCATGGTACATGCCTATGATGATACCTAGCTTCGCATAATCGGTATCTAACTGAAAGGAAATATCCGCCAAAAATACTCCGAAGCTTTTCACCACTCCCATCTCGAAAAAATTCAAGAAGAACACAGCCACAACAAAAACTAAATGCTGCCTCTGAAACGACATGATGTGGCAGTAATGGTCAATATCGTCGTTTGGAAACCACTCGTTCGTCCTCACGCTCAACTTCCTGTGTAGAGTCTAAGGAAATTGACATAATGAACGCCAGCGAGTAATATAAGTACGGTGTCCAATGAAGCTCCGCCAAGCGACCAGTCGTTGTGAAGTGTCCAAGTGGCACCCGCATTAAGATAACAAGAGAGTCAGACTTGAGCTAATTGTCTGATCTGAACTTTTCAACGTTAATGAACTCTTTTGATCACCTTTAATCATTTGAAAATTACTGAATATTATTTTCCAGTTTCTTGAACCATTATTTCGACGAATTTTTACCCACTATTATATTGCATGGTCTAACATTTGACTTCTTAGTTTCGTTATCTGGTAGTTGTGCATTGAATTCTCTTTTTTTTTGTTAATGTAAGTCAAAACAACGTGATAGTTAGACATAGTTTTTTTTAATAATTTTTTAATTTTTGAACAATCTGAATATTTTGATCCCCTGTAAACATTTTTGGATATCCTTTATCATTCATCCCTTTTAAATAAATATTGATACAACGAACATTAAATGTATTCAACCATATTGAAGAATCTGAATATTTTGATCCCCTCTAAACATTTTTGGATATCCTTTATCATTTATTCCTTTTGAATAAATATTGATACAACGAACATTAAATGTATTCAACCATATTTATTACTTTTGCATCCGTTATGAAATTATCATAGCTCATAGTTACATGAACTTGTACTTTGTAACTCTATTCATTTTTTTTCATCATTTGCAGTCAGTATGATAAGTTGACAATGATGATTATCTGTGTACATGGTTATTTCATTTCCATGCATTTTATGTGACGAAATTGTGGAAGAAAATCAAAAGACCTTATTATATTATGTACACATTGCAATAATTGGGTTCAGATTAGATGTGTAGGTATAGCACCGTCAACAGAGAATTAACACCAACGAATACCATTAGGTGTTCTGAGAAACTTATTAAATTCGTGCCCATTAATCTACAAGATTACCCACCAAAGTGTATGAGAAAGACATAAAGCAAGAATAAAGTACAGTTTCTCAGCAAGACATGGACATCGCCATTTTCTTGATTGCATGACGTACTATGCGGAGTCGTTTATCAAATATGTATTCAAATTTATGGATGCTTCCTTCCCAAGTGTTTGTGGTGTTGAAGCACTTCATTCACCTGCTATTATATTATCCTTCGTACTCCAATTGCCAGAACGCAAATTGCATAAATAAGTTGGTGCTGTTCTGGGGTGAAGGTTTCGCATACATTAAATAGATTTTTCAATCGCTATATTTAAGTATTTTTGAATAAGTGAGTTACAATTGTTACCCTATTTATATATTTTTCACCAAATGTAATCTTTTCCTTAATTCTCAGCTATGATTTTCCCTCATTGTAAAGTAAAGATTTTGTTATTTAATTTGTACAACTCCACCTTGTACGTCGCATTTTTCACGAAAATGGCTGCGCCCATGTCGTTCTAAAAGGCATTATATCATGTCAAGAAATCTTCATTTATATATCTCTTGTATACACGTTCGTAAGATGTATTCACTATGAACATGACCTAGCATCGTTTATCCATTCATGAATGACCCTGCATTCAATCAGCAGATGGATGAGATTTATTGTTGTATTACCAACGCTCCTTCTCTCCCCTTTCCCTTTCTTCTCTGCAAGTCACACTCTTTTTTTTATTTATATTTTGTATTGTTGTATCTAAGTTGAGGGCTGCGGACACGTCAAGCTACTTTGCTTATTTCTGTAGCCCTCCTGCATCTAATGTATGTTAATTATGCATTCAATATATTTGTTTAATTTCGTTTATTATCTGTATAAAATTATATACACTTAAAATATTGTATCAAACCATATTATGTTCATCAAAATGTATGATGAAAACAAAGAAAAAAGATGCAGAAACCAATCAATCAAATCAAATCAAAACATGACGGACAAAGAAAGCGGACAAAATATACAGTTCCTCAGGTAGACAAAGGAACATCCCTTCACTGATATTATAGTGTAAAAATGTGTAGAACAGGTGTCACATGCATATTCACCTGTTCTACAAATTTGTACATAATAGCAGTGAAGGGATGTTCCTTTGTCTACCTGAGGAACTGTATATTTTGTCCGCTTTCTTTGCCCATCATATTCACAGTGATTGTACATCAAAATGCAGGAATTCATCTCGGTTTTCAGAATACCTATACTTATTCTTTGGGGTTAGTTATCCTTTAAATGTAACGTTTGTAGGATGAAAATGTACAAATTGTCTGTTTAGCCGGTTGCCTTTTTCAAATGAACAAATATTGCATATTAATGGTAATGATTTACTCAGTGCAACATACGCCAGGTACTCTGGTCATAATAAGCAAAATATAAATAATTGTATTAATCAATATACTAAAGAAAAGGGAATGAAAATAGCACATTTAAATTTTAGAAATTTTAGGAATAAAATTATTATCATTATTATTAATACTACTACTCCTACTATTATTATCATTATTATTGCCATTAAACATGCTATTGACTTGCTTTATATACCCCTAGACGAATCAATACGGTTTATTAAGATATTCAAATTTTATGCATACTTTTTAAACACAGGTTGTTCTTGCCAACATGAAGGCATGCCCGAGCTTACCCGACATAATTAAAAATAATATGCAGACTGGATTCCAAGTATTGTAGTTCATTCATTAATAACTGGTTAATGGAATACCTCGTCTGTAGGCCCTCAAGAAAAAAATATTCATAAACTTGAATATGTTAGTAAACTGGTCTATTGTCCATTTCCATACGCTAATTTAAAAAGACGTGTGCATTAAATTTGATTGCATTACGAAAAATGGCCTATTAAAGATAAAGGCCAGTTATGGTCACGCGATTGCATTGTGAAAGAAACGTTGTGGAATCGATCAGAAAAGGTTGTTCATCTAGCATATAAGTATTGATGTGTACTGCAAGGTTCTGGAATCATCAAAGTGATAAGACATTTGGCCCAGTCTTCGTAAAGTCGACACTGTACACAGAAAGATGTATATGGGACTACGCACACGTGCGCGACACGTGCGTTTATCTCTCACATCCCAATAGAAAAATTAATTTACCAAATATATCAATTGGTAGGTGATTTCCCGCAATTTTTTATCATCATATATATTCTTTCACATGATTGGTAATAAGAGCTTCCATTACATTTTTTGAAATTGGGGCGTTTCCAATACTGGTCTTTACCTTTAAGTGCCTTTTAAGAATTATTTTATTCAAATCTAACGAATAATTGTATTCAAATAGTCAGGATGCAAATTGCACACTTCACGTTCTGTTACGTATGTTTAAAGGGATCGGGTAACTTTGTCTCAGATTCTGAAACAAAATCCTGGATTTAGCTCATGCAATGATTATTATAAACAGTCATTTAGGTCAGTCAGGAACCCCATGACTTTTACAAGCCGGTCGCCTGTCTGATTATCAAGATATGTATGATTAGAAATCGAAATTTAAAAATTCGTAGTCCTAACGGTTTCCATAACACTACAGTCTATTGTGAAAATGAGTATGGTAAAAACCGGTCACTCAAAGAGTGTTACTTTTTTTGAGGCACTTCATGATCATTTTGAAGCGCATTTTTTTTAATTGCTTCAATATTACACCATATCACAGACACTGATAACACGTAGGGCCATGCATCTCAGATTTAACATTGTTAAACGATGCCTAGTGTCCAGAGGCCTATATAAACGGGAGCAGTTCACCTATTCTGCCATAGTTAAGCTGCATTCGTCTCTACTGTAATCTTTCAACACAGACATGTATGAATATGATTTGATTCGATTTGATTTATTCATTTTCGTTTCATTATAATCATGTACAAAACACATACAAATTCAATGATTGACATGAATCAATGTAATTTGATTGAAGACAAAAAAGAAATTATTAGAAATAATTATGGAAGAAGCAAAAATGGAAACGCAACGCAACACAGTTTTAATCAGTATAGGCCTAAATGTGGGGGGGGGGGGGGGGGGGGTAGTGAGCACAATTTTTTTTTTGGTCCTCGAAAATTTTAAAATTTGCACCCCCCCCCCCCCTTGAGCGCCAGGGGGGGGGGGGGGCCCAACCCCCCAAAAAGATAAAAATCGCGTGATTTTGCATGATTTTTTTCTCAAGGGTACCCATATTTGTATCGATGAACTTTATTCACTAATATACAAAAGGCATTCCTTTACTTATTACTCATACAGAAATGCTCTTGAATAAATCGCGAGCAGCCTTATTCAATCAAGGTCACTGCTAAAAGCAATGCCACTGACTGAAAATCGGTGCCAATGTGCCAACACTTTCTCTTTTAGGAGCCTAAAGTTTCAGAAGTTTATGCATTTTAGAACAAATATTTTGACTGAAAATGTTCGTTTGGTGTAAAAAAAAAAAAGAAAAAAAAAGAAAAACCCACTATGAACAAAACAGTGAAATTTGGTAAATGTTAAACATGTGACCCTCGTGACCCACGACACCCAACTACTCAGTTAGCGAAATACCTTTAGTGACGTTTATGAGATCTATAATTTTGTAATCAGTGTGCTTATGTATATTATAGGCAACAGTACTGACATTATAACAACGTTATATATTACGACCCCCTTCCATTCCTAATTATACGCCATCATAAACGATTGTGCTTAAAATGTAGAAAGGTGAGATATGATAATTCAAGAAGGTGATAAACCTTGCACTTTAAAGGTAAAGACTAGTATTGGAAACGCCCCAATTTCAAAAAATGAAATGGAAGCTCTTATTACCAATCATGTGAAAGAGTATGTTCTGACTAATACATGATGATACAAATTTTGCCGGGAAACCGCCTACTTATGATATATTTGGTAAATTACTTTATCTATTGGTGTGTGAGAGATAAACGCACGTGTGCGTAGTCCCATATACATCTTTCTGTGTACAGTGCTTGTAACTTTTCAAAGACTGGGCCAAATTTCTCATCATTTCGATGATTCCAGAACCTTGCAGTACACATCAATACTTATATGCTAGATGATCAACCTTTTCTGATCGATTTCACAACGTTTCTTTCACAATGCAATCGCATGACCATAACTGGTCTTTATCTTTAAAAAAGATACCATTTTAAACCATTCCAAATTCGATTGCAGCCTTTTGTAAGTAACAAAAGTAGAGAAAACATATTTAATAATTGCAACATTACCTCATTAAACCGGACAAATGCGCAAACTAACATACAACATACAACAATACACAAGAATAACAGATACAAATTAAGTCAGCTTAAACAGGATAACCCACGAAAGCTCGAGAGCTTATTCCCCGACAGACATGAACAAAATTAGTAAGTTTAAATTGTAATATTTACAGACAGATAAGAAGAAAAAACTTATTAAAGATAATAATGATAATAATAATATTATTAACAACATTAAACTGATGATAGAAATGATAATAAGTACAAGAAGTAAAGAAAGAAGAAGGAAACGAAGAAAAAGAGGACGAGGACGAGGAGGACGAGGAGGAGGTGGAAGGAAAGGAAATAATAATGAATATGTATAATTTCTATAACGTACAAAAACATAAGTAAATACAAAATGAAAAGTATGAACCGGCAGAAGAATGACAATTTCAATCATAATACATGTCATTCGCTTCTCTTCTCTTTTCTTCCGTATTAACTTACCTCACTTTCCCCCCTGCTTTCCCCTACACGAAAATTTTAAACTACGGCAGTTTACAGAGACTTCAAAGAAAAGCGTGAAATTACAAAATGAGACAGGATTGAACCAAGAAAAATAATGGGCATCAAATTTACGAAACAACAACAACAACTGTAGAAAAAAAATCACTCTTAAAAGGAAAAACATTATTTTCTATGAACTTATCGAAAACAAATTCAAGAAAGATATTTACTAGGCCAAGGTGTCCGTTGAATACATACTACTATATAAGCCCTATTTTGTTAGTTCATAGAATTTTTTTTTTAATATAATGTTTCTCAAAGTTTTTGTATTATTTGGAGCACAAAATAAAGCAACGCTCGAGAATTTCTAATTCTTGCACATGAACCAGAGAGGCGTTTTCAAAAATTTGATTTTAGCATTCAAAATTTCTCCTGGAAAGCTGAAATTTTGAAATTAGGTAGTTTAAACATACTTCTTTATCGGAGATCAATTAAACAAAATCAATAGTGTTAATGATCACAACATTATTCAAGCAAGACAATGCGTCCTTCGGTGTGTCCATATTTACGATTTAATCAAGGAAATTGACCTTAAGCATTGTGAAGGAAGGTGTAGGTGCCCAGGGTGTATAATTTGTTATTCACACCTCTACCATCAACCACTAAGTGGAAGACATCATATCGAATATATTTTAATATTTTAGTCAGGAAAATACACGATTTTCACGCATTTCAGTACTGGGTTGCGATGAATAGCTTCAAGGCTCCCGGGCCCCGGTGCCCCGAAAATAATGAAATATTGGTTGAAAAGTTGAAATGTTGAATTAACAATGTATTTTTTTTTAAATAATTTATTTCACATATTCATACAGGGTATCTCATTGAAAACTGGTCTTCCATAAGGCCCTGTCTCAATACAAATACACATATATCCAAATTTTCAAAACAAAATCATACATAATATAACAGTAGGAAGAAAAAGACAACAAATTGAATAAATAAAGCATATTAACATCAGACACAAATGATAAACACGTAAAACTAACAATGTGAAATAAGTTACGATAAAAAACAAAAACGTGATCTTTTATGTTGCCTTGCTTTGTAAAAATACAAATAGATATGCAAAATGTTTACATATTTAATAAAGTAATAGAAAAAATAGAGCTTAACATCAAATACGACAACAAATATATTTAGTAAATGTAAGACCATATTAAAGGTAAATAATGATACAATAAAAGAAGTTAAAATGACCTTTGTATTGAAAAAAAAACAGGAAGTGAGACACTGCTCGTATAATATTGTAAAAGGGCAAGAAAGGTCAGATTTTAAAATGTTTTGCAAGAAAGAGGATTCATGATAAAATTGACAGAGCTCCGAACCTATAAATCTCCCAGATCCAATTTAGAAGATACAAATTTAAAATGAGTTTGAGAAAATTTAAAAACATGTTACTTCTCTGATATCATCCGTTTAAATACATTGATAGTTAAACAAATTCGGGCTTCCACTGTAAATTTGTTCAACACTTTAACTCCATAATTCACGAAAGTGTTAGAATAAAATTCAGTATTGCACTTAAAGCTTATCTGCCATAGTTTACAGGATGGATTAGACCGCCCTACGAGGTCACTGGATAGGTGGTTATCTCATCGACTCAGCTCTCAGTTAACATAAGAAAAAGAGGATCATGGGGGACCGATGGTCACCGATTAGGCATTGTTTGTTGTATAGAGGGCGCAAGTAGCTACAAGTAGTGCAGTGGGCCTTTAAAAGGTTTCAACAGATTCTTATTACTAGTTCGAGTTGTACGTTGCATGATCATCGAGTAGTACAAATTTATCAGACATAGCTGGAGGAGCTAAATTATTAATACATTTAAAAAACAGACAACAAGGAACTTGTTGAAAAATTCATTTAGAGTTGGCCAATTTAGGCCATCCAAGACCTGTCGGTAATTATCTTTAGTATGCACGTAGAAAGAAAAATATATCATCAACATAGTTTAATTCCCTAATTTGAATCACTTATGTAACATTTTGGGCCCTGGATCATAATCAGATTTGGGTATATTACCTAGTAGCTGAGACGTATTTGCCTATCAAATTTCACCCAATGCATCTATACTAGCCAAACTTTGTCAGTAGGAAGTGTGCCACTGAACATATTTCACACACACACACACATACACAAAAAAAGGGACATATATTTCCGCTTGGGAAGCATGTCGATATGCCCCCCCCCCCAAAAAAAAAGGGGGTAATCTTTTCCCCCTAAGTCCAATGACTAACCAAATTTTGTCAAAGTCATGCGGTTCCCCTTTAAGTTTTTTCTGCCCCAAACTGGTGTATATACTAGAAAAAGCGTTATTATACATTCTGAACTTAATTCAATTATTTTAAATTTAATGTATACAGTGCAATCGTTGTGTTGTAAAAATATGTATTGCTTTCTCAAAAGTAGCCAAAACTATTGACAGGATTATTTACTTAAGACCGTCACCACTACTGGGCAAGAAGGGATTAGACCACACAGCGAGCCATTGAGGTCACTGTGACAGGTGGCCGCTATCTCATTAACTCAGCTCTCATTCAACATAAGAAAAAGAGGATCATGGGGGACCAACAGGCACCGATTGGGGAAGTTTTCTATATAGAGGGAGCAAGTAGCTACAAGTATGGCAGTGTGCCTTTAAAACATCTGCGCCTGTTTTACAGTTTACACGATATTAGAGGAGCAATATGTAAATACAAAGTATAAAACAGACCTTCACAAAATACCGATGCATCTTCAGCCTACCTTGAATCTTGATTGTCAACTCGCATGCAAGTCTTTACATGAATCGTTCGTGATTAAATGCCCCGTGCATCTAATTAGGAGAGGACCAATAGGAAATGCTTTTAGTCATCCAGTTCTCGTATTTATCCAATCAACGCGCTTGTTAGAAAGCTGACGCAAATGTGATTGAAAACGGCGGACAAAACGAATTGCTACGCTCTGTAGACTGTTGTTATTTTTAAAGAAATACACTGATTCACAACTTAGGCGCCTCGATATAGAGATTTATTTCAGGATTTTACAGCAGCAGATGGACTATGAAAATATTGTTCATACATTTTGGGATTATTATGCTGTTCCTTGTCAGCGGAACAGGAGCATTTTTCTCATGGATTTTTGGAAGCTCGAAGCAGAAGGACCCGACGTCAGCGGAGACGACCGGGGCGCCCGTCGGCCCCGTACCGTTCGAGGTGAAGTCTGCAGATGAAAAGTTTTTGAGCACGGGAAGTGAACTCTTGGCTGGACTGTCTGAGCTAGATGTTTGTCACCATACTGTAAGCAGTTAGAGTAATGAGTTTAATGGTATCAACTTTGATTAATTAAAAGCAAACAAATTCGAGAATTAAATCTGATCTGATCGATCAAGCGTTATTGAAAAAAATGAAGAAAATGGGCTGTCCGATGCATGTGCAATGAATGATGACGTAGGTTAATTGCATTATTAACATGATTAAAGCCCCTCCGGCTCCTCTCAAGTTTTGGGAGCCCCCAAAATTTTATGGCAAAATTGTAATTGAACTGTATCATAATCATTTAAATATCTGCAAGGATTTTTAAAACAAATGTGTTTGAACTTCATTGAAGTCAAAAATTGATAAAAGAATTAAAAATTAAAGTTTTCTGCGTACAACAGAAACCCCAAATTATTTGGGGCTCCCAACACTGTAGAGGGGGTTTAACCTACATGTAGTCTATATCACCAGGACTTGATTTGCACCTATACCCCATTACCTTCCATAAAATGCATTGTAGACCTAGATCTACATCACAAAAATGCCGACCTCTCACCAGACGCAGAAAGTTTGCAGTATTGACTGTTGCTTCTTCTGGAAAGGCAGAAACACAAATTAGCTGTTTTCGCGGTGCCAATTTTATACATAACAACAATATTAGCAATATTAGTTGTACTAAGGCTACGCATTGAGTTCACTGAATTTAGCGAACTCCCTGTGAGTGCATTTTTTCAACACTATTCTATAATCTATTATCGTAAAATAACCATCAAATTTACAACATTTTGGTTAAATTCTTGACAAAATTCAAAGTGCTTTTGTATTAAAGTAAAGGCTAGGTGAATTTAGTTTATCAGCTGCTTTGACCTTTGTACATGTACTTTACAACCCCCCTACAGGTGGTCTACGAGCTGAAGGGTTCCTGCAATGAGATGTCCGAGGAGGAGCTTGCTAAGCTAGGGGTGCGGCTTCTTAACTGTCAATCAGCAGCAGAGGGACGGCCCACCTATAGGTGCACCCATGAAATGGTGAATAAAGCCCTGTTCAACCACAATGCAGTTGGCCATCGTTAATCGCCACAGAACTATGCATGTAATATATTGGGGATAAAAAAAATATACATGTAGCTGTGCTCAACAACTGGCCATGCATGTGCATGTACATGTTCATCGCTACTCACTGCATGATCCAAGTGTTATGAGAAACACAGAATTTGACAGAATTGTGTTCCCCAATTCTTTTCCGAATGGACCGTAATGGAGCAAAAACTAAAGATCCTAGTTACTAAAGATCCTACTTACAGTACATAAAGATGACAAGCATGGTTTACACAGACCCCCCCCCCCCCCACATTTCTTTGTAGTTCCCTATATTAGTAATTCAGTCACTATAGAACCATGCAGAAGAATCAAGTCACAATGATACAGATTGGTAATGTGTTCTTGTTTATCTACTAGAAGACAAATTCACCATTGAAATATAACCAGTAAAGCACCCCCGGTATGCAGTACGGTAAGTGTTAACATATCATCAATAGTGATCTGTCAGTTCATGACAGGTTCAGTGACCCAATCAGAGTTCGACATCAACTTCAAGTGTCTCTCCAAGTACCTTGGTCTTGAGCCATCCGTTTCAGTGTTTCATACCCTGTTGCTCCACATTCTGTGATTACATCGTCTAGAAAGTCTTTAGTTTACGAGGTCTTCCCCTCATCTTCTTTCCATGTAGACGACCTTCTATTACTCTGATCATCGAGCCATCATCATGCCGCATTATGTGTCCAATCCATTTCTTCTGGCTCTGATCGTTTGAAGCAGCACCCGCTTTTCTTGAGCTCGATGCGACACCTCTTTAATCGAAAATCTGTCCCTCCAAGACACACCTAGTAATTAACATATAGCATACTATTATTTATTGTTTTGATAGACAGTAGCTGAGTGTACCAAGAACATGGACCCTAACACCTGGAATGCCTATCATATCGTGAGCAACCGAGCCAGGTCCGTGTGCTATGCGGTGCGACAGCAGCAGTTTCAGAGGCAGACACAGTTTGCAGTCAATCAACTGGCATCGAGCGCTGAGGGACAGCTACATCTCATGCAAGACCTCAAGGTACTATC
Source organism: Strongylocentrotus purpuratus (assembly GCF_000002235.5). Taxonomy (NCBI): domain Eukaryota; kingdom Metazoa; phylum Echinodermata; class Echinoidea; order Camarodonta; family Strongylocentrotidae; genus Strongylocentrotus; species Strongylocentrotus purpuratus. The sequence continues at coordinate 15,458,088 of NW_022145601.1, read as the reverse complement.
GATACAAATTAATTGTAAAGTACACAGATGTGATCTCTATGGGCATATTTAAGAAGTTTGCTCTTGAAAATACTTATAAACAATCTGAGTACAGGTGTAAAGCTAAACAATCGAGCCATATGAATGATAACATTTAGAGACATTAGTGGGTGCTCTAGACCTCAAGACATGATGCTTGTGTTTTACTTGTTTCATTTTTTCTTCAGAACGGTCAAGAAGACCTGAACTCCATGGCAACGGATACCTTTCACACCATCTCCGAGGGTCAAGAGAAGCTGGTCAAGAGCCAGGAGATGATCGGTAATTCCCAGTCCAAACTTCGCCTGACCGTTGAGAGTAACATGCGGGATCTGACCAGAGAGAAGGCCCTTATTGCAGCGGGACATCAAGAATTAGCAGCTATGACAAGTAACATCAGGAAACAATTAGGTATGCCTTCTCAAAAGAAATTTACGATCCGTTTGTATAATTTGTCAAAAACTATGAAAAGAATTATAATTAGCTGTTCTCTTGAAAATGAAACATGATCCCCCGAACTGCACTTGCATCTCCTAAAGCCCTTGGTAAAGATCGAATATGGGTGAAATCTGTTCCAGTTCAAAGGTGTACCAAAAATAACATACTGCAACTTTCAGGTAGGATCATACTGCAGACCCCTCACTTAAAGTCTCACTTGAGTAAAATGTAAATTTCGGTTTAACTCAGTACAACTTTCTGAAAAAAGATCACCAACTTTGTATTACAGAAGTATCTCTTGAAGGACATGGTGCGACAGGGAATAACTTTTTTTCCAGCAGAATTGAACAAACACTATATTACCACTATATGTTTTTATTACTCAACCTGTCATATATATTTTCCATGTTGTATTTGCATGTTTTTTAAAAGCCATCTACAATGTACATGTAGATGTATGCGTGTAGCTGTTGCAATGGTCACACGCATATAACTCGGAATGTATTTTACTTGCTTCACTTCTTTGCCCTAATAAATGTCCTCCCAAAGCACTCATCATTCTCAATATTGGTTTTTATTAAGATGAAGCCACTCATCAGCTGCTGGAACAGGATATCCATCAGGCCAATAAACACCAAGAAGTCTTAGAAGATCTCTCCAGTCTAAGTCTCCTAGCGAAGGATGTTTGGAACAAACTAGGTAATTAAAGTGACTCGGTAACATTGTTGAAGGTTGATGAAAAAAATTGCTTAATTTTTGTATAAAATGTTACTTACTATATTCCTTTTACTATACTAACCCTCTGACATGCAAAAAATCCTGAATAAATTCTCAAAATACAAAGATATCTATGGTTTTCTTTGAAGGCGTCGATGTGAGGCACCCTCTAACAGTGATTAACAGTAAATTCTCCCAACCATTTTTGAATTTTCCCAACCGTTTTTCCATGACAAAAATACATAAAACAGGCTATAAAAATATGTCAACACTTAACTGTCTGGAATGGAATGTAGAGCCATTTTATTGCTTTGTGACGATTTACATTCACCTAAAATGTAATTTAATTGTCCTTGTCTTGATGCTGAACAGGCTTTGACAAGTAGCAGGATAGAAGTAGAATAATATAGTTGGGAGAATTAAGGAATCGATCAGATCAGTTTTTCCCGATTTGTACCATGAATAATGATCCGTTTTCACTCAAATTTTCAGATTATCTTTAATTGTACATCTAGCATTGAAGTCACTACCTTAGCACCACTATCTCTCATCTGAACAATGTTACAAAGTCCCTTTAAGATAATTATTTGTGTCTTTAAAGTTTTACAGTCTCAGAAGTCTGCACAGTTTAGTAGCAAGAAGACAGTTGGAATACATTTCATTAAACCAGTGCCCCATCTTACATAGACTTGATATCAATCGCAACTATTGTTGTACATAGGAGACTGCAAACTTGCGATTGATCAATCGTAACTCTTTGTAAGACAGGGCCTAGAAGACCGAAGATTTTAAGTTCTCCCCGAGGGACTTGGTAATGTGGATTAATGCCTTACCAACAGCCACTGGCGCATCGACTTGGTTTCAAACCAGGGACTTCCCGGTTTAATACGAGAACACTGCTCTACCACTGGGCCGCCCCACCTCCTTTTCTTTGTATGAAAGATTTTATTTGCAATGCCCTACATTTTTATTCTCATCATTATATGATTGAGATAGATTAAATCAGTACTGTTTTGTTTGTGAGCCTGAATACTATTCTTTCAAAGTCTTATTATGGTCTATAATGATATGATATACCTGCTTTCGTATTCTCATGAGGCCAACTGACAACATAATAATAATGATGATATTCCTCATTTTTTTATTATTTATTTTATTTATTTATTTATTTTGGTTTAAAAAGACATGTAAATATACATGATCCAAAGGTCCAAGGACCAAAACTGATCATGTTTACAAATTATACAATACAGTTATAAATACAGTAAATATACAATAGTCAAATCAATACAATACCAAATTAAACTAAGAGAAAGTAGTGGTCAAGATCGTCAAATTACTAAACTGATATATGGTAATAGTAGGAGATAAACAGACAAAAATAATGTTGAGTAACCAAACAATAAAAAAAAATAGGGGGAAAATATATTTTGAAAATAGGCAACGATAAAAGCCTTAAAACCTGAATTAACATAATTACGTTTGAGTTGAAAGGGTTTCCACACAGAAATATATATATTACAAATTTATATAGCGCTTAATACATCAATCATGTCTCTAAGGGCTCTACAAATATATTAGTACCCCGGTCATCGGATTCAGGCTTGCCCGCACACAATGTTTGCACACTCTCCACTCCCTGGGGAGCATTCCATTCTATACATTTCATACAAAAATTACACCATTTTTTTCATCAACCTTCAACAATGTTACCAAGTCACTTTAAAGGTAATACAAAGTTTTGGTATGGGGTCATGAATTTGGTTCAAATGTACATATTGGACGCATATGCGGTCCTACAATATTCAGTGATCGTTGTCGTGGATGAAATTGAGTCTAAAGTTATGAAATTGTAAATAATAAACTCTATATGTTGTATAGCTCCCTCTCAAGGTCAAGATATAAATTGAGCTATAAAAAAATGTTTCTTGACTAAAATCTACCAATTAGTTGTTTCCGTTCAGAAATTATATATCACAACTACATATTCTGAGATTTTCATGGTCGCAGCTACCATTGTACGGCCGTAAGTGCTATTTAAGAAGTTTATCAAAATTTACCGGGAGCACCGGTAAATTTTTATATTCAATTTTTCTCAAAAGCAGAAGTAGATTAGGAGCTAAATTTTCTAGTGCTTATAATACATCCACAGGGGCATCCAAATATATCAAAATTGTAAAGAATCAGTATACACCCAATTTTTAAAATTTCCCAAAACTTTGTTTTACCTTTAATGTCATATTGGATGTTTATACACCAGATCATAACATGGAGTACATGCACACGTATCAAGAAGAGACTGCTCAGCACTACCACCAGACACTTGACAACCTCAAGAAGATGAACAACACTATAGAGTATCTACTGCATGTCATGGAAGAGATGCAGAATGAGATCAACCACCAACTAGGCTGGGTTACTCAACTGCTAACATGGACAGGTTTGTATCAAGCAACAACAGGCCTTATGTAAATAATGCTCTGCATTTTCCACCCATCCCCCATGTGGTATAGTCATTATCTTACGTTTCCCTCGCCCAAAGACTCTCTGAGAGAATATGGGGTATTTCTTGATGGGACCAAGGGTGTGCTGTGTGCAAGACTTGTACACCTGGTCTGGTGTTAGCGAATTACGACTTTCTACACATTGAAACGATGACCATCTCCCTTTAAGGGGATCTGGTAGCTTTGTCTCAGATTCTGAATCAAAATTCTAGATTTAGCTCATGCTGCAATTATAATTTTTAACCTTTAGGTCAGTCAGGAACCCCATGAATTTTACAAGCCGACCCCCTGTCTGATTATCAAGATATTTATGATTGGAAATCGAAATCAAATTTTGCGTTTTCCTAACTGTTTTCATAACACTACAGTCAATTGGGGAAAACGAGTGTGGTAAAACCGGTCACTCAAAGATTTTTTCTTGAGGCACTTCTTGATTTTGAAGCGCGATATTTTTAGGGCTTCGACATTACAATATCACAGTCACTGATAACACGTAGGGCCGTGCATCTCAGATTAAACATTGTTAAACGATGACTTCAAAGATCATTTATTTAGCATCAACTTTTTTTTCTTGATTTACTCACAGGTGAAAACATGTCATTGCTTGTCACGTGTGTCCTCCACACCTGTTACTTCTTCATGGCTGCTGTACTGTGCTCCTTTCTCAACACACCAACCTTCTCTCGTCTTGTTCTCCTGCTGGTGGTACCACTCAATGCTGCAGCCGAGATAAGGCAGGGCACCAGTCTCGATTTCCCATCTCTGTCCTTCTTCATCACTTCAGTGGTTATGGGTGAGTATATTCGGCATTCAGCAGAGATGCCAACCAGTATGATTAAATCGTATTTAGTATGATAATAAGAGTGACATACGATAATATGATATCACCTCTTAAAATACGATTTTTCATCTTTAAAAAAAAAAAAAAAAAATTTAAATGAAAGAGCAAACATTTTACTTGACTGTACTTACCAGTAAAACATTTTCCTGAAATTTTACAGGCTAGGGGCTGACGGGCCAGTGCGATAGTGTCAAGTTTTCGTAAAAATCAGATTTTTCTCTCCAAAATCCGATTTTTTAGGATACTCAGTCTTTTTTTTTGAGTCAAGAGGTTGGCATCTCTGATTCAATCAATGGTGTATTATTTATGCATTCAGTGCTAAGCTAATACTCTATCTTCGGTTAGTCAGTGGTGACACTTGCAGTTCTGGAAACTAAAACCTTTGCACCATCAAAGTCATAATCATAATCGCTTGTGTGCGATGTTGTGTACTGGGGCTTACAAAAAATAATGATTAATATCTTGCCAGAGGACATAAGTGCTGTGGCAGGACGCGAACTGTGAACCTTATGATCCACAGTCCGGTGACATACCCACTAGACCACAACAGCCATGACTAATACACTTTACTTACAAGTCAAACAAGGTACCGGTAGTCATTATTGTTTTCTTCTTTCTTTCTCTTCTACCCCTCTGCAGCTAACTGGGTAGCATTGTGGCTCTCTGCTTGGAGACATAGAGGGCGTGCTCCGATAAGCCCTCATACGCTCTACCTACCAGACCTGTCGTGTATCAATGGGTAAGTGTTCTATACCAACATTCTCCCTAAAAACTTGTTACGAAGTAGCCGGAGGCATTATGTTTTCTGGGTGTCCGTCCGTACGTACGTCCGTCCGTACATCCCGTTCTCGTGATCGCGTTATCTGAAGAACCGATTAATGGATTCCTGCCAAACTTTGGTCATGTATGTATCTTGCAGAGCCGATGAACTGATTAGATTTTGGGGTAACAAGGTCAAAGGTCACATGGCTCATTATGTATGCAAAAACAGCTCATGATCGCGTAATCTCAAGAACCGATTGATGGATTCCTGCCAAACTTTGGTCATGTATGTATCTTGCAGAGCCGATGAACTGATTAGATTTTGGGGTAACAAGGTCAAAGGTCACATGGCTCATTATGTATGCAAAAACAGCTCGTGGTCGCGTTATCTCAAGAACCGATTGATGGATTCCTGCCAAACTTTGGTCATGTATGTATCTTGCAGAGTCGATGAACTAATTAGATTTTGGGGTCACGAGGTCAAAAGTAACAGGGCTCATTATGTATGCAAAAACAGCTCGTGATCGCGTTATCTCAAGAACCGATTGATGGATTCCTGCCAAACTTAGGTCATGTATGTTACTTGCAGAGCCGATGAACTGATTAGATTTTGGGGTAACAAGGTCAAAGGTCACATGGCTCATTATGTATGCAAAAACAGCTCGTGGTCGCGTTATCTCAAGAACCGATTGATGGATTCCTGCCAAACTTTGGTCATGTATGTATCTTGCAGAGTCGATGAACTGATTAGATTTTGGGGTCACGAGGTCAAAAGTAACAGGGCTCATTATGTATGCAAAAACAGCTCGTGATCGCATTATCTCAAGAACCAATTGATGGATTCCTGCCAAACTTAGGTCATGTATGTTACTTGCAGAGCCGATGAACTGATGAGATTTTGAGGGTCAAGGTCAAAGGTCATGCAGCTCATTATGTAAGCAAAATAGCTTGTGATCGCATAATTATCATTAGAACAGATTGATGGATTCCTGCCAAACTTAGATCATGTATGTATCTTGCAGAGCCAATGAACCGAGTAGATTCTTGGGTCATGAAGTCAAAGGTCAAATGTCATGGGCTCATTATGTATGCAAAAATAGCTTGTGAACGCATTCTCATTAGAACTGACAGATGGATTACTATTTAACTCATGACATCTTGCAGAGCCAATGAACTGAGTAGATTTTAGGGTCATGAGGTCAAAGGGTCATATATGTATATGAGAAATCGCTTGTAATCACGATATTCTGAGAACCTGTTAATGGATTACAATTGAACTTGAATTTGAAAAATTTCTTCTGTTTTGGTTTGTAAACTTGCTCTATGACGGAGGCATCATTTTCCATCTAGTTTTTTTACCCCTGTTTGGATGTTAAAGCACATTCTGATTAAAATGTTTTAAAAGTATGAAACTATTCATTATATTTTTATCCCTTATTTTAGGATAATTTACCACTTCTTATTTTTGTTTGTGTGTGTGCTTGAAATGACCACACAGTGTTATTAACTGGCTGGAATCCTGTTAAAGATAATATTTCTGTACTTGTAATAAATACCTCTTTGTTGGCATTTGTTTATGTATTTGTAGGGTATTCTTTCTCCTATTTGTGACCTACCCATATGTTTCTGTCTGCCTCTCTCTCTCTCTCTGTTTTCACTACCCTCCATTGAATAATGCCATTGCACAGAGATGTAGAATGTGGTTATAAAAAGGTGAGTCCCGTATTCTACTAGTATTTAAATCTGACGCTGGGTTTAAGCTTCTGTCCAAAATCAAGTTTGACAAAGTTAGACCGTGGTCCAAATTTCCCTTTGATAAATGTGATCTCAGATCTAGGGTCAGGTTTAACTGCATTATAAAAATATGGACCTTAATGTTTTAAATGAAATATGTACAATCTTTTTGGTATTTGTCAGATCCCCGCCACGAGATTTGACGTATGAACCCCATAGCTTCGGCGATTCAGATTCTGGATTATCTAGCAATAGAAGACTTCACTCGACGGGATTTACGAGCATGCTATCAGCAGAGTCCACTAGAAACATGACCAGTCTACTGGTAAGTTTGAGGGAACTATTTACAAGTAAGACTTATCTACAAAATAGGTCATTTTTATAATGTTTTCAAATTTATATTAAAGTTCACTTACTAAAAACAAGATATTACATTCACTTTTTTGTTATTTGTTAATTTGATTACATTGGTTATTCTAAGGTAGTCAAGCCATTATGTTTCTCCTACCTAACAACTGGGAATGTATGCAATTTGCATTCTGGCTATTGAATAAAAAAAATCATTGTTAACATGCGAAATGAAATAATTTGTACCTAGGCACTTCACAAAAACATATGCATTAAATTTGATTGCATTAAATACATGGCCTAGTGCACATTTTGTGGATACCTCACTGGAAATATCTCAAAGATCCAGAGAGTCACCGTGTGAGCAATTAAAATGCAACTGCCAGTTAATAGATATCGGTCGAAGGTCAAATATTGCAGAGGTTGTTTCAGGTAAAGCTGCATGCACATGTGTCATCATACGTGTCTTGTGATTGGTAACTCCAGTAACTTTTTGTTTTAAAGGTGACATTATTTCTCAACAAAAAACTTAAGTAGTGGCAAACAGAAATTTACAATGTATTAAATGTAAGCTGAAGTTGAAGTTTGAAGTTTGAGATACACTTGCTTTCATCTTGTTTGAAATTTCATCCAGATAGAATAAATTGAAGCTCTCTTGCTATCCTAACAATATTTCCCGAAATTCTCTTTTTACAATTGAACTCCCATAACAGAGTAGCACAAGACATCACTCCACTTTGAAAGATACTGATGGTGGATTTGAAGATGATGAAAGTGATTCAGATGTCTTCAGTAGTGATCAGGATGATGATAATACCATCAATCAAACTTCAAACAGGTATTGCACTCTACTTTAATCATTATGAAGTATTTGGTGTCACCTGTGCCTGGGAGGCAAAAAGTAAACTGATCACTATATAACCCTCGGTTAAACTGATTGGGGATGTGCAGGTGGACCACTCCCCCGGGTTTGCCCCTACTCTTATACGAATAGTGCTGTGGGTTCTTAACGTGCAAAGGTGGTAACTCTCCTCTACAGGAGTATTGGGTATAACAAGCAACAGAATTCCTGTGTAACCTATCAACATGATCTTAAAGGGAAAGTCCACCCCCAAAATAAGTTTGTTTCGATAGAGGCAGAATAATAAGAAAATCAGGTGAGTGAAAGTTTGAGCAAATTCTGAATGAAAATAAGAAAGTTATGAATTATTGAAGTTGTGATCAATCAAATACAAATTGGCAACTCTGTGACTTATCATACGAGCTCTCCTTCATTTGCTTTGTGCATAATATTCCATAAAATCATGTTTTCTTTGTTATTGATGACGGAATATACATTTGTTCCTTGCAGGGGGAGTATAAAAACATATTTGCAATTATTATATTTAGGATGCATGTATGGTTGAAATTTTTCTTGAGGGAAAATGAAAATTTTAGATTTTTTTAGTACTGAGCAAATGGAAGTTGAGCTGGCATGATACGTCATAGAGTTTCCAATTTGTGTTTGATTGATCACAACTTAAAAAATCCTAGCTTCCTTATTTTTAATCGGAATTTGCTCAAACTTTCACTGACTTGTTTCTCTCATTTTTCTACTCCTATTAAAACTAACTTAATTTCAGGGTGGACTTCCCCTTTAACTCATTTAGTGGAATAGCTTGAATTACAGCTCAGCGCAGAAAATTGTGGTTCTTATTTGATACATTTCATGTTACCAAGGAGTTGCGAGGCAAGGTCTCTTTGTAACTCCTCGATGTAACATACATCACAACAAGGAAGAACAAGCCAGCCATTAAGCAAATGAAATGTCCAACCCCACAAAGTGGGAAAAATGGACTTTAAAGATAAAGACCAGTTATGGTCATGGGATTGCATTGTGAAAGAAACGTTGTGGAATCGATCAGAAAAGGTTGATCATTTAGCATATAAGTATTGGTGTGTACTGCAAGGTTCTGGAATCATCAAAATGATAAGAAATTTGGCCCAGTCTTGGTAAAGCTACAAGCACTGTGCACAGAAAGATGTATATGGGACTACGCGACATGTGCGCGATATCTATCGGGTCCAAATAGATATAATAATTTACCAAATATATCAATTAGTAGCGGTTTCTCTGCAAAATTTGTATTATCGCGTATTAGTTAAAACATATTCTTTCACATGATTGGTAATGAGAGCTTCCATTTCGTTGTTTGAGAGGGGGGCGTTTCCAAAACTGATCTTTACCTTCAAACGCCGATGATGATGATGATGATGACAAGGAACACATTGCAAATCTTGATATCATTTCACAGCCCAATTACTGTCCGTGTGTATATAAACCTGTCTGTAAACCTGTTTGTCTGTCTGTTTGTCACACACAGGACATTGACCGTGACTAATCTCAGCTTGAACTCTGACCCGACCCCAGAGCCTTCACCCATGCCTAACGCTTTGTAACTCCTCGATGTAACATACATCACAATAAAGAACCCACTTAAAATCTTGATATCATTTCACAGCCAAATTTATGTCTGTGTGTTTATAAACCTGTCTGTAAACCCGTCTGTATGTCTGTTTGTCACACACAGGACAATGACTGTGACCAATCTCAGTGTGAACCCTGACCCGACCCCAGAGGCCACACCCATGCCTAACGAAGAGTCAGGATCAGGTCATCTGATGGACTTTGGTAACCTGACCAATGCTGTAGCCAAGAGACATCTAGGTGTGGCCCTAGAGCAGGTGCAGGCAGCAGCTACACCAGAACGGAACCCAAGAGGGCGCCGAGAGGGCACCCCTGGAAGGTAAGTACGGTAGTTAAGAATTGAATTCAAAATTAGAGACGGGGAAAGTATAGGAGCCTAAAAGCCAACCGCATTGGATTTATACCGTCTTGATCAATTGAGCACACAAATAAGAAATTAGTACAGTAAAAATTGTAAAATGTCTTTTCTCCTAGCACTTTGATAACACCTTGAATTCAAGTAGTTCTAGACGTGCATCCTGAAAATCATATAAGGTTAAAGAGAAGGTTGAGTTCTGGGAAGAGGTGAAAAATAATTTGTGAGCATTACTCATTCTTATTATGCAAGCGTGAAGAACATCAGATAAGACATGTTCCCTGAAAAGCATGGCTCTTCAAATGCCTTCATATTCTAAATATGCATGTAACATCGTAGAAATCGGGGGGGGGGGGGGCCGGCTTTTTACGCCACGTGTTCGTGTAGTCCCATATACATCTTTCTGTGTACAGTGTTTGTAACTTTACCAAGACTTGGCCAAATTTCTTATCATTTTGATGATTCCAGAACCTTGCAATACACACAAATTCTTATATGCTAGATGATCAACCTTTTCTGGTCGGTTCCACACCGTTTCTTTCACAATGCAATCGCATGACCAGAACTCAACTTCATCTTTAAACCTCGTAGCTTTGCAGAAATGAAAATTAAAGCCAATTTTGAATACTTGCATTGAATCATCATTTTGAGGAAACATGAACAAATCAGTGAAGATTCATATGGTAGGTATATGCTGTAAATTGAAGGCCAGCCAACTGTAAACAAAATTGCAAAAACTTGCTGATAAATTCCATAACCTGTACAGCTGTTCAAGATAATAGTAAGAAAAAGGCATATCACATCTGCCACACACACTGGGGGGGGGGGGGGGATGTCATAATCCCCTCCCCCTCCCATTTCAAGATAGGGATAATTTGCCAATGCCGTGTCTATTTTTCTTGACAAGATCAAAGAAAATAAACTGTGATGATTCTATTCCTCAGCTCTCGATCATCTTCACCAAGCCGTCGCATGTGCAGTGGTTATACCAAGGCAGGGTTGAGATGTCGACTGACATGCGCTGGTAAAGAGGACTTCTGTTTCAGGCACATCGTATCCCACGGCAGTGCTCCTACTACTCCTATCAAGACATAGTGAAAGATTCATCTCATTCTAAGGTTTGTTTCAACGATAAATGAGTTTACTTGCTTATATTCTTCATCTTGAGTACTGGTAATGGAATCATATTAAGAGTCCTGGGAACTGGCTTGAAGTGTGTCAGACTTCTTTTGATTTGTTTTGTTTTATTTTTGTCTTTGTGACTGAAATTTTTTACAACGAACTAACATTATCTTGCTGGAAATCACATTCATTGACAGGCACAGCTCACAAAATTTAACCAAGGCCCAGTTTCATCAAACTTGTTATCAATAACAAATGCTAAATTTCTATGACAAATTTGCTCTCAGCCAACAGTAAATGCCACAGTTTCAGTAGCTTATAACAGTAATTGTAAATTGTTTGATGAAAGAGGGTGTATTAGTTGTAAGATTATTTACAAATCATGAAGAGTGTAGTGTAATGTGTATTGTGTATAGTATGTATTATTGTACTAGCCATTGTTAACTACATGGGCACTTATATGTTATATGTTTTATGCACATAAGAGCTATATTATCAAGGCAATGATTTTCCCTGCTAACTGAGAAGAAGTCGTAAATAGTGAATTGTATGCCTGCACTTTTCTACCAATCACTGAGGCCTAGAATCCTACAAGTTTTGTTGTTCCTTTTTTTGTGTGAAATATTACATCATGATTTATAGACCATTCAGTTAAAGGGATAGTTGAGTTCTGTTTTCAGACTGCAAATGCCTTCAAAGTGCATGGTTATTGCTCCTATTCTTATCTATGACATTTATAGCACCCTTTTAGAACCTAAATTGCTATGAAGGTAATGTTAGACCCCAAAATGTGTGAAATTTAGCTAATATGATCATACCAAATCAGCTCTACTTTAAAAAAAACACAGTGAGCGTTAATTAATAATTTAATTAAAAATAACAATACATGAGCTGGCTAATTGTGGGTAATATAAGCAACACGAAAATTCCACAAAGCTAACATTGGCATTGGCTGAAATATGACGTAAAAGGGGTTACTTCGTTTTTTTCAACGGTTTATTCAAATTTTCCAAAATATCTAATATTTGTGGTGGTACATTTTGATCAAACAAAGATGATTTTGTCATTTAAAAATTATGTTCTTTCAAATTCGACGCTCAGTTTTTCAAAAATTATTGTGTGTAGCGCCCTCTGCAACTGAACTCAACTATCCCTTTAACTTGTATATTAACTGTTATATTAATGTGTAAACTAAATATTTATAACTTCGTTATGGGCAAAGTGAGTCTTTAATCATTTTAGAAGTAAAAAATCAATCCCTCCAGCCTCCAGGAGTAGATTATTTCTTTCAAAAATGAAATTTGGAGAGAAATGAGAAATGTTTTGTCTTGCCCACCTAAACATATATCGAAGATGCATTCAAATTCAGTTATAATGCAACCTGTCCCATCAACTGTACAGTACTCATGGAACTAGGTGTATTTCCTGGTGAAATACAAATATTTATATGCTTAATAATAGACCATTATATATTTATGAATATCATTTTTTGCATGAATTATGTTATTTGATGACGTAACATTGTTGAACCAATTCAACTTTGAAAATGTGTGTGCAAATTTTAGCATGCATTAATCACTCCACACTCAAGATTTTGGGTGGGGCACATCAACCCCCTCCCCCTACTGTTCAAAGGGAAAGGCCCCACCTTTTTATGAGTTAAAGATAACGTTAAGTGGTATTCATGAGATTACATTGTGAAAAAAAATTTGTTGAGGCAATCGGTAAAGGTTGATTTTGTAGAACACAGTAATTTGATGAGCAATGTGATGTTTTGGTATTATCAAAATGAAGAGAAATCGACTCAATCTCCCTGAAGCTCACATGAATTGCATATATGGAAATGGGTATATGGGACACAAACACACAAACACGTGTCATGAAAGTTTGGTCCAATATTTTCAAATATTTCTCATAATTATTTTTGAAATGCATGCATGGCAATTGAGGAGCAATCCTTTTCAGGGGACATTTTTACTATGATATTCATATCTGAAGAAGGCTTAATAGTAAGTATAGAAAGTAGAGGTTTCACGGTCTAGGGGATAAGTCACCCGACTGTAGATTACAAGGTATGGGGTTTGAGTCCCGCCATGACACTAATGTCCTTTGGCAAGACATTGATATACGTTTGCCACTCTTCACCTAGGTTCTAAATGGGTACCCGGTAGGATGCGAAAGGAAATGTGGTTGGATGAGCAAGTGTGCGCTTGTAAACTGGCACCCGGCAGGAATGCTCCCCACGGAGTGGTGAATGTGCATACATTGTGTGCGGGTAAGCCTGAATTTGATGACCGGGTTAATAATATATCTGTAAAGTGCTTTGATGCATCATTGATGTTGATGTATTAAAGGTAATACAAAGTTTTGGTATGGGGTCATGAATTCGGTTCAAATGAACATATTGGGAGCATGCGATCCTACAACATTCAGTGATCGTTGTTGCGGTTGAAATCGAGTCTAAAGTTATGAAATTGTAAATAATACACACTTTATGTTGTATAGCTCCCTCTCAAGGTCAAACTATGAATTAAGCTATAAAACAATGCTTCTTGACTAAATCAACCAATTAGCTATTCCTGTTTGGAAATTATATATCACAACTACATATTCTGAGATTTTCATGGTCGTAGCTACCATTGTACGGCCATAGGCGCTATTTGAAATTTATCAAAATTTACCGGGAGCACCGGTAAATTTTTATAGTCGATTTTTCTCGAAAATTTGTTTCTCAGAATTGTTTTAGGGGCTAAATTTTCTAGTGCTTATAATACATCCACAGGGGCATCCAAATATATCAAAATTGTAAAGAATCAGTATCCACACAATTTCCCAAAATTCCCAAAATTTTGTTTTACCTTTAAGCGCCATATAAAAGCAGAATATTATTATTGTGATAGTGTACATTAAAGGTAAAGACCAGTATTGGAAACGCCCCAATTTCAAAAAATGAAATGGAAGCTCTCATTACCAATCATGTGAAAGGATATGTTTTGACTAATACATGATGATAAAAAATTTGCCGGGAAACCGCCTACTAATTCATATATTTGGTAAATATTTGTTTCTCTCATGGTCTGTGAGAGATATAGGGTAGTCCCATATACATCTTTCTGTGTATAGTGCTTGTAACTTTACGAAGAATGGGCCAAATTTCTTATCATTTTGATGATTCCAGAACCTTGCAGATGCTTGATGCTAGATGATCAACCTTTTCTGATCGATTCCACAACGTTTCTTTCACAATGCAATCGCATGACCATAACTGGCCTTTACCTTTAATAGGTTGTAAACTCCCAAGCAATCATACTGTGTAGCTTGACATGTTCACATGTGCATATATGCATTTGTATAGAAAGAGCAGAAAGCTAGTGCAAGTGTTGGTAATGTCGGAATGGTTTGAAAGGGGAAAATGCAATAGATAGACTTGTGAATATTATTACCAAAAAGATTTTTCTGTTCTGATTTCATTGTAGCTTTATTTACCATTCTATTGAATTGATTTGGATTTCTTTCCACATTTGCATTAAACATACAAAAACAGTAATATACAAAAGTAAAGTATAAAAAGAAGCAAATTCTATATATTTCTGCCATATTTGTGTAATTGCATTATAATGATAATAATGATTATAATAGTGTAAACTTGTAGAGCGCGCACACACCGTCCAGGGACGCTCATTGCGCTAGATTATGATGTAGCTGAAGTATAGTCTTTGTTGTATGTTTTGGTGCTTGTTAACATAAATTGAAGTGTTTTGTACATCAGAGCATAATATACATGTACATTCGTTATGTCCAAATTGCAATGTAATCATTTGTCAATTTTATAAAATTGTTGGAATAAATATATAATTAAGATACTGTATTACTGATTGATCTTAAAGGTGTATGAGTTTCTAAAAGGGAGGTGAGATGGCTCAGGGGTAGTGCTGTGGTCTTGTAATTGGGAGGTCCCAGGTTCAAAATGGTAGGTAAGTCATTAATCCTCATTTCCATGTCCTGTGGAGAGGACTTCAACCATAGGTCCCCTGGTTGCTTATGTAAGTGGTTTGATGGTATGTTTTTACCTGACTGCTTTAGCATTTGTATGCTTGTAAGTGGGCACTTGGGGGACCGAGGGCTTAGGTCATCCCTGAAGGACTTGGTAATGAGAATTAATACCTTCCCACAGGGCAGTATAGTACATCTACTTGGTTTTGAATCTGTGACCTCCCAGTTACGGGACCACTGCTATACCACTTGGTGATCGCACCTCCACCAATACTTTCAAGCATGCTTTCTTTGCTGTGAGGTAACAAATGAACTAAATAATTTCTAACATAAAAAAGAGGGGTATAGAGAGATACAGTTGCACACATGTTGGAAACGGTAAAGAAGAAGGATAGAATCAAAGAAAGGGAAAGAAAGAAAGAAATTTAGAGACAGAGATACAAAGAGAAATGGTGAGAAATGGTAAGAAAGAGGTATACAGAGAAATGTAGAGAGAGAGCGAGTAGGGGGGGGGGGGGTAAGGAAAAGAGAAATATAGGATAAAGACAGAAAGAAGATTAGATAAGAAGAGAGAGAGACAGACAGACAGACAGACATAATCAGGCAGAAAATGAAGAGAGAGAGAGAGGGGGCAGTAAGACAACGATTGGGACAGAAAAAAGGTTAGAGAGAGAGAGAGAGAGGGGGGAGACAGACAGACAGACATAATAAGACGGAAAAGGAAGCCAGAGAGAGAGAGAAGGGGGAGGGTACAAAACAAAGAACAAACAGAAAGAAAGGAACAAGGACAGATGAATAGAAATGGATTAGAAGTGGGCTGATTTATAGTCTCTGACAACTATTTTTGAAGTGAATACCATGCTTATCTTTCTGTGCAACACACTGATGAATACCACAACTCTTCTTAATGAAACGATCAAAGTAAAACGGAAAGAATACTGCAAAACTCAATGAAATAATTTATGTGATGAGTATTTTAATCGTTATTGCGTGCAATGAAATGAAAATAAAAACTCAAATTAACGCAATATCAAAATATAAAACAAAAAGACACATCATCAGTGGCATTAGAAGATCGAGAACCGGCCAAAAAGGGGTAAACGCTAATTCATCCCTTTAAATGCAGTTGGGTAAAAGTGTCTTCATATGTAATTTGAGTGGGTGTGTATGGGTGTACTGTATATAACATAATAGTTTTAGACAACATACATATGATATACAATGACAAATGTTTGGAAATCTAACTTTGTCATTTAATCGTATTAGATGAAGCCAAACGAAAACAAAATGGTCAAATTTATTCCAACAACAATTTAGCTTCAAGTGGTCAGTTTATATCATATTCTCACTGTGATTTTGTATAGATTCATCTATATGAATACATTTTGACACATGAAACTGATATAAACACTTGAATCAATTAGAAGTATATGATCAGGAAATAATTTATTGTTTTCCCCCTTCAATCGTAAGGTTCTCGGTGAACAAAAACATAAAATATTATTGTACATGGATGTGAATGTATAATTCCTCGAAATGCAAGGGTTTGAGAACCAACTTGCGAGCTGAAGAAGGAGTATTGGGGGGGGGGGGGCTACCCCTTGGTGTATTTAAAAAAATATCTTAATCTGACCAGAATGCGACTTCTGTTACCTACCTGGAACCCCGCCCCATTCTCATATCGACAGGAAAGCCAATCATAAATTGTACCAGACAACATGTGCAAAATGTATATACATGTTGCGCGATTATATCTTTTAATTTGGCAGCTGCCTACATTTTTTTATTGACATGATTATAACCAAAATTACTCTACATTTACAAAATCCTAATGAATTGTTCAAGACAATATTATTTACATCACAAACATTGGTACACACATGCAATATATTTGTAGAGGTGTCGTGGACGAGTGGATATGTCACCGGACTGTGGATCATAAGGTTCGCGGTTCCAGTCCCACCGCGGCACTAATGTCCTTTGGTAAGACATTGATCTATATTTGCCACTCTCCACCCAGGTGTTAAATGGGTACCCGGTAGGATGCGAAAGCTAATGTGGTTAGATTAGCAAGTGTGCGCTCGTAAAAAAAAAAAGACGCCTGGCTAGAATGCTCCCCAGGGAGTGGAGAATGTGCATACATTGTGTGCGGGTAAGCCTGAATCCTATGACCGGGGTAATAATATATATATCTGTAAAGCGCTTTGAGAGGGCCTTCGGTCTTGAAAAGCGCTATATAAGAACTAGCTATTATTATTATTAATATACTATCGGAATGTTTCTACAGATTTTGGTTGAGTTTATTTCTCACCAATAAAAAGAAAATCTATAAGGCGTAGATCACCGAGCATTTGTTTTACTATAACTGTAGATTGGACGTGTATTAATGCTTTGTGATATTCATACGGCATACCATTCCCTCAATGCTTTTGTTATTGATTTTAATGACACACTCTTACAAACATCCTAAACTTAAATTGCAAGAATTCACCCGTCGATCCCCATGTTCAACAGAAGTCGCGCAAAATTTGGTTATGCTAGTATTAAAAGAGTTTTTATTACATCTGAACCCATGGTAGGAAACATTGCGCTTTGCAAGCTACATTATGAATTGAATTATATCTAAAATGTAATGGAGGTACATTATATTAAGTAGATTAGCCTAAAGCTGCTACAATAACTATATAAAAATGCATAATTTACTTCCAGCAAATTATGTTACATGTACTACAAATTACACGATAAAAACATGGCTATTCATTTTAAATACAGGTGCGAGATTTCAGTTATTCAGTGGGTGGTAGTTATTTATACGTAAATAGTATGCTATTGGTGCTAACAACCATAAGTAATTATAAATATGAAATTATGAAATACACGTACTTATATATCATCAAACATGTCTAATGTGAAATACATTAAACTGTAAAACATTAAGTGCACAGACATGCCAAAATGTAAAATAAGTAAAAGTGTAATCAAAGGCTAAATTGAACAAAATACCTAATAATTTGGTCTAATGATATTTACAGCCGCAAGGGCCTTAGGCTAGTATGTACACGTACATTGGAAATGTGAACACCTAAACGTGTGAATGTGAGTAGTAGCGGTTATTTTACCTGACTGCTAAGAAAGCGTAGATGCTGGTAAGTAAGTAACCAGATGGCCGACGGCTTTAGGTCCTCGCATCGCATTGCCTTGGTATCGAACCCGGGTCACCGGATTACGAGACCACTGCTCTACCGACTGAGCTATCGCGCCTCTTAGTTTAGAAAATGGCTGCCATATTGACTCGACTTGTGATCTGATGTTATTTAGGCTTGCAGGCCTTATCATCCTGGATGCCATTTTTTTACGTGCTAGGTCTTATATAGGAAATGTTATATTATATTCATAAAACATGTATCAGAATCATGTTTGTAAATCCCATAATTGATGAGACCGAGGATTATTGGAGGCGTTGCATCCTTCCTCGAGAAATTTAAATAAAAACGGCTAAAATATTCGGGCGAACGTATAATATTGGGGCAGTGAGATTGTCTCTTTACCACGTATATCTTTATTTATTCATTCAGAAAAAAGAGAAGGAAAAAAATACATGCTGAGAAATATGTAGATGGACACAATATGCACAATCAGTATAGCTATCAAATATCAAGTAAAAGAAAGGCACAAATCTTTGATTGTTCGCTGATTCCACCCCCCCCCCCCCCCAAAAAAAAAAAAGAGAGAAAAATGGAAATTGATTTTTGGTGAAGAGATGACAGCTCACTAGCACTAATGTACATGTATAACCATGCATGCCAACTGTAATGTTCGTAAATGTTTTACATAACGATATACATGTTTCCCAACAGGATATACAATAAAAAATGATAATGCGTAATCGAACGCTGCTGATATATTCGTTGTCAATTCTTTCTTTTGTTGTAGTTTTAATGTACGCTTGAGAAAGAAGTAGTCAGGTACAAAATTGCGTGTCGTAATTTTGTTCATGATCAAGCAAATAATTCAACAAGTTGCACTAATTTTCACTATGTGAAACATTACATTTTGTACAAATATCGTATATGTATTTACAATCACTACCAAAAAAACCCCCATATTTTTGTATCATAAAAGTTGAAATGATTATGATATTTAAAGGAGACTATTAAAGTATGATAACACATTTACTTTCCAGTATAAGTTAGAAACGATGTATATTGGGTCTAGTTTGAATGGCTTATTGCACGTAATTATGGGCCTGCTTACATATCCAGATTATTTCCATTAAGCAACGTCAGAAGTATATGAAAGGTAGCCCCAAGCGTCCAAATAAGTATACATGTATAAGGCACCGTTCTACCAAGGGGATACGAAGTATATGGAACATAATTATACAAGACAGTCCCATTTCATGGAACTTATAAGTTACTGCCGGCCCACAACTGAAATGTGTCATTTTTTACCAGTCATTTACAAAAATTGCTCAGTAGGTTGTAAAAAAGTAAAAGAGAAAAGAAATAAAGATAGCGATTTGTGTATTTTGTTTTAGATTTAAATCACCAGGGGTTGGTTGGGGTTCTAATCAATGAAATCGTTATTCCAGTAACCTTTGCCCTTTAACACGTTGTCCAATGATTGTAACATCCAATCTGATGTAATTGTTATAATCAAGGTGCACATATCTATACAAATATATATATTCCTACAAATTATTTTATTACAACTACAATATACATCAAGCTTATATCATCAGTATAACTTTATGACAGTTCGATTAATGCGCTTTGAAAAAAGGTTTTGAAGTGACAAGTTTATAAACATTTGCAGAATCGTGCTATTAAATATACAACCAAAAGTGACATAGAGTTTAAGAAAATGTGAATGGTTCTAATATCCCCATTTTATTTTTGAATGCTCTAGTTGTGTATGTGTCTTATAGACTCATAGTTAACTCTTTTTTTTTTTAGTCAGTCAGCAGAATGTGTATCGTTAGAAATGTTAAAGATAAAGTTGAGTTCTGGTCATGCGATTGCATTATGAAAGAAACGGTGTGGAATCGATCAGAAAAGGTTGATCATGTAGCATATAATAATAATGGTGTGTAAGGTTCTGGAATCATCAAAATGATAAGAAATCTGATCCAGTCTTGGTAAAGTTACAAGCACTGTACACAGAAATATGTATATGAGACTACACGAACAAGTGGCAAAAAAATTCTTCCCGATTTTTATGCTGTTACATGCCATATTTAGAATAGTAAGGCATTTGAATAGCCATGCCTTTCAGGGAACTTTTTTTAATCTGATGTTCATACACACTTGCATAAAAACAATAGTAACGCTCACAAATTATTTGTTCACCTCTTCCCAGAACTCAACCTTCTCTATAAAGCAAGATGTGAGAGTACACAACCTGTAGAGGTTTGGCTTCTGGGTCTTCTGTAGCTTACCAAAGATGTGTTTAATAATCAACACGAAATTACAAACACCACGGTGGTTTTTATGAGAAGCATTGTTTATCCTGGTGGATGAGATGGATTATGAAATATTAATGTAATATTAATTCATCTGTAAGGTCACCTCTCATTAAAATGAATAATGTTATTCTGGAGTTTGTCAAAGTTCCTTTAAAATGTACAGCTCCTCGTGTGGTTTTCACCTAACATTCTGTAAACCATAAAAGGCACTTCGTTGTATCGTTGAAAAGTTCGTTATAACGACAGATATTTGCCCCTTTATTTACACAGAAATGTTGCTTTTATCATAATTTAGATTTGGCATTGAAGAATGCGCATTTACAAGCTAGAGGTAATACAGTAAAAATTTCTACAAAACTATTTACAAAATATTATCATAGACTATCAATTACTACCAAATTTACATATATTCAAACCAGTGCTTGAAAATTTATTCGCCTTATAAATAACAGACCCTTAAAGGTCGATCCGAAAAAAATGGTGGCACATGAATATGAGATGTTGCATTGAATCATGCTTCACACAAAAAATAAACTACAAACTCTCTCGATCTCTAATATTTTTACAAAACAGATGAGAATTGTTGCCACACCCGTCGTTTTTAATCGGCGATTTTCGGAACCATCATCAGCCGATTTAACAGACCACCACACCCAGGACCACACCCTTCTTCACATCAAATCCCGCGCAAAACACACAACACCCTAATCCATTCGCTTGTTGATACATCCTCGCCACAGACGAGCCCTTGTGTTATTGTGACGTCACGTCCGCGTCAAGACCTTGCGGACACTGATGGGTGGGGCAGCTATGGTGTTGACGACTGTGGCTGGAGGAGGAGGGAGTTGCTGGTTGAGTTGTTGTTGCGTGGTAGTGGTAGTAGTACCTGTGGTGGTATACTGCACGACCTTGGTTGGCTGACCTTGAGCCCTCGGTCGACTGTCACACTCCCCGTCCCTACAGGCCTGGCAAAGTGTGGCGTTGTGCTGGGTTCTTGGTTTGCCTGCTCTACGGTCATATCGGATGGGGGGCTTCACAAAACCATAATAAGTCTGAAGGGGGAAAGAAAAAAAAAGAGAGAGACGAAATTAAAAAGATGACAAGTGGAAAATACCAGGAGCCATTTTAGAGGGGGTGTCAGGGCTGAAGCCCCAATTTGTTCTTGATTATTCATTGATTAAATCGAGGTACCTCTAGAAAATTAATGTAAGACCCCTCAAGCCTATCAAAAACGCCCCACCCAACCCCATCAAAAAAAATCTTCCAGAGGCGAAATTAGAAAGATGACAAGTGGAAAATACCACTAGCCATTCAAGAGAGGCATATCGGGGCTGAAGCCTCCACTTTTTTCTTGATTATTCATTGGTTAAAGCGAGGTACTTCTAGAAAATGAATGTAAGACCCCTCAAGCCTATCCAAAACGCCCCCATCCCCACCCCTAGAAAATACTTCCAGAAGCGCCCCTGTATGGAAAACACATATTTTAAAATTATAACAGACATGTTTAGGGAAAAAATGTTTACAAAAAGAACATCTTTATACTCTTCTTTCTCTACCGACAGGTTAGGGCTTTAATTTTTTTATTTTTTTTAGATTGGACTACTATGTTTTTAACTGACAATGTGTGCCTTTTGTAGTCAGGGGCGTAGACAACGGGGGGGGGGGGATGAGGGGGATGCATACCCCCCACCTCACAAGGTGGGGGGGATGGCATGTACAATCATCCCCCCCAGGTTTTGGGGAATGATATTTGCTTACTTAATAAGTCATAATGATGATAATAATAGTAATAATAATAATGATAACAATTATAATATTAATAATAATAATAATTATGATGATGATAATAATAATCCTCATCATTATTGTAATTGTGTTTATTGTTATTAGCCGCATTCACACGGTGAAAGCCAATTCAGACGGAAATTAAAAGAAAGACTTACAAGTATTTTGTGGTTATCTTGTGGTTTGGAAACCACAAGATAACCACAAGATTAAACAGGCGCGGATCTACGGGGGGGGGGGGGTTTAGGGGGTTTAACCCCCCCCCCCCCCTTGGGCGGCCCAAAAAACAAACAAAACAAAAAAAAGGAAAAAAAAAAAAAGAAAAAAAAAAAGAAAGAAAAAAGAACGCACGCTGGAGAGAAACCCTTTCAAGTGCAAATATTGTGAGAAGATATTCAACTCATCTGGTAACTTAACCAAACACATGATAACTCTGGATATAACTGTGTATTTAACTGTTACTTGATTTAAAAAGACGTTAACATGCACTGCTTTTTATGGTCTCCATTGTGTTAATAGATGCCAGGAAAACATCACTTACGGGGTTCAAATAAACACCCCAAAAAAAATCGGCTCGCCGCTTTGCGGCTCGTGGACGATGCTCCGCATCGTCATTATTTTGGTCAACCCCCCCCCCCCTTAGCAAAAAGCTAGATCCGCCCCTGAGTCATCCCCCCAGGTGTACGAACCTGTCTACGCCACTGTTTGTAGTGGATATAATTCGAAGGGGGAGACAGAAATTACTGGTATAATATTACCTTGGAAATATACCTTGGAAGTTTGCATTTAAAGTTAAAAACTTATTTGCCTCTCGTTGATATTCGGATGAAGAATCCATATTTTGACACATTACTGGGGCTATACTGCAATATTGACGAACATGGACAAGCGAAGGACTCCTCTTGGGTCAAATTGATCTTTTCTTGATGACCGAAATTTCAACAAATTGGATTTAAAGCTGTTTAGTGACGTGCTCTCCACAACTACAGAGGAGAGGTTGTTCCATTCATTGATACATCTCGGTGAAAATGACTGGTATACAATTTGTTGAAACACTAACCTGTCCGATTCTGTTGTAGAGGTTGCAGAGGACCTTATTAACTTCTTCTGGGTACCACATGGCCGGCTCGAACATTCCGTTGTTGCATCGCTGGCATTGTTGACCATAGAGTTTAAACTGGACATGCCCCTCACAGTAAGGCACGTGGAAGAAATACCAGAAGACCACTCGTCCTTTCATCGATGTCCAACCATGGCCACAGGTCTATAGAAATGTATAAAAATCATTGTCACAAACAGGAAAGTTGCTAGTGGGAAGTTAGCAAGGTAATTCAATATGTTTCATAGTGATTTGGTATTAAATTGGTGATGTTTTACCTCTATAGTATCTGATCATAGCAAGTATTTTACATACATTATGATTTTGCTATGCAATGTATTTTAACATAGCATAATGTTCCAACTTATTGATAACCATTGTAAGACGCACTTGCTATCTCATACGATAAGTGCGGAAAAGACCCTTTCTGCACGGAGAGGACGGAGGAGAGGGGAGGAGGTGCCGGGAAATGAGAGGGAAGAAGCAACGAGGGAGTGGAGAGGCAGGGGGTAGAAGTGGTAGGAAGAAAGGGAAGGAGGAGGCAGA
Organism: Strongylocentrotus purpuratus; assembly: GCF_000002235.5. Classification (NCBI taxonomy): domain Eukaryota; kingdom Metazoa; phylum Echinodermata; class Echinoidea; order Camarodonta; family Strongylocentrotidae; genus Strongylocentrotus; species Strongylocentrotus purpuratus. The sequence goes on along the minus strand of NW_022145601.1, from coordinate 15,433,895 downwards.
GATGGAGAAAATAGAGAGGGGTGAAGAGAAAAGTTGATAAGAAGGAAAGAGTGGGAGGAGGAGAGCAGGGTGGGAGGCAGGAGAGGTAGGAAGAAATGGGGCGAGAGGAGGAGAGAAGGGAGCCAGAATAAAATGAGAGAGAGAGATGAAGAGGGCCATGAAGGAGGAGGAGATGGATAGATATGGATAGAGATGGAGAGGCAGGAGGAAAGAGAAGGGAAGAGAGACAGAGATTCATTGGAGAGGAGATGGATGAGGGCGGGGAAATATATAGGGAGAGAGACGAAAAGGGAGCAGAGAGAGGAAAGGGAGCAGGAGAGTGAGGTGGAGAAGCAGTAGAAAAGAGAGGAGGGGGCATAGGAGGGGAGGAGGAAAGGGGAGGAGGATTGGTAATAGCAGCTTACCTGGCAGCAGAATCTGACCTTGGCACTATCTTTGAATCGACGCCATCTTGTGCTAGGGCAGATCTCTGTGGGTGTGAGATTCCAAATGTTAGGCAGGTAAGGAGCGAACACCTTGGCAAACTCACCGAACCAGATCTCATCCATCCTAACAAAAATGAAAAGGAAAACAATCACAGATATAAGAGGCAGATAATGCAAATAGCAGGAGAGAGAGAGAGAGAGAGGGGGGGGGGAGAGAGAGGGAGGGAGAAAAAGAGGGGTAGGAGCGAGGGGAGCGAGGGAGAAGCCCCCATCGCAGATTAAAGCCATATATCAATTTTGATTGTACAGCGAAAATAATTGCAAGTCAGTTTTTCATACAAATTTAAATTTTGTACAACAACAACTCCTTCCATCCACTAAAGTGGGGGGGGGGGGGGTGATCGCTGCCCCTTGTGAAAGATTCCCTGTGGAGAATTACACCTAGATGACAGACATCTGATTCATTTTTTCTTCCTTTGGATGGTGCCAGAAAATTGTTGGTACTCAAGTTTAGCAAAGACGGAGAATAGAAGAAGACAGAGGATAAAAAAAGAAAAATTCCCTTCATATTTGCTCCTTTCTTTCGAGTGGTCTTGCATTAAATTCATTTTTTTTAAACATCGCTAAGTTTTGAACTGGAGTACATAAATCTGCATAAGGATATTAAAACTGACGAATTCAAATAGGACGGGAGTTCCTAGAAAAAAACAAAAGCTTCATGCCCTGTGATTTCTATTCATTTCTACACCCCAAATCGTTCGACCCTGAAAATAGATAATTATCATATCCACATGTATATTTATTTTATTGTTTGATGACTTTTAACTAAATGCGCGTGTTCAAGGAGTGTGACCAGTTTCTTTGTCAATCCGAAACTATGGCGTCGAACTATAAACAGTTATAAGATTTTAAGATTGCAATGACGTCATGAGAACAAATTATAGAATGAAAAAAGTGTTCCTTTTTGTTTTCTCTCAAATGAATATCACTTTGGTCCCTAATTTTTCTTTTCAAATAAATGAGACATAACTTATTTTATTTTTTATTTTATTGCATCATTCTTTCGTGTTCAGACGTATAACTATTTTTCAGAACGAATGCATTCTGTATGATATGAGGAACTTCCAATGTATCTGAAAAATCAATCAGATATACGATAAAAAGAACATCCTATTTTTCCAATCGCAACGGTAAAATTTGAAAATTCAATCTTCGCCCATCGCAACAGCGATTATTCACCGTTACACGTGTTATCAGCACGCGGGATCCTTTTAGCGGTTCAGTTTAATATGTTAATATTAAATTTAAAAGGTTGTTTCAATGATTCGCTCGAAGATTAAAGATAAATTTACAATAACAGAGAGGTTTGCCTCATCAGTTGAATAACAAAGTTATACCCTCAGAATTTAATGAATTATTTGGTTCCTAGAAACTCCTATAGAAATTGATGTTGCAGATCATATCATACTGGCTTATATATCACCGTTGTTTTAGGGGTGGAAATATGGTTGAAACGGCGTACGCCCCCTCCAATATTAATCGTGTGTTTTAGACCGAAGGGCCTAGCCATGTTAAATGTCTTACATTACATTAAAGCGACACTAAACCAGTTCGTCAATTTGAATCTCCCATAATTTTGATTTTAAGTTTAAAAATCGATATATAACTTTCCTAGTGGTTACCCAACTTTTTACATAATTTCACAGATCGTTTTCTCTAAATTTCCTGCTCTCCTTAAAAGCGACTAACTTGCCAGCAAATTTGAACGCGGAACGGTGTTGACGTCAGCGATTTGAAATGGGAAAACACCGCGTTGCTTTCCTTTGACAATATTTGTTCTTGCATTGTCACTAATCAGTTACAGAAGGTAATGATGTGGAGACATGTTATTTTAATAAAAACATTTTTTTAAAGGAAATGCTACTTGTAATTCGATGCACGCTTGCAGAACGATTTCAATATCATGAAGTAAAATGCTGGGGATATTAAAAATGGAGTTTTCAGGCGGGACTAAAGTCAAACCGTAAAATTGGCAAGCCTTCCTCCTGAGTCAACTATTGACATTCCGTCACCCGTTGAAGAAGTGATATCTTATTTTCAGAATACAGCCAGTTGTTATTATGTTCTTTTTTGTTTTTATAAGGCTAAACAGATTTCTTGTTTTACCTCGGCAATGGATACAATAATTACAATGTAAATTGCCATTACTGTCCAGGGCATTTTAGCGTTTACATTTAGAAAGTTGGGTTTCTTTGAAAATTTATTTAATCAATAGCAAACTTGATGACTAGCCAGTCGAAATAATTAATGCCTTATTTATTCAAGGACCATTTCCTCATCATCTATTGAGCCAAAATCGGGCTTATGAAACAAAAATAAAATATGGTACAGTCAAACCTGTTTATAGCAACCACACAAGGGAAACACAAAAAAGTGGTCTTTGTAGAAAGGTGGTCTTTGTAGACAAGTTCCTTTTCAATGAGAGACCATTATCAAGGGAAACAAAAAAAGTGGCCTTTGTAGACAGGTGGTCATTAACGCAGGTTTGACTGTAATATGAAGTATGGTTACGAAGCAGGCTTTTCTTGACAGCTTTTAAAGAGACTGACGGTGAATTTGGTTTTAACATCACACTTTCCTATCCGGAAACAGTCGCCAAGTTCACACACACAGGTGTGGCGGCCATATCGCAAGGTATTGAAATATGGCATGAAGCGCGAGTTTGTTGAGATTCCGGCGATTTGTTTCAGGTTGGTTTTATGGTATGGAAGGTTCAGGCAGCGTAGCGGGTTAACGTAACGAGTAAATTGGCTGCGAATTAGCAGCGGAGGTAAGACCCCGGCGTTACTCGTCTAGGGGTGCACTGCGTGACCCGTCTGACTCACCACATCACAAGGTGGGATGAATGACTTTATATACTCGAAAGATAACGGCTGCTGCTTATGGTCGTTCTACTTTCAAACGAGTTTAAATAAAGGACAACAAGATTTTGTGTTCATTATAAGAATAAAATATGTTTGACTCTCTTGGTTACAAGATGGTTCTCTCATTTTTTTTTAAATAAAAATAAAAATTTAATTGGATGCCACTTATTAATAATTGTCTATACAAACCAAATCAATTTTAAATATATCTTTCACATCGTCAAAATTTTGAACATCTTTTTTTCATAACACCGAATACAGGAATAGCCTACAGCTTTTGTGTCAGTGATGAATATTTTAGTGCGCGCTGAAAAGATTTAATCCATTTTTCTGTGAACTTATATAGCTTCTGGGGAAAATTAATGGATATGTTGGATTATTCACAAAGTAGTTTTTCAAGTACATGACATTTTCCTGAGTAGTCACCAAGAAAAGAAAAGAATAATTGTACAGGTGCTATATTTTCGAAGAAAAAAAATCTGATATAGCTTTAAGAATATCTGTCAATGATGGTTTTTACATTTCGTAATTTATTCAATATTTTGTAAATGGATTTATGTCATGGAGTCAATTAATATGTATACATTTTGTCATCTATATAAATTTAGGCTTAACATTAAGTCATAGTTTCGCCTGACCGATAACGATGACTATATTATAAACGATTATTTATGGTTAAAGGTAAACACTCTTCTATATCTATGTTTAACACGATAGCAAAGGCTTTCAAGGAATCATCTCCAAGACCATTTCAATACTCTGTTGTATTGCTTATTAAAGATGTCTAGTTCGGATTACGTATGATCTGCCATATATATTCATACTCTCACGTTGTAATAGATGATATACAAGGCAATTGAAACATTTTCTTGAAAGTAGGCATTTTTTATAATTTTAAGATTCTTGTTTTATTTCTTCCATTTTCAAGATAATGGTAACCGATGACAAGATAAAGTAATACGACCAACAACAACAAAAATGTAAAAACGAAAATGTTAAATCACCATTTAAAAAAGGGCCGAGAAGTAAACATTTTTTTCTTTCAAAATTTCAGATTGATACTTTTAACCTGCTAGATTCAACCTTTATAGTGTTGGATCTAGCATGTTTAAGGTGTTAAGCTACCATTTTGAAAAAGTGGTCACTCCTCGGCCCATTTAAATAGGGATTTAACATATCAGTTTTTAGTGTATATATGTGAATTTCAGTGGAAGTTTATCCATAAATAATTGAAAAGAAAGGGGCAAAGCTCCTCCCTGCCCACCCGCTCCACCCCCTCTTCTTTTCTGTGCATGTACTCAATATAGATAGGGGAATGAAAACAGGTATTAGCAATGATTTCTAAATTACCAAAATGCTTACTCCTCCAATTTACCACTACCGTTATAGTTATTTTTATCGGTCGGTTGGAATTGGGTCTTGAACAATGTGAATCAGACTAACTCCTAGCAATAGGGCATATGAAACAACAAACTAATATTATCATAACTGCGGTTTACACACTTCAGTAACTGATGCCAAGTGAGGGGAATGTGAGTTTTTAGCCAAATTTGACAGTGCATGAACTACAGTTTAATTGGCTGATATCGTCTCAAAGTACGTCGGGCGCAAGGGAAATCTACCGAAGAGAAAAAGGAAAAGGAAGAAAGATAAAGTCAAGGAAGGAAAATAAAGGAAGGAAAGGTCATAATGGAGCACCGCTTCAAAGAGGAAATCAGAAGAAAGGAAGAGGAAGAAAGAGGGGGTGATGCGGGTGATCGAAAAAATGTACAACAACAAAGACAACTCTCGACAATGATGTCGAAGATGGTAAAGTAACGAAACAATTTGTATCATTGTATATGTGAAGCCCTGTATGCAACTAAAATGTAGTAGCAGTAGTATGCCTAGACGTGTAGTGGTAGCAGCATCAGCAGTAGCAGTAGATAGAAGTAGTAGTAGAGATAGTAGTAGCAGTAGTAGTCGTAGTGCATGTAGTAGTAGTAGTAGTAGTAGTAGTAGTAGTAGTAGTAGTATTAAAGTAGTAGTAGTAGTAGTAGTAGTAGTAGTAGTTATGGTAGTAGTTCTTCAAATGCTATATCTTAAACAGATTGTTATTAATGCAATAATATTTTCTGCATTGATAAAAGCAAGGCCAAGAAATATGTGTGTAAAGGTTATTAATTCATTTCGCAATACCATTGTGCATTCACATCTGTCAATTGCGACGATTATGTCAATAAAGTTCACGTAGTTATAGGAGGTGCTTAACCCGCCCCGGGTGCTTAAGAATATCACATGAGAATGAGATGCATTATGGTATTGTTATGTTCTGAATCAATTTTAGACGAAGATTATAAATCAAAATCAGCAAACGGCACTCTTTAAATCGTCTAAAAATGGGTGTAATCATAATGAACTTTACAGTGGGATTACTGAGTATTCATTGAAAACAGTTAGTGAATTATTCACATTTAATTTAGCCGTCATCGTCATAGAAATCTCCATTCAATAATGGAACAGAAAGTATCAGGAAATCATAAACTAATAAACATTATCACGGTTGTAGCCCTATATGAATAACATATTTTAAAATCTTTGTACCTACATTATTTGCTTTAAATTAACCATAACATTCTTTATTAATCTACGTATCAAATCAACCTTGTCAATTGACCAATCAGGAAGCGGCTTACATCATCTTATATAGGGATAAGTTTTTGGGATTCCCCGCACCTCGTCCCGTGTCAAAGTCACTTCCTCGTTTTCGACCAATAGCGAAGGAGACCCATTGTAATACCGTGTATATAGAAACTGGATTAAATCTAGACTTCTTAAGGTTATGATGCTGAAAATAGACCACCTCCGTTTCTCACGCAATATTTTTTGTTTTCTTTTAAATTAAGGGAAAGAAAGACGTGATGAAAATATCCGTTCCTGCTCTTGATTAATATGAGGACATGTTAAACTGACTTAGAGAGGGGGGAGCAAGATGAGACAAAATTGGTTCAAACAACTGAAAAATGTTAGTAACACACCTGCTAATCAATAATTAGCAGATGAAATAGGCAAAGGCACATTAATCAGCAATTTGGAATAAGAGAATTCAATGCACTTGAAAGAATTTGCAAATGTCTAGGGCACGATGAGAGATTGAAAATGTCTTGATTTTGTTATAATGTTTGACCTCTTGATAATATCAAAAAGATTTATGATAATGTCATAGCAAACATCCTCAACATTATGGTAAAAAAAACTATAATATTCACGAATTAATTTAGTTGATCCAGGTTTTATGTCTGAATGTAGTATAAATATATTTTGCTTTAACTTAAATGACTGAAATATATGCCTACATGGATGCACAAATATTCTACCACAAACGATCAAAATATTAATTAAAATAGCAATGAGCTGCTGACTTAAAATCACTCTAACGTATCACAAACATTCATTACTATAGTATACAACGATAGTCACACTATTTGTCCTACATTAGTATTATCATTATTATTAGAGCAATTATTGTTATCATTATCATTATTAATATGATTATTACTATCATTATTATCATCATCATTATTTCAATTATTATTATAGTAGTAGTAGTAGTGGTGGTGATTGTAGCTTTTGCTTGTCATCATTTTCAATTTTTTACAACTCCTTGCAAAAAGATTGCAAAAAATCACTTTACTAATAGCATGTATAATAGGATTTTTTTATGCATATGTATGTTGTCACATAATTTTATTCATAATTTCCTATTCTGACAAACTTCCTGTATTCCTGTTGATGAAACACGTGATTTCCTTTTTCATGATAATTAATGCGTATTTGTTAATCTATTAGAAGTTTTTTCAGCGAAATGTGTTTAAATTTAACAGTTCGAGGGTCGTTACTACCAATCATAAATTTATTGATATGTCTTGTTACAATGTCATAGTCTAAAAATTAATTTAACATCGAAACTTTTCATTTTTTGTTATTCTTCAAAATTTAGATAAATAAGAATAGTTTTGGTTAAAACACTAATAGATTTAAATTAACTTTATTAAGATCAAGTCAGTTTTAATCCCCACTTTAATGTTTTTCATCGTTTAGATTTAATTTATCTTTACTTCTGTCATATTTTTGTTTTCATGTTTTTTATGGGAACTTGTGGTTAAAGTACAGTACATGATTGTATTGTCATATTTCTATACCTATAACTGTATTATTTATTCATTTTGGCATGTTAGAATTAGAACAATTACGAAGAAAGATTATCATTCATTTTAAAAATCTGGACAAATTAACTCACAGTGTAGTTTCCCAAAATATGAAACGGGGATTTGCTGATGAAATATACCCAATTAGTTAATCAATATGATTATCGTTTGGCCTAGTTTTACCGTTCACCAGGGTTGGGCGGGCAATAATTGCTCACCAATATGGCGGGAACTTTTACCCTCAAAATCGTGACGTCACAATGGTCAAGCCAGGGTATAGACGCATGACTCAGTACGATGAGATTAGGGGAGGCTTTGTGTAGAGGAAGATGATGATTATGTGTATAATCACCAGCTTGTTTTAACCTGACACACGTACACAGGTACAGGTGAATACCTCATGGGGTCACTCTGCATATCAACGACACATTTTGATAACTTCAGGATGACAAGCACTGTGTATCCTACGTACCCTAACCCAGATATTCCGGACATTGCAGCAACGATGAGGCTATTGTAGAATCTGTTTTCGTATAATATTTTTTCATAATAATAAGCATAATAGTAGTGCTCAGTACACCAGATATATATGTTTACAGTTTACAAGTTTACAAGCACGCTTCTTAAAAATAGGTGGACGCTCACTCTGCCTCTTAGAGCTGTATGTTGTAGTAGTAGTAATATTTTTTTCCCGTTAGATTAAAAACAAACATACAATACACGTATATACATAGGTATGAATGAAACGGCTGGATAACCCATATTCAGTAGTATCCAGGCACGACACTACTGGTCTTCCATGGGGTCCAGAAAGCATATACATAAACATCAAACATGACTTATAATAGTTACTAAACTAAAGGATATCAAGAAGATACAACATACAGTTATGCATGATTAAACTCTACAAAATGGTAGTTGTATGAAAGGACTGCGAAAGTTAACACTACTTTTGGTTGACATTAAGAAGGTCTGCGAGGTATTTTTTTAAAATCTGTTCGGACACTGTTCATCGAGGATCGAATTCCATATATTTAAGAGATACATTAAGCGATCATTGTTTATTCATTTAAATATGAATTTACCAAATATAGTAGTTTATCCAAATGAAACAAATTACAACTACACAGTAAAAAAAAAAAAAAATTCTAATGATAACAACATCTATATAGCTCTTCGTATTAATGATTTTAAGTATTAACCCGATACCCAGTTACATTACCTGGGTGGAGAGAGGCAAATTGAGATTAAATGTCTTGCCAAATTATAAAGAGCTTTAAACGACTTTATACTTAAGGGGATCTCGTGTTGAAAAGAAAACTAATCTACAAGTCTATCAGCGATCCATCTACAATTAACAATCCGAATGTATTAATGTATTTTTAGAAGTATGGATGGGTATCCTTATGTGACGATATTGAGTCATGATAGTTATAGTCGTAATGAAAGTCTGGCTCTTACTTTAAAAAAAAAAAAAATATATATATATATATATATATCAATGTGTTCAATACCTCAATGATACAGGCCCGTGATTGGTTTGAAATTTTCAGTGATATTCACGATTAGTTGGTGGGGGAGGCAGGGGGATTAGAAGTAGTAGTAGTCATAGTCATGGTAGTAGTAGTAGTAGTAGTAGTAGTAGTAGTAGTCATAGTCATGGTAGTAGTATTATTAGTAGTTGTAGTAGTAGTAGTAGTAGTAGAAGTAGTAGTAGTCATAGTCATGATAGTAGCAATAGTAGTAGTAGTAGTAGTAGTAGTAGTAGTAGTAGAAGTAGTAGTAGTAGTAGTAGTAGTAGTAGTCAAATTCATGATAGTAGCAGTAGAAGTAGTTGTTGTTGTAGTAGTAGTCATAGTAGTAGTAGTAGTAGTAGTAGTAGTAGTAGTAGTATAAGTGGCAGTAGTAGTGGTAGTATAGGTAGCAGTTATTGTAGTAGCAGAGTTTATTGAATAACATAATGTTTAGCACATTTGAAGGCTGTTCTGCCACAAAGTCCATTTGGGAGGGTATGATATTGGACATCCCTGTATGTAAGTATTTATGTATCAAATGGATGAGTAGGTCTATTCAAGATGAGAGGGGGGGGGTGTTAAGGTATTCAAATTTTGATTGATGGCAATTAAATGTCAGGCTTTTTATTTGATGAATGTGGACGAGGAGGGGGAAGGGGGAGGGGGGGGGGGTAACATACCTGTCGGTATAAAACATAGGTGCGTTGCCTATGGCACACCCCTGGCTTACGAGTGGGTCCAGGCACTGACTGTAATCCGCCACGTAGTCCATGACTGAGGCTTATCACAGCAGACAATCCAAGCCTATAAATAGTCCAGCCTGATGATATCCAATTTAGAATCACACTACGTCTTTGAATATGCTCCAATTATAAGTTCCTCACTGCTCGATGATAATATTTATTCAATACCGCTCGCGTAGAATGTTGAACACAACTTCGGAATGAGGACTAGCTTTTGAAGAAGATTATAATGGTTTAGTTTTCACATTAATGATACTTGGCCGATCATCATCCTAATCATGTTAGAGTCTAATATTTCCCCTTATTCAGATAACAGTCCACGAGAATACACAGTGAAAGTTGTTGCGGTTCACTGGGACTTTCACATTCATTTTTATTCCTCACGGGGCAATCAATTAGTGGTTGATAATAAAGTACGTCCCCACAAAATTATCCTTTTCACAGGCCAACTATAGAAGTAGATGCATAAAACTCGTTCTAGTTTCTATAGAAATGAACTTTGTCACACAAAATAGTTGTTTCTTGTCTAAATAATGACAGGTTTTCTCTCCTTCAGAGGTATTGATGGGTTTGCATGAAGCTGACCACTTGACCATCATGATTGTATGCAGGAGTGTGTTGTGTAACTTGCCACAATAATATTCTCCAAACGATTCTGTTTTGTAATCGCCGATAAGCTTGGTGTTATGACATTGTAAATACTGAATGATGGTCTAGAAAGTGACACCATCAACTTCCAGCTCACAAAAAGGTCTTTAAAAAGAATCCCCAAGTGAATAGTCATTTATTACTTTTGCTGAAGTGTTCTATCCTGTTCCTGGTTTTGATATTACAAAACATTGATGATCCTGGAGGATTCTACATCAAGACGTCAACAACAAAAAGGGTGATAACGCAATATTACTTGTTTCACTTTATCCTGCAATGAATGCAAGTCACAATGTCTGAGCATCAAAACAGAAATAAGACAAGTGTTATTATGAAATCACTTTTGTAATAGAATTATTAAGCACAGAGAATTTCACGCATTTTTCTTCCACTTGTCAGAGATAAATTCCGTATCACAGCATGGATCTAAAGCACATATAGACTCAACATGCTCGAAGACATTCTACACTGAAAACATTGCCAATAGAAATGAAGATTTCAAGTTTAATCAAATCCATGTCCAAGATTATTTCGTCATTCGAGCTTCAAGAAAAGTAGGCGCTGAAGAAGTCAATAAAACACACCTTCAAATAGCATAATTCAAAGACATGGCTCGCGAGGTAAGCATGATTCTCCAAATTACTGCTCCAAATTTGAGTGGATATTGGCTAACAGCTTGTAGCTTCGATGTATTGGTATCCGAACATAGCAAAGCGAAATCACCACTCGGTGTTAGCAAGAAATCAAAGATTTCCGCTATGCCGTGTCCACGTTATCGTGGCCTTCGCTATGACTAACGGTTTACCCCCTTCCTCACTCTCTCAACCTCTCTCCAAACTCGAAAAGTTTGCTTCCAAAAATAGCGCCCAGATTCTTACACATATACGACGAGGGAAGTTAGCCCCCCTTTTGGCGATAAAAATAGAGGCTCAGTAGTACATGCGAACTTTTCCCCCCTTCTCCTCCGGTAAAGAATAATAATAAATAAAGGGGAAAGAAACAAAAACACTGGTGCTTTGGGGTAGAATTTCACCATATCATGCCGGCTTCCATATTTGGTCATGGTCAAGATTTCGATGAATTTTGCTCCGATATCTTAAGGGTATTCTTGTCCAACTATTTTTCATTTTCGACACAAAATACTTTTGGGAGGGCCGTTTAATAATGAGAATGCTCTCAAATTGGAAAAGGCAAATTTGGAAGATAGGAGAAAGGAGCGTTCGCTTTTTTCCTCGCTCTACAAAAGAAGAACTATCACGTGATGTTAATGTCATGTTCACTTTTTTGATGAAAGTGCTCAGCTGCGACGGATGTTTCTCGTAATACCGGCAACGTGTGGTTAGCCCTATTTGAAAGATTCCCCATTACAGGCCCTTGTACATGGCCTTAAAGGCTTTCCAGCATGGGGAAAAAATGCCACTTATTATTACCCATACGGTACAACCATGTTTTGAGTAAAGGTCCAATCCTGGTATAGCGTCATAACTCCTTTCTGAAGATGAAACCGTTCCCTTTGTGATCCCATACATGTTTACTTCAAATTCCACTACAAGAATTAAGTCTTTAAAAACAAATGCGAGAAGATACTAAATTCTTATATTTGGTTTATTTACCGAACGCAATTTGTCGCAAATATTCGGCAAAAATTTAAATCAAATGAATACACCTTTGTCCACCACACCCACTTTTTATATTTCATACATTTATATTTAAATCCGACAATTCTATAAACAGCTGTTAGTGAAATACACATTACATTTACTATATTCTGTAGCATCGCGGACACAGCTCAGTAACATCACTCGTGACAGCAACAATTAATGAGTGAAACATATGCATGAGCCTGTCTGATTTATTTATACTTTGTCTGTAGAATAAATCCCCTGATGCTAAATGAAGCACTTGGCGACTAAATATAGCGTTTTTGTTTCTTCTAAAGGTAGTGTATCATTTGATACATTTCGTTCACGTTGTAAATGCCATCGGCTGTCTTGTAAACCTGAAAATGGGAGCATGCAGAAGTATCGAGTTGGTCTACAGCCTTTAACTACGCAACACTCCATTCCAATTTCAATCATCGTCATTGAATACACCGCTGGAAGACCCATCACATTGGACAAGGAACTATTGATCTAACCCTTGCCGTAATGGAGGCACTGGGCTGGACATATATTCATACACTGTTGACACTTGCAACAGCCTGAAACTTAAACTTTGCTCTGCAGAATATTGGGAGATTGACTTTTAATAATGTTTAACAAAAATTATTTGGTTGCCATTATTTAAAGCCCCAATGCACTACTTATAGCTACTTTCGCCCTCTATATAGCAAACAATGCCTAATCGGTGGCTGTTGGTTCCCCGTGATCCCCTTTTTCTTATGTTAATTGAGAGCTAATTTGATGAGATAACCACCTGTCAGTGACCTTGCATGGAGGTCTAATCCCCCTGGCCAAACTAGTGCAGATGGGCTTTAAAGAAAACAATGACAAAGTTAGTCTCAATGATGACTATAAGACTACGTAAACACCAAGAGGGTATATTTGGATCCGTAGGCCTATTATACCCAAAATGACTGTAAGCTCGATATGAGGTCGAGTTTAAAAAGTCAGACTGAGTTCTTAGTGTTCCCTTTACTCCTCGTGTCGATTTTTAACTGAATTAGTATATTAGAACAAGAACCACAGTGTTTCCAAGATATTCATGAAGGCGTTTTATCGGTGCCATTTAAGAACATTGAATCAATGTAAAAGTTTTTTGTTCTGGGTGCAATTCTCAAATTAACCCCAAATTCTTGTTTGAATAGATTTTAGTATCTTCGACAACAGTATTTGAATGGTAGACTTATTGCTTCCTCAAAATATGATAACAAGACGAACTGCAAATTTAAGACTGATGTAACTTGCATCCGATTGGGATGGGGGGTGATCTTACCGTACGTGAATGAAAACTAAAGGAGCGAGGGAGATAGAGAGAGATAGGGGGTGTGAGTGTGTGCGTGTGTGGGTGTGTTTGTGTGTGTGTGTTTCATGACATCTTCTCCCCACACCTCCTTTTTCCTCTGTCATCATTTCTCTTTGTTGATATAGCATTGAAACATGCCCCCCCTCCCACACACACACCCCACCCAGAAGTTATTGATGTAGACATTTGACCCGACTAAATTAAGCTAAATTGTGAAAGACATGATTTCAGCCGCCCAAATCAAGCATACAAATCTACACCCCAAGGTTCAAGCAACCTTTGTAAGTCTATACAGTAAGAGTGCAACTATCTAAACTGGGTAAACCAACCCCTCTTTGCGAGGAGAGCCTGCATTCAACAATCAGGGCTAGGCAGCTAGGCAGGGCTAGGCAGGGTTAAGTTAATAAGGAGAGATGGTAGTTTTAAGCTGAGTCATTGAGAGATAGGCCGTGGCAGAGACTAACTGCTGACAGGTCGACCAAAATCTCATTTCTGGTGGAATAATTCCCCGCTTTACCCAAACCAAGCTGTTTATGATTAAGCGTGGGGCTTAAAATAATTCGCGTTATCCATGATCATATAGGATGCAAGCACGAACTCAAGTCTACGTGCCCATAAATTACCGCCCACTCTCTGCTTCCCAACTCTTTGCCCCTAAGGTTTGATTTCTTTTAAAATAAAAATCAATATTTTTAAAATAGTAACTTTGTCATAAATGTTTGTTTTTATTCGTCACAAAGGTTTTTGGTCGTGATGATTATCATCTTTGTTGAGCCATTATGTATGGAAATTATTGTTTTAATTATTGTTTATATAATGTGTATGGATATACTGTAGCCTATATGATGGATTTTTTTTTAAATAGAGAACCCCGTGGAAGTGGGGGGGGGGGGGAAGTGGAAATTGAAAAAATATTAAACCACATTGAACAATGCAACAACAACAACAACAACAACAACATCGCGTTTCATTCTTTTCTATTGTTCCCATAATAATGATCTACAAATCCATTTCGTTTAAAACACAAATTTCATTATGTTGTTAGAATTTTCAGAAATTATTTAGATTCATTAAAAATGAAAATATCGGGACTACTCACTGTATATTATTATTTAAATGATAATTCAGGTTGTAGAATCCTGTTACATCCCTAACTCTTAATTAGGCCTATGTGCACGATAAAAGAAAAAAAAATACTTTTTGCTATTTGATGAATTATCATTTTTATGTAGTGGATCTGAGGTAGATTCTTTTAGTTTTGCCTTAATCTTATCCACACTTCGAAGTTATGAAAATGTATTTTTGTAAAAGGTATGACATCATCGGTGATCTTCACTTAAAGGTAAAGACCCGTATTGGAAACGCCCCAATTTCAAAAAATGAAATGGAAGCTCTCATTACCAATCATGTGAAAGAATATGTTTTGACTAATACATGATGATAAAAAATTTGCCGGGAAACCGCCTACTAATTCATATATTTGGTAAATTTGTTTCTCTCCTGGTCTGTGAGAGATATAGGGTAGTCCCATATACATCTTTTTGTGTATAGTGCTTGTAACTTTACGAAGAATGGGCCAAATTTCTTATCATTTTGATGATTCCAGGACCTTGCAGATGCTAGAAGCTAGATGATCAACCTTTTCTGATCGATTCCACAACGTTTCTTTCACAATGCAATCGCATGACCATAACTGGCCTTTACCTTTAAAATGAACAATCAGTACCTTTACCTATATTCAGAAGTATCAGTTAAAGTACACTACATGTGGTGACCGAAACAGTTTTGTTTTGGATGGCAAAAACATTTGCAATTGAATCTGAGCAAAGTTTTCACCGGAATGATATTGTTTCCTTTAAATTTCGATGGGAAACCTCGTATATTAATTTGTATTCTAAAGTTTGTCGTCACCACAAGAGTTGTTCGCTTAGAAATTTAGCACTAGCAGTATATAGGCCCTATAATAATATTTATGAACTAGTATTAGAGGTTTTGTGAGGGGCTCCTACATTAAAGAACTATCTGAAATAACTATTACTGCTCACAATATCATCAACAAAACGTCACATGAAAGTCTGAAATAATTCATTAAAATAACTTTTTTTTAAAGGGTATTTCATACAATAGTTGAATTTTGACGTATCGTTCTAATTGATAACAACGATACCTCCTTGTTTTAAGTTTTTAAAGATATTTTAGACAAAGAAGATGAACTCATCATGCTTATTTGTGGTTTGCTTCGTCTGGTAAGCGTTCAAGCCTCGAGAGTTAACCTCTAATCATGTGTGTTGTACAGGTCTATTTGGACAATCGTCATAAAATACATCTGTAAATTTAGTCCTATCATGTTTTTGGTAAGTTATGCGAATATTTGTTTATAAAGGTGTGCAGATTTTAATTCCATGAAAAGATAATTTTGTAGAGTATTAGTTCAAGCTCATTTCAATGAAATGCTTATAATAAATAAATGAAAAATTGAATGTCGCGTGATTTGAATGTCTTGGCGCCACAGGCACATGCTAATTATACGTGCCGGGTCATGACCTGATGGAAAGACGACACGTTTAATCCGAGTGTCAATTAGCGCGCCAAGTTTGCGCGCGAGCAACGACAAGTAATTAAAACCTACAACACGTGGTGTGTTTTGATGATGAACGCGGAAGGCTTGAGCTTTCATAGCCGTGGGGAGGGGGGGGGGGGGGGCTTACATATTTAGACATACTGGGTTGTGCCATTCTAAACATGGGTCCGTTTTTTCAAAATTGTGAAAAATGGGCTTTACTTCGAGGAAAATCCCCCAAATGACCCTAAAAATGGGTAAGGGTGTCGAGGCTTGAGCGGCACACCCCCATCCAAACCAAATCTGAGTACCCCCTTCTCCGGGTTTCATAGCCGATATAGGTGAAAACTGAATTTTTAAAAAATGTTTTAAATTGAGAATTTATGTCTCTCAACGTTCAACCCCAACTGATAAACTGGGTGCCCTATTGGTGGTAATCACTGGCGGCGTCACGGGAGGGAGAGCAGGGGCGGTCGCAAATCTTTAGTTACCCCAGTTACCCTAAGAAAAATACATTAGCGCCTCTCCTAACCATGTCTTAATACCAATAATATATATTATATATATATATATATATATATATATATATATATATAAAAGTGCGAGAATTCTCAACTCTGACATGACAACGGGTGTTCCAGAATATGTAGACCTTTTTCTTCACGCCTATATATATATATATATATATATATATATACATATATAACCCTACATGGTACATTAAGCGGACATCATAAAAATCCTAACCCTAACCCTAACCCTAATCCTTACACTAACCCTAACCCTAATGTCTACTTAATGACTCATTTTTCACTCAAAATGTCACTCCAATGACACCTTTAGTGGAATTACATATTTATAGAGAGATATATAAACAAATTGGGCCTTCTATGAGAAATAAAACGTAAAAAACGTTAAGAGGACACCATATTGTCCTTCTAATGACAATGTCTACTTAATGACTCATTTTTTCACTCCAAATGTCCCTCTAATGACGCCTTTAGTAAAATATACATACATATATATATATATATATATATATATGTCTTCTTTAAAACATATAACACAAACATCAGGAAAAATTCATGATATTCAACTTCTTTCATAATTATCATAAGTATCACAAAGCTAATCATGCTCATCGTGTCGGCCTACAGGAATGTAGTATTCATCAGTCTCTACATACATTCTCAATACATTCAAACATGAATTATGGTAATTATTGTTAAAATGACTTACACTTACATTTTTTTAGGGCATATTTATTTCTTCATTTAGGCCTATTAACAAAATCAAAATGAAATATACAACAACAAAAAATGTCAATCAAATAAAATAAAAATAAGAAAACAATGACATTAGAACGTATACAATCTAATGTATAAATGTTACAATAATTTAATTATAGACCAACCATCATATGCAGGAAGTTTGAGTAGATAGTGGCCTGGGAGGGGAGGGGGAAGCTATATGGTGCCAAGAAGGCGTTGTATAACAGTTATTCAGATCGTCACCTAAATGCGTAATCTTAATTGTAAAAGAATATATATATAATAATTGTCATTTCCCACCACCCCAGGAACGATTTTCACACAGTGCAATGAAAATAGGAACATGCACGTACTCCCATATTCACGTCGACCTAATTGCCCTGACGGGTTTCAGAATATTTTGGGACGTTCATGTGATAATAGGTACCCTGCCTACACGAACTTGACGCTAAGGGGCGTGGTTCAAAATTGGATTTTGTGAAACATTTACCAGTTTACTCTGAATGCATACTAGTCGAGTCAATAAACGGTTTGACCCTAAAGAATTGCACAAAAACGTTTTACAACTTCTTCTAGTAGAGTTTGACCTCAGGAATAATACATTTAGAAGAAGAAAAAAATATGACCTTCGGAAAGCCATCTTTTCAAAATGGCGTCCAACGTGGCCGCCGTATATATAAATTAAAGTATCGTCTGCATCTTTAGTTGACTCTAACTCAGATTGTCGTATTATAATCTTCTTTTTGGAAAACATTACATATTAGAAAACTCTACTAGGAAGTTACTGTTATTATCTTCTCTCTGAACTAGAGTGTAAAATGTATGACGTGTCTGGTGTACATGACACAGCTAAAGCCTATATTATTTGGAATACTATTTATATACGTTCCTTACCAATGTGAACACATCCTTTGTTTGTGGGATGGTCCTAGATACCAAGTTTGAACCTCCAAAACAGCAACGAATTCTTTTCCGCGCCAAAAGACGCTTTGTTTAAAGTCCATGTGGCATTTTCATTAAAAAATAATTTTTATTGGGGACTTGAAGGACGCACTGTATATTGATAATAAGGGTATTCCCATTGTTGATTTTTGGTCACGGAACAAAGTATAACTATGCTCAGGGTTTCATTCTGGGATTTCCCGGTGTAAAGTTCACGTCACTGTTTAGAGAAAGGGAGAGAAAGAGAGAGAAAGAGAGAGAGAGAGGGAGAGGGAGAGAAATAGGGAATCTTGTGATCGTGTCATTTTTGTTCTGGAAATAATGTAACATCATATAACATACATGCATACACCTCACAATGTATTTGTCGTCAACATTAACTCTGGCTGTTGACAGTCATTGACGTTTTCAATATCATGATAGAGGAAACAAATTTCTAGACGCAGATAGACAACATAGCGTGCAGTAAATGCTTGTTTACATCCACCTCGCCTATTACAATATTTGTTGAGTGTAAATTCATTATTTTTCAAATCTAAACGATGATGATGACGATGATGATGATGATAATGATGATGAAAGTGATGTTAAAGATGGTGACTACAATTACAATTATAACTTTGATGATGGTAAATAATAATGGAAATTAAAATAATAATTATTGTAATAAATAGTATACCACTACTTATACTGCTACTATCTGTTTTTATGAGACACCTTATAAGGTACACGTAACCATTCTACAAAAACATACCCCAGCCATAGAACAAAAAGTTACATATGTTAGCTTTTTAGCAGATTATGCTACTGCTATGTAAGGTGTACTATAAACAAGCTGGTAATGTCGATATTACTTTGTAACTTCGATAATTCATTCATTACTTCGTGATTAATAATATTATTCACTTGACTGATTCTATCAGCTATTGTTTCCAGTCAATCCCGGATGTTTGTTGTCTAATTGTATTATAAATGTTGATACAAATATATCCCACTACAAATTCAATTCGTATTCATTTCATTTCAACCAGAAAGATAAACAGAGGCATTACAGATATTATTACAGAAAGTATCTAAAATGTATGTACATATACGTATGCAAATACACTTTACACATAATAAAATCATTACAAGAAATTCTTAATTTCTGAGGAAATGGGGGATCCATTAAAAAGCAGTGCTTGTAGTTTGTGGATCCCCCAGAATAAACAAAATTGTTTCAAAATGTCTCAATATACATCAAAGCTCTTGGCAATAAGAACAGGCAATTACTTTGAATTTGTATTGATTTCAATCGGCGTCTGTATGGTTGGCATCAGAAAGGCATTAATTCATAATCGTATCACATAGTAAATGCTTTTCTGACTTCAAACGGAGTGCGGTGTGGAAGATACATGGTTAGTCGGATTTCGTATGCAGTTATAATTTAGCTATATACTACTTCCTAATATTTGTCCCTCTTCAGAGATAATTTATTCGACGAATGTAAAATTCAACGACATTAACAACATTAAGCTTCCTTGTAAGATAATACATATTGTGCGCTGAATAAACTACTTTGACCAAAAACTCACGCTAATATGTTTACGTTGATAAGTGATAAGTTATTACATGTACAATGATATGTTATTATCGACAGCCTTGATTAATGATATACTATCATGTTCGCATGTTTAGATCGCCCTAAGTTGATTATTATTTTCTTATATTCAAACTCAAAGGTTAATGAAACATATCTGTATATCAATTTATGAACAATCAATTATTAGAACTTTGCTCGCGAATGTAAATCGCGATATTGCCCCCACCACCTTTCTCTCTCTCTCTCTTTCTCTATCTTTCTTTCACTAACGTTATCCGTGTAACCATTGACAAATATGATATAAAAAAGTGATACAGAGATGTATTGGCTGGAATCAATGAATAATAATAGTTCACTAGCTTATTCATCTCTTCATCTATATTCCCGAGAGTAAATCAGATAAATGCACTGATAACCGCAATGAAACGCCGTGAGCTTATTATCCGATGAAGCAGTAAAGCATTTAAACAGAATTCGGATGCAAATTATTTGGCATATCTCTATACTATTCACTTTATTCTCTTAGTGCGGAGTATTTTTTTTTTCTTCAAAAGTATTGTATATCCATAGTGAGGGTAGATTGAGTGTCATTTCTAGAATACGCGATAAAAGCAAATTTATGCCGGAGTTAACCTTAATGGAATAAAACCAGATGCCAAGATAAGTTGAGTTGAGGCTGAATTTGATGCATCTGATTTCATTCTCACTAGCCTCGATCTGAACCGTGCTTATTTCATCTATTTATTTATTTAATTCATATCAGATATTTATGTAGGGTAGCACATTTTCACCAACGGTGATCTTTTCCGTGAGACCCTGTTTTTTTACAACAAACTATAATGACGAATAAACTCATAACAGTAACAAAATGAAATACCGAAGAATGTAAGTTTGTACAAGTAAAATGATTGTAATAATAATAATTATTATTATCATTATTATTACTATTATTATCATCATCTTCATCGTCATGATACTATATCATTTTTAATATATTTGATTAGCTGTTGATGATCCAACTATTCACTCCATTAATATCTGATCTGATGATTCTGTTCTTAAAAGATAACGATTTAAACATAAAATCATATAGTTGCGTCACACTGACAAATTGATTCAACAAGACAAGCAGGTATTTCATTTATTTGTTTTACAATAAATCATTCTTACCAGAGTTTAACAAAAAATCAATATCTTCTCTGTGCAATTTACAGGAAATTGCCATGAGTTTATTATGGTTGTTTTCATGCCTTTTTGTCACTATGTGTATGAGTCCCCCTTATCTTCAACGACTTTCCAGTATAGAAAATCATAAGAAGAAACACAAAGAAAGGATACTTATACAGTTTGTTTATAATTATGTTTCATTCTATTAGGGATGGATAATCTAATGTAAACAATTCGACTTGACTTCCAATAAAACATGTTCTGAAAGCTAACTAACTCCTCAACAAAACAAAATCAGTTGAACGACCTTATTTGAACGACCTTATTTGAACGGCTGACTTTACTACTACGTGTACATGTATATAGGCCTACTTTGATATCATTAAACTTGAGCAGCGGGTAAATATTTGGTCATGTTCTTTCAATTTCCTCCTTCTCGGCTGCCAAGTGTTTATTCATGTTCCTGGGGGATCGTTTTAGCTGTTTTTTTAATTGACGTTTAAAAAAAAAATACTTGATATCATTTTTCACCCTATACTAGAAAGACAACACGTCAGAGTATCAGACAAAACAAGGAACAACCATCTAAAATACTCAACTCCGTTAATAATCATGCCATATTTCCGAGAGGAAAGAAGCAAAGGAGTGTTGTCAAGGAACTTAAAAGATTAATGTTTATTCTTCTTGAACATGAAACTGGGATGATATGATCAGATCATAACATTCAGATCGAGGCATTATGTGGAATCTATAAAGAAACAGTGCATTCTAGGACCTCGGTTACTGGAAAATATATGGCTTGGCATATTATTCTCTTCTCTAAATTGCTTGAATGAAGAGTACAGGGCAATTACACGTTGTTGCTATTCTTTTTCGTTTAATGTTGGGGCCAGTTGATTCATTTGCGATTATAATTATCATAATATGAATTGAAAACTATGCCTTTTGCATGGAAAGCTGAACTTCAAAACAATGTCGGTAAAAAGAACTTTGAAGGTTTTTTATGTTACATTGTATCAACAATTTGCGGTTTTGCGCAAAAATTAGCATTCATGGAATTGTCATGCGAAAAAGCTCTGCATCTCTCTTAATCGTAACCAGTTTAGTCCGAGTGATTTTACCTATGAATACGATTTTGTTTTATGAGATTAATCGAATCTTCCTATTTCATTCGAGGATCACAAATCACATTACGGCCTAGTTTGTGAAAATGTGCACATTATTCACATGATTTTCATTTAGGTATATAGGTCTAGAGTTCATATTTATTGGGATGATTAATTTGATCATGCTTGCATGCTTCCATGAAGATAAATCAACGAGATAATCCCTATTCTCATTCTTGGAACACACGTACGAAAGGTTATGTGATCAATCGTTAACCAAAGATATATGAATATGACGGACAAAGAAAGCGGACAAAATACACAGTTCCTCAGGTAGACAAAGGAACATCCCTTCACTGCTATGTAAAAATGTGTAGAACAGGTGAATATGCATGTGACACCTGTTCTACACATAGAACAGGTAGAACAGGTGTCACATGCATATTCACCTGTTCTACACATTTTTACATAATAGCAGTGAAGGGATGTTCCTTTGTCTACCTGAGGAACTGTATATTTTGTCCGCTTTCTTTGTCTGTCATATTCATCGTGGATGTTTCCTTCAACAAAGTGTTTAGGCTTCATTTACAAACATCTACAGTAATGTTTATGAGGGGAAGGGGGAGGCGGGGACAAGCTTCTTAATTTGAAAATCGCCATGATTCCATTCCTATGCGATATGATTTGCAACAACAAATTATGCAATTAATATTTTAGCTATTTGCTAGTGGGCATGATATATATTTGTGAGGGTGGGGGTCACATGTCGTTTTTGATTATTTGGAGTTTGGACAGGGGCATTGCCTAGAGATTTGTGTGCTATAGCATATTTTATATTGGATACAATTCATAACATAAGAACGATGTACTAACGAGCTCTTCTGGGCTTCATGGTTAAGAAATACATGCCCAGGATATTCCTGGGTCTATATTCTTGAAGTTTGGCTATAATGAAGGATCTCTGTTTTGCGAGGTAGGTTTTTGACTGAAAAGAAACCCGAAGGGCCATTTATAGGATTAGGGGCACAATTTTCCCTTGGGTGCTGGGGAGGGAAACTTGCCCGAATATCAATTCTTCAGTTTCTTATGAGTGAGTGAGCAATATTTCAAACATCTTAATTAAAGTAAACATGTATAATTTTGTGATAAAGATGTACAGAATAAGATATAAAAATTCCATACAAACTGTACCTTGCTGTCCAAATATGAAGTGACAGTTGCTCGAATTCACGAGTTGAAATTCGCCAGAATATTGTTAAATAAAAAATTTGGAAAAGATAGCTGCAACCACCAAAGAACCTCTGCCTTGTAGTCCTAAATGAGCCTATATGATATTTGCTAGAGAGGCTTTATCCGACCCACCCCTCACCACTTTAGAACAGCGCCTTATGGGGTCACAGTAAGTTTTTGTAATAATAATTTCTGGTTTTAATCCTGACCAAGAGAAACACCTTCAACGGGTTTGCGCAGGGCACATCTATGCAATTTATGAGTATAATAAGCAAATGTGATCGAAAATCCCGAGGTTTGTATTGCACTATAGTGTACATATAAATTTAGAAGTTAGTCTGTTAGTTGTAAAAAACTTATTGGGAGGGGTGCTATGAGGTGACCCACTACAGTGATATCCTAAGTGTATGCTCGGCAAAAAAAACATTGAGCAATAATGTCTCTTTTGCCACAAAGCTAAACTGGTAGAAAGATTTTATTTTTATTTTTTAATACTGATGTTGTACTGAATTTTACCGAAATGTTCTCACAATTATAGTCATGCATGCATGATCAGATTTTAAAACATAAGGGTGACTCGTTTTATACTTATAGTTGTTCATGCTCTGGTTGTTGTTCAACAGTAAAGTTTGCAGCAACAATAGAAGATTTAATATCTATAGAATTATGACCGACTTGCATGCATGGGGCTTGTACTTGCTTTAAATGATGCATAAATTGAGGATTATTTGCGTCAATGGAATTCAAGGGAATATAGAAAGAGAGGGAAGATGTACATTAAATTATCATCGGCTTGTGCAGGACTCTCCTCTGGAAGGGGAAGGGGAGGGGAAGGGGGCAATTCGATTTGTTTTCCCCTTCTTTTTAGTCAACATTCTCTGACAAGCAAAATAAACGATAATTCCTTTTTATTCATTAAAACAAAAAAGCCTTTGGGGGTTTAAAATTGAACCTTTCAGCTAATAATATTGCATATAAGTTTATAGATTGCTATATAATAGGTGTACACATGCCCCCTGCTCCCTCTACATGTCCAGCTATGAATATAATAGAAAACGAGAGGTCTTCATTAGGTTTATTCATGTTTTCTTCGGTTATCAATGGAAGGGTTTATAAATAGTTTATTTATACATTATATATTTTTATCCAGGTATAGAACACACACAAAAATACAAAGACGAATTCCCTCGTGACAGAGATTGTCTGTCGGTCTTTCAAGATACACTTTTTCTTTTTTCACATACTTATCATTTTCACAGACCTGTTGAAAGTCATTAGCATTCGTGGGAAGAAATGAAAAGCAGAGGGTAAAATCGGAAACCCTATGCAATCTTTTTAAATCTGGATATCACGCTTAAAAGTACAACACCAAATTCACTATACCAATAGCGCTATGAATTTTCCAAGAGAAAAAGAGGGAGGTGGAGATGAAGTTTTTTTTCTCTTTCTTACCTGACTGCTAAGAAAGCGTGTACATGCTTGTAAGTTAGCAGCCAGGAGATTTTTTTCCCTATTAATGTTTTTTGAGAATGTGACATATCAAAGCTATGCATCTAAAAGTATTTAACAAAGGCCCTAATTAAACTTATAGTTACGAAAATCACATACAATTTCAAATCTATAAGTTATTTGTATAATGAAGTTGTTGACTGTTTCTATTAATACTCAGACAACAAGAAATTCGAAACTATGAAAAATAAAAGACATCTAAGAATGGACAATGATCTATAATGAAGAGGGGGGGGGGAATTAACACAAAACTAAAGCAAAAGGGGGATATATGTCATGATTTTAAAAAAGGGAACGGGAACAAAAATTCAATGTTCTACATTCCATTTTAGTTGCTCATTTTTTTCATTTAAAAAAAGAAGAAGATATTCATAAATTCAATTTGAAATACATATAATCTTCCTATATTTTTTTGTTACTTTACGTTTTTACAATACTTCCAGAATTGCAACCCCTTCCAATAAAAAGAGATTCTAAGTTTCTTTCCCCACTGTGTTGAGTAGGAATGCTGTTATTTAAGAGATGGATGTACTTGAATTCTGTTATGTTTTGTTATTTTACAGTTATTTCTTAAATCTATTCACAAGTCATGTAACACCAGCGGACGCGGAGAACCTCATGACAGAATGGAAATTCTTTTAGGTAACCGTCAGGCGTCCGCTGGTGGCATTTTCACTGTCTTGTAACTCTTTCATGTAGTATGCTCTGTGTTGTCATTTCTATTTTGTTTATACATGTACCTGGACATTAAATAAATACATTTAAAAAAAGGGATATGATAATATTTAGATTGCTACTCACATTGATAGACTAGGTGCAGCTAGCTGTGAATCCATCCGAGGTGCCTGCATCTTGATGGGTGACTTCAACAGAAACACTTGGTCGCTAGATAAAGGATGCATCATTTGACGGTCTTACAAATTATCCACAAACTATAATACCGTCGGACTATTATCATACGCCTCACAGTTTATAGGCTTGGATGCAATCGTTCATGAAAAGTTCTCGGCTGACCAGATCAGGCTCGAGTAGAGATGGCTTGATGACTTGATTTTGGTGATGAGAGAAGTTGTAGTTGTCGAGTTTGTACCCGATCTTTCAAATCAGTAGTAAGCTCAGATCCTGTTGTGGAGCAAACAAAGATCGAATACTAACTATATAGGTTCCAAGTGCACTTTCAATAGCATATTGAAAGCAATTAAACTCCCATAATATTGTTTACGGAAATATCATATTTCCTTTACCCTTCAAAATTATTGTGATAACCTGCTTAGTGATTTTCCTATCAGTTTACGAAAGACTATATTGTTTATTCAGAAATTAATAGATCCCGACACTAACAGCAAAACAAGAGATGTTATGTAAAACGAAAAAAGAAAATATATACTATATATAAAAACAGAACAAATTATATTTGCAAAGTATTGGGACTTTACATTTCTATTCCTTTAAGTTTCTACGTCTTCAAGTTAGGTAAAAATGTAGAAAATGTTATGAATGCATTTTATTTATTATTTTTCTTTTAATCTTTGGTGATTTGATCTGATATCTATTCATACACAGAGGCTGAAATTAACAAATTACATAGGTCTACTGTCGCCGAGAAAAAAAAACCCAAAAGAAGTTATGACACGGCGGTGTTGCACTATATTGTCACGTTTGAAATGCAAATCCTTCAATTGATTTTGAAACTGCATATAGCTTGAGGTTATGAAATTATCATAATTATTTAGGAAGACTTTCTTAAATTTGAATTAAATCTAGCTCATGTATTCTCTTCCTAAATAGGCCTATCCTATTTGTAAGCTATTTGGCTTGAGGAGTCAGAGAATAAAATGCAATTCGAGAAACAACTCAATCATTCAAGCAGCTCTATTTCCCATGCCCCATGTATGCCTCCATTAATTGGAATAAAATATCCTCGAAATCAGCTGGGAAGCTCCTTGTTAAGTAAGTTTTTTGTTTCCCTATCACATCCTATGAGTTGAACTTCAAACTGAGATCATGGAGAATTACACACCTTACCTATGGTTGGGCATGCACTGTTTATATGGCGCCGGTGAACTCACCTCACATGTGTAGTAGACGCGTAGAATGCGCAGCCTGAGCTCACCATGTGCTTGCAGACGATGAGGACTCTGGTTCGTTTTGGCGCGTTCCGCATCGACGCTGATTCCACCAGCACGACGTCATCAAAATAACAATATGTGCCTGGTAGAGATTCCTCGTGCAGGGTCTATACTCTTTCCCCTTGAAACAAGGAAGTAAAATACAGGAAAACAACCCCTCTTAATACATATTCCACGTGGTATCACTGAACAATCAAACGATGCGAGCTAGACGAGATGATAAGTGCAGGGCAGATCCAAAGACCACTCGCCGATAAAATCATCGCGTTTGAGTATACAATCATGCAGCTATTTGCATATTATCTGCAGCATCTGATGTCTCGGCAAATATGATGAGGTCATGAAAACTGACGGACTTGAATCGTTTCCCTTTTTTATTTATGATTTTATGATATATCATAAATCTTCATACCAACGATGGCAATAACAGCAACAATGTTTTATTGAAGCGTAGATAAACATGAATTTAATGTGAATGTCACCGAATATCGATTGGTAGACGATGAATTGCGAAACTTACACCATACAAAGAATCTATACCCCCTCGAGCTTTTGAAATGAGATAAGCATGCCTTTATGCATGATAGTACACAATACACAATATTGAAAACAAACGAAAATAGAGTTTAAACCAGGAAGAAAAAAACATATATGGTAAGTCGTACTCGCTCCGGAAAATAGGACAGCGTGACGACTAGCACAGTGACGTCACCTTTTCCCGGGAGAGCCAAAGGGGAAACCCCTACTATTGTGCGCATGCACGTTGGAAGGGCGTTAGCCTCATACCATTTGTTTATTGACCTGACAAGCGTTATCATGCCTGTTTATGACATGCATAATATAGGCCTTATCGTGTTCAAATTGAACTTAAAATTGATATAAAACATTGTTCACTGTTACGTTTCGCTTACTCAAATTAGGGGTGTATAATAATTATTATGACAGCACCAGGGAGATGCCACCTTTTTTGGAGGGGCCCCGAGAGAGGGGGAGGGGGGGGGGTCTGATCAGTTGGTGATGACATAACACACAACAAAAATATTATGATATAGATCTTTCCAGTGACATTATAGCGTAATGGGAATTATAGTGAGAGCATGAAGTCAAGCGACTATCTCCGACGAAGAAAGAAGTGAAAGGGAAGATAAATTGAAGATTATGAGGTCTTGTTTATTAGCAGGATTTACAAACAATTATTTTTCTGTAATTTAGCTGACAGCTGTATCAGTGTCAGCCTATAATATAAAAATAGATATCAAATTAATTATTGATGAGTGGCGGAGGAATTATGCGGTTTGGATTGAGGTCCCTTTATATATATTTATTTTTTTCTTCTTCAAATCAAACTGTACACTGAGTCATGTTCTAGGACAATTACCCCCAAGGAAAAATACCGCGCGGAAAATCACCTACCTAGAACAATAACCCCCCCCCCCCCCCGTGGACAATTACCCACGAGGAAAATTACTCCCCCCCCCCCTGAAAATTACCCCCCCCCCCCGAAGAAATTCTGCTTTTATTAAAATAAAATTTTAATCAGTTGGACTTTCCCTTTGAAAACGGGGTGTAATTTTCGGGGGTGTCCTTGGGGCGTATCTCTCCGAGGGGGCAATTTCAAGGGGGGTAATTGTCCTTGGGTTAGTTTTCTGGGGGGGGGGTGATTATCCAGGGGGTAATATTATTGTCCTGATACGGCTGCGTCAACATTGATACTGGAGTGGAGTGTAAAGTGTGACAGGCCTATGGTTTGCATAAATGTGAGCTAACAATGATTTTTACTAACAATAATACGCAAATTATAAAAGATCTGGGGATATAAGAATGTCAATTCATGTTGGATTATGAATCTCATTTAACAGGATAGTTCCCTGTTTTGTGTTGGCGATGCCTCTAAACTTTGGAATAATAATGATGATAATAATAAAATCATACTATTTCTACTGCTACCACTACTACTATTATGACTACTACTACTACTACTACTATTTCTACTACTACTGCTATACTACTGCTGCTACTATCAAGACAATGACTACTTTTACTACTACTACTACTTCTACTACTACTACTACTACTATTACTACTACTGCTATACTACTACTGCTAGTTACTACTACTGCTACTACTACTACTATTACGACTACTACTATTACGACTACTACTACTTCTATTACTACTACTACCACCACTAATACTACTACTACTACTACTACTACTACTACTATTACTACTACTACTACTGCTGCTGCTATACTACTGCTGCTACTACTACTGCTACTATTACGACTACTAATACTACCACCACTAATACTAGTACTGCTAATAAGAATAATGGTAAAAAAATCAAGGTAACAGCCTAGTTGAATAATGACCCGCGAGACCGAATACCATATGTGTGCACTTAAACGATAAACAGTACATATTCTTGCGAACACACATATGGCTTCCGGTTTTCATTTTTGTGATCGTATAGTTTGGTGCTTTTGATCCCTTTACCTAATAATTACAATATATTTGTATCGGCCACTAGGCATATAATGGTTTATAGTGCTTTTTTTTTAATGATTCGGGCTCGTAAATTTAGAGCCAAATCCTATAAAACATAAATCGGGGATACAAAAATGAAAGTCCTCATAATTATCAGCAAACTAGTTCATATAGTTATTGATTGTCTAATTAAACAAACATTTTTCACCGAGAGCATTGTTTTATGGGGCACCTTTAACATCAGCAAAACTAATGACAGCTGCAATGGCGGATAATGAGTGTTATTATGATCTATGGTATTTATAATCATTTATTTATTGTCTTGTGAAGAGGACATAAATGGTGTATATTTTATCAACCCTATATACGCAGCCGAATTTCGGCTCGATTAGATAGTTTGTGGCCTATCATTAATTTTATACGACCCTCATGCAGTTTAGCAAGCCTCCGGCCAAGTGGTCAGACCCCAAATTCAATGATTGTTTGTTTGTTTTGTTTTATTTCCACTTTTTCATATCAATACAAAGAAACATCAATGAATAACATGTAAGTTTGACAAAATATGTTTCTAGTTAAAATACAAGCAAAAGCAAATATATTGATTGGTGCCAAACCATCATGAAAACATAATCTGCATAAAAATAAGAAATAAGGGGAGAATGGATATCTTATGTATGTTTAGCAAGTTTCTTACAAAGGAAAAGCAGGAGACCACATGAGATGATGATGATAATGATGACATTAATAATTATGATAAACAACAACAACAACAAAAACAACAAATATTACAACTACTGCTACTACTACTACTACTAATAATAATGATATTAGAAATGATACTAATAATGATACAAATAATGATAATAATGATTTTTGATCATGATAATGATAATAATAACAACAGCAACAACAATAATACTAATAGTTATAATAGTTTCGGTACTTTAATTTGCTGAAAAATTGGATTTAAGAGGAACTTTTTTTTTTTTTAAGGACAAAATAAAGCGAATTGTCTTCATCTCTACTCCCTATAGATAAGAGCATTCTATGTCCAAGTAATAATATGAGAAAAATCATTGCGTTATCGTACAGGTGAATGCTACTTTTATTTGAGTGTTTAATGAAATCGTCAAAAATACCATCCCTCCCCATCCCCCCCCCCCTAAAAAAAAAGATTAAAAAAAATAACAATAACAATAATAATGATTACAAAAAAAAAAAAAAAAAGAAGAAAAATCAGGGACCCGTTTCACAAGGTCTTTTTTTTTTTTTTATCAGGGACCCGTTTCACAAGGTCTTTTTTAATTGACAAATGACAACAATCAGTGACAAATCTGTTAATATCCTATCAGAAGCAAGGATTTCACTAGCTTATAAAAAACTGTCGTTATTCACTGATGACAGTGGGGCCATGGTCCTCGATAGACATCTGACAAAGCCGTTTTTACCGTCTTCTTTGGCCCAAATAAATATCGGAATTTAAATGAATAGTAAAGATCTACGAGGCTTTATTTTTTACAAGAAGCACAATCTGATGCAATTCGAAATAGTATGTTGTGAGTGATATACTAGATAAGATTCACATTTGGTTCACTTTCCAATTTCAAAATAGTCCCTGTGCCGCAATGGATTAGCACATTGGACTTCTAATTCAAAGGTTCCACAAATACATGTACTTTATACACCGGTATGTGATTGTCCGGTACATTTCTTTCTTTACAGGCTCATTGGAATAATTAGATTGTAATCATTATGTTGTCATTACTAGTATTATTGTTATCATTCAATGTTCAGAAGATTAAATGTAGCCTTATTTTAGAAATTAAGGAAGGTAGTGATAAACAAAATAAGTCCTGCTTCCTACATAAAAAGTCAGTGGTTATTTGGTAAGGTCACAAATGCCATTACGAACCGCTACAAACGCCGTGCGAACGATTTTCAGACAATGGAAACTCGGGAAGACAATGGAAAAGCAGGGAGATTCGTACCGTACGAACGCATCGTTCCTACGAACCTTTGTGACCGTAGCTTTACTTCATTGGAACCAAGAAGGATTTTTTTAGAGAAGGCGACCTTGATAACTGATTGGCTGCTTCTCGAATTATAAAAGGCAGAAGATATGTGTACGGTTAAAATGTAGGCCATCCCTGCCGGGACTCGAACCCGGAACCTTTGAATTAGAAGTCCAATGCGCTAATCCATTGCGCCACAGGGACTTTGGCACAAAAAGAAGAAGTTTTATAAAATATAAATAATATCTATCCTGCATTTGTCATATGTTTTCAAATACTGAAATAGAATACCTTGGAAAGATTAATTTCGTGATTGAATCAATGAATTTTCTCTGTATCGTTGTATTCTGAAGTATTTACTCGTATAAAAGTAAAAAAATGTCTTGATTACGAGTAGACTATAGCATGCATTTCTTTGCGAGACTTAATTGATCTGCGCTTGCGCATTAGAGAAGCATAATGTCGTGAAGCAACGATTGACGTCATACGATTGTCGTATCAGTTCATATTTTCGACGATTTCCTGAGAGTTGGGGTAGTTTCACAGGTAATTTGAAATTCATTTTAATGTCGAGAGGTCTGTGGTGAGGTTTCAAAAATGAATCATGATTTCTTTATGATTATTTAAATAAAGGATATTGAAAGAGATGCTGACAGCTGACAGCTCGGGCTATATTTTTCATATCGGTCCCATCTACTGAATATTGTGCTGCATTTCTGGAACAGTCCGTGTTGGTATAAAATGTTTGTGAGCTTTTTCCAAGAATCTAAGCTTTCGTAGCTAATTAAAGTGTGAGTGGGTATTTGGGTTTTTAAAGACGTGTATCAATCAGATATGATTATTTACATCTGGGGACAGACCTTTAACGTCACCATCTATAACCCGTAAAAACAAACTAGGGTCTAGATCTAGCTAGTCTCTCTCAAAACGTTGAAATAACCTCTGCGATGCATTAGTGTACTGGTAAGTTAGTATATGGAAAAATTAGACGTGTCCAGGGTAGCGTGAAGCAATAGTGAGTCAGTTTGTTATGCAAGTAAAACAAGCCAGATTTGGGGAAACTTGTAAGCTGGACGATGAAAAGAAAAGCTCTACTGTTCTATCCCTGTATTTTGTTTGTATTTCTTTGTTTCAACACTCATCGACATCAGTCATCACCAATCTGCCAATCCCCATAAGGAATGAATTTTAAAATTGACATTTGTATATTCCTAAAAGTAAAACCCCATTGTCATAAACTAGACTTTTCATGTAATTGTGTTTGTACTTCGTACGCACCAGTCTATGTGTTTATTTTGATTTCTTCTCCAGAATTGTATGTATGAATGAAATTGCTTAAAGGTAAAGACCAGTATTGGAAACGCCCCAATTTCAAAAAATGAAATGGAAGCTCTCATTACCAATCATGTGAAAGAATATGTTTTGACTAATACATGATGATAACAAATTTGCCGGGAAACTGCCTACTAATTCATATATATGGTAAATTTGTTTCTCTCATGGGCTGTGAGAGATATAGGGTAGTCCCATATACATCTTTCTGTGTATAGTGCTTGTAACTTTACGAAGAATGAGCCAAATTTGTTATCATTTTGATGATTCCAGAACCTTGCAGATACTAGATGCTAGATGATCAACCTTTTCTGATCAATTCCACAACGTTTCTTTCACAATGCAATCGCATGACCATAACTGGTCTTTACCTTTAATTTAATTTTATTTTGGTCTATTTTTTTTTGGGGGGGGAGGGGATGATGCACCTCTTACTATATGGATTCTATGGCTATGCTCCCCAATATTTTAGAGTTGTACAGTACTAGTCTCTTATATTCATTTTGTACCAATTGCATCTAATATCTTTTCTAATTTTTGGTGTTTCTTCCTTCAGGTAAACCTCGCTCCGATGCAAAGATGTGGTGGTACTCTCTACCCCACAGTGTGTATCATCTTATCAGATGGTTTCCTAAAACAAACAGACTCAAGATGTAAGTCAAAGGTCATAAGGTTACAGAGCCTACAATTCCTTATACCGTACATGTATGTGCAGGGGCGTACGCAGGATTTTTTCAAGGGGGGGGTTTTAAAATATTTTGCTCCCGAAAATTTGAAAATCGCGCCGGCCGAAAAGTCGCTCAGTGGGGGGGGGGGGGGGGGGGGGTAAGCGGGCACTTTTTTTTTTTTTTTTTGGAGGTCAAAAAAAAATCACAACGACTCAGCCAGCCGAAAAGTCGCTCAGTGGGGGGGGGGGGTAAGCGGACACATTTTTTTTTTTTTTGATCTCGAAATTTCATAATTTGACATTTTTTGTCGTTGGGGGGGGGGGGGGGGTAAGGTCACCTTATTTAGGTTAGCCGTGGGTATAATTTTTTTTTTTTTTTTTTTTTTTTTTTTTTTAAATAATAATAAAAAAAATAAAAAAAAAACCAAAGGGGGGGGGGGGGGGGGTTTTAGGTTTTTTTAGGGGGGGTTTACATACATAAAAATACCAAAGGGGGGGGTTTGAACCCCCAAAACACCCCCCCTGCGTACGCCCCTGTGTATGTGTGAAAATTATGGGGAAAATTGTGGGAGAATCATGAAAAATTGAATTGTATTGAAGTAGCATTCTCGCAAACTACTGAATGCAGATTTTAAGCTTACTTGTGCACTGGGTAAGAAACAAGAAAAACTATTGCTGCTTAGAGAGAGACAGGGACACAGAGAGAGAGAGAGAGAGAGAGAGACACACACACACACAGACACAGACACAGAGAGAAATGGAGAGAGAGAGACAGACAGAAAGAGAGACAGACAGATAGACAACAAGAACAAGAAAGAGAGAGTGAGAGGAAACAGGAGAGATCAATATAGAGAAATTCATTCATGTGAACTATATACTCTGTTCTGATTCCTAGAACAGCTACAGATATTGAACATTTCATGTGGTTCAATCATGTGTCATTGGGTATTTTATGACCCATCTGAACCATTAATACATGTCACAGTCACATTTTCAGAGTTGATCCATTCATCCCGATGTGTTACAGTATGAAGATATATATGGAAGAGAGTAAACTGAAAACTCATAAAGACTTAATTTAACATGATTGTTTTATTTCTTTTCTTCTTTAAACAGCCGTATAGTGATCTTTCTGTTTGCTTTTGCATTGCTGATCCCACAGTTCTTTGTACTTACCACGTGAGTGTGTTGTTTATTTTGAACTTTGATAATAATTTTCTGAAATGTTAAGTTTCATCACTTTCACCTGTTGTAGAGCATCACTGTTTTTGTTTTATTATTGCATTATCTGTCTGACCAAGGACTGCTGTACAGTGCATATAAAGAAAAGAATTTCATCTTTCATCTAAAAATTCCTTTGGAAGAATCATCCATAATTGACATTCCACATTATTGATAGGAGGGGGGGGGGGGGGGTGTATATTGAAAAAAAAAAAGGATCTTTGTGAACCATTTCAAAATGCTTTCAAGGATTAAAGAGCTTATTAAAAATACAGAAGAAGAAAAAAATAAAGGCCAGTGTAGAAATTGATTTGGAGTAAACCTCTGTGTTTGTGCATCTATATTTAGAAACCTTGTTGTATCTCTTTGGTCTTTGAAGAAGACCTTTTTTTAAA
The DNA here is from genome assembly GCF_000002235.5 of Strongylocentrotus purpuratus. NCBI lineage: Eukaryota > Metazoa > Echinodermata > Echinoidea > Camarodonta > Strongylocentrotidae > Strongylocentrotus > Strongylocentrotus purpuratus. Next base: position 15,398,880 of record NW_022145601.1, on the reverse strand, counting down.
TATTTTACAGGCATAGAATACCAACATACCTGGCAGAGAATCATGATTTTGCCCCTTTTAAATGAATAATTGCATTAAAAACTTTAAAGTGGCAAAATTTTATGGTCATAGGTTCTGAAACTTCTTTGTAAGAGATCAAATTCCAACCTTGTCTTCATTTGTTGCACTTTAAATTGCAACAGAGGGAGTTATTCTCAAATCAATAGAAATACAGTCAGATTAATAGTGAGTTAAGTACAACATTTTTTTACAAGTCTAGAAATAAATATCTGGAATAAAACATTTTTTTTTTAAGGCCAGTTTTTATTTTATTCATTTGATGGGAGGTTCCTAAAAAGACATTCAATTTACCGCTAAATTGAGGGCACTTCAAGTTTTTAGGTCTGCAAAAGGTACAAACCATCTCTAAGTACTAATAGATTTTACAGATCACATCAATAAAATGATAATGTTTGAATTATCTTTACACAGAGAGCGTTCATCAAGGTACTGTGGGCAGCATCTCTTTGATATGTTGATTGTCTCCATCGTATTCTCCTTCTGCATGACAGGTATGTGATTTCTTTCTTCAAGGGCGCCTCCAAACTCTATTTCTGCTTTGTATATTTTAAGTAGTCACCCGAAGAATCAAAAGTGTTATGAATTGATGCAAAATTCATATCATTGCGAAGGAGAAGCCTTACTGATCAAATATAACAACTTCCCTCATCAAAATATGTTTGGGGCTCGCAGTAATCACAGCTAGCCACAAAACTGCATTTTACGCCTTTCCATGATATCTACCGGTATATGATTTTTCAGCAAATTATTCTTGTTTTTCAAGAGAAAATCTTTCCATCCATATACAATTTGTCCATAACTATCGGTTGTCGTGAATTTTCTTCGGGTGACTATTTTAAGGCTACATCCTGATATCCTTCATATGTATACATGTACCTTGTAAATTTGATATTTTGTTTTGGGGTGAGGGTTTTTCGTAAATCAAGAATGATCCCTGGGTGAGTTAGGGTCTTTTATGAATACTTTTAGATGTAAGCTTCAATATGTCACATTATCAAGAAGCATAAATTGGGACAAATCAATTTTGTATATACCAGTGCTTAAAAAATGACAAATCTTGGTAAGGGTATGAATGATTTAGTTGTTATCTGTATAATCTGAATATTTTGCTTTAAAAATTCACTTCATTACAGGAATAGATTGCCATTTTGTACCTGTATACCAGATGATACAATCAATAAAGTTAGAAGTGACTAATGTAAATATGGGCTACTCAAAACACACATATTGTGACCTTGATATGACATTTTTCTAAAGCCATTTTAATTTCTGTGATTTATATTCTAATTCCGCTTTTCTATATTTCTTGCAATCTTTGACACAAATTCAATATCATGTTCACATTCTCTCCTGGGTAAAAAAACTTGGGCAAATATAGATTGATGTCCTGCTAGAGGGATGAAAACATAGCATCGGTAACACCCTGCCTATCTTATGTGCTTCTGTATTTCACCAAGTTTTCATGGTGCACTTTCCCATCATTTATAGTGTACTGCTGGCCTTGGAAGGCAACCTGTTCATAAAGACCATACTGTCTTGATGATCCGAGTCTCTTATTGTCTCATTGAATAGAAAACACACAAAAAATACTTTTTTTTAAATTTCTCTAAGCCGTTTTTGGTTGAAACTGTACACTGAGACCCTCTACCAATACAGTTCATTAAACTTGTCACTGTATTGATTCCCTATGACTTGTTTTTCTCACCAGGTTTTGTTGTGTTATTTTCCATCCTGGACCCTGTACCCTACGAGGTCAAGCTGATTTTCCACATCTTTGGGGGCGTGTCTTTCCTCGTTGGACTCATACTCACAATCTTCACATCACTGGCCGTTGAATGTGTGAGTATAGCTGTCTGGGCAGGCCACAATTTGTTCTTCAAATTGGCAGCAGAAAGTTTTTACCTTTTATTGAGCCTGTATTAATAAATGTGGTGACTCTGAAAACAATATACATTCAGTTTAAAACTTTGTCGCAAAGCTGAAGAAATAGCAAAATTTAGATTGAAAAACTTTGATTTTGAACCTCTCATTGTGTTGCCAATTTAAGGATTTCAAAGCTTATTTTTACCTTTTTTTAAAATGTCTGACCTCATATGCAATTTTTTTTAATTTTTTTTAAAATAAATCTTTATTCAGATAAAATCATGGATCATATCGTAGTACATAAATATTCATGACAAAGCACTTAACCACATGTCTAAATGAGGTCAAATCAAATTATATCTCTATTTACTTGATAGCAGATTTTAAATTAGTACTTGTCTTCTTCATATGCAATATGTTCATGTAACAAAATGGATGCATTATGTGCAGAAAATGTGCTCTTTCTTCTCATGCATCTGATATACACTTTGGGACTCTGAATCAAAAGTTATTGAGCCAAACCACAAAATGGGTTGACAGGGATTTTTTTTCTATCAAACAAAGTCACGATTATGCAGCAATTTCCATTTATACTGATCAATTCTCGCTACCCCAAATAGCGATTCTGCCGAGATCCGGGGAAAATCCTGAAAACGCGCATTGCATTATGGGATAGAGCTTTTCGACATTACAGCTTCCTGTGCAGGCGCTATATTACTAGGCGCGATAGCGCAAACGTAAAACGCCGTCGCCACACAACGTGTATGCACCGAATATGTCGTCTGCTCGGTCTTGTTTTTTTTTCGCAAATATTTCAACGTTTATTTGAACATTTCATTCATTGTTTTTTGCGTCTTTTGACATCAGTGACGATGGTTTTCTTTTGTGAGGCTGCACAGTGCTGGGCTCATGATTCCAAGCGTAAGAACCCTGATTTTAGCGTGCGTGAAAACTCTGCACAGCGAACACAGGCGCTAGCGCCAGTGGGATGGGACTCTATACCGGAAGTTGTAGTGACGACCCGAGAGAGTGAAAATTACCTCGTCTCGCGAATTTCGAGATTTTCGTACCTATTTAGGGTAGCGAGAATACCTCTTGTATCTAAGGTGATTATTAATATGAGATATAATGATATATCCTTATATAAGGACATATATAACAGTCATATCCTTTGGTAAGATATTAATATACGTTTGCCACTCTCCACCCAGGTTTAGTAAATGGGCACCCGGTAGGAAGAAATTCCTTGAATGCCTGTGCGCCTTATCATGGTAGCCCTGCTAAAGTCGAGGTAATAACATGAATGCAGGGCCCTCGAGGAGAACAGTATTTAAAAGTGATGAAGCTACCCAGAATAAAGAAGACAAATTATTGTTGGTATTATTATTATTATTATCTGATTTTTGTATTTTTTTCTTTTGCTCTGAACCAGAGGACAAACACAGCTGAGCTTTACTACTTCTCTCTGGCTTCAACTATCTTATGCATGATAGCAGCAGGTGAGCTATATTCAATTCAATTGAAATAAACATTTATTTCTTCCATTCAATTTGACAACTTATTTGACATCTGTTCAAACAATACAACTTGTACGTAGGAACATAAATATAATTTAAGAACTTGTATTACAAGGAAGAAGGCGCAAACCCCTGAAAGCATAGCTTGTATCGGGTATGCGTGAATACACAACTACATAATTTACATTATAAATAGAAGAAAGGAAGAAAGGGATAGGCAAGGAGGAGAAGAGGAAAGGGAGCTTGGAGAAAGAGAAAAGAAGAGGACTGCAGCATAGTAGCAATGGAGTGTATGGCATGCATAAACAACATAATGGCAAGATAAGGTGAAGGGTATAATGTGGAATTATTTGGCATGTATCCTTGTGATATCCCCTTCATTTTTGCACTCATCTGCAACATGGAGTGTAGTGTTTTACCCTAAATGTTTCTATGTCAGGAACATTTCAATGCGGTAAAAAGCAGCGGTATGCACCGTGCAGTAGGCCACTAAGATAACTTGCATATTGAACATTAGAGAAATATAAAGAAAACTTTCAAGGTACATGTATATACCGGTAACTGATAATTGGGACTACCATAGCTGCCAAGTGCCAACCATTCCTATTTTGGAGAAATGATTTCTATTTTTGGGTCTTCAAGCTATTGTTTTGAACCCTATATTCCTCTCTTTTTCTAAAATATTCTGTGTGAAAAGTATACAAACTAGACTGTACACTTAATATTGCCTTGAGAGATTACTAATTTTGCTGTGAAAGGTTGGCAGGTATGGACTGCTAAGTCTTCTATACAATCACAAAATGTTAACTCATTGCATACTGAAGACGGAAAAAAATAACAAAAATAGGGTGTGCATGGAAAAGACAAATTCTGAAAAAAAGGGTAGGTTAATGTGGATCATACTCTGTATGAGATGGAGTTTGAAATCAATCTGCAAGGAACCTCCTCCAAACTTGAATATAGGCTTACAATTTGATATAAATGTTGTTGAATATTACATGCATTCATCAGCTAATCTATTATATTTCATACTTTTGTATCATATCATATTTTTATATTTTTGTATTAAAGATGTTCGTGCGTGGGTATATAGCCAGGTATTACGCTCCCGTAAGGACGTATGCATAAAGAAGGGACACTAGTACGAACGGGAGCGTTATACCTGTTGGCTCAGTGTGCTGCCCTCTATATACCCAAGCATGAGCAACTTTAAGTGATTGTTATTGGTCATTTTCATTTTTTTTTCATTAACATAGTAATACATAACTTGTCATAAAGTAATATCATATAATTTTTTATTGTCAGTGTTTGTGATCCTGATGCTGCCTTTCTGGATCATCAATTATTTCTACCCTGGCTCTGTGTTGGATCGCAAACAACGAACCGGGATCTGCTATGAACCTACCAACTGCTGCTCATGTCTCTGGCACATCTAGCTTCGACCCAGGAACAACAGTTTATAACGTCACTTTACAAGGGGCTGTATTCAATTCAGTATGCGGATTAAGTTAGTATTTTACTTGGCTAAGTAATATGTCTCAAGTTTTATTCAGATAATCTTTTGAGCATTTTGATTTTAAAGCAAGTTGACTTTAAGGCAAAATGCCAACTGATAGGCATTGTGATGTCACATGTACAATCCAAAATTATGCACAGTTAATGTGTCACATTAGATGTGTCCTCTTATAATTTTACGCAGCTTAAGATAACTGCGTATGAAAACCATATGCCTGCCAATCAATGCCTACAAACTAATTGGCTTAAGTCTGCTCGATCAGGAGCTGTCTCTTATATTTATATACTTGGCGAAAAGCTTCAACGGAATATATGGCTAAATCTTTGATCTAAGCTGAAAAAATTAGTAAAATACTCATATTTCTGACATAAGTATTGAATTGAATACTGGCCCAGAAACATGTAATTTTTATGCCTCCGTTACGAAGTAGCCGGAGGCATTATGTTTTCGGGTTGTCCGTCCGTCCGTACATACGTCTGTACGTATGTACGTATGTCTGTACGTACGTACGTCCCGTTCTTGTGATCTCGTTATCTGAAGAACCGATCGATGGATTCCTGCCAAACTTTGGTCATATATGTATCTTGCAGAGCCGATGAACTGATTAGATTTTGGGGTCACGAGGTCAAAGGTCAAAGGTCACAGGGCTCATTAGGTATGCAAAAACAGCTCGTGATCGCGTTATCTGAAGAACCGATTGATGGATTCCTGCCAAACTTTGGTCATGTATGTATCTTGCAGAGCCAATGAACTGATTAGATTTTGGGGTCATGAGGTTAAAGGTCAAAGGTCACAGGGCTCATTATGTATGCATAAACAACTTGTGATCGCGTTATCTCAAGAACCGATTGATGGATTGCTGCCAAACTTAGGTCATGTATGTTACTTGCAGAGCCGATGAACTGATTAGATTTAGTGGTCATGAGGTCAAAGGTCAAAGGCCACAGCACACATTATGTATGCAATAACAGCTTGTGATCGCGTTATCTCAAGAACCGATTGATGGATTCCTGCCAAAATTAGGTCATGTATGTTACTTGCAGAGCCAATGAACTGAGTAGATTCTTGGTTCATAAGGTCAAAGGTCAAAGATCATGGGCTCATTATGTATGCAAAAATAGCTTGTGAACGCATTCTCATTAGAACTGACAGATGGATTACTATTTAACTCAGGACATCTTGCAGAGCCAATGAACTGAGTAGATTTTAGGGTCATGAGGTCAAAGATCAAAGGGTCATATATGTATATGAGAAATTGCTTGTAATCACGATATTCTGGGAACCTGTCAATGGATTACAATTGAACTTGAATCCGAAAAATTTCTTCTGTTTTGGTTTGTAAAATTGCTCTATGACGGAGGCATCATTTTCGACTGCGCGCAGTCGAATTCCATCTAGTTTATTTTAATCTCATTTCTAGCAATATTTGAAATCATAGAAATCCTATGATAATTTGACTGAAAGTAACTTCAAATTGTGATTGGTTAGGATAAAGTAATAGAAGTACCAAGTGATACAGAAAAAATCTGTCAATATTTTCATGAATTGAATTGATTGTTTGTAATAAGCATGAATCTAACGTGGAATGAACTAAAAACAAATCAACAAAGAGTTGATTGATTCAAAAGAAAAAAGGAATATCATGGTATTTGATAATGGATGAATTCATCTCTGTTTACTTTCCACATCCATTTAGCAAATGCATTAAGTAGGGGGGAAAATTGAGCTTATTTGTAATCCCTCTATTTTTGGTGAAATATTGCACTTGTTTAAAGATTGATTTTGTTTCATAGCCCCTCAAAATGTTTAATGGTATCTTTAAAGATATAAATTGTCTTGTCGCATTAGTGACAACTTGATAGAACCATGTAGTTTTAGAACATGTAGATTGATAGTTAGGTTTATGTTATATGGCATATCAGCCAAAAATGGGTTGATTGTTTGCTTCACTATTTGCAAATATTAAACAACTCAGAGTGATTTCGATTCTTTGGTAGTTTAAACTCAAGTTGAAAGCATGTGCGCATGAATAAATGAACAATTCTTTGTTGATACAGTTTTTCTTGTAAATTTTCCACTGTGAATTTAGCTCACTGGTAAGACGAATCGGATATTTGAGTCTGTCACTAATGCAAAACAAAGTCATTGAACCGTCATAATTCCTCCTCACAGGATTTCACTATAACATGCCGCACAATTTTAATGACTTTACAAAAAAAGTATTTTGTCGGATACCAAATTTACACCAACAAACAAAGGGGGAGGGGGAGGGGGGCTTACCATTATGGATTAATGTGAACTTTTACGGGCCTGAGATCAGACTTTTTTTTAAACAATGAATTAACTGTTTTATTACATTTTTGTAATGTTATTTGATTATTTTGTATGCCATTTACTTTTGTGAATGGTACATGTACAGGTGTGGTAGACAAGTACTTTCATTTATAACATCTTAATTTTGATATTTTGCAAACTTAATGTTTATGTACATTTCAGATACAGTATAGAAATATTGCTTTATAATGTATCCTCATCTTGATTTATAATTGATTCACTTTTCATGATTTGTAAATATATTTTTGTCAGATGAAAAGTAGAATAAGTATCTATTGTATATATATATCTACAATGAAGATTTTTATACATAATGACAATCGTTTTTTTTTTAAACTACATTTTTATCTTTCATTTTGTGCAACAGTGTTTATGAGCAAATTCATCTGTCTTGTAGTGTGTGTTTAGTAAGTATTGTGCCTTTATTGGTGACTCATGGAAAAGTTTACTGTAAAATTCCCTTGCAGCCACGTCGCATTGCGGCATGTAGATAATAACATGTTTTATTGGCAAACCATCTTGTAACTGTAAATGGCACAGGCAATACTTTTGTTTTACCTCGAACATGCAAATATTACTACTTACAATACTGGCCTAACAATTTGCAAGTCTTACAAAGAATGTGTTCAACTGACTTTGCATCTATCTCTATCTAAATATAACCATCTTACTCTCTGTCTTTCAAATTGTATGTTCAATGGAAAAAAGATAATTTATTTTATACTAGTAGTTGAATTCTTTGAATATTTGTACATTAATGTATAGCCCTCTGGCAGTACTTTCTTGAAGATTAGGTAAAGTCAGCATCAATTTCCATTTTCCAATTAGTCAGGTTAAAGTTATTTGACTGCATTGTGTAAAGGTTACTGGTATATAAATGCTCATGGAGTTGCAGAGAAGAGGTATCACGGTCAAATGGTTTTATATAGGAAGATTCTGTGTCATGAACAAAAATATCATAAATTTCTGTTTTTTTCCTATAACTTGTAGTGCCTTCTCCCTCAGGGCACTTCTCTAAATACTGTACATTATAGATAGCATATTATAATAGGTCCTTTAAAAAGCAAGGACCCTCCTGAGTCATGCATTTTTGAAAAATTAGAATTTTAGTTGTTTTGTCTGTCATACAAATCGGAAAGTTGTCTGCCACTACAACACATACATTACCGATTCAGCCAAATTGAAGAGCTCATACCTATAGTGATTATAACTTTTTTAAATTCCCTCTTTTTTTTTTTCTTTTTTTTTTTGGGGGGGGGGGTCCTATTTCATTCAAACTTTCCCCAGTCTTTTTTGTTTTTTTCTGTTTTTGATCCTATAGAGTCGTTGGAGATATTCCCTATTAACTTTATTTTGACAACTCTTTATACAAGGTGGGGAAGAGAGAAAAAGGATACAAACTCTCATACACATTATTTTGTTGATAAAGTATTATGATTACAATGTACATGAAGTGATTTAAAGTCAGAGTTCAATTTCAGTCTGTAAATGGTAGTCATGTAAATATTAAATATCTATGTTTTAACACTTAAAAAAAAGAATCGTCACAATGCCGTCCAAGATCAAGCTATGGTGTGCAGTACTGTTTTCCTGTTTTTCATCATATAAATGTACATATATATTTAAAGTTTAAACATTCTACTAACCTTTTGTGCATGTGTGTTTTTTGTTTTGTGCATTTTGATAGAGCTAATTTGTGAGCTTTTATGTGTGTTTTTTTTTGGTAGGTGTGTGTACTGTATTATACATGTAAGCCAGCTACCATTATGAAAACATTAAAAAAGTGGTTTGAAGTATTAGTCCAGTCCAGTCCCAAAACCAAGGAAAACTAAACAAAACAAACAAGCAACAAACAACAACAAACACCGATAGCAGCCCTCATCAAAGTGTTGACCGCCCGTTCGGTCTGATGACGACGGAGGACTTTAATAATGTGGTCCAACTAATTTCCTCAATAGAAATTTTGTATTTTCTATTATTTGCTGATATATCTATTATTTATTTAATTTATAGATCCTTATCATGAATACTAGTCAACATATAGAAGGACTCTGTATTAGAACACGTCCTTTCCATTTTCCAATATTTTCAAGTCTCAAATTGGCTAAATAAATATCTTCTACCCTGGGAACCGGACCCCACCCCCGACGCTCCCTCATTAATGTCCAACTCGTGTAATATCTGCACCTTTCCAGTAAAATTCTGTGTATTACTTTAGCATACAGGTATGTTGCCATTTATTATTATTCAACCAAAAAAAGGAGAAGAAAAAAAACATTTAGCTTTCCCCCTTATAATCCTACTGTGCATGATGATGATGGAGTTGTTGTTGGTGGTGGTGGTGGTGGTGATGATGATGATGATGACGGTGGTGATGATGATGATGATGGTAATGAATTTGATAGGTGGTGTTTAGCCAGTGATGAAAAACAAACACTTAAGGGGCTAGAATGAGTAGACTAACAAAATTCGCTGCTACCCACAAGTACAGTTGTTGCATTGTCACGTCATGCGAACTGGATGTAATTCGCGAACAATCGATGTGTGTGTACGTTTCTTCGCTGCATGCACTGCATACAAGAACTATCGCGAATGTTCTCACTGTCGGGTCTGCGCTGCACACATGCTTGTGATGACGTTATTTATTGACGCGTAGACTACTATCGTACATAACATAACAGAAAACAGTGCGAATTCTGACGATTGTTACTAGAAATTTCAGAGAGCTGCAGAGATTCCAGACTGACCCGTATTCAGTAGTACAACGTTAGACCTAAGGAACAATGTTTGGACCATCGCTTTTTGGGAGTTTTGATGATCCATTTTTCAAGTGAGCTATAGTATTGTTATGATAAATAATGACAAGTATTCTAATGCCTAATGGCAATGTCTGTCGGCCTAATGAGCAATGGGGAGCCGCCTGTAGCGTAGCCCGAACGGAGCCCGAGCCATGGCCGTGGAATGTCTGAGCTGCGCACTTAAAATAAAATTTGACTAAGCTAGGGCCAGGGGGACAAGGTTTTTTCTTTTATCCCTGTTTATATTCCTCTCAAAAAAAATTAATATTCTAAAATAAGAAATAAATGTGCGACAGAAGCTTCTTCAAAATTCAAGAATAAAAGTGTAATTTTCAGTTTCAACTTGCAACTTGCGCCATGCCAGATCAGACGTTTTGACTTTTGAGTTTTGTCTTTTGAGTTTGTTTCCTGAGAGGTTGTGTATCTGGACACTTGAATTAAAGCAATTTGATCAGTAGGATCAGTAGAATGTGGATCTTCCGCAGAAAGGAGGCTATCCTCGTAAACGTGGAAAATTATGTCCCAAAAAACAAGGATAGTCCGCGGACGTTTTTTTTTCATTGGCGCTCTGCGAAAATGCGGACGGGTCTGTCCGCGTGTACGAAGACAATCCTCGTTTTTGTGGATGATCCTTATTCTGGGACAAGCTGTTGATGTACATTGTACATGTAGTTTACAAGTAATATTACATAAATCTTGTAAGACTAACTCCAGGCAATCTCCGACGCCGATGCCGAAGGTGTCAGAGCTTCAGGTGGTGCATCGAAAAACATTCAAACGGCGGATTGGGCGACATTATCTCAAAATATGCAAAGGGAGTAATTACAATTTTGACTTACGAGGTTGCTCGACTCCTCTGGGCATCTTTCTGGCAACTTAAAAGTATAATTTGACGAAGTCTTCGATGGGAAAAAGGGGGTGATTCTTCGTCCTACCCCGACGATTCTTCCATGTTGTATCGTCGACTCAACATGGCGAAGAGAAAGTACGCACTACCACGCATGCGTACTTTCTCTTCGCCGGTTGAATCAACGATACAACATGGAGCTGGAATCGGCGGGGTAGGATATAGAACTACAGTTTGGGGTTTGTAAGAAAGTTATATTTACAATCTACCCAAAGAAATGTGGTAAATGTATTATTATTCTTGATATTCATATTCACAGTGACATGCAAGAGGCACATCGTCGACACATGGTCCCCATGGCGATGGGGAGTATGTTCCCCCAGCAATTCATGCCATCTATAGAAGCCAGAGGTGTAAGAAGACCCCCTCAACCATTCAGGCCAAATCCAGCCAACAATCCTATGGTAAGACAAGATGACATCCCTTATCTTTTTCTTCATTTTTTTATCCTTCAAATGATTCAAATGATTTTATTTCTCATGCAAAACATTATACAAGAATAATTAAATCACAACAAATATATGCAATGAAACGACAAATATAATGGAAAAAGCACAAGAAAAGAGGAACTAACTTGAAGCAGAGCTTGTTGAAGTGTTAGTTCCTTGTCTGCTTATTAAAGGGATCTGGTAACTTTGTCTCAGATTCTGAAACAAAATTCTGGATTTAGCTCATGATGCAATGATAATTATAAACCTTTAGGTTAGTCAGGAACCCCATGACTTTTACAAGCCGATCGCCTGTCTGATTATCAAGATATCTATGATTGGAATTACAAATTTTGAAAACCGTTTGCCGAACGGTTTTTATAACACTACAGTCTATTGGGGAAAACGAGTATGGTAAAACCGGTCACTCAAAGATATTTAATTTTTTGAGGCACTTCATGATCATTTTGAAGCACAATTTTTTTAGGGCTCAATATAACACCATATCACAGACACTGATAACACGTAGGGCTGTGTATCTCAGATTTAACATTGTTAAACGATCCCTTTAAATCTCAGTAGCCAACCAAAGTAATTTACCCAAATGATGGGATGAGCTGGGGGGGGGGGGGGGGGTTCACAAAGACTAAGATCGACTTTAAGTTGTTTGCTCTCATCATTTACTGGCATTGGTCTCTCAAGAGACGTACAAATTATCGTCACAAATCTACAGAATTTAAATTGTTTGATAATTCATTAATAAAGGACAAAATATTATCTAAAGATCATAATTGAGAGACCATTGGTGAGAGCAACCAGTGGCATGAACGGCCTGCCATAGTTAAGTCCAACTTAAAGTTGATCTTAGTCTTTGTGAAACACCCCCTTGTTGGAGTAGGAAAGCATTTAGTAATACTGTTTAAAGGACACTCCAACCTTGTAATAAGTTTATTTGTATAAAAGGAGAAAGAGAATTGCGAAAGTTTGAAAATGCATCGGAAGAATATATAACAAAGTTATGATTGTTTGAAATATAAACATCCCTACATTGATGCAAATCTGAAATCTGCAATTTTTCCAGTTGATTGTGACAAATTTGGGGCAACTTTCTGTTTGACGTCTAGAGAAATATCTGTGAATTCTATTTTTCTCCCAAGTGCCTTATCCCATGGGGCACCACTCAAAATATATTATGGATAGCATACCTTTAAGTTTAGGTCCTCTAAAAAGAAAAGACAATCCTGCTGAATATTTCGAAAATTACATAAAATTCTTTTTATTTGCTCTTGTATCTTCTGTCAAATCAAAAATTAAATTTTATCAGTTTTGTTTTGTAGGAATTGTTTATACGGTGATGTTGATAAACTTGATATTGATAAAGTTAGAATTAAAATACGTTTTTAAAGAAGCTATTGACAAATTAGTGTGGACTATGAATTAAACTTGATTGTGTTTTGTACTCTGATACTACATGTACCCGGTACTTATTTTTTGTCGATATGTATATTCTAATTTCATAAACATGTATGTTCTGTTTTTTCCCAAGGCGATGGCTCCTTTTGGTATGATGGGTGGTATGGGCTCCATGTTTGCCAATATGAACTCGATGATGGGAAACATGCAGAGTCATATGGTGAGTTCTCAGTGTTGTGATGTATAATAAAACTAGTGCTGTAGTCAAACATTTAACCGTCCGGTATCCGACCACCCATGGCGGATTCCGTTTTCAATTGGACGGTTTCGTTTTCCCGTTTTTTTTTTCTAATTTTTTTTTTTTTATTTTTTTTTTAAAGTTTTCAATTTATGCCCCTCCACCTGGCACTATGCCTGGCAATGTCTCCCAGCTCAGTAATCGGTGTGATGACTTACCACTTGGAAACTAGAACAACACTCCAATTTGTCTGTCATCTTGGTTTGAAAGTAATTTTTGTAATAGATCTCAATATATATTCATCCAAGTTTAACACATGGTGTACCACAAGGTTCTATCCTAGGTCCTCTACTGTTTTTAATTTACATTAATGATCTTACACATTATTCTAAAACGACATTGTTACTATTATTTGTGACTAGTTCACAAGCACAAATCGGCGCCTTCAGTTAAATCACCTCGCAGTCCTTCCCGCTTTTTCATAATTTTTATAAATCGTTTAACCGAAAACCGTCCGGTTTTGACTGGCGGTTAAACGGAATTGGAGATATCCGTGATGTTACAGTACTAAATAAAACCAATCAATTCAAATCATTATAGGCTGAAAAATGATCAAGATTCAAGCAGTTTTATGTTTAATACTGTGCATGCACATACAGTCAACAACTGTATTTCTTGATAATGTGAAATATGAAAGCTTACCTCTAAAAGTATTCAACAAAGGCCCCCGATTTAACCAGTCCACCTTGCATTCTTGAGTTAAGAAAAACACAAAAAACATCAAATTTACAGGGGGTATGAATAATTTAGTTGTTGACTGTAATAACTTCAATTTAAATGTATAATCCGATAAAGGAGGTTGATTTCAACTCATAAGATTCTCCTTTCACATTTGTTGATTTTATAAGGTCTTACTCAAGAGACATGTTTCATGATATGAGACAATGTACCACTGGTTTCTCCAAGGATGTGTTTTAACATTGTTTTACATTTCTTTTGACAGTAATCAGAATCATCTACACCCCCCCCCCCCCTTTCCCGGCTTCTATCGACTCAAGCTTTCATGCTTATGATAGTTGGCCTCTGCATTTATCTTGATTATTTGACCTACCTCAATACTTTCAAGTTTTCAATGTACCGGTATATGCATTTTTATGTGTATGTATTTCAGTTGTCACTCTTTATGTAAATCAATTATGTTTATTATTGTTTATTTGAATGTTTTGTATTTGATTTATCAATAATTGCCCAAAAATAGAAATCAATTCAGAAGCGATGATTTATAATTGATTGATTTTGTTTGCTTGTATTATTCCTTGACAGGAGAGAGTTGCAAGTGATCCTAACTCTCACTGCTACTCATCATCATCAGTAATGAGTTACTCTAATACTGGGAACGGTGCACCACAATACTACCAGGCATCTTCTTCTACCAGACAAGCTCCGGGAGGGGTAAGTCAATCGTTCACTAAAGACACGAACAGCGTATGGAAATTAATCAGGGTATTTTTCATAAGTGGTTACTATGCAATGTTCTTTGCTGGCGGCTATGACCTGGGAGGTGTTTCACAAAGACTTGAAGTCAAACTTAACTCTAAGTTGGACTTATTTTGAAATATATTCAAAAGCAAAAATTCAAGTATTTTAGACTTTTCATAAATTCCACATCAAGAACATGAAATCTCCCATAATACTAGAAAATATGAATGATTTTAATCAACATTTCATGCCTTTTAAAACAACTTTTACAAAATTCTTTCAAGGATGCTAATGGCTTTCCATAATTGTTAAGTCCAACTTAGAGATAAGTTCAACTTAGGATCTTTGTGAAACACCCCCCTGGTTAAAATTTGTTTTAAAGGGATAGTTGAGTTTTGTTGCAGAGGGCGCTACACAAAATAATTTTTTGTGAGATAATGAAAAACTGGGTGTCAAATTTGAAAGAACATACAATTTAAATGACAAAATCATATTTGTTTGATCAAAATCGGTTCATGGACGGCTGAAATATCCATAATTATAACCATTTCTAATATTTGTGGGGCACCACAAATATTCAATAATTTTGAACCAGCCCTTGAAAAAAAGTTGGCTTTTTCGTGTTGGTTATTATGTGCACAACCAGCTGGCCCGTGTATTGTTATCATTGATTAAGTAATTAACTAACAGTCACCAATTTTTTTTTTAAAGTGGAGCTGAATTGGTATGATCATATTTAATCTAAATTGCACTCATTTTGGGGTCTAAGATAATCTTCATAGCAATTTTAGATCATAAAAAGGGAACTAGAAATGTTATAAATAAGAATAAAAGCAAAAACCATGTAATTTGAAAGCATTTGCTTTAAACAAGAACTCAACTTTCCCTTTAAAGCTGCACAGGGGTCTGCTTCCACGTGTATTGCCTCATAATTTACTAACACTAAAGTTGGATAACATCAATTACTGTATTTTTGTTTAAATTAAAAAGGCAATGCGATTCTCATTGCCCATTTGGAATTGCCCCAACACATCGTAGATTGCTTGACAGTTTGATCCTGACTACATTTTTGTCACATGACGGAGAGGGAAATACCCGTTTCGGAAAAGGCTATGGTAATGACATCATGGTTTATTCTCTTTCCCTGCACAGATTCGTGAAACCAGGAAAACAGTGAGAGATTCAGCACAAGGCATTGAGAAGATGGCTATCGGTCATCATATCAGTAAGTAAAGCATTTCTTGCAGTGAGCATTGCCCTAGCAGCAGGCATTTACTCGTCTGTTGGGATACTAAAACAAATAGGGTGGTATTCTGGTAGTGCGTACTAACTTAGCGCGCACTAAGTTCGTCCACACTTTTATGGAGTGCCTGTTGTCAACTCATTTATCCTGTACAGATTATTTTAATCCTTCAATGAAAAGTCTCCAAAAAATTAATTTTGCAATGAAATGGTAAGAAAAAGATAATATGAGTATGAACTGAATTTCCAAAAAGTCTTTGGTAGATTATCCTTGTCATGAATATTGAAGGAGGAAGATGAAACCTAGCATTCCATAGAAGTGTGAACTAAAATTCTTGTTTAGTCTGGACTTAGTCCCGGCTTAACTTATGAGAATACCACCCATTGTCTAGAAACTACTGTCAAACCTGCTTTAGTGACTGGCCACCTGTCTACAAAGACCACATTTTTTGTTTCCCTTGAAAATGGTTTCTCATTGAAACATGTACTAAAGGAACCCGTCTTCAAAGACGACTTTTTGTGTATCCCTTGGGCAGTCGCTATAGACAGGTTTGACTGTATCAAGTACGCCACATAAGGTTATTCCAGGTAACAGCTTTGCAACACCACAATTTATTGCCTTTTGATCCAAGGTAACTTGGTCTGTTACCCAGCTTGTCTAAGCTTCATTTAATCTACAACTGGGCCCGATCTTTATTTTGATACTAACCCCATTTAATAGCGATTAATATCAATCACAACTATGTACAACTATGACATTATATAATCAAGTCTTTGTAAAGACGTCAAAATTACTTATTTTAAAAAATTGGTGGATTATACAGTTTGAAATGTGAGGAACCTATTAAGAATCTTAGCTTGTAGGTTATAGGTTTCCCTAAATAAAACCTAACATTTGATTGAAGTGGTTGCAATGGTGAAGGATGAAACAATGATAATAGGTGGGCAAGAAGGCCTAAACATAAGACGATAGACAAAGTGAAAAAGGTAAAAATAGCATAAACAGCGTTTGTTACCAAAGGAATGTCACATTTGTCACCTTCAAATATTGAGGTTACCCGAGCGAGGTA
Source organism: Strongylocentrotus purpuratus (assembly GCF_000002235.5). NCBI lineage: Eukaryota > Metazoa > Echinodermata > Echinoidea > Camarodonta > Strongylocentrotidae > Strongylocentrotus > Strongylocentrotus purpuratus. Next base: position 15,382,015 of record NW_022145601.1, on the reverse strand, counting down.
GTAGACATAAACATTCATGTACATCACATGTAATGTACAATAATAAGTATGTGTATGTTGTGGTATTGACGAGCATGATATTACGCAGGGGTCCACACTATCTTCAATGGGATGGGTTACTCAATCCGAGGGCTCTTTTGTGTTCTTTTAATGGCTCATTAAGAGTTCTGCCAGTTTCCCCAACGTATGAATTGTTACAATCTGTGCAAGTAATCTGGCCTGTCACGATGCCTATCTTTTCTCTCTTGGAATTTAGTCTTTTGGATGTTTGGGCTTTTGAAGGCAACACTAATATACTTGTCTTGGAAGGCTCATTTCAATCGAGAGGATAACGTGTTAACAAAAGGAAGGACTACTCTGTTGTTAACTTCTTTCTTTTCCTTGGTGGGGGGGGGGGGGGGGGGTCTTATACTCTGTTCCTTGCTCTTTGTCTCATCAATGCTGTGTATCCACATAACATAAGTGCTTTGTCAATATGTTGGAATTCACTCTGCAGTGCATTATTGCCCAAGGTTACGCTCTGATCTGATTCAAAGTTCAAATAAGAATCGGTATGGGTTTGTTTCCTGTTTCCTGTGGGTTGTTTTGCTGTTTGAGATGGATTTTTACATACTCATACACATTACCAGCTCATATATACGTTTGTTTGTGTAATGTCACATTCTTCTTTGCCGTTAATATGTAATTCAATGTTTTTTTTTATATGTTTCTTGAGTATTTCTCACTTTTCCTTCCTTATCCTTTCTTCTTTCTCTTGCGCTTAGAAACATTGTATTAAGTGCATTATAAATGTAATGTATTATTATTATTATTATTAGAAACTTATGATTTTTGAAGTCTAACCTGAAGACAGTCCTGTTTTCGAAGGCATACAGTACGTGAAAGTATTATAAACACACTTTGTACTATCCTGTAGTCTTTTTTTGCACTTCTTCCTAACTTTCTTAATTTCATAATGCACCTCGGAATAGTTTGACTAGATAGATGGTGCAATATAAGTGCATAATACTATTATTATTATTATTATTATTATTATAATTATTATTATTTGTACTAACTTTCGATACAAATTTTGTTCCTTGTGTTACAGATGATAGAGGACATGTGATCGAGAAATCCAAGAATACAAGAACAGGCGACCAGGAGGAGAAACAAGACTTTCTTAATATTGATGAGAGTAAGTCATTCCTAGTTAGAGAGGTTGAAGAGAAAGTTCAGTTAGAGAAGACCAAATATTTCTGTCATCCTTGTCAAACTTTCTACATCCATTGAGGGAGATGATTTAAAGCCCCACTGCACTACTTATAGCTACTTGCACCCTCTATATAGCAAACAATGCCTAATCGGTGCCTGTTGGTCCCCCATGATCCTCTTTTTCTTATGTTAAGTGAGAGCTGATTTGATGAGATAACCACCTGTCAGTGACCATACAGGAAGGTCTAATCCCTCCTGGCCAAACTAGTGCAGATAGGCTTTAAGGCAATCCAACCATGTAATATGGTGGTGTGTTCCTTTTGCAGGCTGAAAATATAAACTTGTGTGAATCCTATGGTAAACAAGAGCTAATGCCAACTAAAAACTCCCCTGAAAAATTAGAACTGGTAAATGCCTTCATGTGGAATTATATTGACCGTTTCGAATATTATGCGATGAAAATAGTCTGATTTACTGTATGGTCGTTCGTTTTATGCTGTGCAAAGATTCAATCAGCTTACCAAAGAAAAAAAAGAAGACAGTCAGTCACTCAATAGTGTCTGACAGTGAAGTCTAGAAAAGTAAACAGCTTCCTTGCATAATATTAGGACACTGCTACATGTAACGTTTACATATCACAGTTGGACATATTCATAATTCCTGCAAAGTTCTTTAGAATTTGATGTAGCTGCAAAAGAGACACTACCTTTCATTTTATGAAAACACAAAATAAGATCTACAGAATGGCAAAAGTTTGGAATAATTCGGACCAATAATAAGAAAGTTATGAATGTTTGAAATATGAGATCACTATTAGTCTATGCAAATCTGAATTTGGTTGTTTCGGTCAGTGGATTGTGACATAGTCGTGGATAACTATCCTGTTTGTCGAGTACAAAAATATCGCTAATTTTTGTATGGACAGGGATTTGAGATGATGTGTTGCTGCAAATGTCTTTTCGTTTGTGGAAATACAAAGCAAAATCTGTCACAGGATTGACAGTGAACAACAGTGTTTGAACATGGCCTTATGAATAATAATAATAATAATAATAATAAGTAGTTTCTTATATAGTGCATTCTACTCAAACGGTCTCTATGCACTTTACATAGTTGGGTAGAATTCTAATATAATTACAATTGCAAATATGGATATTGAGTTATAGTTTACTACAAATAAGTGAAAAATGCACGATATACAAAAGAATAAGTAAATAATTAACAAATTATCAAATTACATATAATTATTGGTCCATAAAAATGACAAAATAAATGATTATAGAGAAATATCTGAAGACAACTATATTTTTATGTTCTCTCACTATGGTAATTGTGTGTATAAAATTAGTCATGATTATTTCACGTACAATGAACCTACTTTATATTGTTCTTCTTACAATAGAAATTATTTTTGTTTTTTCTTACAGGTGATGCACCTACATTTGACAATGAATGGAAGCAGAAAACAGGAGCTCACCGGGGAGGGGGACGTTCCGTGGAAGAGAGTAGGCCACCCGTGTTGGCTGTTACAGATGGCAGAGAGTAAGATGGCTTTTATTGCTACTTTTCTTCTAATCTACTTACCCTCTAACATGCAAAAAATCATGAAAAAATTCTCACATCACAAAGATACTTATGGTTTTTTTTGAAGAATCAGAAGAATTAAGGAATCGATCAGATCAGTTTTCCCCAATTTTTTATCATTAATAATAGTCTGTTTTCACTCAAACTTTCAGATTATCTTTAATTGTCCATCTAGCATTGAAGACACTGCATTAGCACTATTTTCTCTCATCTAAATAATGTTACCACGTCCCTTTAACTTCATTTGCTACCAAGTGTCAGGTTTAAAGCTTTGTAGAATATTGGCAGGTAGTAGGCGAACCATGTCGGCTGTTACAGATAGCAGAGAGTAAGATTGCTTTCATTGCCACTTTTTCTTCCTCTGTTCAGTTTATGTTTAACTTCATTTGCTACCAAGTGATTATATTCCCATGCATTATACTTTGATCCCTTTTTTTTCCTTCCTGGTTTGAAAAGCAAAGTTATTTCAACTCTTAGTCCCTTCTTCTACCAATTAAGTTAACCTGATGCAAGGATTAAAGCACTTTCGAAAAAAAAAAGGAGAAATTAGTCTTTACCAGACCAGACCTTTGTCCTTCTTCCTTTGTTCACTCAACTTAAGACCAAGCTTAAATGCAGTGTCGGGTTAAAATAAATCTCAGTAAAAAAAGGACCTAATATATTATCATGCTGCTCAGTCCATGAAACATTTTCTCCCATCTGAAATTTTGTTTTGTGATCATCTCTATCCACTTCTCACTCATTGTTGCTATGGTTACTGTAGATACATGCACGATAGGGAACAAAGACCCGTGAGGCACCACCCAGCCAACCCCCAGTCCGTCCGATTTTGATTTTTGATTTGAGATCATCTCTATCCATTTCTTACTCATTGTTGCTATGGTTACTGTAGATACCTGCACGATAGGGAACAAAGGCCTGTGAGGCACCATCCAGCCAACCCCCAGTCCGTCCGATTTGACCGATCCGAGAGGACGTCCGATAACGCCCATCCCTACCATCGCCACCCTACCCCAGCCAGACCTCAGGGACCGAGCAGAGGCGGCAGGCAGAGGGATTATTAGGATATTCAGCAGAAACGCTCAGTATTAAAATAAGTCATCCTTGTAATATATTATCTGTCACATGTATGCTGTTCCAAGCAAAAACAAACTGAAAATATATTAAGCAAACACTGGTGAAATTTGGTCGGAAAACAATGGAAACTCTTTATATTTTACTGAAATTATATTCTTTGTGTTTTGATGAAATACACACATAAAAAAGTAATGATTACTTATGAAAATGTAAGCAAACACTGGTGAAATTTGGTCGGAAAACAATGAAAACTCTTTATATTTTACTAAAATTGTATTCTTTTTGTTTTTATGAAATTCACACCAAAAAAAGGAATGATTACTGTACGTGGAAGGAACATAATCTTTTCATAAAATGCAGAGCGCTCATTCTTACATTTTTATGTTAAAAAATGAGAAACAGAATTCAAATATACTACAAGACCAAAGGCTTGAATGTGGTGTACATTGAGAGAAATGGAATGGAGATTTGAGATGCTTGTATGATCATTGTTGAAATTCTATGTAAAGATTTTGAATAAAGATTAACGAGCCATGCCATTTCTGCCAAATGTTAGAAATGTGTTTGTGAAGGTACGTGTTTTGGAAGATAATGTATATACATGTATGTTTATTGATGGAATATATTTATAACATTTATCTGATTTTAACTATTATTACAATAATTTTTTGGATTGTTCATTTCAAGCATTATTCAACACATTTTTGTTTGCCGTTTTTGAGGGCACTGTATATGGACAGTTATCCACAAAACCGATTTGTGTTTGTCAAGACTATTTTTCTGTGCAAGATTGTGTAACATGGTTTGATTCTCTTTTTATCCCATTTGAATTACAGTGGAACCTGTATATAAAGACCACTCAAGGGAAAAATAAATAGTCTTTATAGGCAGGTGGTCTTTATGTACAGGTTCCTTTAGTACAGGATTCAATGGGAAACATTAGTCAAGGGAAACAAAAAATGCAGTCTTTACAGACAGGTGGTCTCTAAAGCAGGTTTGACTGTATATATTTGAGATAGAAAGGACACAGTTTGCACTGAAACTTATAGAGTTTACTTATAAACGGAATTTTCATTTTTAAGTATTTAATTATGATAGGATTGTATGTATTAGAATTGTCTCTACATGTGTGTTGTTATTATTGTAGCTATGTTTATTACATGATTTATCACATGATTTATCACATGATGTTCTGTATACGTATTCTTGTTGGTTTTAATAGTATTAACAGCGTCTATTCATTCAGTTTTGACTGTTGAATCAATGTGCTGAAGTATATGACAGACGTATTACAAGCCTCAATTAGGGCCCACCTGAATTTTGTCTTTGTTATTCCATAACCTGTTTGTATGATTTATGATCCAAATCATTATTTTCTTGTCAGTATTTAATGGTTATCCCAGTGGTCACAATGTTTGATGCTGTTCACATCTATAACAAAAAAGATAGAAATTAAGAATCATCTCAAACTAACGAGAAAACATGATGCTCAAAGTCAAAACATTTTTTTCTCACGACAATAAAGATGTGAAGTTCTATTCATTATTTTTGACCAGTTTTGAATGAAATTTTACTAAACAGCATTATGTGGGAATCATGAGTGAAAATTTAAGGGGATGAAATTTATTTCAAAGTATTATATAAATAATTGATGTTACAAAAGTAGTGGATAACCTGGAATATAACAACAACAAAAAGAGGGGGGGCATTTTGGAACATTTAATTTGTTATTAACATATAGTTCATGTAACTTAGATTGCGTAAACAGTATGTTATTCTATTATAGTTCCTTCAAATGTTCAAATAATTGCCCCTTAACCTGAGACCCCCCCCCCCCCCCCCCACACACACACACTTCTATTTTCTGCTGCTCATTGTGTCTAATGTACATTCCTGCATGTTGTGAATAAATGTTATTCTGTCATTCAACACGAGACATTGTGTGCTTCTTGATATTCATTTATTTATTATTATGAATCTTAATTACAATCCCTTTTGTTTCATCGACTCATATAAAGCAACATTATGGTAGTAGTCAGGGTCCATGTTGCATCATAATTCACTGACACCAGATTTGGTTGAACTGCCAATCGACCAGCTTAATTACTAACATATTTAGATGTTATGCATACCTTTAAATAAAAGGTTGTCATGACAACCTGAAGGGCTACCTGACATAGCAACAAATGATGGATATGCAGACTGGATTCCAAGTGTGGTAGTTATTTTGACCCGTCGGTCGTTAAAGTGAAGTTCACTCTTGGTGATTGACAACACCTTTTATATAGGGCAACACCCGGAATGGTGTGAAATTCCCCATGAGAACCCACTACTAGGAGCATTTAATTACCGGTAAAGTAATGTTGTGTTCGATTAGTTTAGAGGGAAACGTTTAGGTTGTGTCAGTTTTCATTGTAAAGCAGAGGTTTACATATAAAATAAAAACATTTTTTTTATGGTGTGTGCATGAGCACAGATTGAAGATGGAAATATATAGATGTACCAAAAGGAAGATTGAAACAAAATGGAAAAAAAGGATCGAGGGGTGGGGGGGGGGGGGTGTTTGTTGGTGTACGTGTGTATGCGTGTCTTTGAGAGAGGGGTGTAGACAGCGACAGAGAAGGAGAGGGATAAGAAGCAATATAAGAGATCACTGATGCAGAGAGAGGTGGGAGACAGAATGTGAAAGTAGTGTATATATTGTAGAGTATGCTTTCTGTGGGCCTAGCTTGATGTCAATTGTCCTGCAATGATGGCTGGCACTACTGGAATCTTTAAAACCTGAGAAGGTAATATAGAAGAGAGGAAGAAAATTACCGTTTCTCTCTCTCTCTCTCTCTCTCTCTCTCTCTCTCTCTCTCTCTCTCTTTCCCTGTCTCGATGATCTCTCCTTCCCCAATTTAGGAAACAGTAAAGCACCCCCCCCCCCCTCCAACCAGTTTTTTAAAAGACTTCAGTTCATTCCAGCTTTTAGCGTTCTTCCTTCTTTTTCTTTCGTATTAACTTGCTCGAAATTGCAGACTACGAATACCAAATCGATATGGCGCATGCATAGAGATCTCGATGGGCGCATGGCATTACCAAAGAACATACATGAGCGGAGACTGGTCAGTTCAGAAACTATGAGCACGTGAGCGTAGTCATCTCGATCATGAAGTACATTAGAACAAGCGTTGGAATAAAGTTGCCCACCCCCCCCCCCCCCACCCCCCTTTCCGGTCAAAAGCAATATACTCATTCCCTGGGATTTATTGGGGGTTTTCTTGATTTTTTGAGCCTCAACTTTACGTGAGTCGAATTTCATGATTTTCTTAGTTTTTGAATTTAAATAAATATTATTTACTGGTCAAAAGCATGTCAGTGGCGGATCCACCTAACCCCCCCCCCCCCCTCCCCCATGCACTGAGCGAATTATCGGCCGGCGCGATTTTCAAATTTTCGGAGCAAAAAGAAAAAAAAACAAAACTGCTCACTAACCTCCCCCCCCCCCCCCCCCCCCCCCATTGAGCTAAATGGCACGATTTTCAGATTTCAGCACACTTAATTTCAAATTGATTTCAAGTTTGGCCACCCCCCCCCCCCCCACCCTAAGAAATCCTGGATCCACGCCTGTGTATATATTCCATGCAATTTAGGTGGGGGGCTCGGGGGGGGGGGCTTCTCAGCCGATTTTTTTTTTTTTACATTTTACTTTCCCAAATGTGGAGTCTTTTTTAATGAGTTTTTAAACATTCGTTGCTCTTTTCCACATCCTCAACTTGTATGTAAGCCGACATTTTACATAACCTCGAGAATCCTTGTTTTTATGATCCCATATGGCAGTCCTTAGCTGGGATTTATGCCTTTTGTAAAGGCAATTATTGGAAAAGAAGGTTTAATAAATATCTTTTAAATCTTCACCCTTGCTCTTTTGCAAAAATCAGACTTTGAAAAGATAGAATAAGACTGATGAAATATTAAAAAAGGATATGTTTTCGCGTAACTTTTCGAGTCCGTTGTCAAATGTCAAGCGTACTACAGAAATAAGGCAAGGTAAAGTGTCTTGATACTCTCATGATACTATTCCATTACGTACGTGCCGCTCAGCCATATGCATATCGTATAACGTGCGTATTTACGTACACGCACGTGCGCCGTGCGCAGTTAATAAAATGCAAATTATTCGTCGGCCATTTAAACCTCACATGCTGCTGGAGTGTAGACTGATCTTTTTGTGCTGAAAAAAATAACATTGAATTGAAGCATCAAAATGGGTACCAACAAAGTTCAGAAGAAGTCTAAGGTTTGTCCATAATTGATGAATATTTCTTGTAGGTGTGTTAGAAATGTGTGATTAGTGCCATGCCGGTATGCTGTTTGTTTTAAGTTGGATTTTGCATGTCGTGTTGAAATGATTGTGAGTCGATCACGACGCACATGCGTTGTAGGAGAGCCGTGGTGTATGTGCAGCAGTGCATCAGCATTGACCATGCATACACAGCGCACGCCACGCGGTCCGCGTGTGGGGGCACCACCACGTGGCTTTGCTTTCCGCAATGATCATGAACATCGTGGCTTTAGCCTGGAAGACGCCCAAGAACTAGTTAGCCTTAGCCTTATTAAAGGGCTAAGGTGATAATAATTAATATGATATTGATATCAGATAGCCTTAATTTGCACCAATTTTCTTGTGGAAGATGTGAAATGTTCAATAGGGGTCTAGACCTCTATTTTAAGTATGAAACGACATGCGCATGCCGCATGGTGACGGGTGGTGTACAAAGCTAGGTCACACAATTCACAACTCTTTGCTAAATGTTAGAGGTCTTCACATGCAACATGAAGCCAGTTGATACTTGACATTTTTAGCATTCCTCCACTCTGCATGTTACCTTTTTGGGCGTCTTCGAGGCTAAGTTTTAACTTATAAATATGTTACCATGCCATGGCTCGATGTCTCACAAAAAGAGTAGACTTTTCATCGCTTTTTGAATTTTTGGCTTGCAGAAATAAGCACAAGGCTGGCTGAGAGGCACATGGCCTGCAATATGGTACTGGTAGACTTCTAGATCTACTTCCTTCCAGTTTTGGAGACTTTTTTTTTTTTTGAAGAAAAATGACATGTCACTTGGTCGAACTTCAAAGACCTTTGGCAAAGTCTTTGGCTTTGTCAAGGATTCATTGCAGCCCGTTGCCCTGGGAGACGGACAGTCTTCCTTTTTGGGGTATCAATTTTTAATTTGCATGTGTTGTAAAGTGATCAACTTGGCTCAAAATAAAAATGCCTTCTGAAAATTATCTCTTTTGAGCTTTTCAGTTTTCATAACTTGAACAGTTTAACAGATTTTTTGTTACGACCAACACCAAACCATTGTTCTTCTGACCTCAGAAAGGCAAAAAATGTTTACTGAGCATGAGTTTTTTTTTTAAAAGCTAAATCTGTGATATGGGAGGGAGTCTCTGAGTCCCAATTCGGCCATGTGCTTCATCTAGATGACTACTACTAGGTCTATCTACTTCTGGGATAAATTGTTGGCTTTCATCGAAAGGGTGCGGTGCGGTGCGGCGCGGTGTGGTGTGCTCAACGCACCCATTCGATAAAAGAGGGGGGCCTTTTCTCGAAAGGGTGCGTTGAGAGCGGAGTACCGTTTTAACACACCCTTTCGATGAAAGCGGGGGGGCTTTTCTCGAAAGGGTGCGTCGACTAGTCTTTCGCATCAGTCGTTTAAAATGAGGATCTCGGACAGAAGGTAATAGTTGCCAATTTAAGTATATCGAAAATGTATTAAATAAAATGGAATGGTCTTGATTACAGAGTGGTCTCTTTCGTTATTACTATGTTGATGGGGGAGACAGAGAGAAGGAAAAAAGGGAAAGGGAAAGGGAAGATAAAAGGAAAGAAAGAAGAATAAGAAGAGAAGAGGGAAACGGGGGAGCGAAGGACTCTTGCCCCCCCCCCCCCCCCGCCAAAAAATAAATCAGAGAGAGAGAGAAGGGAAAGGGAAAGGGAAAGAGAAGATAAAAGGAAAGAAAGAAGAGGAGGAAGAAGAAAAGAGGGAAACGGGGGCAAAGGGCTTTTGCCTCCTCCCCCCCCCCGCCAACAAATAAATAGTAGAGAGAGAGAGAGAGAGATAGAGAGAAGGGAAAGGGAAAGGGAAAGAAAATATAAAAGGAAAGAAAGAAGGAGAAGAAGAAAAGAGGGAAACGGGGGCAAAGGGCTTTTGCCTCCTCCCCCCCCCCCCCCCCCCCGCCAACAAATAAATAGTAGAGAGAGAGAGAGAGAGATAGAGAGAAGGGAAAGGGAAAGGGAAAGAGAAGATAAAAGGAAAGGAAAAAGAGGGAAACGGGGGCGAAGGGCTCTTGCCCCCCCCCCCCCCCCCCCGCCAAAAAATAAAAAGAGAGAGAGAGATAGAGAGAAGGGAAAGGGAAAGAGAAGATAAAAGGAAAGGAAAAAGAGGGAAACGGGGGCGAAGGGCTCTTGCCCCCCCCCCCCCCCGCCAAAAAATAAAAGAAAGAGAGAGAGAGAGAGAGAAGGGAAAGGGAAAGAGGAAAGGAATATAAAAGGAAAAAAAAGAAGGAAAGAGGGAAACGGGGGAAGGGCGAAAGGCTCTTACCCCCCCCCCCCCCCCTCCCGCCAAAAAAAAAAATAAGAGAGGGAGAGAGAAGGGAGAGGGAAAGAAAATATTAAAGGAAAGACAGAAGAGGAAAAAGAATAAGAAAAGTGGGAAACGGGAGCGAAGGGCTCTTGCCTCCTCTCCCCCCCCCCCCCAGCCAAAAAGTAAATAAGAGAGAGATAGAGAGAGAGAAGGAAAGGGAAAGAGAAGATAAAAGGAAAGAAAGAAGAGGAAGAAGAAGAAAAGAGGGTAACGGGGGCGAAGGGCTCTTGCTTCCTTTCTTTCCTATTCTCCCTCTTTTTCGTTTTTCTCTTTCTTTTCTTTCTTCTCTTTTCTTTCCTTTTCTTTTCTTTTTTTTCTTTTCTTTTTCTTTTTTTCTTTTCTTTCCCTTTTACTCTCTTTTTTCCCCTCCCCCTTTTCTCTTTTTTCCCGGCGGCAGCGCAATTTTACCGACAATATCCTGACAGGTGGGGGGGGGGTGTCGCACCCCCACACCCCCTTTGGAGACGCCCCTGCCTTCGCCACTGTTGGCGACCACAAGGCTATCAATACAAATTAAGACATATTAATGAAGATTCTTTTTTAATGTTGCAGAGAGATAAGTATTTTCTCTATGAACTTGTTTAATGGACAATAAATAATATTAAAAACATGAATACTATAGCGGTATAATGATGAGAGAGATGATTTAAGTCATACTTTTTTTCAATGTGATTGGAGTGGACTTGAGGGTGGGGGGGGGGGGTCCCCCTAAGATCTCGGCCGTTTCACAGCTGATCGCCGCGAAAATGCATATTTATGGTAATTTATGCAAACAAGGTCAGAGAATTCACATTTTTACCCATAAATCATATATAATTCATATCCGAGCGTTCTTTTTCACTTCATATATTCGTTAGAATAATAATACGACAACGAAGTTGGAAGAGCCAGTTTATCCCTATGTTATCTCTTGTTTTGATGATTTGTATTTATGTATTATATTATTTTGTTATTCATTTCATTTCTAACCACAATTCAACTATTTTTACCCAAAATCAAACACATTTACTTGAAACAAGACCAAATAACCAATGTTTTCTCTTTTTTTAAAAGAATAAATGGTATTTCAATATGTTTGGTACATAAATCACAAAAATGAGCGATTTTAGGGCTGACATGCAAAAACAAAAGGTCACGTGACTCCGCAATTCTACGTCCGATTTTCAACAAAAAAATGTTTCAAAAGATGCGTAAGACTCGAAAGAAAAAAAGTCATGAAAGAAAAACTTTATATCTGCCGCGGTTCCGGATAGTCGCGAAATTACTAGAGAGCACTAATCTTTTTTGGGGCCCTCAACAATTTGAAAAATCGTACCCCCCCCCCCCCCCTTGAACGCCAGGGGAGGGGGGTATCTCCCAAACACGGTAAAAATTAACGTGTTTTTTTTTACACGTTTTTTTCACAGGGCGGAGCCCTCAGAAGCTCAGGGGTATTAAACATCAAAATTAACGTCGGATGAGCATAATTTTATACCTTATTTGTGACAGTGGCAGGACACAATTTGGTGTTGGGTCCAGGGGGCGGAGCCCCCAGAAGCTCGGGAGTTTTGTCCATTAAATAATTATTATTTTATACCTTATTTGTGGCACAGGGGTCACGAATTGGCGTGGGGTCCAGGGGGTGGAGCACCCGGAAGCTCAGGGGTTTTGGGCAATAAATAACGGTCAGATGAGCATATTTTTATATCTATTTGTGACACTGGAAGGACACAAATTGGTGTTGGATCCAAGAGGCGGAGCCCCAAGAAGGTGAGGGGTTTTATACATCAAATTATCGTCAGATGAGCATATTTATATATCTATTTGTGACACTGGCAGAACACAAATTCTTCTTCCTCTTCCTCTTCTTTCTTTCCTTTTATCTTCTCTTTCCCTCTCCTTCTCCAACATAAGATGCAAGACGGATATATATCGACTCACCTTCTTTCCTAAAACCATACGGGCCTGGAATTTACTTCCCCCCCCCCCCCAAGCATCTTTGCCTGCGACGCAGTCGAAACCTTCAAAGCCAGACTCTGGGAAGCCATCCAAGGGGGTATAATCATAGTCCCTCCCCACAACTGCAATGTGATGGGACTTAATTCTAAAATGTTCTAGAAGCAACAAACACTCTCTCTCGAACGATAACGTTCTTATTGGTCATCTTTATATCCCTCTTGAGGATCAGGACCAGGATCAGAACAGATTCTCTCTCTCTCTCTTATTTATTTTTGGCGGGGGGGGGGGGGGGGGGAGGAGGCAAGAGCCCTTCGCCCCTGTTTCCCTCTTTTCTTATTCTTTTTCCTCTTCTTTCTTTCCTTTTATATTTTCTTTCCCTTTCCCTTCACTCTCTCTCTCTCTTATTTATTTTTTTGGCGGGGGGGGGGGGGGGGGGCAAGAGCCCTTCGCCCTTCCCCCGTTTCCCTCTTTCCTTCTTATTCCTCTTCTTTCTTTCCTCTTATATTTTCTTTCCCTCTCCCTTCTCTCTCTCTTATTTATTTTTGGCGGGGGGGGGGGAGGGCAAGAGCCCTTCGCCCCGTTTCCCTCTTTTCTTCTTCTTCTTCTTCCTCTTCTTTCTTTCCTTTTATCTTCTCTTTCCCTTTCCCTTCACTCTCTCTCTTATTTATTTTGTTGGCAAGAGCCCTTCGCCCCCTTTCCCTCTTTTCTTATTCTTTTTCTCTTCTTTCTTTCCTTTTAGATTTTCTTTCCCTCTCCCTTCTCTCTCTCTCTCTTTTTAATTTTTTTGGCGGGAAGGGGGGGGGGGGGGAAAGAACCTTTCGCCCTTCCCCCGTATCCATCTTTCCTTCTTCTTCTTCTTTCTTTCCTTTTATATTTTCTTTTCCTTTCCCTTCTCTCTCTCTCTCTCTCTCTCTCTCCTATTTATTTGTTGGCGGGGGGGGGGGGGAGGAGGCAAGAGCCCTTCGCCCCCGTTTCCCTCTTTTCTTCTTATTCTTCTTTCTTTCCTTTTATATTTTCTTTCCCTTTCCCTTTCCCTTCTCTCTATCTCTCTCTCTCTCTCTCTCTCTCTCTCCTATTTACTTGTTGGCGGGGGGGGGGGGGGTGAGAGGCAAAAGCCCTTTGCCCCCGTTTACCTCTTTTCTTCTTCTTCCTCTTCTTTCTTTCCTTTTATCTTCTCTTTCCCTTTCCCTTCTCTCTCTCTCTGATTTATTTTTTGGCGGGGGGGGGGGGGGGGGGGGGGCAAGAGTCCTTCGCCCCCCCCCCCCCCCACCTTTCCCTCTTCTCTTCTTATTCTTTCTTTCCTTTTATCTTCCATTTCCCTTTTTTCCTTCTCTCTGTCTCCCCCATCAACATAGTAATAACGAAAGAGACCACTCTGTAATCAAGACCATTCCATTTTATTTAATACATTTTCGATATACTTAAATTGGCAACTATTACCTTCTGTCCAAGATCCTCATTTTAAACGACTGATGCGAAAGACTAGTCGACGCACCCTTTCGAGAAAAGCCCCCCCGCTTTCATCGAAAAGGTGTGTTAAAACGGTACTCCGCTCTCAACGCACCCTTTCGAGAAAAGGCCCCCCCTCTTTTATCGAATGGGTGCGTTGAGCACACCACACCGCGCCGCACCGCACCGCACCCTTTCGATGAAAGCCTAAATTGTTTCACAATCGTGTGATAATGGCCAAATAAAATTATTAAAGGGCCTACAAAAAGTAATATTAGGCCTACCTGATGATTTTGGAATGAAGAATGATTGAAGTTGCCTGCTTTTTTTTTTTCTTTTTTTAATGCAAAAACATTAAAAAAAACGCTTGAAATATCTTTGTCAGAATAAAATACAAAAGCTGGCCGCCATATTGAAAAATGTGCCAAACAGCCATTTTGTAGTGGAACAGAGGCTAGACCTTTTTTTTTGGGGGGGGGGGGGGGGGGGGGCTAATCAGCTGATGGTGATGATGAATTACCTTCATGCTAAAGCTTTGCAGGAGACTAGTCAATCATCCATGCCATATTTTTGTAGGACTAGGAATTAACTACATGCACATGTAGGCAATTACCGTATTTGCCGGCGTAAAGGCCGCACCCCCGTATAGGCCGCACCCCCGATTTTGACATTTAAAAAAAAAAAAAAAAAAAAAAAAAAAAAAAAAAAAAAAAAAAAATCATTTTTTTTGTTTCGTTGTTGTTGTTTAGCTGCCGAAAACCCACGCGTGGAAGGACCTTCATTTAACATCGAGGTGCAGTTAAAGGCACTGATTTGTGCTTGTAAACTTGTCACAAATAATAGTAACAATGTTGTTTTTAGAAGAATGTGTAAGATCATTAATGTGAATTAAAAACAATAAAGTAACTATGGTACCAGTGGTGTACCTTGTGGTACACCATTTGTTATAGAAAAAAATTTGAGGAACTATTATTATAAACTACATATTGAGATCTATTAGAAAGATTACTTTCAAACCAAGATGACAGTCAAATTTTAGTGTTGTTGTAGTTTCCGAGTGGTGAGTCAACACACTGATTACTGAGCTGGGAGACATTGCCAGGCATAGCGCCATAAATCGAAACTAAAAAAAAAATAAAAAAAAAAAAAAAAAAAAATTTACTCTTTCGCCGCATAGGCCGCACCCCGACTTTTTGATATTTTCTCTTCCAAAAATACTGCGGCCTATACGCCGGCAAATACGGTACACAGTAATTTACTACCCACTTTAATAAGGAAAAAACTTGAAAATCTTGATTGATATAATTTATGCTGCATGCTTGACAAATTATTTTCACTGTACCTGGTAATTGGTAAAAATCTGAAGACGTAAGTCCATTTTAACTTTGGTATTGATCATCATTTTTTTTTTTTGGGGGGGGAGGGGGTATTAGTATCATAGTATGATTATAGATATAAGGATTTTCAAGTTTTTACCTGTTTTAAAGTGGTCACTTAAATGTAACCCAGAACAGTTCAGTGACTTCAGTCGGTTCTTAACAATTTCATATTTAAATGAATGTAGGATGTAAAGCAAAGGCCTCATCTGTGGTCCTTCTACTGCTTGATGGAGCAAAATCTCGCTGGATTGTACCCATCGGACAATTTTTCTGCTGCAGACTCTGTGATGGGATCAACCATATCAACATGGACTGGATGAACCCAAGCTGTGGTTGTGCCAGATTTTGCACCTTGCGTGGTGCAAGTCTAGAAATGCTGAACTTGAGATCGTTGAAGAAGGCTCAGTGTAGTCTTCCAAATGAAAGGAAGATTTTGGTTGAGTTGGGTCTTGCGTGACCTGATAAAGGTTTCGAAGCGAAGGAGGGAAAAGAGCCTAAAGAGCTTACTTTGCGTAAAGTGAGAATATGTTGAAAGTTTCGAGGCTCATTTGTGCCCACCATGGCACAAATCGAAAGTGGTAGTGTTAGACAAAGGTAGGTCTAGCGTGGCCTGCAAAACTTGACACATGGCTGGTGTGTGGGTCTCGCGTGGCCTTAAAGTGTAATTAATCTAAATCGTAATGAAAACGGGTCTTGCGTGGCCTCGATTATTGTTGTAATATGGGTCTTGCGTGGCCCTTCATTGGTTATTCTTAGTGTAAGTTATGTAAAACCCCAATGACATCGGGTCTTGCGTGGCCTGGTCATTGGACAATGGGTCTTGCGTGGCCCCGGTTGGTAGAATTAAATGACCCCTACGTAAAGTGGCGGGTAGTACCAAATCAACATGATGTGATGGGCTGAGCGCTTTGTGGATATTCTGGTTGTCTTGTGGCGATGGTACCATGGCATGGCTTCGGGCTTTCTCCTCTTTATGGATGATTGAGTCGTCGTCTTGCCCTACCAAACCTCCAGGCTTCACTCCCAGACCACTTCCACTCTCGCCGTCTATCATGTGTATATGGTAAGGTACTAGTGTTAAGATACATGCTTAGTTGTAGACGAGGGTTCAGTGACTCAAAACGTAACTCCATATTTTGCCCAAATGAGTATTTGATATCAAAATGTGGGCTTTCCAGGAAACAGACGTAACTCCACCTAACACCCCATCAAAATCAATGGCTACATGTAGACTTAACTCCTTAAGGCCCAAGTGGACCTCTATCTTTAAACCACTTTTTGTCAAAACTGCCAAAATGGATTTACATCTTTGTGTCACTGACCCCTCGTAGATGTTGTAAACAGTGCAAATATATACTGTAAAGACTACTCTAAAATTATAACATTTTGCAAGCACAAAATAGATGAATATTCTCTTGTGGTGTAGTATTTCAGTAATAAATACATTTTCTGAAAATCCTTAAAATTTGAACCTTGCATTTTCTTTCAGTAGGGTAGATGGTTTTGTAATTTTTAATAGCAATTTGGATTTAATACCTAGTTGTTTTTTACACTATTTGTACTTCCCAAGCCAAGTAATTAAAGTTTTCAATCACTACAAAATAATATTGTAAGGTACTTACTGCTAAGATTTGTTTTTCTGCCCCGTTTACAATTGATGTGACATTTTTTTTATATTACCGAATGTAATCGACAAAACAAAAGGTTTCTTGTTCATTATTATGTTAATTCAGTCATGAAAGTTCATCTGTATTGGTAACACAACCATGTATGTTTGAAAGTGTATATTTTGAAGTCACAATTGTAAAGTATTAAAGTAGCCTGTGTAAGGTATTATGAAAACTAATATGTGTGCTAAAATCAGCCAAAAATTTCTTTACTTTCAAGTTCTGTCAATTTTCAATTCATATTACATGTACAACGTATTACATATCTGTGCTGTACCACTGTTTTTCATTATTTCTTGACTGATCCAAATTCCCAAATACGATATTACCTCTGATAACCCACAATTTTGTTCTTATTTATTTCACAGGGGGCCAAGACTGTTGAGCAGGCAGGAAAGAAGTAAGTTTTTTAGTTCAGTTAACTTCAATTCACTTTATTCAACCATTTAAAATCAAATATACAATGCTTCTAATACAGAAAAATCAAAGATTTCTGGAGTGATATGTTATTGCTTTCATTGATGGTGTATGTATTTTGGTAGAAATTCCTCATTTCTGCCTCTTGTTGCTGATTACATCTCTTCTTTGTGTCAAATGGTTTATGACTTATGCTCTACAAGCATTCTCTTTTTTCTTTTTTTTTTTTGTTCACACATTGTAGGAAGAATGATACAATAAAAAGAAATGAAGAGGAAGGATAACAAAAAATATGTCTGGGTTATTTCCTTGAACAATATCAAACAGGGAAAAAATTAATATTTATTTTTCGGGGGCTACTTTTCAAGCTTGCCTTCATAAAAATAACACTCTAAAATTTGTTTTGCATTGAACTCTATGCAAATTTACTGGGGCTCTTTTCTGATTTTCGGGGGCTGTTTTAGGCATTTCGGGGGCAAATTCGCCCTGAGCCCCCGTGTATTTTTATGCCTCCGCCACCGAAGGTGGTGCCGGAGGCATCATGTTTTCGGGTTGTCCGTCCGTACGTCCGTCCGTACGTCCGTACGTCCGTCCCGTTTGACCGTTATCACAATATCTCAAGAACCATTTAAGATTTAAACTTAAGACTCGGGAATAGTATTTATCACCATAGGAAGACGATCTGATTAGATTTTGGAGTACGTAGGTCAAAGGTCACAGGTCACAGAGGTCAACTTATGAAATTCCTTGTATTGAGTTTGTTAGCGCGATATCTCAAGAACCATTTGAGATTTAAACTTCAAACTCAAGGATAGTATGTATCACCATAGGAAGACGATCTGATTAGATTTTGGAGCACGTATGTCAAAGGTCAAGGGTCACAGAGGTCAACTTATGAAATTCCATACATTGAGATTGTTATCATGATATCTCAAGAACCACTGGAGATTTAAACTTCAAACTTAGTGATAGTGTGTATCACTATAGGAAAACAATCTGATTACATTTTGGAGCACATAGGTCAAAGGTCAAGGGTCATAGAGGTCAACTTATGAAATTCCATACATTGAGATTGTTATGATATCTCAAGAACCACTGGAGATGTAAAAACTTCAAACTTAAGGATAGTATGTATCACCATAGGAAGACGATCTGATTAGATTTTGGAGCACGTAGGTCAAAGGTCAAGGGTCACAGAGGTCAACTTATGAAATTCCATACATTGAGATTGTTATCATAATATCTCAAGAACCACTGGAGATTTAAACTTCAAACTTAATGATAGTGTGTATCACCATAGGAAGACAATCTGATTAGATTTTGGAGCACGTAGGTCAAAGGTCAAGGGTCACAGTGGTCAACTTATGAAATTCCATACATTGAGATTGTTATCATGATATCTCAAGAACCACTGGAGATTTAAGCTCCAAACTTGTTTAAATTGCTGTATGGCGGAGGCATCATTTTCGACTGCGCGCAGTCAAAATTCCATCTAGTTTCCACTGATATCAAAGCATGTACTGTAGGTACACAACGAAAAGAAAATACAAATTGAAATTAAGTTTATACAGTACAACCTGTCTGTAAAGATCACCCAAGAGAGGCAAGAAAAGTGGTCTTTGTAGACAGGTTATCACTAAAGCAGGTATGACTGTATTACAAATGTCTTTTTGATAATGTCCTATGCTATTTTTTCTTCATTTTGTTACAGGTCTGGCAAGGGAAAGAAGTACAGCAATGTTCCACCTCCTAAGGCTGTAAGTATTTGATTGATGAAATGGCAAGGTTTACAATACATTTTATTCCTTCATGGCAGCATTTGCTTGTCAGACTATAATGTGATGGATGTCATGTCATTGTGGATATTTACCCATAATGATCATGTGTGATGAGTGTTTTGTAGAGAACTTTTTTAGATAGACGGAGGAAAAAAATTATGGACAGTTTGAAACAGGTACATATATTCGCAAATACACCTGTGCTGAAATTGAAAATATTTGAATTCACTTTGTGCAAAGTTGGTTCCTTTTTTTCAGTGAATTTAATTAACAATTTGATCCACAAATGCTGGAACTGAAAGGAAGAATTTACTTTACAAGAGATCAAAATGATTCAGCATTATGCATGTACATTCAAATAAGATTTTAATGTGTTTGTTTATAATACCTTTTTCTTTTTGTTTTGCGAAGGTTGAAGAGGAGAGTGACAGTGAGGAATCTTCAGAAGACGAGGTCGAAGTCCCCGTTAAGAAGGGAGCCAAGAAGGTCGTGAAGCCACAGGAGAGCGACGATGACAGCAGCGAGGAAGACAGCTCAGAGGAAGAAGAGGTTGCAAAGCCAGCACCCAAGGCCAAGAAGGCTCCAGTGAAAGCCGCTAAGCCCGCCCCTGCTGAAGAGAGTAGCGATGAAGATGACAGCGAGGAGGATGACAGCAGCGAGGAGGAAGAGGAGGAGAAACCCAAAGCAAAGGCCGCTGCCAAGAAACCTGCCCCCAAGAAGGTAGTCGCCAAGGAGGAGAGCAGTGATGATGATAGTGATGAGGATGAGAGCGAAGAAGAGATGGAGACTAAACCAACCAAGGCAGCCAAGGCCAAGGCTGCTCCCGCTAAGAAGGACAGCAGTGATGAGGAGGAGGATAGCGACGATGAAGACGACAGTGAAGAGGAGGAAGCAATGGAAGTGAAGCAGACCAAGACTGCTGTCAAGAGGAAGAAGACAGAAGAGAGTAGCGAAGAAGAGGATAGTGATGAAGATAGTGAGGAAGAGGGTGAGTAAAAGTTTGGAGAGATGTTTAAAATTCCTAAATTTTTTAATCACTTCAATATTTGTCAGGGCTGTTTAATTGCAAGTATATTTCGTGGCAAAATAGGAGACGAAGAGTGATTTGCAAGATTTCACTATGATGAGGTCAACATTGGAGCAGAGTAGAAAGAAGCATTGTATTGTAAATGCCGTAGAGTTGGGCATAGCTGGCGTTGTAAAAATTTCTTGCATCTTGAATTGATCGCTCGATAGTTACATTCTTTTGAATTTGCATGGTGAAAGAAATACAAAAATTGTTTTCGTACTTATCGCAATTGACTGTTTAATTGGACACCTATATTTCTTCTTTGATGACCACAGACGCACCTCCAGCAAAGAAGGTCAAGACCCCAGCTGGTGCCAAGAAGCCCAAGGCCAATGGTGACTCTACCCCAGCCCCTGCCAACGGTAGTGATGGTAAGTACACTCAGCAAGGATTCCACCTTGTCTTCAATCTACAGGCAAATCCCGCTTTTACCGAGTTATCGTACATTACAAAATACTGTTTGTTCTCATCGAGTTTGTGTCCTACTCTGACGTGCACAATTGTTAACGATCATACATTTATAAGGGCTTTGAGAATCACATTTTGAAAGTTTGCTTTTCTATGCAAATGAGAGGTTGATATGACTTTTCTTTGAGTTTAACCATGTGACAAGTGTGTCAACAATGTCCCACCCTAAATACAGTTTTGAATTGCTTTATTCTGACTAACATGTCTGTGGGACATTGTAAATTCATCATGTGTGGGCCTGTCCCAGTCTAGGATCCATACTAATATAATTCTTAATCGATTTTCAATAATGTAGTCCAAAACAGAATCCATTCTTACATAATTGTGAATTGAATTTCAACAATGTAGTCAAAAACAGGACACATAATTGTGAATTGAATTTCAATAATGTAGATTTGGGTTTCTAACATTGTGTATCTTTCGACCTGTCAATGGATCAAACACAATTCCCAGTCTAGGATCCATACCAACATAATTGTAAATTGAATTTCAATAATGTAGATTAGGGTTTCTAACATTGCTTATCTTTCTTTCTTTCAGACATGATCAGTATCTTCATTGCCAACGTAGACCCATCTACTACCGGGGAACAGATCCAGGAGTTCTTTGAAGAGAACGGCGTCACCTGCTCCAACGCACGCATGGTCAAGAGCAGAAAGTACATGTAACATTTATTTGTTTCTTAAAAAATTAAAATTTATCGAGCAGGGATGCCAGTTTTCAGGCAATAGCGGCTTTTTTGTATGTACAAAATAGCTCATTCTTGATGGTTTTCAGGCCCTCTGATCAATTCTAACTGGCATCCCTGAAATTGTATCTAGGCTAATAGTGAAGCTTATTTCATATGTTACATTAGTTTGTTGCACACTTGTTCTGATGGTAGCCTTGTAGTATCTACACTAAAGCATTTGCTTGTTGTTAAAGGGAGATGGTCTTCAGTTTCAATGTGCAGAAGGTCATTATTCGCAGACACCACACATGGTGAAAATACCATAAATGGGGGTTATGTATCTGAAGTAAATGAGTCTTTTGTGAGGGAAAAGTAAGGCCTGATCCTGGTGATTGACAACATCGTTATTGGGTAAATGACCAAAGGGTGTTGAATTTTCTATGAGAGTACATTACTGTAGGTCTTACATTGGTTGCACTGTTCTATGATGACTGATCTACTGTAAACATGAGAGATTCCTTTGGGAATTGGGATCCTATGTTGACTAAGAATCGAGGCATTTGTCTGAGAACCTAGCATTGAAGATTTTTTGCATTACGAAAGTATTGACTGTTACAGGAACTGAGAAATATAAGTGAGATTTCAATGAATTTGTTGAATTAAATGTGATCATAATATTTGCTGATACAGTGTGAGTACAGAGAGGCATCGAGTCTAAATGACGTCAAGTTTATTGCTCCAGATGGGGTGCACAGTCACATAACTTGCGTTTAATTGATTTTTAGATAATTTTTGAAATGGCTTTCTGCCAGTTAGCAATGTAAACATCTCAACTGCATTAATAACGATGACCATCCCTTCTTTCTGTTCTCAGGTTCGCCTACGTAGATGTAGCTTCCGAGGAAGAGTTCAACAAGGCCATCGAGCTGAGTGAATCTGAACTGAACGGTAGTAACATCAGGTTGGAACGCGGGCGTAAGATGGACAAGACCCCTCAGCGTGGAGGACAATCAAATGAGAGGGCACCACCAAGTAAGATCAATATCCAAATCATCTCAAGTTCGGGGGAGGGGGTGTTTAAAAATGATCAATTATGGAAGTACGTTAGCATCATTGAAAAGATGTTGTTTAAAATCATTCATATTTTCTATTAGCTAGATTTCATGTTCTTGATGTGGAATTCATGAAAAGTCATTACATTTGTTGTAGAGAAATACATGCATGATTATGCAGTATACTGCATGTTTTCGTGTTGATAGTAGGTATATATTTACATTTTCAAAGTTGACACCCTTCAAATAAGGCATGCCTGTAGCTTCACCTACTACCTGCATGTAAGACCGAAGGGAAGATGAATGAGTCGGAACCACATGTACATGATTATTGATATCTTGTGCTAACTAAGCTGGCCCAACATTCTTACATCTTTTGATTAAAAATAATATTTTAATGTAATTTTTAAGATGCATTTTTATGCCTCCGTTACGAAGTAGCCGGAGGCATTATGTTTTCGGGTTGTCCGTCCGTACGTACGTCCCGTTCTCGTGATCGCCTTATCTGAAGAACCGATTGATGGATTCCTGCCAAACTTTGGTCATGTATGTATCTTGCAGAGCCGATGAACTGATTAGATTTTGGGGTCACGAGGTCAAAGGTCAAAGGTCACAGGGCTCATTATGTATGCAAAAACAGCTCGTGATCGCGTTATCTGAAGAACCGATTGATGGATTCCTGCCAAACTTAGGTCATGTATGTATCTTGCAGAGACGATGAACTGATTAGATTTTGGGGTCACGAGGTCAAAGGTCAAAGGTCACAGGGCTCATTATGTATGCTGAAACAGCTCGTGATCGCGTTATCTCAAGAACCGAGTGATGGATTCCTGCCAAACTTAGGTCATGTATGTTACTTGCAGAGCCGATGAACTGATTAAATTTTGGGGTCATGAGGTCAAGGTCAAAGGTCATGTGGCTCATTATGCATGCAAAAATAGCTTGTGATCGCATTAACATTAGAACAGATTGATGGATTCCTCCCAAACTTAGATCATGTATGTATCTTGCAGAGCCAATGAACTGAGTAGATTCTTGGGTCATGAGGTCAAAGGTCAAAGGTCATGGGCTCATTATGTATGCAAAAATAGCTTGTGAACGCATTCTCATTAGAACTGACAGATGGATTACTATTTAACTCGGGACATCTTGTAGAGCCAATGAACTGAGTAGATGTTAGGGTCATGTGGTCAAAGATCAAAGGGTCATATATGTATATGAGAAATTGCTTGTAATCATGATATTCTGAGAACCTGTTAATGGATTACAATTGAACTTGAATTTGAACAATTTCTTCTGTTTTTATTTGTAAAATTGCTCTATGACGGAGGCATCATTTCGACTGCGCGCAGTCGAAGTTCCATCTAGTAATATCTGATTTTTATTTGAATAAGTATCAATTGGTTTACTTGCATCTGAAAAAAATGTATGCCCGCATTATGTCCTACAAGAATAACATGACTAAAAGGCAAACCTGTTGAATATTGAACAGATCAGCACCCTGTCGTATACCACTTAGCATTGATAGTAACTTTGCCATGGTAGTCAATATTGCAGGTATAGTTACCATCATTGGCAAGTTATATGCAAGGGTATTGAGTAGATCTGTAATGTATATTGAAAGATAATAGGTGTATGATATGTTAAAGCTTATCTGCCGTAGTTTACAGGAGGGATTAGACCGCTCTGCAAGGTCACTGGACAGGTGGTTATCTCATCAACTCATCTCTCAGTTATCAAAAGAAAAAGAGGATCATGGGGGAGCAATGGTCACCGATTAGGCATTGTTTTTTATATAGAGGGCGCAAGTAGCTACCAGTAGTGCAGTGGGCCTTTAACATTGCTTTCCCTTTGCTCTCGTAGGGGGAAGAAGTGACGGATCGGATGAGCGAACACTGTTTGCCAAGGGATTGAGTTACAGCACCAGTAAAGAGACACTGATCGAGAACTTTGGCGCTTCAGATGCTAGGATTCCTATGAATGAGGAAGGCAGACCAAAGGGGTGAGTAGTCTCAGGGTTTGAGGATTGTTTTACCTGACCTAAAAAGCATGTGTGTGCTTGTTAGTAAGCAACCGTGGAATTGATGGCTTTAAGTCTTCTCTGAGGGACTTAGTACCAAAGGGCACAATCCTCATTGATTTGGGTTTCAAATTTCAATTAATTGATGAAAGATATTTTTATGCCTCCGCTACGAAGTATCTCAAGATCGCGTGATCTGAAGAACCGATTGATGGATTCCTGCCAAACTTTTGTCATGTATGTATCTTGCAGAGCCAATGAACTGAGTAGATTCATGAGGTCAAAGGTCATGGGCTCAAATATTAGAACTGACGGATGGATTACTATTTAACCCAGGACATCTTGCAGAGCCAATGAACTGAGTAGATTTTAGGGTCATGAGGTCAAAGATCAAAGGGTCATATATGTATATGAGAAATTGCTTGTAATCACGATATTCTGAGAACCTGTTAATGGATTACAATTGAACTTGAATTTGAAAAATTTCTTCTGTTTTGGTTTATAAAATTGCTCTATGACGGAGTTCCATCTAGTTTTTAAGACTTAATTTATTTCTTTTGAATCAATTTTTAAAACGTTTGCAGATAGCAGTCTGACATTTGAACTAAGAGCAGTGTATTGAATGTAATCTCGAGTTGTTTCATAACCTTTTACCAATTTCTCTTTTAGATTTGCATTCATCGAGTTTGCTTCCGAGGAGGCTGCTGAGGAAGCCCTGAAGAATCAGCAAGGAGTTGAGATTGATGGCTGGTCTTTGATGCTAGACTACTGCGGATCCAAGAGGAAGAACTTTGCATCTCCCGGTGGTCGTGGAGGAGGACGCGGTGGTGGCGGACGAGGAGGGGGACGCGGTGGTGGTTTCGGCTCATTTGGTGGTGGAGGTAGGCAAAAGTTGGTTTTACTTAACGTACTTGATATTTGACTTAAAAAGTCACACTATCCTACTTGTAGCTACTTGCTCCCTCTATATAGAAAACAATGCCTAATCGGTTACCATTGGTCCCCATGATCCTCTTTTTCTTATGTTAATTGAGAGCCGAGTTGATGAGATGTCAGTGACCACCCTGGGTGGTCTAATCCCTCCTTGCCAAACAGACAAGCTTCAAATCAATGTCTTTTGGCTCATGTATAATGCCATGTTTATCGGGAAGCTTTTGTCACTGATCTTTTTCAAATACCCCCTTTATGACTTTTATTCACTTTCTGGAATATTACCTTAACCCTATTTAGCCCGGGCTATTTTGAAACTGCATAGCCCGGGGGGGGGGGGGGCTTCTAAGGCCCCCCCCCCCCCCCCCTATGATCTCGGCCGTGAAACGCCAATGCCGCGAAAATTTGCGTACATGTCAAGTGAAGTGTATAGAATACTATGGTAATTTCAATTTTTTTGAAAAATTCACTCATTTGCATATTTATGGTAATTTATGCAAATAAGGTCATTAAATTCACATTTTTGCCCATAAATCAGACATTATTCATATTAAAGCATTCTATCTCACTTCATATATTTGTTAGACCATTTGGAATAATAATACAACACAAAAATTTGAAAAACCAGGGTTATTCCTTATGTTATCTATTGTTTTGATAATTTCTTATGTATTTCTTTGTTTTTTATGCCTCCGCCACCGAAGGTGGTGCCGGAGGCATCATGTTTTCGGGTTGTCCGTCCGTACGTCCGTACGTCCGTCCGTACGTCCGTCCGTCCGTCCCGTTTGACCGTTATCACAATATCTCAAGAACCATTTAAGATTTAAACTTAAGACTCGGGAATAGTATTTATCACCATAGGAAGACGATCTGATTAGATTTTGGAGTACGTAGGTCAAAGGTCACAGGTCACAGAGGTCAACTTATGAAATTCCTTGTATTGAGTTTGTTAGCGCGATATCTCAAGAACCATTTGAGATTTAAACTTCAAACTTAAGGATAGTATGTATCACCATAGGAAAACAATCTGATTAGATTTTGGAGCACGTATGTCAATGGTCAAGGGTCACAGAGGTCAACTTATGAAATTCCATACATTGAGATTGTTATCATGATATCTCAAGAACCACTGGAGATTTAAACTTCAAACTTAGTGATAGTGTGTATCACCATAGGAAGACGATCTGAGTAGATTTTGGAGCACGTAGGTCAAAGGTCAAAGGCCACAGCGCACATTATGAATGCAAAAACAGCTTGTGATCGCGTTATCTCAAGAACCGATTGATGGATTCATGCCAAAATTAGGTCATGTTTGTTACTTGCAGAGCCAATGAACTGAGTAGATTCTTGGTTCATAAGGTCAAAGGTCAAAGGTCATGAGCCCATTATGTATGCAAAAATAGCTTGTGAATGCATTCTCATTAGAACTGACAGATGGATTACTATTTAACTCAGAACATCTTGCAGAGCCAATGAACTGAGTAGATTTTATGGTCATGAGGTCAAAGATCAAAGGGTCATATATGTATATGAGAAATTGCTTGTAATCACAATATTCTGAGAACCTGTCAATGGATTACCATTGAACGTGAATTCAATTTTTTTTTTCTGTTTTGGTTTGTAAAATTGCTCTTTAACGGAGGCATCATTTTCGACTGCGCGCAGTCGAATTCCATCTAGTTTAACTTATGTATTTTATTGTTTTTGTTGTTTTATTTCATTTCCAACTATAATTCAACTATTTTGACCCCAAAATAAACACCTAAAATCTAAACAAGACCAAATAACCAATGTTTTACCTCTTTATTTGAAAAATGAGATTTCCATATGTTTTGTACACAAATCACAAAAATGAGCGATTTTCGGGCTGACCTGCGAAGACAAAAGGACACGTGCCGTTGTAATGGTAGGTCCGATTTTCGAAAAATTTCTTTCAAAAGTTGCGCAAGACTCGAAAGAAAAAAGTCACAAAATTTCAGTGCAAGATTTTCTTGCGTTAAAAAATTATCGCGAAAAATGTCGAGGGGGGGGGGCTTCTCAAGCCCCCCCCCCCCCCCCCCCCCCCCCGGGCTAAATAGGGTTAACAAATGAAAATGCAATTTAACTTCAAATACTGCACATGAATCTCAGTGGTAGAAAATTAATATGTAACATGCAAATAATGCTCAGGGCGAAAGAGGTATTCAATGACTTTAAAAATGCTATTTATTAAAATTTTGTTTGCAACAAAATAGAATTATCTGCATCTGAAATCTTAACATTTCTGTTCACAAACCTGTAAATTACTGTCGTTCCCTCGAGAACATGTAACTCTGATACCCATTTATGTTTTGCAATCAGATACCTCCAACAGCAAGACATTGTTTGTAAAGGGCATCTCGCATGATGCTACTGAAGACTCCATTGCCAGCTCTCTTGGTGCCTCATCGGTCCGAATTCCTAGGGACAGGGAAACCAACGAGATAAAAGGGTAAGAAAAGCTCACCGTTTACCAATTAAGCAGGAGTTTAATGAATTTTTAAGTTTTTTTTGAGGGATCTGTAATACAGAGTTGACATCCTTCAAATAAGGCATGCCTGTAGCTTTACCAACTACCTGCATGTAAGACCGAAGGGAAGATGAATGAGTCGGAACCACATGTACGTGATTATTGATATCTTGTGCTAACTAAGCTGGCCCAACATTCTTACATCTATGTCTAAGCATTGCATTTCTTTTTTAAAGGGTTGTTGAAATTTGGTAAATGCGGAATGTTAACTATTTAAGTGTATGGACATGGACTTCCTTCAAAGAACAGAGGTTCTAGAGGTGCTCAGTGGATGCATTGCCAGACTGTGGATCATGTAGTTCTTCGTTATGATTCCCAGTCCAGCAAAAATGTTCTTTGGCAAGAGAGTAATCTACATGAGCCACTCTCCACCCAGGAGGTGTTTCACAAAGCAGTGACAAATCTGCTAATGACCAATCAGAAGCAAGGATTTCAGTAGCTTATAACAAAAACTGTCATGTGTCACTGATGGCAAGTTTTTGTGAAACACCCCCCAGGTGTAGTGAATAGGTGCTTGGTAGGAATTTTACCCTGCCTTATAGCAGCAGGGTCAATGCTGGGGCGTAAATAAATGTAGTTCTTTGTGGTGCCTTTGTGCAACTCCCGAGATCGATAGGTTTGCAACAGTCGAACCTGCTTTAGTTTCCCCTGAAAATGGTTTCTCATTGGAACGTACGTAAAGACCACGTTTTGTGTATCCCTTTGGCGGTCGCTATAGACAGGTCTGACTATTATTTCACAATGTATATGTATGTGTTTTATATTTCAGGTTTGCATATGCTGATTTTGAAGACCGCAGTGGAGCCCAGTCAGCTATTGATAGTTACCAGGGTAACGAAGGCATGTTCCTAGACTTCGCTAGGGAACGAACCAGCAGCCCTGGAGGCCGAGGTAATTTTTTTTTTTGATTTTCCACTTGAGGCTCCTAAATATTAACTTTTAACAACTTAATTATTCATGTCCTTGTCAGGTTTTTTATAATTTTCGTGTATGAAAAAAATTTGTCCCGATTTATGGTTCTTGAGAATGTGAAATATTAGAGCTTACATCATTGATTCGTCAAAGGTCCTAATTCAGCCAGTCCACCGTATGTTCTGGAGTTACGGGGGGGGGGGGGGGGGGGGGGGGGTTTATTTAACCATTTGGTATAGTAGGGCAGGTTATGTTCAGTCACTGAAATTCATCAAAGGTCCTAATTCAGCCAGTCAACCTTACGTTCTCGAGTTACGAAAAACATAAATATTCACCATTGAAGACATTCAAGTCCTGTCTAAGCATTCTTGGTGACCAAGATTTACCACAAAGTTGGTGTAATGATGTGATTGCAGGGCCCTCGGGATTAATTAACAGCATGAATACTGATGAGGCTACCCTGCGCCACAAAGACTTTTAATATCAAGGAACTGTTGAATTTCAAACTTAATCAACACATTGTAACTTGCGCAGCTCCCAAGATACTTTGTTGCTGCAGATCCCGTCTACAAAAAAAAAAAAATAACGCTAGGTGATCGACCATTTGCTTGTGCAGCCCCAAAACTCTGGAATAACTTACCATTAAGTCAAGAAATCACCATCTGTGAATATCTTACAATCAAAACTGGAAGCACATCTTTTTAATTAACTGTAAATCAGGAGCTCTTGTAACGCAGTAGAATATATACTTAATGTTGGATAGTTTCTGGGCTCTATACATGTATTATTGTTATTAATATCATTTTAATTACTGGTATTATCCAATACAATACAGTGGATTCTAACTAGACATACCCATGTTTGTTACAGGTGGATTTGGTGGACGAGGAGGAGGACGCGGCTTCGGTGGACGAGGCGGTGGTCGTGGGTTCGGAGGACGGGGAGGAGGTGGTTTCGGTGGACGCGGCGGTGGTCGCGGTAGGGGAGGATTCGGCGGAGGAAGGGGACGAGGAGGTAAGTCTTGAAATTTTATTTTCACCATCTTGGGAACAGTAGTTGCTAAGGACTTTGATGGAGGATAATTATCATCCCAATATATTCAAATTCAAACTATTGATTTCAATCCATACAGAAAAGATCCTTCTCAATACTTACAGCATGTATGTATTTTGCAGAGCCAATGGGTGATCACACTATCATTTGAACCAGTGGACAGATAACCATCAAACTCGAGACACGTTTATGTATCTTGCAGAGCCAATGAACTAAATAGAGTTTGGGATCATGAGGTCAAAGGTCAAAAGTTAATGAACTCATTATGTATGCCAACATAGTTTGTGAAACCATGATCATTAGAACAGATAAATGGATTACTGTCAAACTTGAGACGTGTATTTATCTTGCGGGAGCCATGTATATAAAAAAAAAAAAAAAGCTTGTAATCATGATACTCTGAGAACCTGTTAATGGATTACAATCAAACTTGAATATTAACAGTTGCTTCTGTTTTGGTTTGTAAAATCGCTCTATTGCGGAGTTATCATTTTCGATCTAGTTATGACATGTTTGAATAGACATTGCATGGTGATGCAGGATTCCGGTATGGCTTACCATATAGCCTTACTCGGCCAGATTGCCATGCTAGATTAACCCCAGTCACCTCGAACCATTGTCAAGCCTTCTTTTGTGGCCCAACACACTGATGTAGGTGGTACACTTAGTCTCTTTATGAGGCCGTATTATCTAGGAGAAATGAACTGTGTTATGGTATTTCCTGAAACATGTGGTTCCAATTACTTCAATTCATTCACTTCGGTTATCTCCAGATATGTGTGCTTTGTTAACCTGCCATAGGATAAACGATTGCAATCTCATTCGACACAGCTTTCCTTCTTTTTTGTCCTCCCATGAATTGATAAAGGCAGAACTTTTGATAGAATGAAATATATAAATCGTTATTCATCCTGTGAATGTCCCACATAATTATTTTTATTGGGGTTGGTGTTGGAGTTTCTGTGATATTAAAACATTTTGTAATGTGCCTTCCTCTATGTCTTTCACACCTAGGACCCTACATTTTTTAATTGCCTCATCCTCAATTACAAACATTTCATTATCAACTTTTGTTCTTCTTACCTCCAACTCCTCCAGGTTTCGAGAAGAAGGACGGCATCAAGGCTTTCCAGGGCAAGAAGAAGACATTCGGAGATGACTAGACGGTCCTTCTACAATGCTCTAGAAAAGACTTTGATATCATGATTTGAAGGATATGTTGTTACCTTCATAACCTTCGAGTGCCATCCCAAACTGGACATTTCAGCAGGTCGAACATTAACCTTGGACATCATCATCGTGTCATCCCCTGCATCGGCTGTTTGACCCTAAACATGTTTGTTCTCAGTATTGCCAAATGAGTAAACAAGTGTCGAGTTTATAGTTCTTTTTCCAGATTTCTAGATTTCAATTTGATTGGAAATGTTTGGACCGAGAAGGAGAGGGATTGTGAAACGAAAGAGGTAGAAATGGAATGTTGCAGAAAAGCTAGTTTTGATGTCTGCCCTCTTCGGGACACAAATATTTGATGAATGGGGGGGGGGAGGGGACACGAAGGAAAGACCGACATAGTCATGCAACAAATTATTGTGAAAGAACTCCACTATAGCTGCACTTAAAAGATGAAAATAGAGGTGGTTATTGCACTAGTTATCTTATTTGATTTTCTTAGTGTCTAAGAAATATATATATATGTATTCAAATTTCACAATGGTTTAATCAATGAATGGTATTGGGGATCAAGAACCTTGAGTACAGGGATGCCCTAGGCCCCTAGTAATGTTTAGAAAGCGGGGCACATTTCAGGCTTTTTGTATGAATTATTTTAAAGACTTTTCAGGCTCAATCGTGAAATTTCACTTGTACCCTGGAGTAATTATGTATTTCAATTTGACATTTTGAAAACTATTTTTGTGTATGTCAGTTGCATAATACATGCACATGTAAATATTTTCCTTGATATATGCTTTTCTTAAAATGTATGCTGTATAATATATATCACATCATGTAGCTCTTTTAATACGTTTTACTTTATTTTCTCTTCAACAAAATGTCCGACAAGCTGTATAGACCTTTGAATTTTTAAGGATGTTAACATTTTGTTAAAATGAGTTTTATTATTGTCACTTGAGATTGAATAATGTACAGTCATTTAATATGAAGAATGATAAGTAAAAGGAATAA
Source organism: Strongylocentrotus purpuratus (assembly GCF_000002235.5). Lineage (NCBI taxonomy): Eukaryota > Metazoa > Echinodermata > Echinoidea > Camarodonta > Strongylocentrotidae > Strongylocentrotus > Strongylocentrotus purpuratus. The sequence goes on along the minus strand of NW_022145601.1, from coordinate 15,349,991 downwards.
AACAATATTCAAACTGTATGATTTGATTGGACATAATTTTTATCTGCGAGTCAATATTTCACATAAATGAGAAAAAAATGGTTGGGTAACTTGGGTTTGATGACGAGTAAATAGAACAAAACAATGATAGAGAGAGAGAGAGAGGAAGGAAAGAGATCTTTTTTTTTTAAAAGGAGACGTGAAGAGAGAAGAAATGTGTGTGAGGAGAGAGAGAGAAGGATACAACAAGAAAAGGGAAGAATTACAGGAGTGTCATGATGAATATACGACAGATTTTAACTTGAACAAGTTACAAGAAATAACATATTTAGAGATAAAAGTGTAATCTGTGCAATAATCGATACGTATCACACGTTTTGAGGAGTAGACTCGCAAAATTAGTAAAAGATTTTCCACAGCACTGATAACAGTGAAGTTGCTATAGTAAGAGCGCCACCAACAGCATTTAGTATTTGACAATAATAACTTGACTGTAATCAACAATGTAACGGAATTCATATAAGAAGGTAGTTGGCATTGACAAATTTAACACATATATTGGCAAAAATTTGAAGATCCCAACTCTGGAATTTCTTTCGCGAACTGCTTCATTTGCTTTGAGCAAAAGATACTTATTCCTCTTATAGTGTGGTACAGTATGTCACTGAAACAGCTCCCGTAGGACTTTTGTGCCAAAATTTTTTTTTGCATTTTTTTGCATTTTTGCATTTTTGGATTCATTGGGGTCCAAGCTATCAGAAATGGATGGGGTTCAAATATTCCCGAAGACACCAAATTTCCCTATTGCGCTTTATATAAGCCATTTTAGCGCCCATTAGGACCCCCAGGGAGTTTTATATTGTTTGAATACAGAGCAAATGAAGAGAGCAAGAGAGCATGGGAAGCCTAAATGATTCACGCCTCTTCTTTCCTGGTGTTCATCAGATTAGACTGAAGTTACTTGACCCTTTTCTCTAACTTTTTGTCCCATGCATCCATTTAATAATATACCGTGAAACAACTAAAATAGTCGTACCATCACCGAGTTTTGTACGTAAATGTGAAAGTATATGACTGCATATGAAAAATTGATTTGTCCAGATTTTTCTTTTTCTTGAGAACATCTAAGTATTCATCAAAGGCACTGATTCGTCCACCTTTCATTCACAAACACAGCAAACACATCACAGTTTCAAGGAGTATGAAAAATTCAGTTGTTGACTTTAAATAAATTTTAAGGTTAGTACCACGGTCAACCAGTTCAACTAGGAAACGAGATCATTACCAAGAAATACGTTCTCTAATATGTATTTTATAAGTTCAAAAACAGCTCTATCCTCCACATTTACTTCATTTATTTGTGAGATGGGGTTCACGTTAAGCAAAAGACTGATGAAAGTTTGAATGGGACCGGACAAAAAATAAGAAAGTTATGAATTTGTCAGAGTTGTAATCATTATATAAGTTGGTAATGTCACTGTGACGTAGTGCCGGACAACTTTCCCATTTGCTTCGACCAGGCGCGGATCCAGGATTTCTTAAGGGAGGGGGGGGGGGGGGGGGGGGCAAATTTGAAATTATGCGAGCCAAATACTGGTTCGTAATGGTGACACCGGCAGTGGCGAAATGAGAAAAAACGTTTGGAGGGGGGGGGGGGGGGTAGACAACAAAAATCCACATCACCCACACTCTTGCATATGCAGGACCCGCTGAACGTTTCTCTAAGTAGGTGGTGGAGGGGGGGGGGGGTGGTATTTACGATCAGGTAGAGCGTAGCATAAATTGGCGTGGGGTTTAGGGGCGAAGCTCCGGCGGAGGTAAAGGAGTTGATACCTTATTTGTGACACTGGCAGGACACAAATTGGTGTGGGGTCCAGAAGCCCAGAGGTTTTAAACAGTAAAATATTACCGTCAGAGGTGAATATTTAATACTTTATTTGTGACACTTTCAGGTCACGTATTCGCTTAGGTCCAGGGGGCGGAGAACCCGGAAGCTCAGGGGTGTTGGGCAATAAATTAGGGTCAGATGAGCATATTTTTATACCTTGTTTGTGACACTGGCAGTCCACGAATTGGCGTGGTGTCCAGGGGCGGAGCTCCCGGAAGCTCAGGGGTTTGGGGCAATAAACTACGGTCAGATGAGCATATCTTTAATACCTTATTTGTGACAGTGACAAGACACACATTGGTGTGGGGTCCAGGGGCGGAGCCCCCTGAAGCTCAGGGGTTTGATACATTAAATTACCGTAAGATTAGCATGTTTTGATACCTTATTTGTGACACTGACAGGTCACAAATTGACGTGGGGTCCAGGGGGCGGAGCACCCGGAAGCTCAGGGGTTTTAGGCATGAATTACGGTCAGATGAACATGTTTTGATACCTTATTTGTGACACTGGCAGGTCACTATTTGGTGTGGGGTCCAGAGACGGAGCCCCTAGGAGCTCAGGGGTTTTAGGAATTAAATTACATTCAGATGAGCATCCAGGTGCCCGCCTTTGGGCCCTAGGTAGAATCCAGGGGGCAGAGCCCCCGAAAGCTCAGGGGTTTTAGGCATTTAGTCACGGTCGGTCAGATGAGCAAATTTTGACACCTCATTATTTTGTGACAAAGGCAGGTCACTATTCTTTTTTTTCTTTCTTTAGGAATGTGCCATTTTCGAACAAAGGCATAAAAAGTATTATTTACAAAAGATTGAGAAAAAATCCCGGAATATTATGTCATTTCAGCAACATTTGTACATCAGAGGTAATGAATTAGATATAAACCACATTTCAATCATATTTTTTTTTTGGGGGGGGGGCATCTGTCACACCCCCAAACCCCCTCCCCTCCCCCATCAGTACGCCAGTGGGCCCCCCTCCCGATATACACCTTGTTGGCGGGAAAAATCGCAACTGATCTCCCTTACCTTTCTTCTTTCTCTCTTTTTTTTTCTTTCACTTTCTCTAACCTCTTTCTTTCCCTTCCCTTCCTTCTCTCTGTTTTAGGTTGCTTGCCGAGGAGCCAAGGGCCTTTCGCCCCCCCCCCCCCCCAATCCACACGTTGGTGGCGGGATTAATCGCAACTGTTCTCCCCTTCTTGTCACCCTTTTCTTTTCCTCTTTTGTGTTCCATTTTAGCTCTACTCTTTCCCTTTCCCTCCCTCCCCCCCCCCTTTTGGGGTGGGGGGGGGGGGAGGCAAGAGCTTTTTGCCCGCCACCCCGAACTACAAATTGTTGGCGGGAAAACTGCAACTGACATCCCCCTTCTTTTCTTTTCTTCTTCCTCTTTTTTCATTCCCTTTGTCTCCTCTTTTTCTCTTTCCCTTTCCTTCCTTCTCTCTTATGTTTTGAAGGGGGGGGTAACAGCTGGGAGGCGAGGCCCTTTCGCCCCCCCCCCCCGATCTCGTTTTCCCTTTTCTTTTCTCCTTTTCTCCCCTTTCTTTCCTGTTTCCCTTCTGTTCCTTCTCTTTCTCTCTCTCTCTCTCTCTCTCTCTCTCTCTCTCTCTTTTGTTTGTGGGGGGAGCAAGGCCCGCTTGCCCCCCCCCTGGATCCGCGCCTGGCTTCGACACACAAAATGACTAAAATGCCAATTGTTCATAATTTTTTGCTCAGGACGGTCTTTTCTCTTTAGAGGATCTCCAACAATAATTATGCTATGCATAATATATTTCAAGTACAGGTGCCCCGACTAAAGGGAGAAGGCACTAAGCAGAAGGAAAACAAAGAATTGATGATACATATAATCTTGCACATGACAAACGGGAGAGTTGTCCACTGACATTTGAGATGCCCAAAGATTGAGTGATCTGTTATTTCAAACAATTTTAACTCCGTTATCATTGGTCCGATTTATTTTAATTTTTCGCCATTCTGTTTCTCTCATTTTCCTTTCATACAAACGAACTCGTAACAAATGTTGGATTGCCCTGTAAACCCGACATGCATTAATTCAACGTAAAAGCCCATAGGCCCATGGTAACTTGTTTTGGGGGCCACATTTCAGACTTTTTGTATACCACTTAGATAATTTAAAAACTTTTCAGACCCGCTCATGAAATCTAAGTTGTGCCCTTGAGTAATTATATATTTCATTTGGACATTTTGAAATTATTGTTGTGTCTGTCAGTTGCATAATACATGTAGGCCTACGTGTAACTATTTCCCTTGATATATATGCTTCTCTCAATATGTAATCCTAAATATATGCTGTATATATATCACATCATGATGTAGCTCTTTTAATACGGTATACGTTCTTTTCTTTTCATCAAAATGTCTGACATACTGTACAGACCTTTGAATTGTTTAGGACGATAACATTTCGTTTTTATATAGTATAAAAAGAAGGTAGAGAAACCGTATAATGTATTTTTTTAATGACTTTTATTATTGACATTTGAAATTTGATAATGTACAATAAAGAATGATACGTAGAAGAAATAAAACAATATTCAAACTGTATGATTTGATTTTTTATCTGCGAGTCATTATGGAACACTGCATGTTCAGATAAGAGAAAATGGTGCTAAGTTGTACTAGATGTACAATTAAAGATAATCTGAAAGTTTGAGTGAAAAGAGACCATTATTCATGATAAAAACTGGGATAAGGCAAACTGATCTGACCGTTTCCTTAATTCTGCCTACTAGATTTTAAAAAGCCTGTCTTATGTCTTATTTTCATGGAAAAACGGTTTGGAAATTTTCAAAAATTGTTGGGAGAATTTGCGGTAAGTGGGCGTCGCACAATGACGCCTTCAAAGAAACCATAAATATCTTTGTGGTTTGAGAATTTTTTCAGATTTTTTTTGCATTTTAGAGGGTAAGTACAGTAAAAGGAATATAATAAATAACATTTCATTAAAAAAAAGTATGCATTTTTGTCATCAACCTTCAACAATGTTACCGAGTCACTTTAAGGTAAAGTCCACCCTGATAAAAAATTCACATAAATGAGAATGAATAAATGAAGAAAAAAAATATTAGGTAAATGGTTTAACGACTGGAAAATAAAACCAAACATAAATATCATGGCGGCACAGCCGAATTGCAATGAGCTTTACAAACGACCGAGATCATACAAAAAAGGTTACCATTCATTCAAAATTGTATTTTCAAATACTTTCCTTGCGGCTGCAAGGCCGAAATGGGAAAGTTGAAAATTACATTTTCAATAAAAAGGCATTAGAGTATCATGAATATAATAAAACCAACCACAAAGAATGATAAAGAAATGGATATTAAAGTCCATTAGACATGTTGAATTAAATAAGGTAAAATATGACGATAGAGGGGAAAGGAAATATCCAACAATGGTGAAAGAGAGCGAGGAGAAGCAAAAGGGGCAGAAAAGAGATATAAAGTGAGAAGAAGAGACGTATGTGTGAAAGGGGAGAGTTGGAGAGATATATAAGAAAGAGAGAATGATAGAAACGACCTACATATCTAATCGATCTTTTGGCTATGGCACTTCTTGGCGTAAACAAATGGAAATCAGAAGAATGTCTGGTTGGGAGGTTGTGAATGTCTCTATTTAGAGTAAAATCGTTACAAAATGATAAAGGCAGTTCTTTTTTATTAAGTCGGTACATGAACATTGCAATTTGCATAAAATGAATATCAGTAACTTTCAAAGTTTTCAGTCTGAAAAAAATGGGTCAGTGTGATCAAAGTACACAGAGCCATAATGTATAGATGAATTTAAGTTCAGTACCAGTCGACGAGTTCAAATGGCGAATGAGATCATTGTATCAAGAAAAACATTCTTTTTATTCAGTCCATGCGTTCAAAAACAGCTCTATTCTCCACATTTATATACTTATGTGGGATTGGGTTCACGTTGATGAAAAGACTGATGAAAGTTTGAATGGGACCGGACAAAAAGTAAGAAAGTTATAAATTTTTCAAAGTTGTAATCATTATACATTATACACTTCAAATTGGCTGAATAGGTAATGGCATTTCGACGCAGTGACGGATAACTTTCCCATTTGTTTCGACACACAAAATGACTAAAATGTTAATTTGTTATAATTTATGGCTCAGGAGGGTTTTTTTTTTCTTTTCAGAGGACCTATAACAATATGCTATCCATAATACATTCCAAGTAGTGCCCCAAAGGCGAAGGTACTAAGGAAAAACAGGAATGACTGATACATTTATAATCTTGTACACGACAAACATGAGATTTCAAAAAATGTCCGGTAAAGGGGTACTTTTTGTGCGACAAAATCCGGCCCGAGAATTGTAAAAAAAGGGGTGTATTAACTTTTCACCCGGAGATTTCTTTAAAAAGGGGGTGTTTTTTCTTCTTTTTTTCTCTCATCTCTTTGGACTCCTGAGAAATTATTCCGAATTTAGGGGGGTACATTGAGCATTTTTCATGATTTAGGGGGGTCTCCAAGGCAGGAAAAGCTTGCGAAAAGCCCGCGAAAGGGGGGTTCGGAAATGTTGGCAGTCCTCAGATAGGGGGTGCTTTCAAAAAGAGGGAACGAGCATATGCGTACCCTAAATAACACTGAGTTGGGGGGGGGCGGGGATCTCGTATTTCAAACAATTCTAACTCCCTTATCATTAGTCCGATTTATTTTCAAATTTTCGCATCAACATCAGACATTTACATCATTACATAGGATTTTAGCATTCACTTCATCTAACCAAATTGTTTACCCCACCACACAATTTTCTTTTACTTTCTTTTCTTGTACTTCCTTTTCTTCTTCTTCTTCTTCTTCTTCTTCTTCTTCTCCTTCTTCTTCTTCTTCTTCTTCTTCTTCTTCTTCTTCTTCTTCTTCTTCTCCTTCTTCTTCTTCTTCTTCTTCTTCTTCTTCTTCTCCTTCTCCATTAGCCTTCTGCGTCATCTATTGAAAATGTATGAAGATGAAAATGATCATCATTACGTAATCAGAGCACAATGTGTAAACCCGATACAATAGGGAATTCAAATTGTCTTTAAGTTGAATGTTTCAAAAGCATTTATGACAGTGTTGAATTATTACAATCGTAATACAAAAAGAGCTGATGAACATATTGAAATGTTATTGTACATTGTGTATTTACATGTAGACCTACGTACATCTGGTATTCATTATTATCACATTAAAAATCCCAATCAATTCAAGTTTCAAGTTTTTAAGTTTATTCTTCCACATCTCATTTAAAACACCACTGCACTACTTTGCGCCCTCTATATAGCAAACAATGCCTAATCGGTGCCTGTTGGTCCCCCGTGATCCCCTTTTTCTTATATTAATTGAGAGCTGATTTGGTGAGATAACGACCTGTCACTGTCAGTGACCTTGCAGGGAGGTCTAATCCCCTGGCCAAACTAGTGCAGACGGGCTTTAAAACAGCAAGTACATATATTATAACAACATTGCATATTACACAGTAAAGGGAAAAAAACATTTAGTAGATTTACATAAAGTACAATAGTTACATAAAATGGGACGATAACTTATATAAAAAAACGTTTTAACGAACGCACACACAAAATAAAAAACATATATTAAAACAACATATTTGAAAATATGAGGATGTGGGGGAATCAGCAAGGCTGAAAAGCCTTTCAGTTGCCTATTCCCAAGTAATTAAAATGTGAAATTATATATATATTTACTTAGCTTTGCTCTATCCTGCCGTTAAGTGCCCAATGCCAGGCACAGCAGAAATATATTGAATAAGGCAGACTAATAAACATGGTTGCTACTCCGAGTTTCACGCCTTGAGTAGCAACCATGTCCCATTAGTCTGCCTTATTCAATATATGAATATATAATGTTACAATAGCATTAAAAATACATACAAAAGTACAAACATAAGGCAAGAATACTTGACTGTGTATATGTTTAATTTCCAATTTCCAAAAGATAATCTTTGTATTTGCGTTTAAATTGAGAAAGCAACTTTGACTTTTTTAAAAACTCTTTAGGCATTTTATTCCAGATTTTTGCTCTTGTGAAAGTTATTGTTTTGCGTGAAAAATTATACTTGTACACGGCAAGTGCATGTTTGTTGATGTACGAGTACTGTGACTGTGGATTACACAATGTCTGGGGTAAAAGGTTGTTGAAATATGAAAACATAAAAATTGCAATCTGTAATCTTTTTATTTCCATTTCTTCCAACATTTTGAATTTAAAAAATAAAAGATCAGTATAGTGGGGGTACTGTAAGAGTACGACTCTATTATTTTAATGAATATAATGCACAATAATTGCCCCAGATTATATTGCAGTATATGTAATATGAGATAGAATCAATATGTTGTATAATGGTAATAAAATTCTTTAGGGAATTATTTCTTTCAGTCGATTCAATACGCATTTTCTTTCCAGATTAAGTTGGCTTCAATGTTAACTCCAAGAAATTTTGTAGAGTGTTCTTGTTGTATTTTACAGTTACAAACCAAATCATTTAAGGCATTCTTACATCTTTTTCTTGTTTTTAGGTTCAGGAACAGCATATAACATGTCTTTTCATAATTCAGTGCTAATTTATTGGCAGAGAATCAATTATGAACCTTGTTTAGCTCAGTGTTAATTGCACAATTAATTTCATTGATATCATTAATAGAGATAAAAAGATTTGTATCATCAGCAAAAATGATTGAAAATAATCTTGTACTAACACAATGGAGGTCATTAACAAATATAAGAAAAAAGAGTGGAACGAGGACTGATCCCTGTGGATCCATGCCGACATGCATGGACAACTCATCCGACGTATAATCGTCAAGTGAATTGGTTTCGATTTCTATAACTTTTGAACCATATTGTAAAACAACTCCACGTATGCCGTAGTATTCAAGCTTTTGAAGTCAAATATAATGACCTCTCCAGTCAAATGATTTTGACTAACCTAAAACACTCCTAAAAAGACTTCCCTCTTTTAAAAAACTTCAGATATCTTAGTTACACATTCTATTAAAGCCATATAGATGTTAAGTGGCCTTTCCAGAAACCTAAGTGCCTTTAATTTAATATATTGAACTTGACAAGAAAGGCTATCTGTTGTAAACCAATTTACAAAAGTATTTGAAAAATAGATATAAGAGAAATGGGCCTGTAATTTTTCAACTTTTTCATTCGTTATGTTCTCCTTTTTTATAAACTGGTACATTTTTGCAGGTTAGGGGGGAAATTCCCCCTTGTGATGATAGATTGAACATATGCAATAATTTTAGGATAAAAACATCGGTTTGCTTCAATACTTTAGGATAGATACCATCACTACCAGGACTTTTGTTGTCTTCAAAAGCATTTACAATATTTAAAATACATGGAATTTAATTGTGTCTTCAGTCTTTAATTATTTTTTTTTTAAATTAACATTTGGTTCTGTCAAGCATTCAACAAATTTAGTACCTGCACTGTTAAAATATTTATTGAAATATTAACAATCTCCTGCTTATCTTCATATAGTTGGTCATCATCCTGACCATCTGTGTAGACTCACATTGAACGTACGTTATTATTGCATTTTTTCAATACTTCATTCATTGCCTTCCAACCTTCCAATTGCTATTTAAATCACCATCTAAATTTTTCAAATTTCTTCATGAAATATTTACGCTTAATCTTCCGTTTTTCTCCGCTATAACCGTACGTATTTCTGGCTTGTTTATACTTTTTTACATTTGGAATTTTTAAATATTTTTTTTAACATATTGGCGATATAAAACATATTTCCTTTTACATAATTTCTTCAGGGAAGCCATAAATATCAAGAAAGATGTCAAATCTAGTATTAACATCAGCAATACTCTCTTGTAAACTCCAGTGCTGTTCTTGTAATAACATACAGTATTGTACAATATGGCTATAATAGTATCATTTATCATAATATCATTTATCTTGTGTTTAAAAAAGTTATAGGTGAAATTCAAAGAAAATCACAAATGTCAACTAATGTATCACTAGAAACTGGTAAGCTAACAGATGGCCATCGTACAAGTTTTAGGTCAACTACATATCGGGTGATAAAATACAAATACAAATACAATCACCTCCATAGCAGCTGGGATATACGAGAGATTCACCGGAAAAATAACGATGTTTTAATGACGTCACTATATGGACCAATACAGCCCAAGCAGACGGCATCCCATAAAGAATGAACGTAATTGCAAAGCTATTATTTGTCAAATTATAATGAGTTTAGTGTATATAAATGTAATGGCATGTCAAACCATTCAAAAGGGGATATGACCCGATTCTGATAACTAAAATCTTTTGCTTGTAGTACACAGGATATGGGTTAATCAACAATCAAAGAATCCAGACTTTTAAATTGAAAACTCCCCGGAATGATACTAAGGACGTCATTTGTTCCCTCTTGGAACACCGAACATACCGCGATGTATGCAGCTGAATATACAATGGCGTCTTATTTTGTTTACAAGCGACAGATTCCTTTATTTTTGTATCGCTGCATTTGTCATCAAAATAAAACCATGCACGGGGTTTAGAGTGAGGCAATACATTTAGCCTGACGGGAGTGAAGTAAGAGACAAAAATCAAGAGAAGATGAAAACACAGGCACTGAAAATGTGTGACATTTCATGGGACATCGTCTGCTTGTGCAAATCATGTCCATACTGTGATCTCACACATCTCAGCAGCGTTCGAAGAGCTCTACAGGTGCTATGCCGGGGCTGTATTTAAGCTTTTTGTAGTTTATAATGATCATTACTTCGTATGTTTCCAAGCATTGAATTTTGATAGCCTTGTCGAATCAAAGTTTCAACTTTGCAATAATGAACATAAAATTAGTTATTAAATTCAATAAATATCTACTTTAAAGGTATAAGATTTGTTATCAGTTTTGAAAATAGAATATATGACCAGATAGATGGTCACTTATACCAGCTGTAAGGATACCATATTCCATAACGATGTCAGAACATCGAAAATAATATCGCTAGTGATTGTCCGGAAGTGTTGCAGATAATATCATTGTGTTATGCGATGATATAGAGATTAACGGGCAGAATGAATATGAAGACAAAGTATCAAGGAAACTATTGACAGATGAATTTGGTTTTAAAAGATCAATGATGAAGTCACCAAGAATAAAGCATCTCCTTTTCCCCCTTGCAACCTGTTTTAACAGTAGTTCAATACAGTTTAAACATGATGTGACTGGTTCACCATGAGACCATGAGATGTCGTTATTTTTTTGCAACGTGTTTCGATACATAAAACTTCGGTATGATTCCCCCAGATCCATTCTTCTTTGAAATTGAATGTCCAATTAATGTTTATAATATACCCAAACCTCCTCCACGTTTATCACTTCGACACTTTATTACATATTGATAATCAGGTAGTTGGAAAAAAAGTTAGGTCATCATATTTGAGCATGTTGAGTCAGACCGATGAGTGAAAACTTGTATTTAAAAGATCCTAGAAACGTTTTTACGTCATCAAAATTTGTTCTAGAGCTTCAACAATTTAAGTGGATCATACAAAAAATAGAACTGGTTTCAGCCTCATTACCTAAATAATAATATCGTCAAGTTCATGAGGAGCCAGGTACTTTGTACCATGGGTTGTCAATTTCAGAAAAATACATGTATTATTTCTGCATATTGGTAAGGTAGGACATAATAGATACACAAGTTCGAAGCTGGAAAATACTTTTTTGAAAACTTGGAATCTTGCCAATGGTACACAATCATGATAACAACAAGCACACACTATAGACAAACATAAATTATAAAAAAACATCTTTGCTACGAGTACATACAGCACAAAGTAATGATAACAAAAATTGATCGTACAGTAATATGAAAAACGAGAGTATCAAGCTCGGGGCTAGGTAATGTTTATCAAGGAAAAGGTTAGTATCTGTGTTATTATATTATAGTACACTAAGTGCAAAATGATATCCTATCTATCAGAACATGTCTAACTCTTCGACAGGTCGGATGACATTTTTCATTGTTCAACCGCCACTTGCCTTAACACGAGCAAACATTCTAACATCAAGTGTTTAGGCAGATTCTACTTTCTTGCTCTCGAGTAAACATTATAGACACAAAATGAATACAGTTAACAACTAAATTATCCACCCCCTTGTAAATTCGACGTGTTTTTCGTAACTCAAGAATGAAAGGTGGACTGGTTGAATTAGGGCCTTTGTTGAATAGATTAGAATGATGTAAGCTCTAATATTTCACATTCTCAAAAAAAAACACCATTAGGCCATTAAAGAAAATATACATGTTTAGCGTCCCCGCCCGCTTCCTTTTTTGGGGCCGCCTCTATTTTTTTTTTAAATATTTTTTTTAAAGAAAAAAAACATGAAAAACACTGCTAAAATGGATCTATTTCTGATTTAAAAAAAAAAAAAAAGTGTCGGCGGCCAATTTGAAAAATAGCCCGACTGTCAGGGAAAATGTACCAAGCAGCCATTCTGAGCGGCCATTTTGAAGCGAAAAAAAGGGCCTCCTCCTTCCTATTTTTCAAAAAAAACTGGACGCTAAACATGTTTTTTTTAATTTTATTTGGCCTTAATCTGGACAAATCAAGGGTATGAATAATTTAGTTGTTAACTGTACACCTAGATCAACGCCCGGTTTTGACCGATAACCAAATCTTCTGTGGTATTATACATATCAAATGCAATCACTTTAGTTTATCTCTGACTCAGATCCTCTCCCTGTAGATGCTTCCCTGGTTCTGTTCGGGTTCTTGTTAGCAAGGTTACATGAAGACACGGTTGATTGGTCCTGTTTCTCTGCATCTCGGCAGCAAAACATCTTCTTCCATGCTCTCTGAAACTTGACATATCGAAAGGAATAGATGATGGGGTTTATCCAGGCATTGGCGAAGGCCAGCAAAACGGTGACGTCATAAAGGATGCCTTCGAATTGGACATTTTCCTTGAGATAGTAGTTCAAGCTATAGATGTCATTGGGTGCCCAGCAGACTACGTAACTGACAAATACGATGAGGAGAGTTTCCAGGACGTTCCTTCGAGCGCGTTCCCGCAGGTTAACAGCATCGGTCTGTCCGCGTAGACCACGACGAAGATGAACAGCTATTAAGACGTACAGGATGCTTATGATGCAGATGAGACCCAAGAACTGAATACTGAATATCAACACCCCAATAATTTGTTTGAACTTCATATTAGGCCACACAAAAGTCAAGCATACCTGTCCGTCGATTCTTGTCAAGAAGAAAAAGAAAACGTTAAACAAAATCCCATATACCCACGGAATCACAGACAACGATGCCACTCGTTTTATGTTCATTCCTTGACGGTAACGTACAGGATAAGCGATGGCATAGAATCGTTCAAACGTTATCACCACAAGGTTGATTGAGCTGGCGGTTACGGTCATCCAAAATGGATACGAAGTCATCCAAAAAGCACAGATGAATTTGTTGATTAGCCCAGGTTGAGATACGGTAAGGACGCCGGGTGCGAGGTTGAGCGCAAGCAGAAAAACCGATGTCATCAGGTCGATCAAGGATTGGTTGGCGATCAGCAAGTTTGTTGCATTCCGAAGATCTTTACTGTAACCGACGACAACCAGAACGAGTCCGTTGTCGATTATACCGCATAATCCAAATGCTATGAAAACTGTAGTCGATATGATAGAAGACGATTGAGACGATCCATCGCTACTTGATTCCGTTGACAAATTCATATCTTAATCAGCCAAGAAAAATTTATTGCCGGGAATCAATGTATGAGACTACAAAATAATTTCAAGAAATATTACAGATCTCTCAACTAACTTACGACCGTCATCGATGTGATCGTTCGCGATGTGCGGTAGTTTTTTCTAAGCAGAGCCTTTTTAAACTAAACGATCGCGTCTGTAATTTCCTGTATGAAGTCAGTTTGAGCATGCGACGAGATTTTAATCAATTACCAATTAAGTGCCCCCGAGTCCGGCGGGATCAACACTTTTGTATTGCTTTTTTCAAAATGTTGACATGTCCTGATCCCAATATTCCAACAATTCGCTTTATTTCTTTTTTTTTTTTCTTTTTTTTTTTACTCCTTCCCACAATTTCATACCCTTTTATGGCCCTCATTATAATAAATATCTCGAAGCGCATTTTCCGCAGTAATCGTATCGGTCAATAAACCTATAGACGTCATTCTTTCGTTATTGATTTTCCTTAAAGGGGAAGTCCACCCTGATATTAAATTGGTGTTAATAGAAGCAGAAACATTAGGGAAACAATGCAGTGAAAATTTGAGAAAAATCGGACAACAAATAGGAAAGTAATGAATCTTTCAAAATTATGAAAATCGTGGAGCCTTTGAAACAATTTGGCAGTTTGTTATCCGTGATATTATGATCGAGATATAAGCATGAAGAAAATATATCTTTTGATCAAAATGGAATTTATTGACATTTCTTGCATTACAAAAAGGATCATATGAGGGGGAGACAACTGGGAGACAACATATTTAGAGACCTCGTTGCCAAGAATATTAGACTCATTCAAAGTATTCGAAGTATTTCATGAAAAGTTATAAATCCATAACTTTTTAATTGATCGTCAGATTCTCCTCAAACCTTCATTGATCTGTTCTTCTTTTTAATTAAAACAAACTTATAATCAGGGTAGACTTCGCCTTTAACTGGATTTGACAACGCACACTGAAAGTTCTGACACTTTTGATTATGTAGATATTCAAAATTATGATGTACTTTGGAGAATTATAAACACTTGACCCACAGCACTCGATTGAAATATAACCCTTCAACCTTTGACAAGTTTGGACAAGTGTTAAATTCTCTTCGAACAGATTAAATAAAAATTGTGTACTGTCGACTCACATGGATGAATGATTGAGTGAATTATGTTTGCTTAGAGCAAATAAGACAAGTCATGAAGACTTTATTCTCATCGGTTATTCATTCATGTAAAAAATTACGTGAACTGGCGTAAACTGACAGGTATTCTGAAATTTGGCGGAAAGAGATTAAAATAATAAACAGTGGATAAGAGTTTCTATGACGCTGAACGCTACCGGTCATGACATTTTCTGTAACCGTTTGACATACATGACGACAGCGGGACTTGGTTTTTGATAATAATTAACGCTTGCTTGAAGAACAAGATTTTCCGGGAAAGCTTAAAAAGAAAACGAAGTCAAGGGGCTGTTTTTTGAAAACCGTCATAAGTCTAACTTCTTTGATATCCCTTGAAGCGTGTGTTATAAAATATTTCAACGGGATGACCACGAAGTTAGAACCATGAGATTTCAAAAACTGGCCTCTAGACTCGATAGTAATTATTTGAGCTTACAAAATATACTCCGGAAACGAGATTGCCTATAATTTTTATCTGGAATTTGAAATCGCATCTACAATTATTCTGATTGCAATTTTGTTCCCGCTATTGTATATAAAGACTGTAACAAAAAAATCTCGGTCGCTTCGATCACTCGCAGTAATTAATAGAAACAGGAATTTAGTGAGTAAATAATAACCGACTAGTCCGGCGATGGCGGATGGGGCAAACTGTCATTACAGGTGTGATTTCGGGGCCACTATCTTTTTTTCCCTTTTTTTTCTTTATGTGTTTTATTGAACAATCAAAAAACAATCACAATATTTACAAGTCATTATAAAAAGATTACAAAAAAGCAGTAAAACGCAGATCAAAACCTCACGAAAAGTAAATTTACACTAAGATGCAGACAATTACATGCACATGTACCGATACAACATTATAAAACAGCATTATAAAACAAACTTCCATTTTTTTTAAGTGCATCGGGGCCACTATCTGATATGATAGCGCAGGGCATGACTGTATCTGTATAACGGAATGGCACAAAACATTGTTTTTCCATTATTTGCTTGTTATAAATATTAGATCAATTGACTAAAAATTGTATTATCAATAGCCGATCGCTATGGTTTAGTTCTTACCCATAGGTTTCATATAATAAACAGACCCCCCCCCCCCCCCCCCAAAAAAAAAAAAAAAAAAAAAATTAAAACAAATAGAACACTTTCAATAAATGCGGGGCCTTGAACCATCATGCATGGCCCTACAGAGGTATTTTTTTCCTGTTAGGGACCGGGGCAAAATGCAATGAATTATTGATAATTTATTGCATTTTTGTTTGTATTTGTGGGGGCGGCGACATACCCTAGCCCCCGCTGCGTACAGTCATGATTCAGTGGCTAAGCAATGGCCTCGTTACCATGAGGCCCCAGGATAAAAACCGTGTCGATCAGCTATATTAGTGCTCTTTTGTGAGGCATTAATCCTCATTACTGTCAGTTGATTAGCATAGTAGCACACACATGCTTTAGCAAGTCACGTGAAGAAAAAATGGGATGGTTGCACTGATTTTATTTTTTGTTGGCTTAAAAAAATGGTAATTCGCCTCAACCGCCTGAGCTTTGGGCAAGCTGTAATATACGTCAGCTTGTAGTAAAACATAACATTTCAAACACTTTTTTTTTCCGGGCGTTTTTAATGCTAATAGTTTTGGGAAATTTTGAAAATTGGATGAATAGTAAATTGGATGCCCCTGCTGATGTATTAACTATTATAATCACTAGAAAATTTAACCCCTGAAAAAACCTCTGCTTTCGAGAAATTGAATAATCAAAATTTTGCCGGTGCTCCCGGTAAATATTAAATATTTCAAATAGAAGCTGCAACCATTAAAATATCAGAATATGCAGTTCTGATATATAATTTCCAAACGGGAATAGCAAGTCGGTCGATTGTAGTCAAGAAACATTGTTTTAAAGCTAAAGTAATACCAGTCTTGAGAGGGGGCTATACAACACTAAGAGTTCATTATTTACAATTTCATAACTTTAGACTCGATTTCAACCGCGACAACGACCACCGAAATATTGTAAAATTCGCATATGCTTCCAATATGTTCATTTGAACCGAATTCATGACCCAAAACTTTGTATTACCTTTAAGCACAGATATGAAATTGTATATATAAAGTTTAAAACGCAGTCTCAACAAATTTGATTTCCTACAAAATGCACCTTAATTTAAAACAAAGGCCCCTCCATCCCGCTGTTACCAGTGAATCTGATGATATAAACCCCACATTGGAAGTATGCTAGTCTTTTTTTTTGGGGGGGGGGGCACCCTGTATGACTGATATAATTAGAACTCAGTAATTAAACCGTTGTAACGAAGGATTCCATCACAGACTTCTGTTATTATGTATTGACCCCCTCCCCCCTCCCCCCATTGATCATTGTAAACGACCCTGACCACTTCTTCATCTATCCAACAGATCCCTATTATAAACTAATGATTTATATGGTTCAAAACCTTCAAGATCTTTATTTAACATACATAAAGTATAAGAATGGGCACATGTTCGCTATGTTTGGGTTTGATAGTGTCTTATTTCTCCCTGACCCCCAAAAGTACAAGGTGGTATTGCGAGGACGAATACACTGCCACCGGGTGAGAATAATTCTGAGAACTTATCCATGATATAAAATCGAGTATTATATACACAGAAGCGGATCTAGAGGGGGGGTTGGGGGGGGGGGGGTTGCAACCCCCCCCCCAAAAAAAAATCCGGGGACCATTTTTTTAAATCTTATCTTTTTTTTTAAACTTGTAATTTTATTTTATTCTATTTCTATGTATTTATTTCATTTATTATTATTATTATTATTATTATTATTATTATTATTATTATTATTATTATTATTATTATTATTATTATTATCATTATTATTATTATTTCTTTTTGGGGGGAGGGGGGGGGGGGGTTGGGCGAACAAATGTCACAGAGTCCCTTGCCCCCCCCCCCCCCCCATCAGCTTTTTTGAGGACACGGGCCACCGCCGAAGTGACAAGCTAGGCCAGCGTTGCCGATTCTCATCCCCAAAATCCCCACATTAAAAAAAAAAAAAAAAAATTGGGGGATTGTTGAAGTCTTTGGGGATGAAAAATAAATATTTGGGAATGAAAATAATATTGAGTTTTATGAAAAACGAATTTGGGGATTTTCTGTCAAAATTTGGCAACTTTGGGGATATTTTAAGTGTCGTTTGGGTGGGGATTTTGAGAAGATTTAACCTGGCAACGCACGCTGAGCTGGGCTGCTCATTTCCTGGATTACTTGTTCAAGTTGCTCACTTTTTTTATCAGTCTGGTCTGAGTGTAGTGACAAGCAATATGGAAGCAAACAGACCCCCCTTGGGCGGCCCAAAAAACAAAAAAACAAAAAGGGGGAAAAAAAAGAAGAAAAAAAAGAAAAAAAAAAAAAAAAAAAACGCACGCTGGAGAGAAACCCTTTCAAGTGCAAATATTGTGAAAAGATATTCAACTCATCTGGTAACTTAACCAAACACATGATAACTCTGGATATAACTGTGTATTTAACTGTTACTTGATTTAAAAAGACGTTATCATGCACTGCTTTTTATGGTCTCCATTGTGTTAATAGATGCCAGGAAAACATCACTTACGGGGTTCAAATAAACACCCCTAAAAAAATCGGTTCGCCGCTTCGCGGCTCGTGGACGATGCTCCGCATCGTCATTATTGGTCAACCCCCCCCCCCCCCTTAGCAAAAAGCTAGATCCGCCCCTGTGGAATAATATCTCCTTTCAAGAGTCGGTTTAAAATAATTACTTTCGTGCTCAAGCTTTGTCAGGGGAGGGGCAACTGATTTCCTCCTTTGAGTATCGCTCTGTGCTCTAGTCTAGGTTGCACAAACACGACCATTTCAAAGCCTCAAACTCTGAAAAAAGTGTGCAAAATCCAGCATTTTTTGTATTGTTGTCAATCATAAGTGTCGGGGGGGGGGGGGGGGGGGCTGGTGGGGATTGGGGTTAGGCGGTGTCCCTCAAACCGTTCGACGTTAATCACCAAACACCTGAATAAAAGACTATGCGATAATTCGGATGAATATCTGCGCCCGTGCAAAAGTCAAGAGGAGAAATGGTCTCCGTGAAGCGAGGTATTTCCCTTTGAATCTTGTCTTATTCAGAGAAGAAAGTAAAATCAGGATGATACGACTGTTATCTGGGACATTTGGGTGAGTCGTTTTCTACATTTTTGTGTAATATTTACGTACATGAATGTGTGTAATCTATTCAATCGTGAGTGTCATTATAATATTTTGTGCGGTGTCTCGTCAACTCATGTCCCCGTAGTTTCCCGTGAGTGGAGGGCTTCGTCTCTCGCTGCTGTTCTTTATACAGCATGATTTTATATGTGTGGGGCCCTGTCATTGGGAGCCATGACATGACCATGGATTAACGTTAGACTTATTCAGTGTGATGTTGGGAGTGTCTTGTGAAAAGCTATTTATATATCTGAATTTAATGGCTGATGGTCTGTGGAGGTCAAAAAGACAAAATGTGGGTAAATTTATGACTATGGTGCAAGACCCGGAAGCTGGGACATCCCCCCCCCCCCTTGAAGTTAGACCTGGAAGCTTGGCAGCTGGAGACGGCTTTCTTCCAGAAGCTTTGGTATTCAAGGTATTCAAGGTATAACATTGTCTTACTAGATCTAGATCATAGATCTAACGTTAGATCTAACAGTTAGATCTAGATAAAGGAGCCCGAAAAGACAGGTGAATAAAATGTAAAGAAACTAGTAACTAGGGTCTAACTTCTAAGTTTTATGTTATGTTATGGGTGATGGCTACCTGAGCTGAAGGTGAGATGCAGGGGCCTGTTCTTAGAAACCAACGACAAGACAGTCATAACTTTATCCGCCAACTACGGAGATCTATGTCTCCTATCTTCGTAAAATGTTTTACAAAGAGCTTACTAGCTAGTATCTTGTGAAATCGATACTATCGGCGAGTAAAAAGTGCCAAGCCATAGCCTTAGTCACAATACCACCGGATTATTAAAAAAGTAAAAGTAGGAAAAATACTGTTATTTAAATGAATTAGGAATAAAAAAAGATTGAAAATGATACAAGGAAATAAGAGATGCAATATACTTCAAAATCTGAGTAGATTATACAATAGAAGTACCTGTAAAATAAAATTGTGAGTATTTCATTACATGACCGGTGAATCAGTTTTGTTCTTGAGATACCCCCCGGATATTTTCATTTTACTTTTTATAAAAATACACCAATATATTATTCTTTAAAAAATATGATGTAATGAAACTTGTGTCCAATGTTTCAGGCGTCAGCTCATTATCAAAATTACAAAATTTCAACATTCCAAATGTTAAAACATATGTTTAAACTATTCAGTTTACACATTTGAAGATAGAATTTACCTCAAAATTAATGTAGGTCTGAAAACTAGAGAATACACTTCTAGCTATGGCTTGCCTACCGTAGCAGATTACCCATCCCTTCGAGGATTTTACAATATGGAATTAAACGCGTATAATCAGTTTATAAAAGTGGGAAAAGCCTTAGATATAAACATGGCATATTTTAACAAGATTTCAAATATATAAACCATAACTCCCTGTTTAAGTGAATGTTTAGAATGATCATAGCTGGAGGACTTATTGTCATTTTTTGCCCGCCATAGTCTACCCAATAAATTACATGTGATGCGCTGCCCTCAGCGCCATCACATGGCGCTGCCCATCGACTAAAAAGTTATGACACTGAGAGATAGGACGGTGTCGGAGGTGTCATAACTCCTTAGCCAGGATATTGTCGTTGATCTTGGCAAAGAGGGCTTCGTGAAACACGTAGCGGACAAGTAGCTCACTAATGCTGATTTAGTCAAGAAGTTAGACTTATGACGGTTTCGAGGAACAGACCCCTGTTGACTTTGAATTTACCTTGATGTTGGGCTTCAAGTATAATTACTTATGCCCCTCTGCAGCAGGATTAATGTATGTATGTACTGGGGATTGCGCCTATGTTGAAGCTTCGGACAATGCAATAGCAAGGAAACATTTCTTTAGGGTTGTACATGTCATATTAAGCTCTCCATGGTTGTTCCAGGTTGGATTTGAATGAGTTTATTAAAAGTATATCAAATAACTAACCTACATTTCTTGCTAAAATGTAGTCTTCAAGTGAACTTCAATGCTATTTCCTACATTCAAAGTTCACTGTATCAGAGAGATAAAATATGTAACTTATAAGTACTAGGAGCCTGAACAATGAAACCCTATTCATTAGCATACACAATTCAGGATTTTCCATTGAAAATGACATCTAGATGCTTGAAATGAAATAAGAAGCTTTTTTACTCGTGCTTCTGTAGGAAAAAAATGAAAATGCATATTTGTTAATATGTTGTGTTCGTAGGGAAATGCTTAGACATGGGGCATGGAACATTACTATTGTTTTCTTTTGCAAACTTACTTGGCCGCAAAGTAAATTGATAGGAATAAAAACTGTTTAATAATAAACATTAACAAATTTCAAAGTCAAATTTTGTTTGATAAATCACAATTGAATTCACCACATATTTTGAATGCATGTGATATATTTTTCTCTTCTTCATACTAGTCCCTACAGCAGCAATCATCTGCGTCGAGGTGTGCAGAATGCAGTCTCCAAACAGACAACCCAACGGAACCCTTTCCGTCCCGTAGCCCTCAGACCAAACAACCCCATCAACACCATGCTAGCAGCCAACTATGCCGGCTTCACCCGGGTCTACGTCGTCCTGCGGCCCAAGGTCTACGTCCACGAGGGTAGCACGAGGGCGATGTCCATGCTGCCGAAGATTACACGACTGCTGAGGATCAGATACCTTGTTATCGGCTCGGCTGTAGCTGGTGGAACGAGTCTCAAAATGGTTAGTAGTCATTCAGAAAGAGCTAGGCCTTTCCATGTCTTGTTGACAGCTGAATAGAATCATCATAGTCTTAATATCTTAATGATCTTAATAATAGAATCTTAAAATGTACCTGTTTAATTCAGCATCTAATTAATTGTTCTGTACTTTTTACTTGTTTTCCTTTGTTTATGATGCAGATGCTTTTATGTGATCTCTTTTTTGTGTGTTTTTGTTTGACAAGTGCGCTTTAAACATTTGATTTCAAGTGGATTCTGCACCTTACAAATCTCATATATTATTATTATTATTATTTTATGATAGTCTAGTTCAAACATATTGCAAATGCATGAAGAAGAATTTCTCTGTTATGTGGTCAAATTCATTACTATAATTATGTCATTAAACTATGTTTTATGTGTTTAATGTGAAATATTGTAGGGGAATATGAAGGGCCTCAACAAAGTCAGAATTCCCCTTGGAAAACTCTTTGCCTCTCTCTCAGGACAGGATTTGTCTTTAAAGATACTATGTCCCTTTTGCAGCCAACATCAAATTCTGTAGAACTTAGTAGGAATTATGAATATGTCATGTATGTCCTATCTGTGAAATTTAAATGTTAGCAGTGTCCTAATATTCAAATTATGCAAGGAAACCCGTTTACTTGCTAGACTTCACTGTCAGACACTATTGGGTGACTGACTGGCTTTTTCTTCATCTTTGGTAATAAAATACATAAAATGAACTGTAAAACATGAGCATTTGTCTACATAACCCACTTCTTGTAATGGCCAATTTAACGGATTGAATCTTTGCGCAGCATAAAACGCACAACCATTTGGTACAATGGTCTGAACATCAGACTATTACTTACTGGCTTTATAGCTCTGAAGTCGATTCAACAACTAATAGTTGTTATTTTTCCACTTAAAGAAATTTTAAAGAATGCCCAATAGGATAGATTTAGAGTGAAATTACTGTTTTACTTACAAAGTACATTATTCATGGACAATATGATAATTTAAAAAAAAATGTGTATTCTATTTGTTTTGTTGAATCATTTATCTCTATCATCAGACCTACAACAGTTGGAAAGAGAGCATACCGGACCTGAGTTGGGTCAATGACTACTTTCCCGACGGATCCCTAATGAGGGATATGTCCCATGAGGTGCGTCGGTTCACTGCCTACATGAAACTCCCAGAGACAGGTTGGCTCAAACGCACAGTAGAGTCTGTTAAAGGACTCATGCCTGACTTGCCTGATGGTAAATGTTTTCTAGATTAGCCCTCTTTTTCTCTAATCTATCTCGATTCATTCATTCTTAACCAAACCTCATCAAAGGACGCTTGCATACATTCACAGGCCCGAATTCAGAAAGAAGGTTTGTCGACAAATCTAGGTTTATGTGCGTCATATGATGCGTTTTGATGCGTTTCAGATCAAGGTTCAGACAAACCTTGGTCTGAAATGCGACATATGACGCACATAAACCTAGGTTTGTCGACAAACCTCCTTTGTGAATTCGGGCCCTAATGTCCATGTTCAACTAGCAAAACTACAGCTTTCTTAAAGGGAAGTCAGCTCTGATACTTATTAAGTTGGTTTTAATAGGAGCAGAGAAACGAGAGAAACAAATTAGTGAAATTGTGAGCAATATCCGATTAAAAATAAGAAAGTTATGAATGTTTAGGGTGTAATCAATCAAACACAAATTGACAACTCTGTGATGTAGCTTGCGGGGTTCAACCATACGTTCACCATAAATATAATTATTGCAAATATGTTTTATATAACCCTGTCTGAAATAAATCTATTCCGTCATCACTAACTAAGAAAATGAAAGTTTACGAAATATTCTGTACAGAGAAAATTCGAGAGGAGCTCTCAAGATACGACACAGTGTCATTCATCACTTTCCTATTTTTAATCAGATATTGCTCAAACTTTTACTAATTTGTTTCTCTCATTTTTCTTTTTAAATTAAAACCAACTTAATATCAGGGTGGACTTCCCCTTCATCTAACCAAAAGACCCTTGCATACATTCACAATTCCCATGTTCAACTAACAAATCCACAGCTTTCTTAAAGATACTATGTCCATTTTGCAGCCAACATCAAATTCTGACGAACTATTACTTAGGTGATTGCAATCACTTAAGTTGATTCGACAACTAATGTTCGTTATTTTCCCACGAAAAGCCATTTTCAAGCCCTTTCATTTTGAGGAAAGTTCTAAATTAGCATTGTCATTGAAGTGCCGTTGGAATTTAATCTTTTCTTTTTTGGCCTAGAAAAATGGGACATAGTACCTTTAAAGGCTTGTTCAGATATGGCGCAGTAACCAGCACAAAAAACACCCCCCCCCCAAAAAAAAAGAAGAAAAACGCTGTCTTTTAATGTGTATAATGAATGGCAATTGCACAAAACAAAAGGACTTGCACGTATTCACTGGGCTCTATGTTATAAGACTCAGAAATATGAAGCGTAGTACTATTTACGTCATAAAAACTGCCGCAATTTTTTTCACGTCATATGACTCGTATGTGAACAAACTCAACTCCTCCAAAGTGCTGGTTGCTACAGGTCACTACAACTGTATTGGAACCAAAGTTGATCATGATTCAAATATTGCATACAAAAAAATGTTCAATTTTAACATCCATAGTTATTATGATCATCATTGGAAGGTAATGAAATTGAAATGTATAGTGCTCATACATGTATCTGTCAGACTAGCACTCCACAATATTACCCCGGCTTTAGCATGGCTGCCATTAGAGCGCTTTAGCATTTCAAGGAATTAATATCATAAATATCATATATTTCATACAATCATATATTTCATATATATATATCATATATATCATGATGTAAAAAGAAATGAGAGAATACTTATAATGCTAGCTTACATGTAAATCAACGTTCCCCATCACTGTCCTCCCTTTTGGAAATTCTTGCAAAGGCTGAAAAAATGTCTCAGCCGTTAGTCCAGCCCGGTTCATTGGTTGAGAACGCCAATGCCTTAAAGATGAAGTTGAGTTCTGGTCATGCGATTGCATTGTGAAAGAAACGGTGTGGAATCTACCAGAAAAGGTTGATCAAGACTTTGTGTGTATTGCAAGGTTCTGGAATCATCAAAATGATCAGAAATTTGGCCAAGTCTTGGTAAAGTTACAACACTGTACACAGAAAGATGTATATGGGACTACACGAACACGTGGCGTAAAAATCCCACCCCCGAGTTTTAAGATGTTGCATGACATATTAAGAATATAAAGGCATTTGAAGAGCCATGCTTTTCAGGGAACATGTCTTATCTGATGTTCTTCCACACTTGCATAATAAGAATGATGACGCTCACAAATTATTTTTCACCTCTTCCCAGAACTCAACCTTCTTTTTAACCACTAGACCACAGAAACAGAGCAGTTGCTCCGGCAACAACAGGGACCTGTTTCACAAAGCCTTTTTTCAATGACAAATGACAAAAATCAGTGACAAATCTGTTGATAACCAATCAGAAGCAAGGATTTCAGTAGCTTATAACAAAAACTGTCAATTGTTACTGATGACAAGTTTTGTGAAATGCCCCCCAGATTTAATTGACTGACAGATCAACAAATTTTCAACCTTCATTAGTTAATTCCTTTATCAGGGTCTGGTGAGTTTTGAACATTGACAAGTTTCAAATAGATCCCCCAAAATGGTGGGGGGGGGGGGGGAAGAAAAGAAAATGTGCAAGATTGTCCCTCAGAAGATATTGTTTAAAATAGCAATTTTTTGTCATTCAGTTTCTACTCTTGAGTAATTTCTTTTACTACATGTATAGGATGTCTGTGATGAACTATATTTTGTGGTATTACTTTATATGATGTAATTGTATACTCCTATACTCCATATAGGTATCGTGTTTTGCATGAATGTTGTTATCCTATCACTGCGAATTTGATGTGCATGATATTCATATTTGTTTGGTCGGATAGTGGTGTAATCTTTTGGTCAGCGTTTTTTCATATCCACACACACCTTTCAATAGATTGCTGATTTACAGTGCGTGCAATATCTTTGTATGTATTGAGAAGTGTTCAAAAAGATATATACTCTTTGTGTTTCATTTAAACCCACATGTATACTCTGGTAAATTTGCTCATTTGGGATACCATAGTTCACCATTAGCCCGTCATACAACTTCTATACTTCACTCAATCATTTTATTTTATAATAATGAATTGTCACAGATATTATGTGCAGCTCCTTAAAATTACCTTAGCTTAAATTTTACCACCAAGCCTAGTTTTATATTTAAAAAATGGTATCAATACCAAATAACTATCATATTAGCTACTGTGCTCTATTCTCTAATGCTTGGTAGCCTAGTTGGTTCATTAATCTGTGAGAATTTGACAACAAACTAAACCAATAGTAATTACTATAATTGTACTATAATTCAGAAAGAAAATGAAACAATTTTCCACCAGATTAGCAAAAAAGAAAGCCAATTGTACCTTTGATTTTGTTTAAAAGTTATACAAGTATACCTGTTGTCTTATGTAGGATAAAGTAAGCCAGGAGAAAAATGCAGGAGAATCAAATATAAACCAAAAAAAATCCATCAAGAAATAATTAGTTCAGGCCATGGTTTACACTCCAGCTATCTGGCTGTGTAAACAGTTTTCTTCTAGCATACATGGGCTGATTTAGGCAGAGAATTTGGACTTTTTAGTAAGAAATATATACTGATTTTATAGCATATCCCAAATCATGTGAGAGTGTATATATTTTTGTCTTTATTTGTATTTGGGGGTCTTTTTTAAATATTTTGGGGTCTTTATTTATGTTATTTGTTTGTTTGTTTTGATTACTCCCTGCAGGTTCAAACCCCCAGATTCATGTTTTGGGTCAGGGTGGGCCTATACCTGTAACAAACTCTCTATTGGAAGGTGTGTATTGGTGTTGGTTATACTTTATTCATCCTGTCCCTTTTAGTTATGTCCTCTTGGGAGTGTTTCACAAAGACTAAGATCGACTTCAAGTTGGACTTAACTATGGCAGGCCATTCATGCCACTGGTTGCTCTCACTATTGGTCTCTCAATAATGATCTTTTGATAATATTTTTTCCTCCAATAATGAACTATCACAAAATGTAAATTCTGTAGATTTGTGTCCACGATTTATTTCTCCCTTTAGAAACCAATGTCAGGAATGGTTAGAGGAACTAGTGGCATGAACAGCCTGCCATAGTTAAGTCCAACTTAAAGTCGATCTTAGTCTTTGTGAAACAAACCCCATGCATGATTGCTCATTTGCTTTTGCACGTACCAGGCATGACTTACTTTTCTCATTCCATGCATGCAAGTCTATGTAGTGATGTTGTGATGATGTTAATTTACTATTCCTTTTACCATCGTGTGATCTGGTGTACATGGGATTTCAGTCTGTTGAAGACCATCATTTGTATTGTTGACTTCATTTGCCTGGTATGTCTTCTACATCACTTTGTCTAGAGTTGCTTGAATCACGGGATGAAATTGGGGGCAAATGTAGGCCAAACTTGGGGGGCTGTCAAGGCTATTCAAACAGGTGTTGGGGCTAACATGCCTCAAATTTCCTGGATTTTGAGTGAAGCTTAAAGCCAGTGCATACAGTTTACAAAATCATTCATACCCTTACCAAGTTTTATCATTTTTTGAAGTGTGTGAAAAGAATGATTTGCCCCGATTTTTGTCTCTTGAGAATGTGACTAATCAAAGCTTACAACTAAAAGGATTCAACATAGATTCTATTTCAACAAATCCACTTTTCATTATTGAGTTATAATTTTTTTACAAGGGGTATGAGTAATTCATTACATGCTTTTGTTGCTTTTCCTGTTACATTCGCTGTATTGTATCTGCACACAAAGCTGTACTGTACAATTTTTAAAATCTTATTATATCCTCAGGTTGTCTCGGGCAATAGCAAAAAAAACACTCATATTTATTCAAGGTCATGGTCATTCCTATCTAATAGACCTGCTTGTAAGCCTAAAGAAAGTAGTGCTTTTGTTAGTTGAACATGGAAATTATGAATGTATGCAAGGGTCTTTTGGAGAGGTTTGGTTAAAGGGGAAGTTCACATAGTATAAAAATATACACAGATCTCCAGAGGTGGAGTAGTCCCACTTTGTGCTTTTTAGAATAATCACTGCCAAAGTCATGGATGTGCTTCATGAATACATTTTGTTGTCTTTTGAGAAGAATACTTCCACCTGTGCTACAAAGAATGTACCATCGGTGCATAATTGAATAATGATTACATAACTTTCATGAGCACGCATCCTTCACCGTTATTCATCTTGGTGGGTTTTACAATTTTTGTAGAAATGACCTTTATCTGCCAATGCACAGGTTGTATCTACGAACTGGCTTATTCTGAAAGTGTGCTTTACACTTTCAAACAGTCCAATAAGAGAACTATTTCATAATATCAATTGAGCCTATTGGAAATTTAATGAAACATATATATCTTCAGTAGTTTAGCAAACTGTTTTGGTCTTTGCAAACTTTATGTTGACATCCTCTTCAAACCTGTAGAAAAGATATAGTTTAAATAAACCTGGAGTAGAATAGCACTGCAAGAGTGCACTTAAACTGCAAAGAACTGAAAAGTGAGGAGGAATGTTTCACTCAACCTCCAACCCAAGAGTAGATGCCATGACAGATAGTCAGATACTGATAGAATCTTAATTGAGATGTATAATGTACATGAAATATATGTAATACACACCTAGGTCCCATCTTAGAAAGAGTTGTGCTTGATCTAAATTGATTGCAAGTTCTCTCATCAATCGCAACTTTGCAGTCTCCTATCTCTTATGGACATCAATATCAATCGCAAATAAGATGCAATTAATTGCAACTGTTTGTAAGACGGGGGTCCTAATTGTAATGATGCTTGAAGTTCCTAGTATTAAAGTAGTTTTTTCCCCCGTTATATTCCTTGTTTGTTTAGGATCAGGTAGCAAGAAGGCTGGTCCCGTAATGGCGCTCAAGGCAGGAGATGCACAGGATACCTCATCAGCGTCAACTCCACCTTCAGCACAGGTAGCAATTCATTTTTATCTTAGATTAGGTCGGAGAGAAAGGACAGGGGGAAAGGAAGGAGACATAGAATGTGTAATTTTTTAATTTTTCTAATTTTTAATTTTCTAGGGGGGGGGGGGTCTTGTTTGGGTCTTTTTTATTTTTTGTTAAATGATAATAATAACTAGAAATTTAATTCGTCACGAAGACGAATAAGGTGGTCTGTCTATGTCTTATGATAGATTTGAGAATGGGAGAAGTTATATAGACATGTAAACAATGATGATCATGATGAACATGATGATGATCATGATAGTAAAGGTGATGATGATCATGATAATGAAAATGTTATATGATGATAAAAACGATAATGTTAATGATGATGATGATAATGATCATGATCATGGTGATGTTGATGATCATCATCTTCAGACCATGATGATGATGATGATGATAATGATCATGATCACGGTGATGTTGATGATCATCATCTTCAGACCATGATGATGATGATGATGGTCACATTGATGATGATGATGATAATGATGATATTGATGATGATGATGACGATGATGAGTATGAACATGATCCTGACATCTGATTGAAAAATGAGGAAATATTTAGATAGCAAATAGTCTCAGCTACAACATACTAAAATTTGGGAGAAAACTGTTGAATAATAACCGAGATACTGGTCAAAACACATTGTCATGCAGATGCATGTTTTGAAAAAAGTAACCTCCCATAGACATAACACGCAAATATGACAAATTATGCATTGTCGCCTTTAATCGAATATTTTACTATGATGACGTCATCTAAATGTTAAATAAATGAAATATTTCTGATAGAGAATTATCTCAGCTACAACATATCAAAATCTGGGAGAAAATCGATTACCGAGAAGTGAGATAATCTCAATTAAACAAAGACAAAAATGACGTCATCAACAAAATACATTTGTTTGAGTTTAGATGCCAATATGATGACTTTATTTCACTTTGTACGAGTCAGGGTGGTATGAAATCATATCTCCAACTCATGCTTTCTCTAACCATGATATAAAAATTGGGGGTCAATGGACTATCTGAAGAGCTATTTCGATTTTTAAAATGGCATGTTTTTGATCAAATTTGCACTATATTGCCCATAGCAGTACGCGCGGATTTTGAACTTTGACGCACGCTCACGGCCTTATGAAATATGAAGAGTGACTGAAATTAATGTAAATTGTCAATTACGTTAAGAGGAATCCAAATCATGTAAACAATTTGAATTTGACCTTTTCCGCGCGTTATGAGCGCGCGCAACGCGCGCGGTGACACTTACGGACGGAAAATTTTGAAATGCTTAAAATGACCTGATTCGTACTCTCGTTTAATAGTTAAGTGATTTTGAGCATTTTAAAATTTTGACGCGCGCGTACGTGCGCGTAATGACCTTTATGTAACCTTTGATGACATGCCTTGTTGACCCTTGACCTGAGGTATATGTGATATGAATATGAATGACCTTTGCTTATGCATCATGAAGATATGATGGATAACGTGATTTCACAAAATGGCGCCTGGATGACGTCACGATGACCTGATGACCTTGAAAAGGTTACTGTCACGTCTCATGACAATGACCTATGACTGTGTCGAAATTGAAAGAAATTAACACAACCGATCTTGAATTAACCGATAAACAAAAAACGGGAAGAAATAAAAATAAATAATAATAATAATAATAAATAAAGAAAGAAAATTCTGACGAAAACAATAGGTGGTCTGTTGACAACAGACCACCTAAAAAGAATGTGTGATTGTTATGTCTGTACGGCAAATGTCTTTTCCCCCATTTATTTCATGAAAAAATGAAGAATCTCCCGATATGATCACTGAAATTTACATGTATAACTCTCTTACGTTTAATCGGATACTGCTTTAACTCTCACTAATTTTTTTCTCTTGTTTTTCTACTTTTATTAACACCAGTTAACTTTCAGAGTAGATTTAAGTTGAAAAAACATGAAAATCCACAGCCTTGACCAAGACAAGTCATTGAATTATGGAAAATATTTTGTATTAATTTTGTTTGTTTGTTTTTTTCTGGTTTAGGAAAGTCAGAAGGAGAGGGATGAACTTGAGAAAATCAAAGAAGAATTTCTTGAGGCACAGGTAATGCTCGCATCAAGTTTGAGTTCTCTGTTGTTTAACTTTAAAACATGTCATGCTTCTTTCAAACTTAATGTATCAGTTGTATGGCTGATTTCATGAGTGGTGTGATAAAATCAGCAATGTTTCACAATCCTATATATCATATTTTCATATTTTATATTCATTATCATTCATTTTGTATGGTATAGTTTATGTAAAAGTCAAATTTTTCATGATTTTAACAGAAAAATATTTACTCTGTATTGATGTTTGTATATGCTAATTTGTTATTATCAACAAAATATAATGGTTGAATGAAGGCCTATGTTGAATACTTTTAGACGTAAGCTTTGATATATCGCATTCTCTCAAAAAACATTACAAAACTTAGTATGAGTATGAATAGTCTAGTTGTTAACTTTATATATTCACACTAATATCATGTGGTCTTTGTCAATACAGCTAAGATACCAGAGAGAGATTGACAGACTAGACAAGGAGAATAAGAGACTGAAGAAATCCTTGCTAAGCAAAGGAGATAAGAATGCTTTCGGGAGGAAAGATAAGGTAAGTCATTGAATGGATAGACACATGAATGCAAAGACCAATATAAGAATATATATGAGAAAAAAAATATGTGGAGAATTCCACATACTTAGGTTGGATAAAAAATCTGAAGTGCACCAATCTCCAAAAAAATATTTTGTTCTGTATGTTAGTAGTTCCATGTCGTAACACTTAACATTACTTCTTTAAAGCCCCACTGCACTACTTATAGCTA
Organism: Strongylocentrotus purpuratus; assembly: GCF_000002235.5. Classification (NCBI taxonomy): domain Eukaryota; kingdom Metazoa; phylum Echinodermata; class Echinoidea; order Camarodonta; family Strongylocentrotidae; genus Strongylocentrotus; species Strongylocentrotus purpuratus. The sequence goes on along the minus strand of NW_022145601.1, from coordinate 15,318,338 downwards.
CTTGCACCCTCTATATAGCTAACAATGCCTAATAGGTGACCATTGGTCCCCCATGGTCCCCTTTTTCTTATGTTCATTGAGAGCTGATTGGATGAGATAACCACCTGTCAGTGACCATGCAGGGAGGTCTAATCCCTCCTGGCCAAAAAAAGTGCAGAGGGGCTTTAAAGGGATTTTGGAAATTTGAATACACTCTGAATTAACATAAAAGCGACATGTGAGTAGACTACTAATTGCACCCATACACGCTCGCTTCACTAGGGCTCGAATGGAACCAAAGTCTGTCTTGCGTCCATGTGAGCATTTTTATGTTTTACTTTAATTTCTTCGTATTTGTAATCTGTTAGACCATTGAATGCCAGATTATTTTTTTTTAAGGTTGATTTTATTCATACTAGTTGTACACAAATCATTTTTTTAGGTGATTTGGTACACTGCAATGCAATTTACCAGAGCGATCCTTGATGAAAATTTGAATGAAGACAAATTAATCTGATAAATCCTAAAGAAATAGATAACCTGATTACTGAACCTTCAACTTTTTGAACCTCTTTGCCATTAGATCATTTATCTATCTTATAAATGTGTGATATTAAAGTGATTTCTATGATTGATTTGTTTGCAGAAATCACTGATTGACATGTACTCTGAGGTGCTGGACGAGCTCTCTGACTTTGATACCACCTACAAGATGCAGGATCATCTACCAAGGGTATAGAAACATGATGATGGTGGTGATGGTGGTGGTGGTGGTGGTGGTGGTGATGGTGGTAGTGGTGGTGGTAGTGGTGGTGGTGGTGATAATGATGATGGTAGTGATGGTGTTGATGATGGTGATGATGATGGTGATGGTGACGGTGATAGTGGTGGTGGTGATGATGATGGTGATGGTGATGATGGTGATGATGGTGATGATGATGGTGATGGTGATGATGGTGATGATGATGATGATGGTGGTGTTGATGGTGATGGTGATGGTGGTGGGGTTGATGATGGTGATGGTGGTGGTGTTGATGATGGTGATGATGGTGATGGTGATAATGATGGTGGTGGTGGTGGTGGTGATGGTGATGGTGGTGATGGTGATGATGGTGGTGATAATGATGATGACGATGATGGTGATGATGGTGATGATAATGATGGTTATGGTGATGATAATGATTGTGATGGTGATGATGATGATGATGGTGATGATGATGATGATGATGATGATGGTGATGGTGATGATGATGATGATGATGATGACGATAGACTGTCAAGGAAGTATAAAGGAAAAATGATAAAAAGACAACTTTCCTTTCCATGTAATGAAATCGGGTTATCTGTCATGCTATTGGTTACTTTATGGAATATTCATATATATTTATTATGTCTTTATTTATCCTTTCATAACAAATATCTTCCACGTTTTGCAGGTGGTAGTTGTAGGAGACCAGAGTGCAGGTAAAACCAGCGTTCTAGAGATGATTGCCCAGGCCAGAATATTCCCCAGGTAAGAAGAAGGCTTGAACTTATTATGAAGTTGTGCATTCAAGTTTTTTCATTAGAGGTTTGATCCTGTCTTACATACTGTCTTTCCATGGTGTTAATGGCATAAAAACAACCTTTTGCTGTTTAAATAGATACTAGTCATCTATTCCTTTAATTGGTGTACACATACCTTCGTACATGTACATATACATATTTGATTATCAGTTATGTTATTGCAGTTGTTTTCCCGCATATTACTCTTATATGAAATCCAGACATACAGTTTTCATCTTTATTTGTAATTATTATTATTATTAGTAGTAGTAGTAGTAGTTGTGTTGTGTTGTGGTCTAGTGGATAAGTCACCCGACTGCAGATCACAAGGTTCGGGGTTCAAGTCGTGCTGCGGCACTAATGTCCTTTGGCAAGACGTTGATCTACTTTCTCCACCCAGGTGTAAATTGGTATCTGATATGCTTGAGCGCTAGTTACTTTGTCAGCTCGGCTATGTCAGAGCCTGACGGATACTGGTGTTATATAAATAACCATATTATTTATTATTATTATAACTATTATTCTAATTTGTTATTATTATTATTATCATTGTTATCACTATTATCATTATATATATACCATTTGTGATGTTTTGTAACCAGGGGAGCAGGTCAGATGATGACCAGAGCACCTGTGAAGGTGACCTTGAGTGAAGGTCCTAATCACATAGCACAGTTCAAGGACAGTGGCAAGGAGTTTGACCTAACCAAGGAATCAGAGGTATGTATATCACCATTATATCATTACTTTTAGATGCATTATGTTCTCGGGTTGGCCATCTATCCATCCCGCTTTCTAATTAAAGTGACTCAGTAACATTGCCTCACATTCTGAAACAAAATCCTGGATTAAGCTCATGTTGCAATCATAAATATAAAGCTTTAGGTCAGTCAGGAATCCAATGACTTTTACAAGCCGATCGCCTGTCTCATTATCAAGAAAGATATGATTGGAAATCGAAATTTCATTTCTCATTTTCCATCAGTATATTGGGGAAAATGGGTATGGTAAAGCCGGTCACTCAGAGATTTTTACTTTTTTGAGGCACTTCATTATCATCTTGAAGTGCAATTTTTTGAGGGCTTCAATATTACACCATATCACAGACACTGATAACACGTAGGGCCATGCATCTCAACAATGCCTTTAATGCAATATCTACAATGATCCAGTGCGATGCTTTGTCCCATTCCCATCTGTCCTTGCGGCAAATGTTGATACTGAACCACATCACTCTGGCAGTTATGGATGATATGAAATACAGTTAAACCTGTCTATAAAGGCCACTCAAGGGAAACAGAAATGTGGCCAAATAGTTGGCCTTTCCAAACAGGTTCTACAACACACGTTTGTTATGAAAGGGAGACAAAATGCATAGCCATAATGGACAATGGCCTTTATAGGGAGATGGCCACTAGACAGGTTTGACTGTATACAATAAAATCATGACTCTAATTGGTTTTTGTCTCTTGCAGTTGAAAGCACTAAGACAGGAGATAGAAGCCAGGATGAAAGGAAGTGTCAAGGAGGGGCAGACCATTAGTCCTGAGGTAAGTCAACATTTTCATTTATTTCGGGTTATTGAAAGAAAATGTTGTGTTGCTGAAATCTTCACAAACATTCCACGTTTGCTAAATTTTTAGGCTGTAAAATAGTTGAATCTCAACAAAGTATTGTACAATTTGGACAAAATTATTCCAATAAAACAGTTGTGATCATTTTCATTCATTTTGGGTGATGGAAAGAAAATCCTTAACATCGCCCTGTCATGTTCATACCCTACCCTACTAAGGGATTGCAGTCTAGCAATAAATAGTTAAGTAATATTGACTGCCTTCTGGGCAATACGACATATATCGCCCGAACCGAAGGTGAGGGTGATATATGACAAGTCGTATTGCCCTGAATTAGGCAGTCAATATTACTATTATTAACCACATCAGACATCTAGAGCAAACAAGAAACTCTTACTATCTTATACTCTTAAATTATGTAGGCTACACAGGGTTTCCTAGCATTAGAAGTTGCAAAAACATTGTCAAACCAGCACTGTTCATCCAGTGTTTGACAGATTTTCGATACACTGCAAACAGTTTGCCTAGGGTGTGATTATTACGTCACAATAGAGTTCGCGCAAAGTGCGCATTTTCTTATACACGATGTGCGATGTAAATTACAACTGGCACTTTATTATTGCTCACTAGTTTAACACGCATTTTGCCATTGACTTTTCAGAGCGGGCTAAAATATTTGTCCATTGACTTACTGTATAACCTATATTGCCCGCCAAATTACACACAAATCCCATTGACTGTTCTGAGCGGGCTAAAATATTTGCGCATTGGTTTACTGTATAACCTATATTGCCCGCCAAATTACACACAAAATCCCATTGACTTTTCTGAGCGGACTAACTTATTGTAATTTTGTTGACTTATCCATCAAACCTTGAGGGCAATAACATTTAAAAATTGCCCTGCTCAGATGTCTGATACGGTTAATAGTGATCTTTATCTTCATTCAGTGTTTGAAAGATTGGAAATTTAGTGACAATATGAACATTCATGAACAGTGATCACATTCACTGTATGTCACTTGAGGATATGATATTACTCAATCATGAGTCAATGCATAATTTTATTCACATTTATCTGGTAATAGCAAGCACTGTTGCTAACTAAGCTTGCAGCTTATCAGGCAAAGGCTTATTGAAATTTTTTTAATGATTGTGAAGTTGTAACTAATTTTCAAATGTTGCCTTGTGTTTTGATTATTTTCCAGGTTATATCACTGAGTGTACGAGGCCCAGGGATACAGAGGATGGTTCTTGTTGATCTACCAGGGATGATCAGTGTGAGTATGAAAGGTCCTGGTTATGGAGCCTTGTTGTATAACCACAGTTTCTAGTAGGTCAATATTTTTATGCCTCCGTTACAAAGTAGCTGGAGGCATTATGTTTTCGGGTTGTCCGTACAGACGTACGTACATCTGTACGTCCCGTTCTCGTGATCGCGTTATCTCAAGAACCAACTGATGGTTTCCTACCAAACTTTGGTCATGTATGTAACTTGCAGAGTCAATGAATTGAGTAGATTTTGGGGTCACGAGGTCAAAGGTCACAGGGCTCATTATGTATGCTAAAATAGCTCGTGATTGCCTGATCTCAAGAACTGATGGATGGATTCCTGGTAAAACAAAGTACCAAAATTTATAATGATGGGCTCTTAACTTTGCTAGATATTGAAAAGCAGTTGTGTGATAACTCCAAATAATGATGACGACCCACATGTATTGTCCATGTATATCTAAATTTTTGCATGCAAAAAGCAAAACAAATGATTATATGAATGCTTCATTTTACAAGTGTTTTCCCCCTATTTTGTACAGACTGTAACTACAGGCATGGCAGCAGACACCAAGACCTCTATTCAGAAGATGATCAACGGTTACATGGGCAACCCGAATGCTATCATACTCTGTATACAAGGTCAGTTCTACTGTTTTCCCCTCTTGCGTTTAGCAAAAGCTTTCATGGAATTCTGTACTCCAAGGTATTAGTGTTAAAGGAATTGGGTATCTTTGCCCCAGATTCTAAAAAAAATCCTGGATTTAGCTCATGCTGCAATCATAATTATAATCTTTAGGTCAGTCAGGAATCCCATGGCGTTTAGAAGCCGATCGCCTGTCTGATTATCAAGATATTTATGATTAGAATTCTACACTACAGTATTTTGGGGAAAATGAGTATGGTAAAACCAGTCACTCAAAGGATTTTTACTTCTTTGAGACACTTCATGATTATTTTGGAGCGCTATTTTTTTTAGGGCTTCAATATTAAACTATATCACAGACAATGATAGGACCATGCATCTCAGATTTGTGAAACTGGAAACATTTTTAAATGATGCCTTTAAGACTTGCATGGAATTCTGTACTCCAAGGTATTAGTGTTTCAACTGCTTCGTTACGTGTACTTCTAAATTTGAAATTGATTTTGAAAGGTTAAACAAATATTGACATGGTATTATCTATTTTTGTTCAGATGGTGCCATCGATGCTGAGCGTAGTATAGTGACTGATCTCGTCAATGAGATAGATCCAACAGGAAAGAGGACCATCTTTGTGCTGACTAAAGTAGACCTGGCAGAGAAGAACCATCTCAACCCAAACAGGGTGAGTTGTAAAGGCTTGCTCACATTTTAATTATGATAATAATGTTAATATACAGTCAAACCTGTCTACAGCAACCGCCCAAAGGGAAACATAAAAAAGTGGTCTTTGTAGACAGGTGTTCTTTGTAGACAGGTTCCTTTAGTACATTTTCAAGGGAAACAAAAAATGTGCTTGTTGTAGAAAGGTGGTCTTTGTAGACAGGTGGTCACTAAAGCAGGTTTGACTGTATCTTGTTAACCCAAGGTAGCCCCATCAGTATTAAAGGTAGGTTAAAAAATATGAGTTGTAAGCAGCCCTGCACATCAACAGGATCAACATATATTTGGATGTCACCCAACCTTTACTATTTTCTTTGAGAGACCTGCAATCATATTATTAATTTGGCTTCTATATTATTGACAATGATATTGATTTTATCTGACTGATGAGAAACCATGTGTATGCTAGTAAGTAAGCAACCAGAGGACTGACGGCTTTAAGTCCTCTCTGATGGACCTAGTAATGAGGAATCCACTTGAAATCAAATGCCCAGTGTGCACTTTTGATACAAAAAAGAAGAAGAGAGAGAGATCGCATAAAAGCATCTGCATCATAATCAAAGGACCAGAAGTAAGTTAGAAAATTCAAAAATGATAGAACAATTAAACAGATATATGTTTTAAGAATTTTTTTTAACAATTGATTTAATATTAAGCACAAACCATCACAGCACCCTTTCACTTTGTCTTTGCATCTTAGTTTCCATGTTGTTTTGCAGGAAATATGAGCAAAATATTCTTATTATTCTTAATACATTTATTTTCTCCTAAATTTTGCAGATAAGGCAAATCCTTGATGGCCGTCTCTTTCCTATGAAGGCTTTGGGGTATTTTGCAGTTGTCACAGGAAAAGGTATTTTTGATACGTCTGTTCCTGAACGGCCTTGTTCCTAGAGAATAGAAAATGATCATGAACAAGCTTAAAATTGTATGAGAAGAATTGTTATTTTACAGGAAAGTAATACAAACCTTGATAATCATTTCATGTCAAACGATAGTAGAAGTAACATATTTTTGGTAAAATAGTTGCTTGGTGTACATGTACTTCATGTTGACCCCATTAAATTGTTTTAAAGGTACTATGTCCCTTTTGCAGCCAACCTCAAATTCTGTAGAACTTTGCAGGAATTATGAATATGTCGTGTATGTCCTGTCTGTGAAATTTAAACGTTAGCAGTGTCCTCATATTCAAATTATGCAAGGAAACCCGTTTACTTGCTAGACTTCACTGTCAGACACTATTGAGTGACTGACTGGCCTTTTTTCTTCTTTGGTAAAAACATACATGAAAAGAGTTGCAAAGGGTACATGAGCATTTGTCTACATCAATAACCCACTTCCTGTGATGGCCAAGATTAAACTGATTGAATCTTTGCGCAGCATAAAAGGTATGACCATTCGGTACAATCGTCTAAAAATCAAGACTATTACTTTTGGGCTCTATAGCCCTAAAGTCGATTTGACGACTAATAGTCGATATTTTCCCACTTGAAGACATTTTCAAGCCCCACCTTTTTTAGGGAAGTTCTAAATTAGTATTATCTTTCAAATGCAGTTGGAATTTAACTTTTTCATTTTTTTGGCCTGCAAATGGGACATAGTACCTTTAATTTGATGATGGATGACTCTGATCATTCTCAGGGTTATTCATTTTATGACAATACACTTGATGGTTGACTGAAATAAACGAGAATGAGAAGAAGAATGAAAAGAACTACAGCTTAAAAACAGATTGATACAGGTTTCACATTGTAAATGAGGATAGTTTGCAAACACCTATCCTTGGCCCTGTTTCATAAAACTTGTTATCAATAACAAGATACAATAATTGTTATAAGCTACTGAAATCCTTACACTTGATTGGCTATGAGCAGATTTGTCATAGATCTGTCACACTTGTTATTGATAATAAGTTTTATGAAACAGGGTCCTGTATACCAGTGTTCAGGGAGGCATTTCACAAAGCCTTTTTTCAATGACATATGACAAAATTCAGTGATAAATCTGCTGATAACCAATCAGAAGCAAGGATTTCAGTAGCTTATAACAAAAACTGTCATCTGTCACAGATGACAAGTTTTGTGAAACGCCCCCCCCCCCCAGGATTTGTTTGTCACAGGGACGGGATGGAGGATCTTCAAGCCTAACTGGGGATAGAACAAGTTATTATAGATAATGTTTCTACTTATGTTTGAGCAGCATGTTTAATTATTTTCCAATCTACAGTTCCCTCTGAATTAAATTGCATTCTTGAATAATTCATTTCTTGTAAAGGTGGACATTTTAGTCACTTGTGTTGTTTCTTTCTTCCATTTTAGGCAATACAAGTGACAGTATAGACAGCATTAAGCAATATGAGGAGCAGTTCTTCAGACATTCAGCATTATTCAAGTAAGAGTCTCTATTCACTTTATTGAAATACATTGATTTTTTGTTTGAAAAAAAAGAAGAAAAGAAAGGGAAACAAAATACAGAGCATAGGTTTTCACAGATAGATAGATACCCTGGTATGTTGTTTTTGTTTTGCATTTCCTTTCTCTCCTTACGCCACATTGAGACATGTTTGCGATATAGATCTGCCATAGTTAAGAAATATATATATAAATTTAACAGAAAAATAGCATTTCGGAGCTCATTGCATACTTTGTGGATTAATTGCTTCAATTATTGTCGCAATCCATGTAGATCAATTTTTGTTTAAAGAAATTAAAATAGAATGCAATAACTTTAGAAAGTCAATGGAAAGTCATGGAATTTGGTTCTCAATTTTTATTTTGATGATGGAATTTTTTTCCTTCCATACAGGGGTAGTATAGAAACATATTTGCAATAATTATATTAAGGATCGATGCATGTAATTTAAAAAAAAGTTATCTTGATTTTTTTAGTACAGAGCAAATCGGAGGGGGAGCTTGAAAGATACGTCACAGAGTTGCCAATTTGTGTTTGATTGATCGCAACTGTTCCTCTCATTTTTTCTGCCTCTATTAAAACCAACTTAATATCAGGGTGGACTTCCCCTTTAAAGTTAAATGATTTTCCTATTGTGTTTGTAGGTCAGGTGTCTTTAAGCCATCTCAACTGAATACCCAGAACCTTAGCTTTGCTGTCTCGGATTGCTTCTGGAAGATGGTTAGAGAGTCGGTGGAACAACAGGCAGATGTCTATAGAGGTATGGTCAGCCCTTCCATAACCTCTTAAAGCCGCACTGCACTACTTAAAGCTACTTGCGCCCTCTATATAGCAAACAATGCCTAAACGGTGACCATTGTTCCCTCATGGTCCCCTTTTTCTTATGTTAATTGAGAGCTGATTTGATGAGATAACCACGTGTCAGTGACCATGCAGGGAGGTCTATCCTTCCTGGCCAAACTAGTGCAGATAGGCTTTAAGTCTTAGCTTGCTTTAATGAATTCATTGATCTCCACTTTGTTTATACAGTGAAACCTGTCTATAAAGACAAAAAAGTTGTCTTTATAGGCAGGTGGTCCCTTTTCGTACATGATTCAATGAGAAACCATGTTCAAGGGAAACAAAAAATGTAGTCTCTGTAGACATTTTGGGTTGAAATGCACTATATAATATACAATTATTATTATTATTATTCTATATTTGGATATTGGACCCTTCATTTCCAGGAATGTTTCATTGACTACCTAGCTATTGTATTCCTCCATACATCCTAAATACAAACCATCTTTCTTTCTAACATGTTAGTTACCAACATAGTGAACATTTGAATTTCAAACCCTTCTGCAGTTAAATTAACAGTTTAATACAAATGTACATGTATGCTCCTTCATTGTTTCCTCAAAGTTATTTGAACTAAAATGCATAGGTAATAAATTCATAGATTCTCATTCCACAAATTTTTACAGTTTTTTTCAAAGGTCTTTGCTTATGTGAATGTTCCATTTAACTAACTGAGATGTTGATGTTTGACTGCTCATGTTGATTGTGTTTCCAGCTTCCAGATACAACTTGGAGACAGAGTGGAAGAACACGTTCCCTAGGTTACGAGAATTGGACAGGGTAAGTTTTATTCTGATCTCATGCAAATATCAGGATCAAAGATTAGGTCTATAATTTAAAATAAGAAAAAATACAAATTAGCAGCAACATGCTTTACTTAAAGGTAAAGACCAGTATTGGAAACGCCCCAATTTCAAAAAATGAAATGGAAGCTCTCATTACCAATCATGTGAAAGAATATGTTTTGACTAATACATGATGATAACAAATTTGCTGGGAAACCGCCTACTAATTCATATATTTGGTAAATTTGTTTCTCTTGTGGTCTGTGAGAGATATAGGGTAGTCCCATATACATCTTTCTGTGTATAGTGCTTGTAACTTTACGAAGAATGGACCAAATTTCTTATCATTTTGATGATTCCAGAACCTTGCAGATGCTACATGATCAACCTTTTCTGATCGATTCCACAACCTTTCTTTCACAATGCAATCGCATGACCATAACTGGTCTTTACCTTTAAAGATTATTTGTGTACTGAGTATAAGTCACTATTTTGAAGATTTTACAAAGCAGGGCTCTATTTCATAAAACTTGTTATCAATAACAAGACACAGTATTTTTTATAAGCAACTGAAATCAGTGCATTTGACTGGCTGAGAGCAAATTTTTGATAGAATTTCATCATTTTTTTAATTGATGTGAAGTATTATGAAACAGGGCCCAGGTTTTGGAAAGAACAGACCATACATATCCAAAGAGGTTGCTGTAAAACCAGAAAATATCGTAAACCATTAATGACAGTAATTTTCTGCTATTTTCGCCAATTGCAGAATTCCATAAGTTTCATAAGTTGTTCAATTTCTGTCAAATTTTCACCAACATCTGATTTTCTGTGTGCTTGCACTCAAGTGAATTTTGTTCTTTGCTAAAAAGGTTGCATTTCAATTCATACAAATAATTAACAAGTCTTTTTTTTAATTGTTTTTTTATTTGTCTCTGCAGGACGAGCTCTTTGAGAGAGCAAAGAGCGAGATGTTGGATGAAGTCATGAGTCTGAACGAGATCAAGCCCAAACAATGGTCAGTAGAAATATTACCAAGCTGTGGTCAATACTAATAATACTAAGCCTAAGTAGTGGGCGGTAGAAATATTACTAGGCAGTGGTCAGAAATATTACAAAGCAGTGGTCAGTAAAAATATTACTAACCATTGGTCAGTAGAAATATTACTAAGCAGTGGTCAGTAGAATTATTATTAAGCTTAAACAGTGGTCAGAAATATTACATAGTAGTGGTCAGTAGAATTATCACTGAGCAGTGGTCAGTAGCAATATTACTAAGCAGTGATCAGTAGAAATATTACTAAGCATTGGTCAGGAGAAATATTACTAAGCGTTGAACAGTAGAAATATTACTAAGCAATGGTCAGTAGAAAAATTACTTATCAGTGGTCAGTAGATATAAATATTAAGCAGTGGTCAGTAGGATTATTATTAGGCTTAAGCAGTGGTCAGAAATATTACTAAGCTTTGTTCAGTGCAAAATAGTAATTAGTAGTGGTCATTAATAATATTTGGTTAGTTGCAATATGACTAAGCATTGGTTAGTATACATATTACTAAGCAGTGGTCAGAAATATTGCTAAGCTTTGGTCAGTGCAAAATAGTAATTAGTAGTGGTCATTAATAATATTTGGTTAGTTGCAATATTACTAAGCATTGGTTAGTATAAATATTACTAAGGAGTGGTCAGAAATGTTACAAAGTATTGGTCAGTATAAATATTACTAAGCATTGGTCAGTAGAAAAAATTACTGAGCAGTGGTCAGTAGAAATATTGGTAAGCATTGGTCAGAAATATAACAGAGTAGTGGTCAGTAGAAATATTACTAAGCATTGGTCAGTAGAAATATTACTAAGCACTTGTCAGTAGAAAAATTACTTAGCAGTGGTCAGTAGATATAAGTATTATTAAGCAGTGGTCAGTAAAATTATTATTAAGCTTAAGCAGTGGTCAGAAATATTACTAAGCTTTGGTCAGTGCAAATATTACTAAGCAGTGGTCAGTCAAATGTTACTAAGCATTGGTCAAGGGAAATATTACAAGTATTGGTCAGTAAAAATGTTACTAAGCAGTGGTCTGTAGAAATATTACAAAGCAGTGGTCAGTAGAAATATTACTAAGCATTGGTCAGTAAAAATATGACTAAGCATTGGTCTGTAGAAATACGACTGAGCATTGGTCAGCAGAACAATTATTTAGTATAATATGTCAGTAGACATATTACTAAGCTTCTGTCAGTTCAAATACTCATATGCAGTGGTCATTACTAATCTGTGGTTATTATAAATATTACTTAGCATTGGTCAGTAGAAACATTGCTAAGCATTGGTCAGTAGAAATATTATTAAGCAGTGGTCAGAAATACTACTAAGCTTACGGAGTCATCATTAAATACATTTTTGTTTACATTTTGTTATGATTTTGTCAACTTTATAAACTTTTGAAATTTTATAGATACACTCAAGTCAAGTGAAAATTTGTTTCAATAATTCAGGTACATAAAGCAATCCAATGTTATTTTTTTGACATTTGACCTTTGACCTACAGGGAAGAGACACTATCGAAGCTTCTATGGGAAGGTGTATCTAGTCACGTCTTTGAAGGAATCTACCTCCCAGCCTCTCAAACATTAGATGCAGGGTGAGTTCCTGGCCTGTTGAAGCATTTTTCTAGATATTTTTATATGAATTCTCCACCTTTAATCTCAACTTAAAGTCATTGTGTAACAATGGTAAATCAGAGATGCATGGCCCTACATGTAATCAGTGTTTGTGGTATGGTGTAATATTGAAGCCCTAAAAAATTGCGCTTTAAAATGATCATGAAGTGCCTCCAAAAGGTAAAAATCTTTGAGTGACCGGTTTTACCTTACTCATTTTCCCCAATATACTGTAGTGTTAGAAAAACCTTTAGGAAAACAAATTCTGACATCTCTAATTCAAATCATACGTATCTTGATAATCAGAGTGACAGACAGGCGATTGGCTTGTAAAAGTCATGGGATACATGTATAACCTAAAGGTTTATAATTATGATTGCAGCATGAGCTGATGCATTATGGAGAGCCATTTGTAGCCTAAAAATAAAATATATTCAAAAACAAAAATTCTAGTATTTTAAACTTTTCATAAATTCCACATCAAGTACATGAAATCTCCTTGATAAAAGAAAATATGAATGATTAGAATCAACATTTTACTGCCTTTAAAAAAAAACTTTTACAAAATATTTTCAAAGATGCTTACAGCTTTCCATAACTGTAAAGTCCAACTTAGAGATAAGTTCAATGTAACATCTTTGTGAAACACCCCCCTGAACCCACAAACCTGATCAACCATATGATGAAATTATTCATCTTTTCTCGTAGAACGGACAAGCAAATCACATATACCCATAATACTTATATGTTACACTTGCATGTAGCTTTTGGAAACTCAAAATATATTTCTGTGTCCTGAAATAATGAGTATTTTCACCATATTCGCTCCTGAATTTGAAAAATTATAAAAATATGTGATGAAATTGATGTATCGTATTTCAGAGCTTTTAACACCATCATTGACATCAAACTCAAGGAATGGGCTGAGAAGGTGCTGCCAAAGACGAGTATTGAGGTATGTACATAAATCTTTTCTACCAGGTATGATACTCAACATAATGTATCAGGGCAAATCCAATCAATACAGTCCTATACGTTACCCATCACATGTAAGATTTGGGAGTGTCTAACAATTGTATTGAGTAGATAGCCGAAGTAGGGCTTTGAGTTTGATCAGACTGAAATCAAATAAAGTTTTTACTTTAGAAGTGAATTCATGTTCAAAGTTTCATACTTGGTTGTTGATGTATGCGACACCAAACGACCATTAATTAATATATCTATGTAGCTATACTGTTGCGCTAAGCAATCTGGAGGTGTCATGGTATAGTGGTTCATTCACCTGAATCTCAATCCAAGGGTTAAGGGTTCGAATCCCAGCCCGACACTACTGTCCCGTTGCAAAACAGTAATCCGCATTTGCCAGTCTTTACCCAGGTAGTTGGGTACCTGGCAATTTGTGGGGGTAATAGTGATTGCAGGTCCCGAACAGCATTAAAGGTAAAGACCAGTTATGGTCATGCGATTGCATTGTGAAAGAAACGTTGTGGAATCGATCAGAAAAGGTTGATCATCTAGCATCTAGCATCTGCAAGGTTCTGGAATCATCAAAATGATAAGAAATTTGGCCCATTCTTCGCAAAGTTACAAGCACTATACACAGAAAGATGTATATGGGACTACCCTACATCTCTCACAGACCATGAGAGAAACAAATTTACCAAATATATGAATTAGTAGGCGGTTTCCCGGCAAATTTGTTATCATCATGTATTAGTCAAAACATATTCTTTCACATGATTGGTAATGAGAGCTTCCATTTAATTTTTTGAAATTGGGGCGTTTCCAATACTGGTCTTTACCTTTAATACTAATGAGGCGTCCGTGGGTTGTTGAGGAATACATGTACTCTTAATTTGTTAAATAGAGTAACACCCCCCTGGATAAACAAAATCATTCTTGTTCTTATTGATATCTGATGTTGGGATTTATGTTGATAGGTTGGAAGGAATACACTTTTTGAGGAATACTCTAAACTTGTTGAGAAAAGTAAGAGTGATAATGATAACAGGGCCCTGTTGAAGAACAGCATTGATGCTGATGAGGCGTCCATGGGTAAACAAAACTATTATTATTGTTGATATCTGATATTGCCATTTATTTTGATAGGTTGGAAGCAACACACTTGTTGAGGAATACTCCAAGCTTGTTGAGAAGAATAACAGTGATAATGGTTACAGGGCCTTTACGAAGAAGCAGCATTGATGCTGATGAGGCCTCCTTGAGTAAACAAAATCAATATTATCAATATCTGATATTGCAATTTATTTTGATAGGTTGGAAGCAACACACTTGTTGAGGAATACTCTAAGCTTGTCGAGAAGAGTAAGAGTAAGAAGGATCACGACACCATCTTTGACGATCTCAAGACTGCTGTGAAGGTGGAGAGTATCAACAGACATCAATGGATGGAGAGAGCCGTGGAAAACTTGGTAAGAAAGCTCTACAAATTGGTGATCAAAAGTAGCAAAACATATTAGTCCAGTCACTCTATACCGGTAATAAGGAATGGTGATTACAAATAGGGATTTGGACAATGGTGATGAAGATTTGACGATTGTCATAACCTTGAAGGTGATGATGATGAAGCAGATTTTGTTGGTGATAATGGGGAGGGTCATTGTGGAGATGATGGGTGATGGAGATAATTAAATTTTAATGGTTTCTAGGGCAAATACCCTTTGACTTAAATCCCTGAACTACGACTGTATAACTACTTCCTTGACTAATACCCTCATTAAACAACTACTGCATCAAGCAATTATCCCTCTCCCCAAGATGACTTCCATAGAGTTGTAAAAGAGGTAATTTGGGTAATGATATTACATGTACATGTATTAGGAACTTGTTTGGGAGAGGGGGTAGTCTGGGCGATTGTCAGGATAGTAAATGTCTTCGCAAAATATGTCATTTGGGATATATCACTGTAGTTATATGTGTGGATTGGAGGAGAAATATTTATTTCCGGAATAATCATTCCAGGAAGGTAGTTGGTCATGAATTGTGTTTAAAAGTTTAGTTGTAGGGGGGGGGGGGGGATGTAGGCTCTGGTAGACACATCCGGATTCTATAAAACAGTGTTTTAGTGATAGTGGTTTGCTGAGAATGAAGACCAAGACACTGCTGATATGTAAGCGAGGTTTGCGGTTACGCCACATATTCTTTTGACAGGGTTAGGTGGCCCTGAGAATGAGTGTGTATGGTTGGATAGGTACAACCTATTAAAACGTTACGATAGAGCTTTAGTGGGCCCTTCTCAGGACCAACTAACCCTGTTGAAAGAATATGTGGTGTAACCACAAGAGTCACTCGAATCTCTCCTCACTATGGCAGCCTTAAAAGATAGCACTGCTGATAGTTACAATGCAATAATGATGATATTCTCTTCCCTGTTGTTGATGGCATGCTTGAGACTTTAGTTTTCTTTTTCAGAATTCAGAGACTGATTCTTTTTTTCTTTTTCTTCTTTCTGAACTCAGAAAGTGATTCAGTTCAATGCCCTTGAGGATAGATCTGTTCCTGATAGGAGGCAGTGGGACCAAGCTATCTCATTCATGGAGACCATGATCAAGCAGAGACTCTCAGCAAGTATGACATCTATCATTCAACTTTTAATTCTTTTAAAGATAAACTTGAGTTCTGGTTAAAAAAAAGAAAATGAATTCTCACAGAATCAAACAAAACTTACACTGAATGTTCAAGTTTACAAATAAATGTCATGTGCCAAATAATTTTGGAAGAAAATGTATACTGACTGAGTAATGAGCATATAAAGATAAGGAAATCAAGGTAAGCTAGCCCCGAAACCATTTGTGTAGTCCCATATCCATCTTTCTGTGTACAGTGCTTTTTACTTTACCAAGACTGGGCTAAATTTATTATGATTTTGATGACTCCAGAACCTTGCAGTGCACACCAATACTTAATGCTACATGATCAACGTTTTCTGATTCATTCCACACCTTTTCTTTCACAATACAATCGCATTACCAGAACTCAACTTTATCTTTAATATTTAACATTCTAAAGAAACTAAATTTTTTCTCTTGAGTTTTCTCTATCACGTTTAAGCCTGATTGCATTTATATTAATAAGCCACCCAAAAGAAGTAGCATTTACACTGCAAGCATAATTCATCAATTTTTCTCTCATTCTGGGGGGTGTTTCACAAAACTTGTCCTCAGTGACAAATGACAGTTTTTGTTATAAGCTACTGAAATCCTTGCTTCTGATTGGTTGTCAACAGATTTGTCACTGATTTTTTCATTTGTCATTGAAAAAAGGCTTTGTGAAACGGGTCCCTGGTGTTTCGTCAGAAGTTGCTAAGCAACTAGGGCCTTTGTTTAATTCTTTTAATTCTCTAAATATTTAACATTCTCAAGAAACATAAATTTTGACAAATCGATTTATGACATACTTAAAATATTACAAAATTTGGTAAGGATATGAATTATTTAGTTGTAAACTGTATTATTTGTCGCCCTCATGTGTTATGAATGCATATTATGATTCTCATTTTAGCTGATAAAGAAATACAGAAGCTGATAGGACCAGGCTCGACAGAGAGATGGGTCTACTGGAAGAGAATTAGTCAGGACGAGGTAAGTGAGATGGATTATAAGATGATAACGTGGATCTTAATCAAATGATTGGTTGAGAGCGTACACATGACCAGGCATTTATTTTGCCTAACACGTAATATTGATAATGACCGGTCATTATCAAATGCTAATGACCAGTCATTAGTAAAATCTTGTTATAAAACATCATTTTATAAAACAAATAAAACACAAACTTATCAAACAAATAATACACATCATTTTGTTTGGGCATTGGTGCTATAAGTGCTGTGGTAAAACTAATCCTTATATCAAAAGTAATTGTAATTAGAAGATTAAAATCAAAGGGATTCAATGGGCTTGTCCCCTACCATATCATCTTGCTTTCCATAACTGTTTGGACTGATTTTTCAGCATGTATTTTCAGAAGTCAAGTAGGATTTTACCAGATAACTTCACATGGACCCCTGCCTCCCTCAACGGAACAAAAAGTCATGTCATTATTATTTTTCATATACACATGGGTGTAGCCAACAATTCAGAAATGTATCAGAATTCTTAGTTTGTAAAATGTAATTTTGCAATGGTAAGAAGCTTCTGAGCCCAGTTTCATGAAACCGGTTATCAATAACAAGTTACAATAACTGTTATAAGCTACTGAAATTGTGGCATCTGATTGGTAGAGAGCTAATTGGTCTTATTATTGAAGCACTTGTTATTGATAACAAGTTTTATGAAACAGGGTCCTGTTTTGAATTTCGTTGATTGTTATTTTGTCTTCTTTCTCTACAGACTAACAGGAGACTAGCAAAGGAAGAACTAGAAAAACTACTACAAGCTGCAGGGGTAAGAAATAGTCGACACACCTTTATTCATTAGAATGATTAAGGAGTAATGCAAGAAAAAAGGATACTGACAGGAAAAATTGAGGTAACGATTTCAAATGGAGACAGAGCATCAAATTATATATTTCAACTAATATGCTGTACTTGATTTAAGCAGGAAATGAAATATTTTTGTATTCCGATATGGCTAGATCTTCCATGAGTTCAAACATTCTAAGACGGCCTGCAGTTACCATTCAAAATGATTTTATATGGGTGTCACAGAGAGAAGTAGGCTTAGAAGAGTCACCCATTGTGCTTGTTATCAATAACAAGTTACAATAACTGTTATAAGTTACCGAAATCATGGCATTTGATTGGCTGAGAGCAAATTTGGCATAGAAATTTTGCATTCGTTATTGATAACACGTTTTATGGAACAAGTCCCATGTTTCATGCCATTCATTATTCCAAGTGAAGTGACATATTTTGTTCATACTTGTTGTTTCACAGAATCATATACCAGAGTTGACTGAGGATGAGCAAACCACTGTCAAGAAGAATCTACAGACGAAAGGAGTAGACGTAGATAACCATCTAGTAAGTTCTATCATCTCAAAATAGTCTTTCAGAGCAGGGGAAAAATTAATATTTATTTTTCGGGGGCTACCTTTCAAGCTTGCCTGCATGAAATTAACACTCTAAAATTTGTTTTGCATTGAACTCTATGCAAATTTGCAAGGGCTCTTTTCTGATTTCTGGGTGCTCTTTCGGGCATTTCAGGGGCTATTTCGCCCCGAGCCCCTGTGTATTCTTTTCACTGTTTCAGAGAATGGGGAGTTCTTCTTCTTCTTCTTTTTCTTATTATTCTTCCTCTTATTATTCTTCCTCTTATTTTTCTTGCTCCTCCTCCTCGTCTTCTTTTTCTTTGCGTGTCGACAACTCGACATACTTGTTCGTCCTTGTGGAGACAGGGGCGAGGGTTTTGTGATCATGAACTGAAAATGATCTATGTTTGATATATTTTAACATTTTGGATTTAAAATTGAATTGATATTGCAGAAGAGTTGCATATTGGACACTGATAGCCATAATTTTTCTGTGAGTGGGTGAGTGGGCGCATTTTAGGGGCCAACTAACCCTGTTGAAAGAAAATATGTGGTGTGCCCTAACTGCAAACCTCGGTCAAATCTGTTCTCCCCATGGAAGCCTTCAAAGATTACAATGGTCATGATCATTTGTCCTATCTTTGACCACTCAGATTCAGGAGACGTGGTACCCTCTATTCAGGAAACATTTCATGCACCGATCCCTCCATCTTGCCAACAATTGTCGGAAGGGATTCTATCACTATCAACAAGGACTCAATGATTCAGGGGTAAGTCACTGATCAAGGAGAATAAAATCATCATTGTCGTCATATATGATGATGTGTATTATAATATTTATAGTATTTATTTGGACATACCATCATACAAGAATGTTTTTGAAAGACCCTTAACGGGAAAGTCCACCCTGAAATTAAGTTAATTTTAATAGGAGTAGAAAAATGAGAGAAACAAGTCAGTGAAAGTTTGAGCAAATTCCGATTAAAAATAAGGAAGTTAGGATTTTTTAAGTTGTGATCAATCAAACACAAATTGGCAACTCTATGACGTATCATGCGAGCTCAACTTCCATTTGCTCAGTACTAAAAAAGTCTAAAAATTTCATTTTCCCTCAAGAAAAATTTCAACCATACATGCACCCTAAATATAATAATTGCAAATATGTTTCTATACTCCCCCTGCAAGGAACAAATATATATTCAGTCATCAATAACGAAGAAAACATGATTTTATGGAATATTATGCACAAAGCAAATGAAGGAGAGCTCGTATGATAAGTCACAGAGTTGCCAATTTGTATTTGATTGATCACAACTTCAATAATTCATAACTTTCTTATTTTCATTCAGAATTTGCTCAAACTTTCACTCACCTGATTTTCTTATTATTCTGCCTCTATCGAAACAAACTTATTTTGGGGGTGGACTTTCCCTTTAAGAGAGCAAGCAAGCACATATTACTTTTTCAAAATTTAGGAAAGTTTCACAGGAGGGTCATCCTTTTTTTTCTTTTGAGGTACCGTAAATCTCTGTGTACAAGATGCACTTATTTCCGCCAGAAAAATTTGAAAGTCGGGGGTGCATCTTATAGACAGGTAAGGATATTTTGAGCCTTCAAAATGCTACATTTTAGTGGTTTTCGACCATCTCTGTGTCTCAACATAGATACATAATGTGTATAAAGAATATGCATTATGAAAATGGCGTAGTCTTATGTGATCTTCATTATGTTTTTTTTTTTATTTCATCATTTTTCAGATTGAATGCCATGATATTGTACTGTTCTGGAGGATGCAGCGGATGTTGGAGCTGACGAGTAACGTCTTGAGACAACAGATCATGAACACAGAAGGTGGGTCCGATTCTCTTTCATCTGACTAGGTTCAAAGGTTTACTGCCCATTTAGTCTAATTTCTAGTTGGTCTAATCCCCAGTTTGTCTACTATCCATATGGTCTAATAATCATTTGATGATAATTTCACTCCGTGAGTCTAATTCGAAGAGACTCATTGAGAGTCCGCTTCGCCCATGTGCACTCATTAACGCTTAGTCGCCATTTTGAAAAAGTTTTCCGGTGAATTACTTCAATAAACTGTAAACTTATTATGTTTGTTTCCTTTGGGAACATATTTAGAGCTTTTTGGTCCTTTTTTGAGAAATTATCTACACTTTCGTCATGGCCTCGAAACCCGCAGAGTTAGCCGGCAGAGCCATGGACCCTGACCCGGAACGTCTTCCCTCTACTCCCTCATGAAATTAAACTCAAACTTCAAATTTATCGTTTGAGCTTTCAATTATTATTTATGATTACATGATTATTAGACCATATGGAGAGTAGAACAAAATGGGCATTAGAGAAACTGTTAATTAGATAGACTGAAAATTTGATTAAATGGGCAATACACTTATAGGAGATTAGACCAAATGGCTATTAGCCTAAATGGTAATTAGACCAAATGAGAAGTAGACGAAATGATTATTAGACTGTGGATGGTAGACGGGCTGGGTGTAGACCATATGGGAATAGATTATTTGAGTAGTAAACGACCAGGTTGCAGACCAGAACAGCAATTCACCGATTCCAAGTTTGGAAGAAACCACAGAAAGGTCATTCCACGGGGCTGGGGCACTTTGCATGACATACCGGAAGTGAGAAACTATGTCCCCCATCAACAATAACAATGTTTACTCAAATTTATATTAGGGTGAAATAGCACAGCCAAATACGTTCAGAAGTACTCTAGCTTCATGGTAATTCAATATTATAGACCCAAAGTACTATCTTTTAGTAATAAAATATTTTGTCTTCATGTTCACCATATTAGAAAGTAGATTGAGCATAGCGTTAATATCTGTCATGATGTGATGTTCATGGTGCTTCCACAGTATTACCCTAGTAAGATATGAGCCGCTAAAGTAAATGATGCTCAAACATATCAGGTACCCATCTACACCTGGGTGGAGAGTGGCAAATGTACATTAAAGCGGGACTGCACTACTTGTAGCTACTCACGCCATCTATATACATGTAGCAAACAATGCCAAATCGGTGGCTGTTGGTCCCCCATGTCCTCTTTTTCTTGAGCTTATTTGATGAGATAACCACCTGTCATTGACCACGCAGGGAGGTCTAATTCCATTTGGCCAAACTAGTGCAGACAGGTTTTAAAGTGTTGGCAAGGGACGTTAGTGCCAAGCTGGGACTTATACTCTCAGCCTCATGATTGAAAGTTAAGTGAATGAACATCTATACCACCACACCTCTCCATATTAAAGTGAATAATCATTTTTGTTGACAATACTATAGTATTGCCCTTTGTGACCGACCCCAAAATCTTGAAATTTAAGGTCAGCTTTTAATTTTTTTGATTTTTTTGATTTTTTTTGTTGATTTTTTTGATTTTTTTTTTTTTTTTTTAAGAGGAAAAAATTATTAACGCATTCAAAACTGAAAAATATCAGCTCCAAGAGGGAGAAGAAGAAGGAAAAAAAAAGTTTTAAAAAAAAACGCTTTCTTTTGGCACCTAAAGGGCAATACAACATCTTTTTTTTAGGCCTACCGGTAAGCAGATAATTACTGATTTTTATTATTTTTGTTTACGATAATGTAGCAAGGAGACTGAGCAAAGAAGTAAAGGAAGTCTTGGACGACTTTGGAGATGATAGGTCAACAAAGGTCAAACTACTAACTGGCAGGAGAGTGGATCTAGCTGAAGAACTGAGTGAGTTTCATTCTCTGTATCTTTCATTCATTTCATTCATTTGTCCGAGGTACATTTGACATCAACAATTATTATTATTATTATGAATGTGGCATCATCTGTGTCAAGAAGTGAAAATAGCGAAGTGTAACTATAACACTATAACCTGCTGGTCTCTCATCCTGATGTTGCAGGGCTCTGGTCTTATAAACAATTTCGATTAATCACAACTTTTAACATATGAGATTGGAGACTGTAAACTTGCGATTGATTGGAGGACATGCGATTGATTGGAGGACTTGCGATTGACTTGTATCAAGTGCCACTATTTATAAGACGGGGCCCTGGTTTGGATGTGCAAGTGTACCACAGCGTTGTAGTGCCTTGATGCTCGGTCTTGGCATTAAGGCGCCTCAAGTCTATTTCTTCCATGCAGTGGCCTTAGTCTTGGCCTTAGTCTTGGCATTGGCCTTGCTAGTCAATGTCTTGGCCTTGAGGGTTTGGGCTTTGACTACAACACTGGGATACCTTGCCCCCAAGGTTTCGGCTCACTCTTTTTTAAAGAGTGCAGTAGGTTCTCATCCAGCTAACAATAGAAGTTGCAAACTGATTCAACCAAGGACGCAGGTTCGAATCTGAGTCACGTCTTTCGTATGGTGATGTTAAAGGTCGGTCCCCAGGCATAAATAGTCATACCTGATTGATAAACGTCTGTACAAACCCAATTACACATACACACACACAGTCACTGTGCATAGGTTGTGATATAATGATGAAATAACTATCATGAACATGTATCCAGCAGTCATCTCGATGGGTGTTACAGTATGTACAATTGACCTGTACTTGCCCATGCGCAATGCATTGACTACCATCTCATCAAGTACTTTGATTGTATACAGCTTCAAAATATGACCCAATCAACTTTGGTTTGTGAGGAATATATCAATCATGTATTTTACTTGAAAGGCATCATCCAGTGGATAAAACTCTTCTTGGATGGTTTTTTATCTTCTTCTTCCATTTTGAGTACAGACCTCTTTACAGAGAATTATCGTACTATACATGTGAGTATAGAAGGTATGATGAATCACAGAATAGAATTGTATTCGTTTGTGCACAAGTACTAATATTTTCATTCACTCCTGATGATGGACACTTGATTCTCAGTCCTTTTCAGGACTTCTCAATCAACACGAAAAGAATACAAACAGTCCTACTGTACTGCAAATATACTCTCTAAGTTATCCTCTCGCCATGCAAACCTGTAGTTCCAAATAAAAATACTTCAAATTTCATATTGTTTTTAACATCTCAGTATCATTATTGCTGTGATATGTTTGAAACAAAATGAAGGAACATGTTAAATATTTTGACAAAATTGTTACCGGTACTTTGAACTTTCTCTCCTCATTACAAACCTGAATATCACACTGCAACACAGACGAATATCACCCTTTTTTCGATGATAAATATTTATCTTGACTTTTTTTCTTCATTCATTTAATGCTTGTAATCATGACCCTTCAATCTTTCCAGCCTTGCTTATTGTTTAATTAGAGGATACTCTTGAATACATCTTCATTAATAGGTCATTTTTGCAAGACCAGTTCCATAACAAAACAAAAGAGTTTTTCTTCACCGCAGAGAATTCAGGGGAATTTTCCCACGCCATGGTGACTGGCTTTCCGAATCACCTCAAAAACCCAACATGATCCGCCTTGTATCTGGAAATTGATTCGACCTTCATGGCGTCTTCTCTCCTGTATTTGATGAAGCCATGGCAATTCAACAGCATTAGATCTACTCTATTAAGTTTCTTCTATTGTAATTTCTCCATAGCCGTGCACATTTAAGCCAGCTAAGTGGGGGAATAGAATGATTTTATTGTTGACCTCGCTGGCTCATGAGTCCATTGATTCGTAAGACTGTCTTTTCCGGTAATGAGGGAGGGTGGGGTAGGGGCCGGGAGGGGCGAAGGGGAGGGGGGGGGGGGTGAGGAACAGGGAGTGGAAGGAGGGAGAAGGGAGTAGATTACAAAAATACAAAAGATTGTTAAGTACATGAGTAGGAAAATAACATAGAAAATGTATGGAATAGCAGTGTAGCTTTATCTAATGGGCCATTTTATCAGATTAAGAGGTGATTGTTACTCAAGTAATTCCTTTTTTTGCTACCAATATTATTACATGTACTGCCTGTAATTGTTAAACATATTTAAACCGTTTTAAGGTACCTGCTATGAAGATGGTAGGAGAGAATAGAGATAGAAAAGAAAATGCAGAGATTAGTGGCACATAGAGACAGAGATATGTGGAGAGGGTATAGAGAGAGAGAGAGAGAGAGAGAGAGAGAGAGAGAGAGAGAGAGAGAGGGGGGGATTTGAAAGAAAGATAGAGAGGGAGAGATTATGGAGAAATTAGCAGCACATAGAGACATAGAAATGTAGAGATAGTAGAGAGGGGGAAAGTCAGATGATTAGAGAGAGAGAGAGTGAGAGAAATTATAGAGAGAGAAAGAAAAAGAGAGAAAGACGGTGACAAGAGGAGAGGAAAAATGTTTGAAATGTTTGAGATCATGATGAGTCACTCCTTACATTGTATTGAATAAAAGCTGACACCAAGAGTGTCTGTAAACCTAATTTAAACTGACTTTCACGATTATTATTTTAGATTCCATACAGGGGACATCCCTCCATGTTTTATGATTTAAACCACTTACCTATGGGCAAGGACAACAAAGTCTAAATAAAACTCATGTTTTCCTTTTTCTTTTCACGCGACAATAGAAACAAGTGAACGAATCCAGCTTTAAATGTCCGAATAGGTCACTTTTTACACGTTTAGCAAGTTTCCTCATTTAGCTTGAAGGGCATAACAATTTTCGATGATTGACCAATTAGTTAAGTGGCCTGATACAAGGTTGATTTGATGCCCATGAAAAGAAAGATTGGGGTGATAATCTGAAGGGAGGTGAGCACAGCCATTTTTATTACATGTACATTAGAGAAAACATTTATTATTGAGTTGTTTGATAAACTCTGCTGAGGTGCAAATGAGGATGAATCAGAAACCATTTAAAATGATTGTGAGAAGAAATAAAATGAAGTCTGTGAAAGGTATAGTCAAGGCTTATGTGATTACTATAAAATGTTCTAAAATGATTTCTCTGTACATTTAGACAGGCTTCCACCTCAATGCTAATGTGTTGATATGTTCATCCTCGTGTATATTGTTATAATAAGAGAATTCAGTTGTTAGCCTTGTTAAACTTGTATATTTCTTTAGGTTTTACTTTAAAATGTGTTTTCTATATGCATTTAGACGGCCTTCTACCACAAAGATAATGTGTAGATATGTTAATTCTTTTGCTTTTTTAATTGTTTTTAATGATAAGTTAATTCAATTAACAGTCTTGATGGACTTGTATATACCCCCCCCCCCCCACCCCCCGCCCCATCTGCATTATAGGCCTACCCGGTATGTGTAGTGCTAGAAGTATTAGTAGCATGTTTTATTTTGGAATACATCTTCATCCTCTTTCTCCTTCTCTTTCTCTCTCTCTATATCTCCCTCTCCATCTCCATCTGCATCTCCCTCCCCCTCTCTCTCTCTCTCTCTCTCTCTCTCTCTTACTATCTCTCCCTCCCTCTATTCCCTTCTTTGTATCTGTGTTGTTCAATGACATCCTTATTTCTCCCAAGCTGCTTGTATTCTCTGTACAGTTAGGCAATTTACAGATAATTTTTTTGTTTTATGGAGTTAGGCAAGTATCATTATAATACCAATAGCCCAACTCAGTAGGGTTAGGCAAAAGGAAGTGCACATGAACGATTGAGCAGAGAAGACACTGTACAGTTAGGCAGTTGACGTACAGTTAACAACTAAATTATTCATACCCTTGCCAAGTTTTGTAAATTTCAAGTATGTGAACAATTTATTTGTCCCAATTCAATTTTCTGAAGAATGTGATATACTAAATCTTATATCTAAAAGTATTCAACAAAAGCCCTAATTCAACCAGTCCACCTGTCATTCATGAGTTGTGAAATACACACAAAAATCAACCAATTTACAAGGGTATGAATAATTTAAGTAGAATAACTGTATATCAGTTTGATTTTCAAATTTATAGATTAATCTGCTCAAGCATTTATTCAAAACACCTCCATTGCATGTTACTTAAAATATACCCATTCAATGGTATCATTTTTCAATTTAAAAAAACAAAGACAAAACAAATCATTGGGTGAGTTTAAAAAAAAAAGTAGTTTTATTGGGCTTCTTGAGATCTGCTTTCCAAGTCATCTATGAAGTCATATTTCAATCAGTTTACCCCTAACCCACAGTCTATGGAGAATTATTGATTTAACCTTTCTTGAAATGTGGAATAAATAGTTTGAGTATGATTAATACCAAACAAAGGTGCAGTCTCTACGGCCCAAATCCTTTGAAGCGAGGGGTAACTGTTGCCCCACTTCCATCCAAATATTACAAACACTGACCTATTTATCGGACTCTGCAATAATCAGAGTGACTTCTAAATAATGAAAATCAGAAATACTCGTGATTGTTTTCTGAGAAGAGAGAGGCCAGAGTTATTTTTCAGCTAGAAAAGCAAGATGGATGAGTGGAAACCAAAATTTCATTTAGAAATTTGGGAGCCTTATTTGCTAACTTCCTGAGAGCCGTTCTTGCAACAATTTTGGTGAAAAGGTGGTTGGAGATATTCCACTGATTCCAGTAAGAAAATCCTCATGTATGTATCTTAAAGGGATTGGGTATCTTTGCCTCAGATTCTAAACAAAATCCTGGATTTAGCTCATGTTGCAATCATAATTTTAAACCTTTTACAAGCCAATCGCCTGTCTGATTATCAAGATATCTTTGATTGGAAATCGAGAATTCAAAAATTGTTTTCCTTAACGGTTTTTATAACACTACCGTCTACTGGGTAAAATGAGTATGGTAAAACCGGTCACTCAAAGATTTTTGCTTTTATGAGACACTTCATGATCCCTTTGAAGCGCAATTTTTAAGGCTTCAATATTACACCATATCACAGACACTGGTAACACGTAGGGCCATGCATCTCAGATTTAACATTGTTAAACGATGCCTTTAACTGCCCAATGTCAAGCAGTGATATATTTTTATTTGTGAATTTGAACTTTCTTGCATAAAGTTTGCACTTTTTGATAGGTCCGAAAATGGATCACTTATATTTAGAATTTGGAGATTTTGAAGTTTGAAAATCAGGCCTGGAACTAAGAAAGGAGGTTAACCATCCTTAGAGACTAATTTGTTTAGACATTTTTTTTTTCCTGGTTAAGATTGATCTTGGTTTCTTCTTAGGTGTCAGTAAACTATGCCTGGAATGAAGGCCCTTGTTTGTAGAAGGGCACACTTGTCAAAGTTTCTCAAATCAATTTTTTAGTTTCCCTTTTTCTTTTCGGTGTTTTTTGTCTGGAGGGGTGTTTTCATTTTAAAAATGTAAGCAGAAAACAAGAATTGTCCCTTTTGGGGTGAAGACATGTATGGCTCGTCCCGTCCCGAGTAATGATATCAATTAAACCTACCATTGGAAGCAATTGAACTGAATAATATCTATTTAGTTATGAAGTGTAAAAAACATCCTTCAGTAACTATTAAAAAAAATGTGCTGTTCATTTACAATCAGAGTAAAATAACTCTGGTCCTATAAACCTTATATCTTAGACAATTTTTCCACTAAAATATTACTCTTGTCATTTGGACAACATTTTCAACTTTAGTTTGTCAAAGTTACATAGTTTGTTTTCCCTTAGAAGCTTATTATGTCTTAAAATATCAGTTCAGAAAGACAAATATTAACAAAAATGCACAAGTACAAGGCTTGTCTCGATCTAGCAGGCATCCAGGAAACATGGGCACCCCAAATCCAAGTCTGCCCCCCCCCCATCTTTGAAAACTTTAAGGTACTAACAAAATGTCATACTTGTACAGCTAGGGCTCGACACTAACAGGTTCCAAGGACACATGCCCCCCAAATAAAAGCCTCCCCCCCCCCCCCCCCCATTTTAAAAACTTTTACATTGGGCTCATGCGTACAGAATCTAAAAAGTTAAACCTAAAACCCCTTTTTTCTTTCTCTGAAACAAAAAGTCATGTGCAATTTCATATTGAAAATTTTGTAAAAAATGAAGCGATTTAAATGAGAAGCAGTAGTCCTTTTACTTGCCGAGTATAATGAATCTATTGAGCTGCAATTCTATTTCAAAGGTTTGAAACCTTTCCTCTCTGCAGTTGATTTATGTTTTTAATTTCTAGGAGTTGAGATCGATGGGCCGGGCTTCCTTTAAAAAAAATGGTCAAAGACTTCTTCAAGTATGTCTTTAATGATGAATCTATTGAGCTGCAATTTTACTTCAAAGGTTTGAAACCTTTCATCTCTGCAGTTGATTTATGTTTTTGATTTCTAGGAGTTGAGATCGATGGGGGCTAGCTTCCTTTAAAAAAATGGTCAATGACTTCTTCAAGTATGTCAACATGTGTAGATTGCCAGGGGATGTACATGTAACAAATCAGCCTTTGTTGGGTTTTACCCTCCACTACTGACCCCAATCATACCCGTTATCAATCATATTTCCAGCGAGTCATGTTAGCAATGGTCTACCCATTGTGTTCCCTAATGAATATCCGAAGACCTGTTGATCTCTCATACATCGATTCACTTTAGAGTGAAAACATTATGACTTCTAGACGTGATATAATAAAATAAAAAAGTAACCTGTTGGCCCTTTTCTCACTTTCCAAAAAGTGCAGACTTTGTTTTCCTATTGCTTTGCAAAATGGGTTCCATTGTTAGTCTAAATGGCAAAGTGCATAAATGTTATTGGACCCATTTTTTCCACTTTTACTTTCGAGAGACCCATTTTACACGGCAAATAGTGGCTGTGGATTAACAGATGAATAAAAAAAGAACAGAGGGGGCAGGGGATAATTGTTTTTGTTTAAGGTGTTGTGGTCTATTGGATACGTCACTGGTCTGTGGATCACATGGATCGCAGTTCGAGTCCCGCCGTGGCACTAGTGTCCTTTGGCAAGACATTAATCTACATTTGCCTCACTCGACCCAGGTGAGATAAATGGGAACCTGGCAGGAATTCATTCCTTGAAATGCTAGAGCGCCGTAATGGCAGCCTTGCTCCAGGTGTGTCCAGTCTGACAGGCATGAGTGCCATACAAGAACCCACTGTCATTATTAATATCAATCCGTCTTAAAAAGTGTGAAAAAATGTCCCTAATAGTTGTTAGAATTTGAACAACCATTGATTAAAGAAAAGTTCAATTTTAATAAAATTGATTACTTTTGATAAGTCTTGTTAGATCATGTTAAAAGTGCCTTTGTTCTTTTCCTCTGCTCACATCTACTCTAGATTCGGTGAGATTCATTTTATTTTTGGCCTAAAATCAATAAAATGGAGGGCATATGTAAAGGCCCGGTCACACAGAGGGGACGCATGGGGGACGCACGGCCGGCGCATGGAAAATTTGCAATTTTGGCCAGTGTGTTGTCGTGCGCCCAACTTTTGTCGAAGCTATACAGCTAGCTGACACCAAATGCATAGCGTGCTGGACGCATACAGGGCGTATACAGGGCGCACACAGGGCGCACACAGGGCGCACACAGAGCGCACATGAAAACAACTTCCACGAATGCACAGCGTGTTGCTAGCGCGCTGGACGAATGGTCCACGCATGCACCGCGTTCTACGACGCACGGCCAGCGCATTGGAAATCGGAAAAGAACGTGTGCCTAACTTTTGTCATAATTTTGGAAAAGCTAGCGAGCTGACACAAAATGCACGGCGTGTAGCTAGCGCGCTGTGCGTATACAGGGCGTGTGCTCCGCGTTTGTCTGGCGCTGGTCTAGCGCGCTCCACGCATGTCTGGCGCTGGTCTAGCGCGCTCCGGCGCATGTCTGGCGTGCCTTTGGCGTGTATATTCATGCGTCGAGCTCGGCGCACGTTTTTGAGCATGCTCAAAAAATCCCGACGCACACAGCGAATGACGACGCATGCATAGCGCTGGTCCAGCGTTGGTCCAGCGCGCTCGACGAACGAGTAACGAATGATGACGCACGCCTAACGAACGACAACGCACTGGCCCAAATTGCAAATTTCCAATGCGCTGGCCGTGCGTTCCCCATGCGTCCTCCCTGTGTGACCGGGCCTTTACATATAACAAGTGTTACATTGGTCTGGAAACGATCAAACTTGGCATACTTAATACATGTCATCAGCGTGTGAACTTCAGATATTACTTGGACAGGTTGAACTCGCTCCTTGTAAATCTCCTGCAAGAAGCTTATCATAAACTAAACAGATCTGTATCAAATCAATCCAATCCTCTTCTCTTGCTACCAGTAGCCAGGTTCACACGACAGTCCATTAAGTTAGAGTTTAGGTCTTCGTTTTAAACTTCAAACTTTATTCTTAACTCCCGTCGCTGCATGCATACAATTTCTAATGTGGGGAATATTCCTGTTTGAGCACCAAGTTAGCATGATAGCTACGAGGAGCAAGGTGTCCTCATTGAAAGTTATATGCTGTGTGGACGTGCTTTAATAACTTTGAGGTTATGCCAGCTTGTAGTTAAAATGACTCCTTCCTTAGCTTGCAGTTTAAAATGTTGAATATTGAATATTGTTTTGGTCCGGTGTGAACCCACGTCATCGTATTAGATTGTTTGTTGTTTATAACTTCAAGATTTTGCAAACTTTAAACTTGCAAAGTTTAAAACTATGATGGTAGTTTAAAACTTTGAACACTCGTTCAGGTCCAGTGTAAACCCTCATTATTGTAATAGTGGATCGTTTGTTGTTTATAACTTCAAGGTTTTGCAAACTTAAAGTTTAAAACGACATTGGTAGTTCAAAATTTTGAATACTCAGGTCCCATATGAACCCTCGCTGTTGTTTATTAGTGGATTGTTTGTTGTTTAAATCTTAAAGATTTTGCAAACTTAACGTTTAAAAGCTACAAAGGATCCATCAACTCCCGTGTGAACACAGCCAGTGTTATTCCTCTAGGTGGATGCGTCCTTGCCAAGTTAAAAAAAAAAAAAAAAAAAAAAAAAAATTGTTACATCCCAGATTCCGCATCTTGTGACACTTTTGTATCAAACCCAAATCTCTTTCCAAACTGGGAGCGATTAGCATTATCAGGGTTCAGGTTTCGTCACATACCAAGGAGAAAAGAAGATTGGAACGGTTGTTTATAGCCTTCAAGATCAAGCTTAGGAAATTGAAACATTTACACTTGTATGTGAGAGCCATCCCGAGGGTGATTTCATCTTACATGGATAAGGAGATTGTATAGCCAAAGGCATCTCCAAAGCAATCCCTTTTCTCTCTCAGTCTCACTTATATCTTCCCAAAGGTGTGTTCTCATTTTCATATTTGAAAAAATGAATGAAAAATTAGTCCTTTACAGTAGTTTCTTTAATAAAAGGTACCATTGACCATTTTGGGAGTTAATAAGGATGATGTGAACACAACTTGAAGTTTTTGTGTTTTATTATATTTATATAACACATTGATCTTGCCATTGATCTTGCCATACCTTTCTTATTGTAATATAGTATGGGGGAAATGTTCAAATACTTTAATAAATAAGCTATATGTATTGCAAAAAAGAGCTCTACGTGCAATAACTAACTCTCATCCCAGAACACCAAGTGATCCTCTTTTTAAGAAACTTAAAGTATTAAATATTTTTGACATTTGTAAATTGCAAACTGCATTATTTATGTACAAATATTTCAACAACTTGCTGCCTGAGGTTTTTAATAATATGTTCATGTTAAACTCTGAAATGCATCAGTACAATACCAGATATTCCAATAGACCACGTGTTCAATTGTTAAAGTATGAGTCGTCCAGACAGACGGTCCGACACTTGGGACCTCAACTATGGAATTCATTATCTGATGACATAAAAAACAGCCCTTCGCCTGCCTCTTTCAAAGGCAAATACAAACAATGTCTTTTGAAATGTTAAAATATGTTGATCTTTTTAAAATAATTACTACACCACCTGAATTATTTATACTCATATATTCTTTGTGTATACTTTTCCATCACACAGACCGCCTGTTTCCCTTTTGTTATGTACTAAATTATGTTCTTTACCTACCAATATATTTCTAATTTATTCCTGGAGACCAGCCCTTGACAGGTCAATGGCCTTTGTTGGCTCCTCCACATACTCAATTACAAGTTCTAGGTGCTTAAAATTATTTTATTGTTATGTTATTTTCTTGTTTTGTTTTGTTGTATTTAATCAGATATTGTATGTAAATTGTTATATGTTTTTTATGAGAAGTGGAAAATAAATGAAATGAAATGAAATGTTAAAAAAAAAAAAATGAAATATTATAATGCACCTTGTAACTGAGTTTAACAATGCCAAATCTGAGAAGCTTGGCCCTACGTGTTATCAGCGTCTGTGATATGGTGTAATATGGAAGTCCCCCAAAAATTGCGCTTCAAAATGATCACGAAGTGCCTCAAAAAAGTAAAAATCTTTGAGTGACCGGTTTTACCATACTCATTTTCCCCAATAGACTGTAGTGTAATAAAAACTATTAGGAAAACACAAATAAAATTTCGATTTCCAATCATAAAATCTTGATATGCTTGACAGCATGAGCTAAATATAGGATTTTGTTTCAGAATCTGAGACAAAGATACCCAATCTTTTAATAGTAATGGAAATATAAAAAGAATAATCAATTTTGTAATTGCTACTGATTACATTGTTTTGTTCTGGTTTCTGTCTTTCTGAGAAAATGGAAACGCGCCCTAATGTGGAAACGCACCCTTTTGAGAAACACTTGGTCTATTTTCTCTACAGATTTCCTAAAATTTGTACATGTAATTTGTCAATAGGCGGGGGATCTTTACAGGAATTCTTATCTGCAATGCTATCTGTAATCTCGTGGAGTAGTTTTCTATAAGTTGTTTACGTTGGTGATTGTAGACCAACCTTGTATTTGGATTTGAAATGTAGACTCTTGAAGCTCTCTTCAACTTGTTCAAGATCTCTTCTCGTTGATCTAGGCTCTTTGAATTGCTCCAAATTTAGTGTCCCATTTGTGAACTTTTCGAGGGTCAGCTTGAAATCCCAAATGGCAGTCGAGAGAGAGAGAGAGAGAGAGAGAGAGAGAGAGAGAGAGAGAGAGAGAGAGAGAGAGAGAGAGAGTGAGAGAGAGAGAAATAGAAAAGATAAGAGGTTTGAGATGTAAGTGGTGTAATTCATTTTTAAAGGGGAAGTCCACCCTGATATTAAGTTGGTCTTAATAGAAGCAGAAAAGTCAGTGAAAGTTTGTGCAAATTTTGATTGAAAATAAGAAAGTTATGAATTTTTTTAAGTTGTCACCAGTGAGAGACAAATTGGCAACTTCTTGCGTGGTCCTCTTCAACTTGCTCTGTACAGAAATTTCAAAAACTTTCTTAGTTATTGATGATGTTTCATACAGGGGTTGTATAGAAACATATTTTCAATAATTATATTCATCTTTGATTATCTTTAGCCCTCCTCTCCCCAGCTTGGTAGAAACACATTTTTGTTGTGTGAACATAAATTTCTGGGCTTCTCCTTCCCTCTTTCTGAACCCTGCATTCTCAGTATTGAGGAAGGTTATTCGTCACCAACTTTGAGTTGAAGTTGTGGAACACCATCGATCATCCTCTCTCAGTCTGATGATGTTAGACCAGTGGGTGTTTCACATCACAAAGCTCCTAAGTCAAAGTTAACTCTAAGTTGGACTTAACAATTATGGAAAGTCATTAGCATCTTTGAAAATATTTTGTAAAATTTATTTTAAAAGGCATAAAATGTTGATTCAAATCATTCATATTTTTGATTATCAAGGAGATTTCATGTTCTTGATGTGGAATTTGTGAAAAGTCTAACATACTTTTTGCTTTTGAATATATTTTATTTTAAGGCTACAAATGGCTCTTCATGATTTTAAATAACCTGATACTACTACCTCATATGAAAGAAGAAGAGAAGACATAAAGTGTTTAAGTCCAACTTAGAGTTAAGTTTGACTTAAGATCTTTGTGAAACACGCCCCTGGATCAGCCAGGCTTTGCTCAAGACTAGAATGCAAATGGGTCGGCTCTATATAGTATGAATACATGAGATAAAGATGAAGTATGGTCATTAACCTTTTCTTGGTCTAAATTCTTTTTTATCAGAATAAGTAGTACCACTACGAAATCTCATTATTTCATCGGATAGTAAGGTGAAGAATTTGAAGATCAAAGTTGAACGTGATGACTTTAGCTGTCATTGTTTGAGAAATTGACAATCGTGTTGAAGTCGACAATCGTGTCATATGAAATGGTGGGCTTGCTTTAGGACTTCATCTAAGACCGATCCCCAGAGACCCCTAGACCAAATGATACCATGTGTTCGGGATCAGGACCCGCCCGCTCGCGCATCGTCAGGCAGATTCCCACGCTCCGGATTTACTAAGCTGGAATTGTGGTGGGATTGCGTTGTCTGTCGGTCGCGGTCGTCCTCACCGACGCATCGCCATGGTAGCTGTGAAGAGGAAAAGAGAGAAGGAAAAGAGAGAAGGAAAGGGAGGAGTACTACTTAGGGAAATCAATGAAACTATGTGAGCTTGTGGTATCATCTGGTGCCAATCACAGGTTTGCTTTCATTTCAATTTGAGGAGATAGTAAGACTTACGGCATGGAATGCAGGAAATAAAGAGATGGGTTTGGAAGATATGAATATTAGAAAGATTAGGAAGGAGGGTGTTGATTTATCTGTATCGTTTATGTGTTATAAGATTTAAAGATATAGACCAGTAGTGGTAAAATTACGGTTAAAGGGTTTTGGGTGCAAAATATCCATTCAATATTGTTTAAATATTGCCTTCAGAGGTTTCGATGGCAATACTTCAACCTAAATTTGCAGAAAAGCAGAAATATATGCCCAAATGTTAAATGTTGAAGTGCATTCGCGATATCTATCCAGGCCGGATAGTAGTAGGCAGTTTCTCGGCAAAATTTGTATCATCACGTATTAGTCAAAACATATTCTTTCACATGATTGGTAATAAGAGCTTTCATTTCATTTTTTGAGAGGGGGGAGGGGGTTCCAAAACTGGGCTATACCTTAAACAATAAGAAGAAAAATAGAATGATTTCCTAAAAGATAATTATATTTTAGAATTCAGATGCTGCACAGCATTCCCCTGTACATGAAAATAGCTAAAATAATAATTTTTTTAAATCTTGATTATCTTTCTGGGGGATTATTCAATGTTGGGTTATAACAAAGTGATACAAATTGTATGATTTGTTGCTGATTTCCTGATCTGGTGTAAGTGCAGTCCCCAGGCTTATAGGCAAATGCTAGTTCAACTTCAAGAAAACTGCAATAGACCACAAAAGGCCATTTAAATCAAGGTGTACTTCCAAGCACTACTATTCAGAACAATGATATTGGCTCAGTTTATATGACCATGGTAGGTCCATGATATGATCAAACCTGCCCTAGACGCAACTAACTTATTTGTTTCAAACTTCAATTGGATAAAAACCAATGAACATACAAAAAATACAATACAAAATACAATATCTCTATATCACACTCTTTCTCTCTGCTGTTAAATCCTTTCATCATCCTTCTGTCTTCTCCTGATGATCTTGGACTAGTCAAAGGTTTTACTGTTAGTCTGGACAGTGCGTCATCGACCAGCACCACGTCATCAACCCGCATCACTTCTTGTTTTCCTAGTCGACTCTTTCCCCCTGGTCTCTTTTCCCCCTCCATTTCTAACCAAGTGTAAACGGCACACATAATATTTCTGACACATTCCGGGCATAGTTTGAAATGCAAAAGTAAAAAGAAAAATTGAATGATTTTGTAAGAAAATATCCGTAAGAGAATTGAGGTGAGAAAGTACAAGTAACCATGCACTCTCAAAAGGTCTTTCTTCATCAGCTCAAGATTGCCAAATATCCCGCTATTTCAACTATCCCGATGGCAAATTATCCAGTTAATTTGTGTCTTCATCAGCCCGAGGTTGCAATTAGCGAGATATTTGGTCGAGATAATCATCCCAAGATATCTTGGGCTAGTTTACAAAATATCCCGCCATTTGTCCGGTGCATCTTCACCAGCCCAAAGATTCGCACTATGCGCGAACTCTGAGCAAAATATCTTGAGCTTATTTCTCAAGCTTGAGTTTCAAGTTTCGAGGTTGAGTCTCGAGCTGATGAATTGGCAATTTGTAACTTCAAGATTTTTTCCCAAATCAGAAATAGCAGGCTATTTGGTAATCTCGGGCTGATGTAGACATACCTATCTAGACTATGTTTGAGCTGCATATATTTTGTTAACACACAGTTTGGTTTGATTTATAGGAAAACCTTTTTGATTTATTTTTTCTATACAATGTCAATTACCATTCTTATAATCAGATCATTACAAAAATTCTATTGCGAATATCTTTTTGTTCTAAGCTCTATTTTTTGTGTTCTTTTTAGAGGTTTTCTAATTCTTATTGTCATTTATCCTGATGTATCATTATTTCCTTCTTTGCATATCATCAAGGAGTTGGGTATTATTATTGTCTTGTAATGTAGGTCAGTTTGGGAGTTCGCTAACTGATCAGTCAGTAGCCCTATAACCTGCTCAAGGGTCTAACTGGAAGTTCTTGAGTTGAGAAAACACGGGAATACCTACACCAAAGAAGACAAGAAGAAAGACCAAAAGTCTCCAGCCCTTCAGTGTGTTTTCTTAACTTTCTGGACAAATAGTTCACCCCTGAAAAGCCCTTTTCTCTGCACAGAAACCACGTATTATGATAGTCTTCCAAATTCTGATATTTCTGACTGCTTTACTGTGAATAGAATAATAAATACTTCATATATCCAGGCTTAGCTATGATTCTAGCGTGGATTTTCATCCAAAAACAATGCTTTGGCGACTCAAGCCGTGAGGGATGAAGACGAATATATGGAAGGTGCATGGCTGGTATTAACCCGGGCTTTCACTAAAAGTTTTCTTTGTTTTGAAAGTACTTATGGCTTTCAAACTTTATGAACAAGTATTCCTAGACGGTGTGGTGGATTGCATTATGGAGATATCTCTAAAACATGATGATATCATCTTTCGGGAAACAGAAGGGTGTTAACTCTGTGTTAAAGTATGAGTTAACGTCTTAGTTCCATGATATGCTTCTTTGTAATAACCTAATGTTATTTGTAGAAAGTCAGAAGGAAACTTGCTTGAAGTGAGAAGGATTTTGAAAAAATTGTCAAAGAGACAGAATATGAATAACGTTGTATAAACCGCCCTCGTGTATTAACCGCACCCCTCTTTTTCGCCCTTAAAAAAAAGGGGGGAAAAAGGAGAGGACAGTAGAGGACCTAGGATAGAACCTTGTGGTACGCCGTGTAATAGAAGAAAAATTGGAGGAATTATTATTATAAACTACATATTGAAATCTATCAGAAAGATTACTTTCAAACCAAGATGACAGACAAATTTGAGTGTTGTTCTAGTTTCCAAGTGGTGAGTCAACACACCGATTACTGAGCTGGGAAACATTGCCAGGCATAGCGTTTTTCGGCGGCAAAAAGGTGCGGTTAATACACCGTTAATTACGGTACGGAAATGTCTTATATATGTTAGATTGTACTTTCGAAAAGTTGTAGTAGTGTATCCATTTACCTACTGAAAACAAATAAACAAACAAAAACAGCAAAAAACAAAAACCAGTTAATTATGAAATATTTATAATTCTTTTCTGTAGAGCTATACAATTTGTTCAGAAAGGTTACTAACCGCATAAATCACAATTATTTCAACTTCAACAATATTGGAAGAAGTCATCAGTAAAAGCTGCCACACTCGCAGTTTGTTCTGTAATTGTAAGTTCAAAAGCATTAGAGAAATAATTACTTTTAACTCCAGATGAATACAATAAATGTCAGAAATAAAGAGTTGACAATACAATAACCAAGGATTTATGTCTTTGATGCAACATATTGATTCAATTTTACAAGTTTTTTTGCAGGAACGTTCATCCATGAAATGTATTTTGACCACTACATCAACAGGCACCACGTTTTCGATCTCTAGGCAGTAAAGCCGTAGAAGGCGTCTTTCTCTTTATAATATGATTGATCAATGACCACTTCAAAGGTTTGATGTGATTCCCCCATCTCTCTCTCTCTCTCTCTCTCGTTCTCTCTCTCTCTCTCTCTCTCTCCATCTCTAACTCCATCT
This sequence comes from Strongylocentrotus purpuratus, assembly GCF_000002235.5. Classification (NCBI taxonomy): domain Eukaryota; kingdom Metazoa; phylum Echinodermata; class Echinoidea; order Camarodonta; family Strongylocentrotidae; genus Strongylocentrotus; species Strongylocentrotus purpuratus. The sequence goes on along the minus strand of NW_022145601.1, from coordinate 15,279,912 downwards.
CTCTTTCTCTCTGTCTGTCTGTCTCTCTCTCTTTCTCTCTCTCTCTTTCTCTCTCTCTCTTTCTCTCTCTCTCTCATTCTCTCCCCCCCCTCTCTCTCTCTCTCCATCTCTAACTCCATCTCTCTTACTCTCTCTCTGTCTGTCTGTCTGTCTCTCTCTCTCTCTTTCTCTCTCTCTTTCTCTCTCTCTCTCTCTTAGGGCGCGTTCATGCTTGATTTTGAAGGCAGAACGAGCGATTTGTAACGCTCATCGTAAACGCTCATCGTAATCGCAGTTCCACGGTACACTGTTCATGCTCACTTCTCCAGGCAATTCACCTTGGGTGGCCTTCAGCTGGATTCGCAAACCTGTGTGCGCATGCTACGTAGACCCACTAGAGGTCAGTGCGTTGACCCCATTTAAACGCGTTTACAAATTGTAAACGCATCTTTTTGTGAGTTTACGATCGGCGATCGTGATCGCCGTTTTTCGGTGATTCTACAAAAGTGAGCATGAACGCAAGCGTGTTTTAAAGTAAACGCGTAACAGATGCCTGATTCTGGCCGTCAAAATCAAGCATTAACGCGCCCTTACTCTCTCTCTCTCTCTCTCTCTCTCTCTCTCTCTCCCTTCTCTCTCTCTCTCTCTCTCCTCTCTCTCTCTCTCTCTCTCTCTCTCTCTCTCTCTCTCATTCTCTATCTTTTTCACTCATATTGAGTATTCACTCACTCCCGAGCATCTATTTAATTATGTGGTGATTGAGAACTATATTTGCATTTTCCTTGTTTCCTCTTTAAATGGTGTGATGTTAATTGAGCTGGGACTGGTAGGCAAAGGTTGTACAAGTTCAAAGCCCCTCATGGATGCAGGCAAGAGGAGCTGTGCCATCGTCAATAATCGTAACTCAAAATAGTAGGCCCATTTAAACTACATAAATACCAGTTTGAAAAGCCATCAGTTTTTACCAACAAACCCTGAACAAATTGTTGGTGTTTGCTAATTCTGGATCTAAGGTGAGCAGTGCGCATCCACAACTTGTTACATGACAAAAATCAGACTAATTTACTGGTGTTTCAAGAGCAAGCAAGAGTTTTTCATATGTATTTTTTCATTATGTTTATGGGTAGTTGCCTAGCAACGTCAGATGAAACTCTGATTAGTGAGAAAAAACTCTGATTAGTGAGAAAAAACCTCAGGGGTTTTGCTTGCAATGTAAATTCTTGTAAGACTAAAAAGAAATCTTGAAAATAATGAATAAAAGAGGTAGAAAGGAATCACAAGGATTATCAATTCTTGTCAATAACATCTTCAGAAATAATATTTACACGTCAGCACTATACAATTTTTTCCTGACTTTTTAGTTATCGAAACACAACTGGATAAATCATGCTCATACATTTGAATGTACTTCAAGGACACATTAAGTATTTATAGAGAACTGAATTTGAATAGATCAATCACTTCTAATCTCAATCAAATCTCTTAAAGTTAAAGGTAAATACTTCTTGAAGGTTAATTTTGTGTGAGTGGATGATTTTTTTTATAGTCATAGTCAATGCCGTAACTTGATTGAAATTGTTAGGGAGCTTACACTTCATCAGATCGTATAGCACTGTCAGACTGTTTCACTGTCATCATCCATTACAGGGTGCAAAGCTCGTGATTTTCTCTTTTGGAACAATATCTGTGATCGGAGCTCAATGCATTGTATTTTGAATCAAAGTTTTGATGGACGAAATGTAAGAAAGCACCATCATTAATTACCTGTGTTTCATTTCATTGTGGTTTCTCCAGTTAGAGTTTCAATCACACGTCTGCTAGGTCATTGTGTCTTGCATAGAGGCAGCAGACGACACGCGATCACCTTACGCTTTCCATTCCTAACTTATCGAATCAGACTACAAAACGGGGAGGTGTTTGTTTAAAGTTGTAGTCGGTTTTAGGATTTGAAACAAATGTGTTACCCTGACAAAACGGAGAGGTTTCGAGGAGGTAAGATGGCTCAGTGATAGAGCAGTGGTCTCATAACCGGGAGGTCCCGGGTTCAAAACCTAGTCAATGCACTCGTGCCCTTTAATTGTTAAGGCATTTCTCCTCATTACCAGGTCCCTTGGAGAGGACTTAGAGCCGTTGGTCCCCTGGTTGCCTACTTACATGCTACATGATCAACCTTTTCTGCTCGATTCCACACCGTTTCTTTCACAATGCAATCGCATGACCAGAACTCAACCTTTCCTTTAAGTCTGGTGTCTTGCTCTGTCAAGAATGTGTGAACTATATTTGAAACAGAATAGGTTCCCGATAATTTAAAATGGTTTCACATGAATGCAGGCAGTCTCACGGTTGTAGTCACTTTCTGGTTTTGATTGACTGATATTAATCATTTAGTTAGTTGAGAGAGAGAGAGCTTGAAGGCTGTGCGTGTATTTTTTTTTTTAAAGAGAGAAAGAGAGAAAAAAAAAGAGAGAGAGAGACTGAGAGAGAGAGGAAGAAAGAGAGAGAAAAAGAGAGAGAGAAAGAGAGAGAAAGAGAGAGAGAGAGAGAGAGAGAGAGAGTAAGACCCCGTTCTCATTCACTTCGTTGGAGCGGTCTAACTAAGACCCGTTTCTCAGGAGCGGTTCTTAGGTGAGTGAGAACGGTCAAAGTGGTCCAGGAAGTGGACCTCAGGAGGTGGTCTTGAGGAACGGGTCTTATTAAGAGCGGTCCAAACCACTCTAACGTGCAATGTGAACGGAAGCGTACTTTGAGCGGAAGTGAGCTAGTGACGTTCCGTGCGAAACATGTAGTACGGTACATACGGTCTGTATTCCGCGCGCTAACAAATTGACCTGCTGACCTGAGCTGCCATATCAACAAGACCACTTTGACTCGTGGAGCGGTTTGAGCCATAAAAAACTGCTCGGAGTGTGAACGCTCGCAAACCGTTCCTCAAGACCTGTTCCTCTGGAGCGGTCTAACTAAGACCACTTTCAAAATGAGTGAGAACGGGGTCCAAGAGAGAGAGAGTTATATGAGAGGGGGGTTGTTTAGGCTACTTAGTTATTTGTAAGCATATTTATAGGATTTTTATTTATTCTGATCAGCATTCAGATCTATAGATACGTTTCTATTTTTCTGTATTGGATAGAAATGTGAGTTACGTACATCTACCGGTACAAGGATAAAACCCATAGAAAATATGATATATTGTAAGACAATGATAATGGCAGTTACATAGTAACATACTTATTTCACTTTTTAAGACAACTGAGCAATTAATTAAATTGAGGGCTGCTTACTGATACTCTTTAAGATAAAAAAAAAAGAAAAGAGTCAACATTGGGACTTTGATATATTATAGGTAATACAAAGTTTGGGGAAATTTTGAAATTGCATGGTTGGATAGTGATTCTTTACAATTTTGATATATTTTGATGCCCTGTGGATGTAATATAAGCACTAGAAAGTTCAGCCCCTAAAACACTTCGGCTTTTGAGAAAAATTTACCGGTGCTCCCATTTTTTGATAAATTTCAAATAGCGCCTATATGGCTGCACAATGGTAGCTGCAACCATGAAAATCTCAGAATATGTAGTTGTGATATAATTTCTAAACGGGAATAGCTTTCAGTAGCTTATAACAGTTATTCTATCTAGTAATTGATGAGATTTTTGTGGGATTCTGTGAGAAAACCAATAATTTTATTTCCATTGTTATTTAAGAAAGTGAGGTTATCTTCAAGATTGCTTGTAACAAAGGAATTAATGAGGAGGGAGAGAGGGGGCATGAGAAGGAGGGAGAGAGGGAGGGGGAGGTTAGGAGGGGGAGGGGGCATTGTAGATATGAATACATGTTTGATAGAGAAATTTTGGTTAATTACCAAGAAAAGTCCCCCTGGTGTAGTCGGTAAACTGATTCAAACTTCTCATTTCCACCCAGAATTCTCTAAACGTCTATAAATATTTTCTAGAACCACATAAGAAATTGCTGACCACAGTGGCAACACCGCGGTGTCAAGTGACCCGGGGTCGCGTGTCTCAGCGTCTTAAAAGTTGACACGCATCGCTCCAAACAATTACGTCGAAACGTGTGGCAATTTTCAATTAACTGGGTGTAAATGGTGCTGGTTTTATTGGCGTGGATAAAGGGAACCAAGCACTCCTTGGCCCATTGTAAGCTCTTATTGTCGGCACCCTGTTGACCATGTAGTGGACGTACGATGAACCTTGGTCAAGCGGGGCGCGGTGGGCAGAATTGGGGTTCTCTAATTATCCCCTTTTCTGTGGCTTGGGCAGGAACGTGGCGCAAGGGGGAATGAGAACAATAGGGCAGTATGACTTTCAGAGCGATTACTTCTATACCCTAGCCGGTTTGGGGGAAGTCATATAATGGACGGGGCAAGCCAAAGGTACTGCCCTGATTAACTTTGATAGTATTCAAGAAATAAATGATTGGACAAGATTAAAACTTAATATAAGCAGCCCCCCTTCTCCCTCTCGCTTTCTACTCATGCTCTTTTAGCTTCCAGGGACTTGTAGGCCTACAGATCAAATTATATTACACCCCAATTTTTACGCTGACACACACATAGTAATCCTTTATCCCATTAAAATTCAGGTTTTATGATATCAAATTCTTCCTGAGCTTCTTACAAGCTATCGATCCGATATTGCAGGAAGAGAATTCTTGTAAATCCTTTACAAAACATATTTCTGTGTATATACAGTGCTTGATACTTTACCCAAGACTGGGCTAAATTTCTTGTCATTTTGATGATTCCAGAACCTTGCAGTACACCCCAATAATTATATGCTACATGATCAACTTTTTCTGCTCGATTCCACACCGTTTCTTTCACAATGCAAAAAACAAAAAACAAAAAAAAAAAAAAAAAATCGCATGACCAGAACTCCACTTTATCTATTATTCATGCATTTCTACACACAGCCTTCTGACTCTCACTCGACAGATAATGTGGTGGAATTCTGCTTTTGATAATGAAGGGAATTTTAAACAGATTTACCATCCGAATCGCCAAAGTTATGACAACTTAAACCGATCCAGTACTCCATGATGAATGGTCGTATAATATAAGTAATCCGTGTTTTAAGTTTCTTCTATTCTGACTGATTATTTCTTCTAATGATTCTTTTTGTGGGTTGAACCATCCGTAATTGAAAATACACAGGAGGATTAATGGCATTGTACCTGAAGGTAACAAGAAGACAAAAAAGCTGAGTAGAAGAGAGCGAGAGAGAGAGAGAGAGAGAGAGAGGGAGAGGGAGAGAAAGAGAGATAATCTATATTTGATATTTTGCGACAGTATTTTATCAAGATGAATGGGAGTGATTATGAACTTGGTTTACGGTGCCTTTATGATGAAGATGACATTGATCCCAGTATACAGGTAGTGGTATGTTTTTATGAGTATTATACGTGGAAAATAGGCCAAGGCTACAGTACAGAGCATTTACAGGTAATAAACCCCTCAAAAAAAAGTTTGGAAACTCAAGTTTGATTGCTTGTATCTCTCTTTTCATTGCACAATCATCCCTTTGCTTAGTACCATTAGAAAGTATGTTTATTCCTCTTTAAAATGATACCATATTTGTTTTAATTATGTTGCCACGGAGCATGCAGTATTTGAGAATAAGAGGTAGGGTAAAAAGTAAAAAGTTGCAAAATGCACCCGTAAGCACCAGTATTGTTTCACCCAGTGCATGTCCTAGGGGTAGTCGTCCTAGGGGGTAGTCATCCTAGGGGGTAGTTGTCCTAGGGGGTAGTTGTCCTAGAGGGTGGGTGTCCTAAGGATGGTTATCTGGGGGGTAGGTGTCCTAGAACCCTTCATGAGCAATGCTCAGAAGGAGTACAGAACCTTTTACAGTAATATTTTAAGTACAAATGTAAATTGTTAAATTTGTACTTGAAATGATTTAATTTGCTGAAAGACCATACATTGTCATTCAGTCGAAGAGAAAGAGAAATCCCTAAATAAAAACCTTTTTCCAAGGACTGTCTTTTACACCTTAGCTTCGTATGCAGGAGGTTATTTGCCTTTAACTTTTACAAAAGTACAATGACATTTGATATGAGGATTGAAAATTGTTTTCAAATTCAAGTTTGGTTAAATCTGTAAATCTGTGAATGCATAGATCCTTTCCTATTCAATTTCAAGACCACTTGAAATTGTGGGTGTTCGTCCTCTTCAGTTTTTAATTCTCTTTCTGTATTTACAATGAACCATTTATCGTAATCTAACTTTGTAAAACTAGGCTAAATCCTTTAAAACAAGAAGAGATATGTAATTGGAGAACCTACATGTAACATAGCCTGAGGGGTTTTATTATAATGTCCATACTAATATCGAACCATGAATCTAAAAGGCTGTTTAACTTACAAGTTTAGATTGCCTTTTGTTTTTATAAAAAAGTGCCTTTTTATTACTCAAGTGGATTCCTTACCTGTCATAACTATGAAAAATGGGTCGCAATTTAATAATTGTATTTCAATAGCCAGAATACGAATTGCATACATTAAGTGTTGTTAGGTGGGGCAAGCCATAATGTTTGTTATACCTAGCAACAACTATTGACTTTTGAAATACTATTATTTGTAAGAGGTGAATGACATAATTTGTATCGAGACTCTTAAAGAGAAGGTTGAGTTCTGGGAAGAGGTGAAAAATAATTTGTGAGCGTTATCATTCTTATTATGCAAGTGTGGAAGAACATCAGTTAAGACATGTTCCCTGAAAAGCATGGCTCTTCAAATGCCTTCATATTCTAACTATGTCATGTACATCGCAAAACTCGGGGGGGGGGGGGGGGGGTAGGTTTTTTACGCCACGTGTTCGTGTAGTCCCATATACATCTTTCTGTGTTTACAGTGTTTGTACTTTACCAAGACTTGGCCAATTTCTTATCATTTTGATGATTCCAGAACCTTGCAATACACACAAATTCTTATATGCTAGATGATCAACCTTTTCTGGTCAATTCCACACCGTTTCTTTCACAATGCAATCGCATGACCAGAACTCAACTTCATCTTTAACAAAGACATACTCATCAAATTTGGTTATATTACAAAAATAGCCTATTGCATCATTCCCCTCATAAAAGAATGTTGGAGCCCCGTGAAATTCTCTCTTCTACTGCTCTGTAATAACAAAGTGCACTCTTTCATGTCTATTATTTTCATTAAATTGATCCGAGAGTCACAGACCAAAACTGATTTCATTGAATTATTCAAACAAAGAACTACACAATGGATTGAGAATAAACATTGAAATTGGCAAGGAGTTTACAGACCTTTGGGGGGAGATCCTGGGCCTGAAACAGATACGTTTTGTCAACTTCCTATAAAACCGGATTTAAAAGGATCAAATTTGGTTAAGGTGCATGCTTCAAGAAGGATGAGAGACCCAGTATTCCTGTAACTGGATCGTATTTGGTTCCAGTGAGGATTGGATGGAGACCTATAGCTAGTCCTCCAAGAAGAGCTGGCTGCCATCGTAGGCCTGCCTCATATCATCCTTATGCCTAAAAAAAAAGATGTTGTATTGCCCTTGAGGTGCCATAACAATGATGGGTCGGTCAGAATTTATTTTATTTTTAAAAACTTTTTCTTTTTTCCCTTCTCCCTCTTTGGGCTGATATTTCTCAGTTTTGAATGCTTTAATATCTTTTTTCTCTAAAAAAAAACGGTTAAAAAAAAAAAAACTTTTTTAAAAAGCCGACCACAGATTTCAAGATTTTAAGGTCGATCGCAAAGGGCAATACAACATCTTTTTTTTTAGGCCATAAAGTAGGCCTAGCAGTAATATAGTTTTCTTTCACAGAATCTAAGAATATGTCAGAAATTTGATTTTGATTTGATAGATATGTGGTTAGGTGCTATACTGTAAAACTCTCATATGAAGCATATCGTTCCTGATTTCACGAAGTGACGGTAGTGAGGAAAATCTGCACGCAAATTGTATGCAATTTTCATTCACTACCGTCACTTCGTGAAAATAGGGACGATATGTATAGCGATTTCCACATCCTTATTAATAATAACAATAATAATATAGTGGGTTCTTGTAAAGTGCTCATGTCTGTCAGACTTGACACTCCTGGCGCTCCCGATTATTTCCCTGGCTTTAGAACGACTGCCATTATATGGTGCTCTAGCATTTCAAGGATTTAATTCCTGCCAGGTACCCATTTACATCACCTGGTTATTACTTTTCAATAAGAAATTATATTATGAATGAGACCTGAATCACTCTAGATCAAACTTAATTCTGTTAGGGAGACCTTTCATTAGATGAAACACAATTATCCTGTTTCTAAATTCTCTCATACCTTACAAAGAATAGATGTTGTATATTTTTTGAGTGACATGGTGTAAATTTACGTGCTTTATAAAGCCAAAGCAACAATGGTTGAGAATAAGACTTGGCAGACTATTCAGCATTCAAGTCATATGGTCATATGAAACAAATATGCTTCTAAGAATAGACTATGATTTATCATTATTGTCAAATTTTTCTTTCTTTCAAGACAAAAACAATAAATGACAACAAAAATGCGACGTTTTGATGGTGAATTATTGCAGTAGCCATTTCAGAGATAAAATAATTGATTGCATATTTCATAAAAAGTTGAGAGAAAGAGAGAGACGGAGCTTTATAGATATGATTTGTTTATACTTGAATTTGAAATCAATGGGTGCAGTTATCTTTAATGGCATGCTGTTTGAATGGATAATTTACTCCACAATCATCAATGTATTCATCATAATGTTATTGTCCATTTCATAGCTTACAATTTCCTCTACCAGTTGCTTTGGTTTAGATAGATGAGCTGCGTTTGATATTCAGCTTTATACGAGATGAATTATTACAGCAACGATTAAAGGTTAGGAGTAAGTGACCTTTAAGAGAGCAAGATGGGCCCTTTTCTCAGGATCATTTAGCAAATGGCTTGCTGCGTCTACCGGTAAATGGGCGGAGAAATCAAACCGGGCGTTACCAATTGCTCTTTTTGGTTCCGCCACGTTTCAGTCCACATTCCTTGTCCCTCGTAGCGTTCCTACTTATTGTAACTTCTGGAAAACTTTGGACAGGAACGTAATTATCTAGAATATAATAGAGATGATGATTAATGCAAACTGAAGGACATTATAGTTGGGATATACCTCGGTATATGTGTATTTTTTTCATCAATGTATGAAAAATTGTTTAAGGAAATTTGATCAAGATCGATTTCTGCATTTACAGAGTTTTCTATAAAATGCAATGTACCGCTAGTTTTCTATCAGTATAGACACACTTAAGATGTTAGATACTGTATGCTTTTTTTTCAAGTTTAATGATAGTAACAGAAGTCAAGCATCACTTTGATTCATTCAATTGATTTAATTGATTAAACAAATTTGACAAAACTTGAAATTTTCTTCTATTTTTAAACCCTTTCCAATTCCTGTTCGAGTCTTCGTGTTTTTCTTTTGCAATTTAATGTCCCTCTTTTCACATATTTTCCTCTGTCCACTTGATTTTTTCTCCTTGCTTCTTCTCTGTTTTTCTATCTGCTTTTCCTATCTCCTTTATACCTCTCTTGATCTTCCTTTCTCTCTTTCTCTCTTTCTCTCTTTCTTTCTTTCTCTCTTTCTTTATTAAATGACATTACTTTTGTTGTCTTTGTAAAATTTATGCTTAAATACTCTATTTTTCTCTCTCTATCTTTCTCTCATTTTAGCATGCAGGGAAAATTTTGTATGTGAGCGTCCACTAAAAAATCCTTATGAATTACTTGCTTGAATTGAATCGGACACAATTTGCACAAAATATTAGAGTCATATGGTGAAAAGAAGTCGCTTCAAATTTGATTTGTTTGATCTAGGTCGTGCACTTTATGTTTTGGGCCAAAAATATGATTTGGGAATATGGGTATGGATCCCCGAAGACTTGAGTATATTTTGGGGGTCTCTTTTATCGTTTTTATTTTCTTGGTGGAGAGTTCGGTCCCACCAACAGACTGGACTATGACATTTGACCCCTTAATGGTTGTCCGATTATTCAAAGGATATTAGAGAGGGAATGGGGGGGGGGGGTGAGTTTTCAATATGATTTGTAACTCAATTACTCTCTCCTCTCTCTCTCCCTCTCTCTTTCTCTCTCTCTCTCTCTCTCTCTCTCTCTCTCTCTCTCTCTCTTCTCTCTTTCTCTCTGTCCCAGAAATTTAGTAATTCAGAATCAGATCATGTGTTGTTTAAATTTGGAGTCCATGGACATTTTGTGAATTTGACAAAGAATTTCTCAATGTTTGATGACATCCATTTTTTATTTATTTATTTTTTTTTTTGGGGGGGGGGGGGGTTAAACCCTGATAATTTCATCCCTAGTAAAAGTCTTAATAATTTTGTTTGGGGAATTCCCTTAAAAAATAATTTTCTCTAATGAGCGTTGATGTTTGAGAAGCAAGTTGAACATGATTTTAACAATGATTGTCATGGCCACCCTCCTGAGGTCACTCAATACTTTTCTTCTTTGACGTTTTAGTCTTCCATTACAAATGAAAGTAAGCTGAAACATTTATGTAGAATGTAATTGATCTATTTTATTTATGGGGAATTTAGATTGACCTACATTTTATTTGCGGCCGAGTCCAGATTATGAATAGCTGGGAATTAATCCACATAGCGTTTTAGTTAAGCAAGCTTGTGTGAGAACATATCATCTGCTGAGAGCAAGAGAGGCGTTATGTTTAAGTATATGAGTTACGCCCTTCTGTCTCAAAACAGACGATACTATGAACACATCATGGGTCTGTTAGTACTATAAATGGATTACATATGTAAAGTATGGGTGGTGGAAGATTTGAGCGTATGATAAAAAAAAAGAGCTGACATTGATGGGTGGGATGGGGAAGCAGTGCAAAGGTCCTATGAATGCTTTGAATTATTGATCTGAGGGAGAAGTGAGAGAAGAAGGAGGAGGAGGAGGAGGAGGAGGGGGGGGGGGGAGGAGGGAGGAGAAAGAGAAGAAGAAGAGTTATAAAGAATGGAATGAGAAAAAGAAGAAGGAGAAGAAGAAGAAGGAGGGGGATAAAGAGAAGAAGAAGAAGAAGAAGAAGAAGGAGGAGTAGAAGGAGAAGGAGGAGAAAGAGGAGGGGGGAAAATAAAGGGGGATGAGAAAAAGAAATGAATAAAGAGTGAATAGTAATAAGAAGAGAGAGAGAGAGAGAGGGAGAGAGAGAGAGAGAAAGAATACATAAGATACAGATGAAGGGCTAAATTGTTAAATTGTTATAGAATACAAATCTAGTGAGCAGATGACATGAGGAAAAAAAGAAAAGGTTGAGGAGAAGAATACAGGGTGAATGAAGTAAATGTGACAGAGTGGAAAGAAGAATTGACTTGAACAATTATAGGTCGCACTTTTGTTTTGAGAGGAGGATTTTGATAAATGCATCACCTATGAATTCCCAGGCTCATGGCACTCTCTCTATTTCTCTCTGCCTTGTAAAGAACTCTAACCTTCAGTAAACCAAAGACAAATGTCACCATATTCCAGCTATAAGTATCAAATGCAAAACTCTTCTTTGCAAGTTCATTGCTACAATCCTTAACCAAGCTTTAGCAGTAATTTGGGAAACATTGTAAATTTGATAATGAATTGTTTTCGTTTGAGTGGGATAAGATATGACCTCAAACCAAGGAGTTATGAATTATAACTCCTTGCTCAAACCAGGTTTTCATCATATTGCAAGGGAAAGCAAGCATCGGATGTTGTGTTCCGGAAAACTCTTAAATCGTGTTGGAAAAATCGTATGACTCTAAATTATTTCCAGATCTCGGGGAGCATATGTAAAAGACTTATCTTATCAGACTTTGAGAATGAATAAATGGGAAGTATTCTTTTGTTCGTAACATTGTCAGTGTCTTCTGCTGAATATAGATGTCAGAATTGCTGTTGTATTATTTATGTAAAACATAGCGAAGGGTTAATTTGAAGATGGTGACAGAGGGATGAACAGACGGACACATTTTTGTTTCTATTCCTTGTTTTGTCCATAGCAAGTAGTATGTTCTCTAGAGAGGGGAGAGAGAAGGGGGAGAAGAAGAGAGAGAGGGGGAGAGAGAGAGAGAGAGAGAGGGAGGGAGAGGGAGAGAGAGAGAGAGTGAGAGAGAGAAAGAAAGAGAAAGGAGAGAGAGAAATAGAAAGGATAGAGAGACGAGGAGAGACATAGAGAGAGAGAGAGAGAGAGAGAGAAGGGGGGGGGGAGGGGTAACTTAAAGTCTGCTTTCTGTTATTTCTAAACCAGCTTATAAAGAAAACTTTCTCTTCCTTAAACCCCTTCTTTAGACTCTTAAGATCTATGCCAAACATCCCTGTGGCAAAGCATTGTTCGAAAATCTTGTCAAATTTTAGTTTATGGATGGTCAAAGTTTTTTTTTTTTTTTTTTTTTTTTTTAGTCTTTTGTATTTAAAAGTATCTAAACTTTGTAAGTATAGAAAAATGCAATAGGAATTTAATCAGGATTCAATTTTATTTTCAATCTGATTACAAAGAAAGTGAGATTGCACATAAAGTTAAGCGGCTCATAAGGGTGTAGCCTTTGCGGACGGACGAAGCTTAGAGAGGGTTTATCTGTAACTTTACCTTTCGACGCATTCTTCTTAAGTTATGAACACCTGCACTTGAGAGCGTACAAAGTTTTGATTTCATATTATTAGCCCCTGTTCTTATTGTGCGACATGGTCGACTTCTAGAGGGGGTGGGGGAGATTTACGGTAGGTCTTACAAAAAATCATTGACTTTGGACTTTCATGCTAGTACTGGTAGGTAGGTGCCAATCAAAAACAGACAGTACTTCATTGCAAGCATGGCAAGGGTGGGGGAGCTTTAGAGTGAGTCTGACATTTGTTGTTTTTGAGAAGAGATGGAGAGGGAGGGAGGACTAGGGAGATAAAAGAAGAGAGGGAGACAGAGAGACAGAGAGAAAGAGAGAGATAGAGAGCAAAAGAGAAGAGGGTAAATTATGAGAAAATATTTAGAGAAAGAGAAGGGGAGAAAGACGGGGGGGGGGGGGGGGGGAGGGGACAGAAACAGAGAGGGGGAGATAGAGAGAAAAAAAGTCAAAGAGAGATAGAGAAAGTGAGAGCAAGAGAGAAGAGGATAAATTATTAGAAAATATAATATAGCAATTCATCAACCCTGTATTGTTAATTGAAACCCTCCAGAAATTTTAGCTAAATGATATCTTCATTTGATGAATGATAGTTTTTAATTTTTGACCTACCTCCACCCACCGCCATGACCTCCAGTAAGTTGTGAAAGTGGACCACTTTGTGAAATGCTAATATTCCATGTATAAAAATAGACTGTACCTCCCCCCCCCCCCCCCCCCCCCCAAAAAAAAAAAATAAATAAATAAATAAATAAATAAATAAATAAATAAAATAAAAATAAATAAATAAATAAATAAATAAAAAAATAAATAAAAAATCCCCTAAACAGAAAAAAGAAACATGAGATCAGCAAGTTTAAGATCGAGATGAATCCAAGATTTGGTTACAATTGGGGATTATGGGGGGGGGGGGGGGTACAATTATGGACAGTTATGTAATTAATGAGGTTGTTAATGTGTATGTGTATGCCCATTGGTTCCGAGGAGGCTTGAGCTGGTTGCGCACCCCCCCCCCCCCTCTAAACTATGTTTTAAAAAGTGATATTTTGATATTTATATACAAAAGAGATATTGTTTTATGGTCAGAGTTACAATCTTGTTATTTCATCTCCCTTCAAGTTCTCAACAATTTGCCTTCTCAGTAAAACAAGAAAAAGTTTGACCTTTCTTATTGTTTATTTCACGTCCTATGAAGGATGAAAGCCTCATAATAAACACATTCAGTGCATCATGTCTCTATAAGTCAGGCCTTCTTCACATTACACTTTATTTCTAACAGAAAAATTAGTTAAAGACAAAGTTGAATTCTGGTCATGCGATTGCATTTGGTAAGAAACGATGTGGAATCGATCAGAAAAGCATCTAGCATATACTGTAAATGTTGGTGTGTACAGCAAGGTTCTGGAGTCATCAAAATCATAATAAATAAAATTTGGCCCAGTCTTGGTAAAGTAACAATCACTGTACACTGAAAGATGTATATGGGACTACACAAATGGTGTCTGGCCTACTTACCTTGATTTACTTATCTTTCTATGCTCATTACTCAGCCAGTATAAATTTTCTATCAAAATTGTTTGGCAAATGACATTTATTTGTAATCTTGAACATTCATTGTAAGTTTTGTTTGATTCTGTGCGAATTCATTTCTTCTTTTTTACCACAACTCAAGTTTATTTTTAAAGCTGCCCCACATCACAAAGATACTATATCAGCAAAGCAAGAGAAATATTTCAAGTATGAAACAAGCCCCTTTCAGCTCTTTTTTTAAAATATCAAAATTCAGAAGAACAAAGCTTCAAACAAATAAGAAGATTGAAACGTAGTTGAGATTGATGAAATGTAGTGAGGGGTATGTTTGAAAGGTTCAATTGCCCTACAGTGACCCATGCATAAACAAAGTTTCCAAAATTGCATAGCATTTTTTTTATCAAATTGGCTCTTAAAGGTATTATCCTAACATTGGGAAGAATTTGAAGAGTGATTTTTGGATATGCATGCTCTAGAAATGACTTGTGTCATATACGGGTGATTAGAATTATAAAATTATTATTTTAGAAAAAAAAGAAAGTAACCAATATTGGTATTTGAGTAATGACATTTGTATTTTTCGTGATGGACAAACTCATATCTGTATTCTTCTACCAACCTCTTGGGATAATATTAAATTTGCTTTTTGTTCACTGGGATATTTTCCAAGGTTTACAACAATTGTTTTCCATTGAGCTAGATCAGCTCTGTGTCTTTAGTGATATGATATCGCTAAAAATGTCATGTTTCGTTGTTGTTGGTCCTTTTCTCTGTTTGTATTTATTGAGTGTCCAATCAGGGAACGTACCTTTAAGAATTAAGGAAGATTGTTTCTAGATATTCAACAATTTGTTGAGATTTGCAACTTTTTTTTAAAGAGATTGAGCCAACTGTTTAGTGATGACAAGCCGTAGATGATTGTATTCTATTGAGTGTCCAAACAGTGATCGTACCTTTAAGAAGGAAGATTGTTTCTAGATATTCAACAATTTGTTGAGATTTGCAACTTTTTTAAAGAGATTGAGCCAACTGTCTAGTGATGACAAGCTATAGATGATTGGTCTAATCCCAGGGGTCCATCTCATCACTTGCTTGCTGAAGTTCAATCGTAAGGACCATCAAAATAGGATTGTGACCACTCTACTTTTGGACTTATAACAAAATATTGAAAATGCACTTTCTTATTCTTTCATTCTCTTTGTATTCATTGCGTTTCAAATCAGTGAACATATACCTTTAAAAAGGAAGAGTGTTTATAGATATTCAACAATTTGTTGAGATTTGCAACTTTTTTTTAAAGAGGTTGAACCAACTGTGTGGTGATGACAAGCAATAGAGCCATCAAAATAGGATTGTGACCACTCCACTTTGGACCTATAACAAAAAATATAGAAAATGCACTTTCTTGTTATTTCATGATACAAAAACAAATACAGGCATTTGAACAATATCATTTTGGTAATCATCATATAATAAGAATAATAACAATATTTCACTTTTATATAGCGCCCAAATACATTGATAAAACAATGTGTCTAAGCGCTCTACAGATATATTATTACCCAGTCATCGGATTCAGGCTAACCCACAAACAATGTATGCACATTCTCCACTCCCTGGGGAGCATTCCCCATATCATTTGATAAGAGCCAGAAGGGCATTAACTCTGTGGTGTAGTATATATGAGTTATCACCCTTTTGGCTCCAAACATGATATGTAATAACGTAAAACATTCTTTAAGTGATATTGATTCAGATGCTGTTATCACAATAGGCTGGAATGTTGTAGCTATCTTCTGGTGATATAAACATTGTAGGACTCTTTTGTGACTCTTCAAATAGCAATGAAAGATACAGTACATAAATATAAATATTGGAATCGGGGGGGGGGGGGGAGTTTTGATTGATCAAATAATTCTCTACAATCGGTCAAGTTGGCCTCAAAGCCTTTGTTTTGGGGGCCTTTAGTCCTGATTTTGTGTGTTAAAAGTTAAAATAAAAAAATTGAGGTGCATGTGGCAAGGGCACTTTAAGGAGAGCTACTCATTCAATTTTTCAATTTACTCCTCAATTTTGTTGATGCTCCTAGATAAAACACTATTCTTTTTAAACCTCTGCCTAAAATCCTAAATAAATAAATACCTTCATATGTTATGTTAGTGACATAAAGGGTTTAACTCTGTAAAATGTTATTGTTTTAGGCCCTTATGGCTATCAGCAAATTATATTTTAAGGATTGAACAAAGAAAAGGTTTCTGCGATGTGAAGACAGTGACAGGAATACTAATAGGTGTCATCCCATGATCACCTGGGGGCATTGACATCAGACTGTCGTCATAGTTACGATGGGTCATGAGATGGAGTCTAAACATTCTGGTGTAAAGAGATACCGCATTGGGTGGTATTTTAGAAATTGGTGTTGCACAGAATAAGTGGTAGTGATAGATGGATGGAAATTGATTGAGTTTGAGTCTTTTGGATTTTGTTTTAATTCGAAGAGTCCTTCTTCATGTGCATGCCTTTTCTTCCATTTCCTGTCTTTTTACTTTTTATTTCATTTTTATAAGAGAAATGGAGAATGGCAAAAGTTTGGAATAAATCAGACTACCGGTAATGATAAGGGAGTTATGGACAACTCCCCCATAAGTCTTGTACAAAAATATAAATGATACCTTTTTGAAGTGCCTGGACATATATATTCAAACAACTTTAACAACTTTAAAGCTTTTTAATTTTTTGTCTGATTTGGCTCTAGAACAATGAAAAATTATATGCTTGTGTGGTGTGGTGTATTCAATTTGTTTCATGGAAATCGTGCTGCTGTATTAAATGAACCTTTTTGTTTGCATTCATGCCCAATCTTGGGCCAAGTTTACTATACATATTTCATTGATTTAGATATCAACCTTTTCCCTATCAGTGGTTCATTGTTTTGCTGATGACCTTAGCAGAAAGACACATTGTAATCATCACATCTCATTGACTGATAGGGTTAGACAGAACTATCAACCAGTTAATGACAAGATCAGTAATGATCTCTTAATGACTTTATTTTGATTCCTTTAGCCCCTAACCTGATAATATCATTATCTGATATTCATCCTGTTTGCCTCCTGTCAAAATCCATTTCCAGGCATCAACTGAACTGGACTGGCGAAATACAATCTTTTCTTTCAATTCTGAGCTGCCATGTTACTTTTCTTCTTCCTTTCTTTTTTTGCAGTTACCCCTCAACCCTCATTCCGTTAATTTATTTTACCTGAATTTTTAAAATAAAATCATGTCATGACACCAGTTTCTAATTTTGAGATCACTTTTTTATAATAGCTCATCTTAATAAAACTTTTTGTTGATTCTTTTTTCCTTCCCATCTGCAGAAGAATGGCAAGCCTTCTGTTCTCTCAAGATAATAATAACTAGATTCTTATATAGAACATCATAATTATGCAAAAGGTCTCAATTGGTTTTGCATATAGTAGGGTAGAATTTAAAGAGATAACTACAATTGCAAATATGGAGATGTTTATTGAGATAAAGTATACTACAAATAAGTGGGGAAATGCACAATATACAACAGAATAAGCAGATCATTTAAAAATAATCAAATTACATTGATCATAGGTCCATAGAAATATCTAATGACATATAATATATAGAGAGAAATATATGATGAAAATAATAGTCACACTGTAATACCAAACTTGTGCTGTTTAAACCAACTACAACATTGTACATATGAAATATAATATAGTACTGTCATTGTTGGTCAAACAGTTTGTATTAAGCGCTATATAAAAGCGGAATAATGTAATATATGAAGTGGAACTGAACAGTTAATTCAGTATCAATGAGAACTGTGATATGATTAGTTTTACCAAGGAGTTATTACTGTTAACTCATTGGTTTTCCAAGGGAAAGTGATTGGTACAAAGGTCCATTCTTCTCTAGACTCTAGAGCTAGCCTCCTGGTGAGTATCTTGAGTGATGCTCATCAAATACTTCCTCTTTACTATCCAATCATGATGGAAGAGACAAAGCTCATATCCAGATTGCTGGTTGCTTTCACACTACACTGGGGTAGGGACTAAATGTGTCATGCTCAATATTCAGGGGAAAAAATCATTAACGATTTCGAGGGCTACTTTTCAAGCTTGCTCGCATGAAAATAGCATTATTTAATTTGTTTTGCATTGAACTCTATGCAAACTTTTGGGGCTCTTCTATGACTTTCGGTGGCTCTTTTGGGCATTTCGGGGGCTAAGTTGCCCAGAGCCCCCATGTAATTTTCTCCTGGTCTCATGATCATACATGAATTTTAGATTAACTCCAGATAAACCTGCAGTCTGAATAGCCAGGTTTAGTGACATATTCAAATTTATAGATGTTTCTTTCCTGCAGACCAGCTATATAGCCTGGTAGCTAGTATCAGCAAACAGTGCATTTCAAGGAATAATGCTACCAGGTACCCTTTTACCTAGACTGTAACAGGGCAAGCTACCTTCCCACAAAATAACTTTGAATCTGCAAATTATTATTTCAGACCATATAACAAAATTGATTTACATTTCAATTGGGGTTTTTAACAGTATATCTAAGCACTCTACTATTATTAGTACTTTCAAGCCATTTTATCAAGATATTTAATCTGAAAAACCTCTTCAAGATTATTGTGTTAGTATTTTAGAATTTCAAATTCCATCTTTTGCTGTTATGTGAACGAACTTGTTTGGTAGAAGACGTTTCTTCAAATGGACAACTGATTACAAGTCTTTCTTCCCTGCACCTATAAACAAATTAAATTTGCAGCTTTCTCTCAGTGTATGCCAATCATTAATTGAATGCTAAACCAATCACTCCTAGCCATGTCCACTACTTTACTCACCAACGAGATACACACATTTAGTTTTTTATGTCTGTTTTGTCACAATCAGTTTCCTGTATTCTTTGACCCCAAGTCCATCGGACAAATCCTTTTTCCTTGTGTCAGTTGTCAGTATTCAATCTTATCCTATTTGTTGATAAGAATTTTGTTGATATGAATTTAAGGTATTGAAAGTCGATTCAAATTTGAAATGCGAAGTTGATTAATTTGAAAAATGGGGTGAAGTTGATGTAAAATAAAGAGCCCATTTTCACACACGCAATTTTTGTTTTCAAGATTTTTTAATTTTTCTTTTTCTTCAAATACATATGAGTGTAAAAGTAAAGATATATAAAGGAGACACACGTAATGAGAAGTTAGACTGTTATAGTGCAAAAAGTTAGTGAGGAAACAAAGTTTGATAAAAAGTTCATTTGTGACACATCTAATGAAAAGAGGGAAGATGAACTTCAAATTGTTAGAGAGCAGTGGACTGGATCATCCCTCGAGTGGAGTATACAGATGTAGTTGGTGTTGATGAATTTATCAATTCCATTTTCTAAGTCAGATCATTTTGAGGTCTTTGTTTAGGGGCTTAGACGGATTTATAGGACAGATATTTTCTCTCCGCCTCATTACCGCTAAGCTTGTCCGGTAAAGGGACTGCCCTTCGTACTGGTCAAGTTTGTAACTCTATTCCTTTGACCTAGGAGAGTGATGACCAGTTGACCACCCCCCATCTGCTAAGATGTTAGGGTCTGGGAGCATTCATACGTTAGTTTAAACTGGGTTTTACATGGGTTGAATCCGAAATTCAAACTGTATAAAGTGGAAATGAATGAATTATTGGAGCAGTTTCTAAATAATAAACTTCATGTCTTGATGACGGTGGTGGTAGTGCTTCATGTTGGATTTGGATTGGATGTTACATTGAGAAACCATCAAATGAATAGTGGTCTGACCTTTGCTCCTTTAATAATAGACAGTTGATCCAGGCTTTTTTTCATCAAAGTGTAGGTTTAGTGTTGATGTTTGAATTAGGTTCCAGGTTAGGTTTAGGGTTAGGGTTAGGTTTAGGGTTAGTGTTGGGTCCAAGGATTGAAGTGAAGAATTCAGTTAGTGTTGGAAATTAACGTGGAGTCATTGTCACGGAGCAAGTGTCATACAGCCCAAATGTAACATTGAAACAAACTTCTGTTCTTAAAAGTTGAAAGTTAGCCATAATGAGTTTGGTTAAACAGAATACACTTCCCTTTTTTCCATTTACATGTTACACTTTTATACTTACTACTTTGATTCTTTGTAAGTGTGAATGGGGTGGGGTGTCTAAAGTGAGGTCATATGTGACAGGAATCGTATTCCCTTCATTAGACGTTAAGCATGGGCCTGATTTGTTTGTTTCATAATCCATACTGGTCAAATGGGGTGAAAGGTGCGGTGATTGCCGGTATAGCCGTGGGATTCAGTCCTTATTAAAGGAGACATACTAAGATAATCCCAAATATTGAGACAATTACATCAATAGAAAGCTTTTGTAACCCCCAGAATAATAAATGGCGTTCAACCGATAAAACAAGTTCAGAATGGTGAATTTATGCGAGTTAACTGCACCAAAATCTCGGAAGTCGGAAAGGCAGAATTGCACAGAGAGTCGGGTCCTATGATCCTGACGTTAGCAATAAGATATATAACCACGGTTTTTTATAGGAAAGGCATTGTCTTCAATGCAGTATTGACTTAAAATAATGTGACGTGAGGTGTCATCGTTATTAGTTTTAATCACTTCAATCACTGGGAATGCAAAGATCATGGGTTCAAGCCCCCGCACATTTGTACTTAAGCACGCATTTCATCTTGATTGCTGCTCTCCACCCAGGTGACAAATGGGTACCCAGTAGGATGCAGACGTTAATGAGAATAGCACATACACACAAAGAGGTTACGTGCGGGAATGATGCCTTGTGGAGTGGAGAATGTGTGCTGTAAAGTGTAGAACTGTATTTGAATTCAGTGTTTTGCAACGTTTAATTTGCTTTGGAATTGTAACAAGGGTCTTTGGTGTCCAGACTAGTGGTCAGTGTCATGGGACATCAATGACCATCACATTGACCTCTCCATCGGAGGACAGAATGGTCCAAGAGTGGACGCTTGCTTGCTTGCTGACCAGACATTAGCTGACCAGTGAGTGATGGATAGAGGTACAACAGCTTACGATCATAGCAACCCAATATGGGTAGAAATTATTGCAATAAGGCTGCA
Organism: Strongylocentrotus purpuratus; assembly: GCF_000002235.5. Classification (NCBI taxonomy): domain Eukaryota; kingdom Metazoa; phylum Echinodermata; class Echinoidea; order Camarodonta; family Strongylocentrotidae; genus Strongylocentrotus; species Strongylocentrotus purpuratus. Next base: position 15,258,626 of record NW_022145601.1, on the reverse strand, counting down.
AATAAAATATGGCTCATTTCATTCCCAATCTTATAAGCAGTTACATTCATCAGTGATTACATGTCCTACAATGGGGCATTAAAACTGCAAGCTATAACCATCATTTTTTTTCTCATATTCCAGAACAAAGTTTTGTTGGAAGTTGCTAGGCAACTACCCATAAACATGGCCAACTAATCTGAAATGTTAAACAGACCTCTAGAGTGTATTTTTGTTTTAAAGAACAGCAGAAACTCCACCGGTTTTTGCAGTGTAAATGCACGCTCTCTAAACAATGGGGAATTATTCCAGTCGTTGGTCGGTGGTCACGTAACTCTCCTCGCCTCTGCACAGAGCGATGAGATGCAGTGAGCTAAGATTTACTTTTGAATCAAGGAAGTTAGACGAGGTTATCAATTCAAGATTGTGGAGATTGGGAAATCTCACTGTGCCTTGAAGTAGTTGCTTCTATCCATTGAATAGCCCGACCTAAACTCTCTTTCTTCCTGTGACATCACTCTCTTAGATCACTTACTGAAGATCCATCAGCAATCACACTATACTTCCTCCTCTTGAATGTTGCAGGCCCAAAATGACATTGTGTTTTCACGCATTCAAGCATTTGGATTTAAATTCTGACTCTACCATCATCCAACATTGCATATATTTGAGTATCTGGGTCGGAGGAGGCAAAATAAAGTTTTAAAATTCCAATTGAATAACCATTGAGATTAATACAAGTTCTTGCCGATGACAGTAATTTAAATGCTCTCCAAATCTGACTGTCAAAAAAAATACCCCTTTGACTTGACCGCTGAGGCTTTTCTTGGACGCTATGGGTCCGAAAGACCTTTGGGCTACTTATACAGGATATTGCCAATATCATATCGACATACCTTACATATCAGATTCTCATGTGTTGTTCTAGTTTTGTATTTCCGAGATAACACTAACTTTTGCCACCAACGTTGTCCGATTTGTTTGTGTGTGTGTGTGATTTGTGTCAGAGAAGTTGGCTGATTTCTTAAACAGGGAGAAAGAGACAGGGAGGGGGATTATATCTCTCAGACCATATATCCCTAATATTTGATCATTTTACTTAATATACTGGAATAATCAGGTGAAGATTTCAAGATTTTATTTTTTTAATCAGTGCATTTTCTAATTTACAATTGAGCGAAACATTTATTTCATCAATCCCATGCTAGGGTCAAAAAATCTCCATAAAGCCACCAGAATCTAGAAAGTAAAACAAATAATTGACGAAATTCATCTCCTGGGGGAAATTTTATACTAGGTTTTTATTTTCTCAGTTTTCGTGTTGGATAGACTTATTTTACTCAGTGTTTTTTTTTTTTTTTTTTAATACAACGTTTACTCCTCATCCCTCATGGCCTAATATCTTATATTTTATCTCACTTACAAATTGTGACATTTTGCATTCACAAACATCTAGGCTGTCATGTCAAAATAATATTAATTTTAATATGCTGGAGCTTATTGTGTTAAAAGAATATTTTTAAAGATTTCTTTGATTCTACCCCATGCTATTCTCAGAGCCCTTTTGTTTTCTGGAATTGCATTAAAGCAATTACAGAACTATATGCTTCCAAGTTCCTTTTTGTATAATGCTACGGTCACAAAGGTTCGTACGAACGATAATTTCGTACAAATCTCCCTGTTTTTCCATTGTCCGAAAATCGTTCGTACGGCGTTCGTAGCAGTTCGTAATGGCATTTGTGACTGAGGCTTAAATTGAAGATAGTACAATGTATTACTGTAGTACCAATGCAGTGAATACTCAAAGTTCAAACTCAACCATATCAGGAATGTAATTTCTCATAAATATGGTTCATTTCTGATATCATGTTTTACAACAAAAATGTTCTGTTTGTGTTTGAAAAAAAAATTGAAAGGCAATACCACATTGACTCAGATTACTTGAAATGATCACTGAATGCCAGAAAAATGTATATATCTCGGGTTAAACCAACAGCTTGTGTACATATCAGTTTGCCGAAGCAGGTCAAAGTTGAAACTCCCTGCTAGTTAAACCGTTTAATTGACTGTAAATCTGTCTGAGAGGAAAAAAACTACAGAGGGAGCTTCTCTTGTAACCCCAAATTGGGGTCGAGAGGGTGGAGTACAAAATGGCCGATTTGGACAAATCTCATCATTTTAACGATGGCGCTACGTTTGATGTTTACAGGGAAAGGTGTCAGATTCGTTATGTGCTTGAGTTGAGATCAGGGTGGATAGGGGATATTAACTTACAGTATTTGATACTCGATGTATCAAATAGCATTTTTTGCTTTTAATGCAGCTAAGATAAATTCTCATAATTATCCACTCGGTGGTCTGTTTCTTGATGGGTTGTTGCATTAACTTTAATAATTCAATCCTAACATCTAACCAATTGCATAGCATCTACCCTTCTTCAAGAAACTCTATCGAAGTGTTGTATATTTTAGGAGGCATTTTAAATACTATTTTGGTATTTATGGATGTTGAGGCGGTTAGAGTTATTGATATCGTAACTGAAAATTGTATTGCTTTTAGAAATTGCTTCCAGGGGGGGGGGGGTGTCGTTATCTAGCTTGTGGTTTGCTTATTTCATTTTCAGAGGTTCATGGAGCAGGCGTTAAGTTCACAAAAAATTGTTCTTGTAAACTATTTATCATACTGTAACTTTTTTCTTGACTTTCTGTTGACTATTTTCAAGTTTTGCAACTACTTTCTTTCTTGCTTTTAGTTGAATACTTACATTTTAAATGTCTGATTTAAAAAAAAAAAACAAGTAAAGATATTGGCAGGGTAAAAAAATAAATCAATTAAACAAATGACAAGATACTCACAGATCTAAGCTGCTACAGTTAAATTAGAAACTTAGATAAAAATTTACAAATGAGTATTTAAAATAAAACGTGCATACCTGTCACAATGCAAACTGCTCAATATAGCATGACATAAAAGTCTTGTTTATTCAGACGGCCTGTTAACACTTGAAGACGAAATACAGAATCAGTAAATACATATGGAATGAATTTGTTGATTCTGTGTATAAAGCGAGGAGTATAAGGAATCTGTCCTAAGAAAGCACAGCAAATGATTAGGAGGAGGTCATGTACTAAACCAAGACCTCTCATTGGCTAAAAGCTTTCATCCAATCAGATTTCTCTTTTTATCCCCCCCCCTTTCTCTCTCTCTCTCTCTCTCTCTCTCTCTCTTCTTTTTCTTCTTTTCTTCCTCTCCTTTTTTTCTTCTTCTTCTTTTTCTCCTTCTTCTTCTTTTTCTCCTTCTTCTTTTTCTCCTTCTTCTTTTTCTCCTTCTTCTTCCTCTATTTCTACTTCTTCTTCTTCCTCCTCTTTTTCTTCTTATTCTTTTTTTCCTTCTTCTTTTCCTCCTTCTTCTTCTTCCTGTATTTCTACTTCTTCTCACTCTCCCTCTCCCTCTGCCAATCTGATAGATATTCTCTCTGTTTTTTGTTTCTGTTTGTGTCAGTCAATGTTATTTCTAGTCGTCCTCCATTTACTTCATTCTCCTGCTTGCTCCATCGATACCCCTCCCAAGCCCCCTTCCCCCTGGGATACAGGCCAGCCAGCCAGCCAGCCACGGCTCTGACCGGACTTGAAGCGTGCCCAAAGTTTGTCTCAAATTATCACAACGAAGAAATATCACAGCTTCAAATACCATCTCATTTCCATTACTACCCTTCTTTTCTTCACCATCAGACCAGGCATTGGTATAAGATGAAAGATCAAAGCCCCTCTACCGCTCCTTCTTTATCCCCTTTCTCCCCTCCCACCCCTCTGGGACTATGACCGATGGTGATTTATGTAAATGCTCCACTCTAACTCAAAACTCCATAGAGTCAACAAAGCCTAGATGATGTATCATTTGAGAAATATGTAATACTAATTGGAACAAGTCGTAAAATATTATTTTTGAAAATTGGAAACCGTGTTCCATTTTTTTTGGCAGGGGGGGGGGGGGGGGGGGGAGTGGGAAGGCCAAGGGTATGATTCCTTTTTTTCCTATTTCCTATTTTTTTTTCAGATCAACTTTGTGTCAGTTTTATTGGGGTAACTTTTCAGTGTTAGTGTTGGATTGTTTCATCTGATTTGATCTACTTTATACATACATGTGTATATTAATTGGATATATTGGAAAAGGAATTCATGTAGTCTTTCAGTTTTATCCTTTAGAATGGCACTAGGTGACTTTATTAATATCTACTCAAATATGTGCTATGCCTTGAGTCACATGAATAATAAACATACAAGCAATGTCATTAATTTGGAAATAATTAAGCTCTCTTTATGAGAACAAGATGCCTGCAACAGTCATCTTCTTCATACTAGTGACTCTCAAAAACAAGTTTCTTACATTTACTATGCTAGTTAGTATGCTAAATACTCTTTCAAATGAAAATGAAATTTAAACAAAAAACAAAAAAACGTTGTTGGAAAGTTGTATTGGGGTGGGGGTTTTTTTCTTCAGATTTGGTTGTGAAAAACACACTTATACAAGTGGTCATATTTATTACTTTGTAAAAAAGTGAAAGTGCATATTGTTTATGATTTGCTTTGGTTAGCATGAGATTGAGCTCATTATATTGCCAATCTTGATGTCTTTCAAATTGGTGCAAGAATATTTTACTCTGACATTATGACTGACTTTTTAATGATCTCTTTCTTTCTTTAATTTTTTTCATATTGTTCTTCTTTCTGTGCTTCAACTTGTGCTGTGACTCCTTATAGGTAAGTTGAATATATTTGAATAAATAAGAAATACCAGTATGCAGAAGTCTGGTATAGGACTTTTAAAGTATTGTTAATGGTTATGATATTGATGATGGCGATGGTGATGATGGTGATGATGATGATGATGATGACGATGACGATGATGATGATAATGAGGATGATGGTGATGATGATGATGATGGGGATGATGATGATGGTGATGATGAAGATGATAAATGTGATGATTTTGATGATGATGGTAATAATACTGATGATGATTATGATGGTGTTGATGATAATGACAATGTGACATGATGTTGATGATGACAAGGAAGACACTGATTATGATGTGGTGGTGGTGGTAGTGGTAGTGGTGAGGGTGGTGATGGCGATGAAGATTGTAAATCAATTGTGAGGATTCGTTGTTATTGTGGATCAACAAAGCAAATTACTGAGAACATTATTGGCAGATTGACTGAGAGAGAGAGAGAGAGAGAGAAAAGAAGGGTGGGGTAGAGAGAGAGAGGCAAATGCACAGAGAGAAATAGAGGGAGAGATCGAGAGAGAGAGAAGGTATGTGAAGGGAGGGCATGAGAGGGAGATGCATATTGTTAGTTATCTTAGGACAGAGGGTGAAGAGAAAGTCACTTTTTGAAAGACATATTGTAAGTAATCTTTTGGGGATTTAGAAAACGTTTTGAAATCAGGTGATGAACTTGGGAGATAAGATGTGAGTATGGAAACAAGAGGCCTCACAGGGGAGCATTTATTTGATGAATTATTTGGTAAATTGAAGGTTCACGTTTGAAATGGTTCCAAAGCTATTCTTACCCACCCCACAAAACATATTAATACCGGTTTTTTACACACCACTTAATGAAAGTGCTTACAGTATTATTATCCCAGTCACTGGATTCAACTACTATTCTGCATATTACAGTGCACATTCTCCACTCCCTGTGGAGCGTTCTAGCTACCGGTAGTCGCTTGTCGCTCACATGCACAATCATGCTACCTAATCCAATCCCTGAACTCGCATCCTGTCAGGTACCTATTTATCCCCTGGATGGAGAGGAGCAATGTAGAAAAAATGCCTTTCTCAACAACACAAGTGCCTGCCTGAACTCAAAGCACTCAACTATGGCACCTCTACCTGTCATCCTTAAAGGGATCGTTTAACAATGTTAAATCTGAGATACACGGCCCTACGTGTTAACAGTGTCTGTGATATGGTGTAACATTGAAGCCCTAAAAAAATTGCGCTTCAAAATGATCAAGAAGTGCCTCAAAAAAGTAAAAATCTTTGAGTGACCGGTTTTACCATACTCGTTTTCCCCAATAGACTGTAGTGTTATGAAAACCGTCAGGTGAACGGTTTTCAAAATTTGTAATTCCAATCATAAATATCTTGATAATCAGACAGGCGATCGGTTTGTAAAAGTCATGGGGTTCCTGACTGACCTAAAGGTTTATAATTATCATTGCATCATGAGCTAAATCCAGAATTTTGTGTCAGAATCTGAGACAAAGTTACCGGATCCCTTTCAGATGTTCACACGAGAACAATTTAAACATCATTCCATGCCTGCACGCCTGTACTTATTGAACCAGTGTGAACAGTGCAGGTCAATGTGATGTAGTGCATTTCTTTTAAGTGTTTGCATGATTCTCATGTATCATGGCAGCAGGGATAACATGGAGATATTGCCAGAGATAAGTGGAGAAACATTTAGATTGGGATATAGGATCTTGTTGAAAGTAGAGATTAAGGGTCATTTAAATAAGATCTTATCTTCAGGTGATTCCATCATGCGATGGTTTGTGATGTGGAAAAAAAACAGACAGGATAGGCGAAAGAAAGAAAGAAAATACAAAGAAGGAAATAAGAAAGAGAGACGGAGGGGGGGGGGGTCGTCTTCAAGCATGCAGTACTACCAATGGAGCGATTGAATATTTTCAGTTTTCTTAAAAAGCGATAGAGCGTAGACATGATAAGGAACGGTGTTGATAGAGTTACAGAGGCTCATGTTTCTTTACCGATGGTATGAATTTGAGGTTGAGATATTTTAGCATTGTCAGGGGGATTAGCATGTTGGCATTAAGATATCTTGATTTCATATTACTGGTACTTATAATCGCAGGCTAATATCTCACTGCTCCAGTGGTCTCTGGTGACTTTCGGGAAATATTTCAAGTTAGCTTGATGATGGTTATATGACGGTGAAAGACACCAAATCAAATATCTTACTTACTCAGTAGATTCTATTTTCAAGAATTTCTATGAAAGTTTAGAATTCTGATCCTTTTCAAACATTTTACTAGAGCTTTTAGGTCTTTCTGATTTGTTTAGTCAGAATTGTTGACTCCTGAATATAAAAGTAGTTTTTTTTCCTCTGCAGATTCGTTCTCAAGTGCTATTCCCTAAATCTAACCCTACCACTGGGTGTATTCTGTGAAGCCTAAAATTCCAAGTTTGGTACCCTGGAAAAAGTTGACGATAATTTTGTTGAATTTTATTCTATCTAATGAATAATAAAGAAGGACTATACTTGATTCATTGTTTACAAAAATAATAGTAATGAAAGTTGTCTTTTCACAAAGTTTTAAATGGAACAGACAATCGTTCTGGTGTGTTGTGAATAATGTAATTTTGCTTGTCCATCTTTTTAAAAATGGATGTTCCACAATACACATGGAATATTTTATTTCTCTTACCTGTATTAAAATTGTCCCTTTATTTTTTGCAGAACTAGATTTTTCACTGACATAATGGTCTGAAAGAAGAAATAGATATATTGTCACATGTCAACATGGGGAGTGGCCGGGGAGAGATTCAAGTTCATATTTTAAGCTCTGTGACAACTGAGATATATTGGCAACTATTTGGGGTGCCGTACATCTTATATTTCATATTTTCATTTTGACTTTTTTTCTTCCTAGTTGCATTTTGCGCTACTTCGTTGTATTTTACCGTGGCCCGGTTGAAGTTGTTGAGAGGTATATTTTGGGCGTTGAATTACAAGGAATTCAGAGCATTTGTTTGTGGATTAGTCTAATGAAATAGTGTCAGTCTCAATGACGGGTGTCTCGTTTCATGCGAGTATGCTCTATAGTGTCTACTGGAATTTAGGCAGGCTGGGGATGACAGAGACATCGCCAAACTATGCATTCTGACATTTCAATGGAGGGAAGGGCATTGTTTTGTAGTCGAGATTGAAAACAAAACTTAGACCGTCTTGACATATGATGTCTGTACAGAATACGCTTGTTTTTCCCTTGGCTTTAATTGTGCATAGAAATCAAATTGAAATATTCTTGAAAATCTTTATGAACCTGTTGAATATGTGTCAAATTATTAAGAAATTATATCTAAAAGGTTCATTGAATTTAATAATATCTTTCTTGGATAAAACTGAGAACATCCTTTCAAATATTGCTTGTTTAACAGTCAGTGATCTTTAAACATTCACTTCTCTAAAAGTCAGATAAAAAACTACCCCGGAATACCCATCAATTCATACATTAACCTGAAAACATTCATTAAATTTCTACATTTTATTTGTCAATTTCTTACGCTTATTTTTTCTATCCTCTTTTCATCTCAACTGAGAATATCCTTTCAAATATCGCTGTTTTTCTAACTGTCCTTATCTTATTCCATAAGAGCAATAAAATTTGTTTGAAATGTGGTACATTTTGGAAGGAAGATCAAAAGAGGGTAGAACAAGTGCAAGAAATTGACAAATGAAATGTAGAAAATGAATGAATGTTTCCAGGGTAATGTATGAATAGATGGGTATTCCGGGGGGAGTTTTTTCTTTCTTTCTAGATTAATTCCCAGACAGAAAAGAGGATAGAAAAAGCTTAAGTAACTGAAACATTAAATGTAGAAAGTGAATGAATTTGTTTCAGGTTTATGTATGATGAATAGATCGGTTATTCAGGAGTAGTTGTTTTTTATCTGACTTTTGAAGAAGTGACTGTTAAAGATCAATTCGTAGACAGGGATTTAACGTTGATACATGTCTTCCACCACGCTTCCACTCGCTTCCCATGTCCGAGGGCTATTTTTCTCAGACCTCTGGAGCCGACACCACTCATAAGAAGAGAAGAAAAACCCATCTCGTCTAAATGAACTGATTCCCTTGGTAATTCAAGAAAGTTCAAATCGTGGGTGACTTCATCCAAACTTTCCTCTCTAGGCCTGTCCTCATCAGCTCAAGATTGCCAAATAGCCCGCTATTTCTGATTTGGAAAATAAGCCTGAAGTTACAAATCGCGACTTCATCAGCTCGATCGAGACTCGACCTCGAAAGTCGAGCTTGAGAAATTAGCTTGAGATATTTTGCTCAGCATTCACGCATAGTGCGAGTCTTCAGGCTGGTCAAGACGCAAAGGACAATTATCAGGATATTTTGCAAACTACCCCAAGATATCTTGGGATGATTAAATATCCCGCTAATTGCAACTGCGGGCTGATCAGGACGCAAATTAGCTGGATAATTTGCGACTGAGATAGTTAAAATAGCCGGTTATTTGGTAATCTCGAGCTGATGAGGACAGGCCTTCTCTGCATCCTCCATATACACACACACATCTGTGTAGATCCCTGCCTGGGCTGCTAGCTAGCCGTCTTGCACTTTATCAATCGAAAATGGAATTGAAATTGCCCAAGGAAGATCGTGCGGCCCTCTCCTTCTATCTTGATCAGGAGAGGAGTGTCTCGTCTCTGCAGACAACCCTTCTCTAGACCCTAAATGGATAGAAAGTAGGATAAACTCAAAGTATAAGCATAGTGTCTGCTGTCCTGCAAGTATGGTAGAGTACCCCTCTCTCCTTCCTTTATGTGCATCTATTCATCACCCCTGTTCTCTCTCTCTCTCTCTCTTTCTAACTTTCTTTCTTTCTTTTTTTTTCTTTTTTTTCTTTCTTTTTTTCTTTTTTTCTGTCTTAGGCTGTCTTTCTTTTTCTTTCTTTATTTTGTTCTTTTTTTTTTCTTTCTTTCTGACTTTCTTTTTCTTTCTTTTTTCTTCCCCCCCCCCCTTCTATCTTTCTTTCTCCCTTCCTTTCTTCCTTCCTATTTTCTTTCTTGATTCATTCTTATCTCATCTCATTTAGGCCTACCCTTTCTTTTTTCTCTTTTACTCATACCCTTTATTCAAGCAACTACATGTGGTTGTTATTAAATATATTTCCTGATATTTTACACCCCCCCCCAAAAAAAAAAAAGAAGAAAAAAGAATGGAATAAAAAAAGGGTTCATGAAACCATGACATTAAACAACATTCTGCCTTCTATATAGTAGTGATAAATGTGTCTGTATCTGCAATTATACTGCAAAAACATTGATTTTTCTCACGTTCCGAAGCTTTCTTGGAAATTGCCAGGCTATTAAACTACCCATATACACAGCTGAAAAATCAAAATTGAAAAAACTTTAAAACATGTTAATGTAAATGCTCGCACTCAAAACACCTGCGAATTATTCTGGTTTTAGTAACGTGACTCTCCTTGCTTCCGTGCTAATACATGTAGAGCATCGACAAGTGATGCATGAGCAAAACTCATCAAAAAAGCAGAATAAGCAAACACCGATAGTTTCTAAAGGGTTTTTTAAGTACAAATGGTTTTACAAATGAAAAAATCTGCATTGTAAATGAGCCTTGTATGTGTTTTTAATGTTTAATGTGCTGGGAAATCAATCGATCAAATTGATAGATCTGCAAGGACAATATTTCTGTCCTATTGGGAGAAAAAAAAAAGGAAAAAAAAATCTGTAGCTTAAAAGTTTGTGATGGTCTTGTTGTTGTCTAGATGTTTAGCTTGTAAAAGTTGTATTATTGTTTATTCAGTGTTTGTCTGAAATACCAAGTCATATTATACCCTCCAGTAATAATTACATCTACCCAAGACAGGAGACTAACATTTTGGCCAAATAACCACTGCATCTATTTAATAACCCGATGGTTTGTCTGTATTCTTCATACAAGTCTAGGCACACAATATCTTCTAGTAAAAGTTCAAGCCAGTCATTAGTAAACTGTTTGTAGAACCTCAAAATAGAGTGTATTATTCATCCACTCGCAAAATGCCTTTTATCTCATCATATTTTTATTTAAATTAATTTCATTGCTTTTCAATTAATCACTTCTCATTTTCTCTGTGTCTTTAAACTATTTATCATTTAGAAGCAAATGAGAGAGTCTTGATGAAGACTACATATCCAAATTCAAAGATGATGAAGCTCTTGTCAAAGTCTTCTCTTAGTGCCCTAGGCTTAGCAATGAATTTCCCAAATAATATCCTCTCTAATTTAATACTGCTCCGAAACTTCTACGCTGATGATAGTGGCAGGCAAACAAGGATCAAATATCAGACAAAAATTTGCCCTCCTTGGTGTCTGAAAATTGAAAAATAGTTCTGTGTTTTTTACCTGGCATACTTGGAGTGAGGAGAATATTTCTTGCTTTGATACCTGTTGACCAAAAGACTAGTTGTCAAAGAGATTATATTATTGGATTTGGTTCCAAAGCAATACCTAGCTGCTATGTATAGATCTTCTTTTTTGGGGGTTAAAGATTGGTATGGGGTTCTTGCATATTCTGCTTCAGAATTGGGAACCAGTGTTATTATTCCTTGCATACAAATTAATTGAAAGTTTTGTATTGAAAAAGGCTTATATAGGGGGGAAAAATTCTTCTCAAGATAATGATGGCATATCTTTAATATATGAGAATAATTTCCTGAATTTGGTTATAAAACGTCAAGTTTAAAGTTGTAGAATTCTGGCAATCTGTAGTTCTTACCAGTCTTTGAGATTATCAATCTTTCAAATTAAGAAACAATGACAAATGAAAAATCAAACAATTTTACATACTCCATGAAGCACTTCAAGCATTTCATATTACAATGATTGAGTACAAATGTGTTTTCAGATTTGCAATGGATATATTTGCTCGCATTGAAAGAATGTTGCCGTAGAAACAGGTTTAGCAATGCGTTAGGGAGTAATTTCAAAGGCACACAGATATTGGTTATATCTATTTTCATTATTCAGACTTGCTGATAAGTTTTGACGCTATACCTTTAGAAACAAGTTTATTTTAGAATTTGGCACCATGAAGAAGATTGTCCCCCCCCCCCCAATCTTTTGTGTTCCCTGTATTGCAAAATCAGGGGGGGGGGGTACACACTTCACTCTAATAATAATAATGGTATTAGATTTATAAAGCTCCTTTTCATTAGCTACAGACCATGAATCTTTCTGCAATGTTTGAACAAGATTCAAGAATGAAAACAAATAGCTAAGATCTGGTAGTGGACAGGGTTACTTTGGAAACTGAGGATCACAAATACACAGTTTTCAATACACCTGTGCAAAAGTACCGACATTCTTGCCTCTCTATGGGGTTACCTGTGAACTTCTCAGAGAAGTACGTTCAATCATTTGAGTACCAGGTATGTGTAATGTATCTCGTAGCATGCTGCAAAATTATACATTTACGAGAGATGTGTTGAAACCTTAGCGTGCTGTGAGAGTATTGCACCAAGAAATGGAATTTTGTTATTAATGAATTCAAGTGACTTTCGTTTGCAGGTGATGGAAATTGATGATGAATGGTACAGGAATTAAACATGGTAGCAGAAGAGAGAAAGGGCATGAAGATTGTGGGAATGGGTAGAAGAAAAAGATATACCGGTAGAAGAAAGTTTTCCTTGTTTTTAACAAACACCTACACAGGGAAAACAAGAAAAGAAAACGTGAATAATGAATCAGGGTCAGGCTCTAGTCTGAATGACGTATCCTACAATAAATCATATAACTGAGCAGGGCTTGTTGAGAGCGCACACCGATGATTGGCCTCTTCAGAATTATTTTCTTTATGTAACGCTTTATCATACGATATTGTTATCTAGTTTGTACACCCCGATGATTCTTTATACGTTTCTTTATATGGATTCTGTATAAAGTTTGTGAAGTCTGAACAAGCTATCTGCCCTTCTGCAGATAAGATCTGAACTTGAACAAGGCTGTACCCCCAGTCAGTACACCCCTTTCACTCTACGATGATTCTTTATACATTTCTTTATATGGATTCTGTATATTTTTAGGTAGTCTGAACATGCTATCTGCCCTTCTGCAGATAAGATCTGAACTTGAACAAGGCTGCACCCTCAGTCAGTACACCCCTTTCACTCTACGATGATTCTTTATACGTTTCTTTATATGGATTCTGTATAAAGTTCTTGTTTTTTGTTGTTGTTTTTTTAAAGTTTTTTTTTAATCAATAAACCATATCAAGTTTGTGAAGTCTGAACAAGCTTTCTGCCCTTCTGCAGATAAGATCTGAACTTGAACAAGGCTGTACCCCCAGTCAGTACACCCCTTTCGCTCTACGATGATTCTTTATACGTTGCTTTATATGGATTCTGTATAATGTTAGCGTAGGCTGAACATGCTATCCGTCCTTCTACAGATAAGATCTGCACTCGAACAAGGTTGTACTTCCAGTCGGTACACCCCTTTCACTCTACGATGATTCTTTATACGTTTCTTTATACGGGTTCTACATAATGTTTGTGTAGTCTGAACATGCTATCCGTCCTTCTACAGATAAGATCTGAACTCTAACAAGGCTGAACTTCCAAGTTCAGGTCCAAGTAGCAGAATGTTTGTTGGATGAGGTGATATGTTGAGACAGAACATTGAGTGAGGATTGGATTTGACATGGAATCCCAAACTAATCATATCATTTCCCCCTGGAGGAATCGGCCGAAAGCTCATTCTCTTCACCAATATAGACCTGTCAAATCTATTGGGGAGGACATACTAAACTTTAAGCACCTGTACGGCGAATATGAGCTGGATAGATCCACAGGCCCTGTTTTCATTATCAATGATGTCAAAATGGTATTAAGTTAAGGCGAGGTTAGGAGAGTTATGAATCATATTTTGGGTATGTAATCATTTGGAAGTCATCAAGGATGTTTTTGTTTGTAGACAATGGTCTTGTTTCCTTGATAATGTAAAGTCTGTTTGGAGCCAGAAGGGCTTTAGCCCTTAGCATTATATTATTTTCACAGACATCTTTTTGGCTCCAAACGGATGACATTGAGAATGACTAGAAAATTTGGTTTGAGAGTGTTTCCTCAGATGACAGAGTGTGTCATCGTCATTTAAATGTATTTGAATAGAGTAACCTGACATTCAAATAAACATGGTGTTGAAAATGAGGCAGGTGGGGTAGGGGAGAGAAATTAACATACAGGGCACTCTAAAAAGATATTAGTCTATCAAACAACTTTACTTTCAGAGTAAATAAATGAACATCATAGATATCTTCTTCGTGTTTTCCAAGAGGTAACATGCTGTCCTAGGGGATGTTTCACAAAGGTCCTAAGTTGAACTTTGTTAGACTTAAAAATTATGGAAAGCCGTTAGCATCTATGAAAATATTTTGTTAAGTTATTTTAAAGGGAATGAAATGTTGATTCACTTTATTCATATTTTCTATTATCAAGGAGATGTCATGTTCTTGATGTGGAATTTATAAAAAAAAAAAGTCTAAAATACTTGAATTTTGGCTTTTCAATATATATTTTATTTTAAGGCTACAAATGGCTCTCCATAATTTTTAAGTCACACTTAGAGTTAAGTTCGACTAAGGATCTTTGTGAAACACCCCCCTAGTTGCTATCAAATCCTAGTGGAAACAGAGCTCCACCAGGGTCTTCTACTGGTATCCTACTCTCATAACAATTTTCTCAGCTCACCCCTAGAGGGGGGAAGAAAAGGACCTCTCCAAATTGAATTAAGGATTCTCATTTTTCTCTCAACTCCAAGTACATCTACTTCATCATCTAGGACCCCGGTGTGAAGATTGTTTTCTTTTCCTCTATTCTACCAAAATACTAATCATTTGCCCCATTTACACAGCCCAAACTCTATTTTGAAAAATTGTCATTTTTTTTTTTTTTTTTTTTTTTGGGGGGGGGGCTGTCATTTAGACTACTGAAAAAACCCATTAAAAAACGGTGGTGTTTGCTCATTCCAATTTTTTAGTGAGTAGTGAGTATGCGTGACTTGTCGCTGCTCTGCATGCAATTGCACGGAAATGAGGAGAGTCATGTGACCAATCTTTCACCAAAATCTTTCACCGATGTTTTGAGAGCGAGCATTTACACTGCAAGATTCAGTGAAATTTTGTTGGCGTTTAGAAAAAACACAATCCAGAGGTGCATGGGTTTTTCGATTTCGTGTTTTGGTTGGTAATGCGCATGTGTGGTCTTCCTGACCTTTGGCCCTGGCCAATGAGCGAGGGTAACAATCCAAAATGCTTAAAGTGACGTGACAAATATCACCATTTTTTAGTTGCTACCGTTTACATTACCAAACAGACATTTGAAAAAATCACACACCGGCTTGGAATGTTTCTGGCTTGGCATTTTTTCCAGTTTGGCGTAGTTGCCTAGCAACTTTCACCGAAAGATCGCAGTCAGGCCCCGGTTTATACATCTTTTGGCATGTTTGGTTGCCAGTGTAAATGACCCTAGATATAATGAATTAAATTATCAAATTCGTAGAAGGATTTCACATTTCCTTGAAATTGGAAGCGAGATTCGTTCAGTTTCCTTGATGTTTCTTTCCTACCTACGAAGCCAGACTTCAATCACTATTTGCATTCACTGATTACCTAAACTATTTCTAAATTTGCAGCACATTTCTACAGCAAACACTTTCAATCACACACGTAATCAACCCTTTTGTCTGCTTGTCCTGCAAACTTGTCAAAAATCTCATCAAATTCCAAGCAAACGTCATCTGAAGCTGTTTGATTTCATTGTTGATTTCGAAATGGGCGTTAAGATTATTTAGGTCTCGTGAGAAAACTAAGAAATATATGTGGTGTCATATGTCATATCATTTTTAACATTACATTTTGATTGAAAAATGATATTGAATGTTATTTATTTATTTATTTATGCAAGCATGCATGTTCACAATTTCACAATTCATTGGAGTTAAACATCACATGAAAAAAAATATAACATAACAAATAATTTTCAATTTTACAGTCCATTTGAATTGACTTCACATGAAAAAGAATATAACAATGTTTTATCAAAGACAAGTTGCAACTATACAGTTTACAGAATAAACACACCAAGGTGATGAAACATAAGCATAGAGCTTGGATCGTTACAACACCTTTCAAATATGATATTTATGACAAATACAATTCCTAAAGTGTTGTGAACTATTTACACTATTTACAAAGAACAAGAAGAAAACAAAACAAGAAAAAATAAGAATATTGTTAAGTCTAGTAAAATGTCTTGTTCAAATCACAGCTATTTAATTCCTCCCACAGGGCTGAATAGGGGCCCATTCACCGTAAATAAATAAATAAATCAATAAATCATGGTGTAAGGAAATGTAAAGAAATACATTTGATGAGGTTATAGCACAGGAAATTGATAACACATTGTATGAGTATTGTATAAGAATTGCTGCATAAAACTACATTTCAGAAGAAGGTAGTTGGAGTATTCCTACAACCTTCTAAAAATGTTACTACCAGGAGTAAAATTACTAAAATCTTTTCTAAACCTAGCTTGAGAGGGGTCGCAAGACAGGATATCTAACAAAATTGTATTACAGCTCTGTTTCAGTTCTGTTTCATTCAAGTGTATTAAAAGATGTCTCTACAGCTGTGAAATGAAACAAACTACATGTATCTGTAAGAACTGTATATTTTTTAAAGAAATAGTTTGCACAGTTACGATTGGGCACTCCTTCAATTTGCAGCACATTATGACATAATTATATGTGAAAACATATCTAAAACCTATGAAGTTATTTTATATTTGTTAGGGTATTCTGGTCATGTTATCTCTTTTTTCTATAAATTTTATTAATATATAAACAAGAAAAATAAAACATTACAAGAAGCACACATTTGACAGTTTGTATATGATGTCCTGGCATAAGATAGGTATTGCAACTGCAGTATACTATAGATACAAAATAATTGGTAGCAGTAGATTCAGATTGTCTATAAAAAATTTAGTTTATTGAAATTATTGTTGCAATCATGGTGATTTCTGTGGAATACTTGTAACAATAGATGGCCTAGTTATGTTAACGGTTGATTTGTTTAGAGATGAAAGTTCACTAACCCCAGTTGGACCATCCTTTTTAATTTGACAAATGAGGGCAATTGCCATATGTAAAGAAACAATTTATGCGATCAAATACGATTTGGAACGGCTTTTGAGAGTTTGAATTCAAACCGCACAATAGGTGTTGCATGCAGCTGAAAATGAAATCGCGGTTCACGGGATCGGTTAGGTTTAGTACCCACGCACCTTGGTTCAATGCAAGGCTTAGTATGGGATTAACAGTTGTTTCAATCGTACATAACCGTGGTATTTATCGTCTAGGTTTGTGGAATTAGTTTGGTATTGATTTGGATTTAGGAGATGATACTCTTCAATAAACACAGATTAGTACTTTTCGTCATCTAATCCGATTTATTTATTCTCTGGATATCATGGATGAGATACTCACAAACCAATATGGTCGAGCAACTCATAATGAAATAACGAATCGGTAGCATAATAGCGCGCTTTTACAAATACAATTTGTTATCGCAGTTCAGCCTTTGTATTTCTTTATATTCCCTGTGTTAAAGTTTATGCTCTGTGACAATTGTTACCAGCTCTTGTAAAGATTTGACAATTAAATAGAAATCCCCAAATTTGTATGTAATTGATATTTTATCTCCTGACCCAGAAAAATATTTGCACCGGTACTAAAGAAGGATGATAAGAGATTAGTATAAGAAAGACTTGTGAATACCTGAATTTAGCTGCATTTATAATGCAAGCAAAAAAATCGTCCATGTTTCTCACATTTTTTGTTCACGTGCCAAGCAACTACCTTTAAATGTGGTGACAAACCCCAAATCAAAAATCCACCTCTGGAGTGTGTGTTTTTTCTAATGCCGGCAGAAGTTGTCACTAGTTTTGCGGCGTTTTTTGCAGTGAAAAAGATCACTCTCAAGACATTGGTGAATTATTCCAGTTTTGGGTCACGTGACTCGATCTCCTTGCTTCAGTGCGGTTACATGCAGAGCAGCAACAAGTTGGGCATGTGCAGTACTCACCCCAAAAAAACTAAACAAGCAAACACTGACAATTTTTTTACTGCTATTTTTTAAAGAGAAACTGTCATAAGTTTTTGCAGTGAAAATGCTTGCTCTCAAGACATTGGTGAATTATTTCAGGTTTTGGTCACGTGACTCTCTAGCTTGCTTCAGTGCGGTTACATGCAGAGCTGCAACAAGTTGGGCATGTGCAGTACTCGCCCCAAAAAACTAAATGAGCAATCACTGACAATTTTTTTTTTTTTACTGCTACCAGTACATATTTTGATATCCTTAATTTGACATATTTCGAAGAGGAACATCAATTCCTTCAGTTAGTGTCAATCAATAGGGATCAAATCATTCTCTAAGGTAACCAGGTGGTCCCTGTGTTAAAAGAGAAGATTGAGTTCTGGGGAGAGGCGAAAAATAATTTGTGAGTGTTGTCATTGTAATTATGCAAGTGTGGAAGAACATCAGAGAAAAAATGTTGTATCCTGATAAGCATGGCTCTTCAAATGCCTTCATACTCTAAATATGACAAGTACGGCTTAAAATTGAGGCCTGATTTTTATGCCAAATTTTTGTGTAGCCCATACACATCTTTTTGTGTTCAGCATTTGTTACTTTACCAAGACTGGGCCAAATTTCTTATCATTTTGATGACTCCATGCAGAACCTTGCAGTACACACCAATACTTATATGCTACATGATCAACTTTTTCTGATCGATTCCAGACCGTTTCTTTCACAAAGCAATCGCAAGACTAGAACTCAACTTTATCTTTAAGTTAATGGGAATGAGAAAATTAGTAATTAATGGGCTGATAATCTATCATCGCCAGAACTCAATATTATATTTGACTATCCTAGGCAGAAGAAGAAAAAAGTCATATAATTTTTCTTTTCCATCTTTTTTATCTTGCAATTCTGAATCTCACATCATACTCAAAGACGTTTTTTATCAAATCGACACCGACTGTTTCCTGTTCCAGTTAATATGTTCTCACAGAAAAAGTGGTTTATTTGTAAACTATGACAAATGACATGATGAAGAAATCCCCATTAACCATAATACTAACCCGCCATGCATGGCATACAATGTATTATAGTCGCAGATTAGTGTGCTCACCTGAATCAAATCGGTTATATGAAAGAACTAGAATAGACATGATAATCGACGAAAAGGCATTACCATCGGACCATCTGCCTTTGAATCATTGGATAAAGTGTTGGGAATACTAAGAAAGTTTCAGAGCACGTAATTGTAACAGTTTTTTTTAAAGACAAGGGGGCATTACTATCGGAACATCTGCCTTTGAATCGGTATATAAAGTGTTGGGAATACTAAGAAAGTTTCAGAGCACATAGTTGTGACAGTTTGTTAAAGAAGAGAGAAGTGGGAAAAGATTATATCCACTTTTGATTGATTGCTGTAATTTTGTAAGAAGAGTCAGATAAAAATAATTTTAATCTTCTGAGTGTTGGAAGACACACTCAATTAACTTAGGATAGATCAAAATGAGGTTAATGTGATAGCAAATTTATTTGTTGCTGGTTCTTTTGTTTGATTCTGATCTGTATTTCAGGGACAGTTGATTTAATGAGCATCCCACGGACCATGTAAGTGCGAATTTAGGAAATAATTCAAAGATTTATCTTTTCCTAGTTGTCAAGTCTTTCTAAGCAAAGAGCCCGTCTATGCATGGTCTTGTCCTTCTCATCAAAACCTGTATCCAGAAAAAGATAGCTTCTAATTACCTCATCCTAAATTTGTTCATCTCTTTGAATTAATATTCTAGAAATAGATTTTAACATCCGTTTCTGTTGATCACTCCACATTGTGCCATCGTTTTATAGCCAAAGATTTTTGTTTGAAGATGATTGAGCATTTAATCATTGAGTTTCACCTGCAATGTATGACGTACAAGGGATTACAATTTACACCTATGTACTTGGTACTTGGTAGGATTCCTCCAAAAGACGCCGTAAAGGTGTTTAAACTGGAGGTGTGTCGTTGTGTGCGGCCACCAACTTAAGGTGCTGGTTTTAAGTCGGTTTTAAGCGCAGATTTCAAAGTATTTAAAAAAATGTAGACCATGCTGCTCGTATTTACTCTTAGGTTAAAAAGAGTCGTTTGCGTGTCGAAGAAGTCATGACATTGATCATGAGAGTTAGGTTAAAAAAAGAAGTGAAGCACCTTTGACTGACACCCAAAACATTAGGAGAAATCTGCCACTTTGAAACAAGCTGCATGATAGGTATACATTTTGTGCATACATGCAGGCCTTCATACACTTGACCAAATCGTATGGGATTTATTTTGCCAAGTTCCCTTTTTCAAATATCACACTTTCTTTGAAGTCCAATTATCCAGTGACTGGCATGTTCAAGCATGGATGGTCCATGGTCCAAGTATATATACATGTATTGAGACTGGTTAAGTGAGACTTTACCTGTATTGTCTTGTCTGTATATAAGATCTTTATCTGTTGTGATAGAGATAATAAGAGTTGTTTTACAGAGGGATCGATGAGATTTATTTTGCAAAGTTCCCTTTTTCAAATATCACACTTTCTTTGAGTGTGATTACCCAGTGACTGGCATGTTCAAGTACATATTTTGTGACTGGTTAAGTGAGAAAATCACCTGTATTGTCTTGTCTATATCATATGAGATTTATATCTAAAAGTTCTCCTTTTACAAATATCACACTTTCTTTAAGTATGATTATACCCAGTGACTGGCATGTTCAAGTATATATATTAAGACTGGTTAAGTGAGACGCTTACCTGTAGTGTCTTGTCTGTATATAAGATCTTTATCTGTTGTGATGGTGATAATAAGAGTTGTTCTACAGAGGGATCGATGAGATTTATTTTGCCAAGTTCCCTTTTTCAAATATCACACTTTCTTTAAGTATGATTACCCAGTGACTGGCATGTTCAAGTATATATTTTGAGACTGGATAAATGAGACTTTACCTGTATTGTCTTGTCTGTATATAAGATCTTTATCTGTTGTGGTAGTGATAATAAGAGTTGTTTTACAGAGGGAAGATCAAGTGGGTATCATGCTGTGTGATGGACACTTTGGAAGGCTGGAGTCAGTAAGTCTGAACATTGCCATCTACAGGTCTTTGTGATGGTAAGGGTGTTTTCGGCCCTTTCTTTCTCTATCTCCCTCCCTCCCTCTATCTTTCTCTCTCTCTCTCTCTCTCTCTCTCTCTGTCTGTATATGTCCCTCTCTCTGTCTGTATGTCTCTCTGTCTGTCTCTTTCTCTCTCTCTCTCTCTCTCTGTCTGTCTGTCTCTTTCTCTCTCTTTGTCTGTCTCTTTCTCTCTTTCTTTTTCTCTCTGTTTTTTCTTGCTGCCCCCTCTCTCTCTTTCTCTTTCTCTTTCTCTTCCTCTTCCTCTCTCTCTCTCTCTCTCTCTCTCTCTCTCTCTCTCCCTCTTCCCTTCCATCTTACTATCCATCTGTGATCCTCTGTTGAGAGTGTGCAGTCAGTCATATTTATAGAAGGATAAAGAGAAAGAAAGATAGAAAGAGGAAACATAAGTTTTTTAAAGACAAGATAAAGAATTTTCTTTCCGCTGATGTAACTTTTAAATAAAACTTATGTCAAATGTTTCTGTCTTTGAAAAAATGAGAATGGAAGACTTGATGCCCAGAAATCCATCTTTTCCTGTGACTGTGAGCATGAAAATAAAAATATTTTTTTCCCCCAACTTAACCCCAATATTGAAAGTTTTCAACTTTCAGGGTTACACCTTTTCAATTTCAGTTTCAGAAGTGGCCTCACTTTTGACTCCTATGAATAACAAGTGGTGATTGACAGGTTGTAGTCAAGAAAACTTTCTCCTCTAATGCCTAAATCTGCAAAGAGTTGTTTGCTAACACGTCCCTCCTGCCAAAACATAGCTTCCTGCCACATAGTTGTGAACTTGACCAAGACAGCATTGTTCTCACTGGTTACGTTTGTCATGCACACCAAGTTCGATCAGAACACAACCCCAGATGTGTATTGCATCTGTGTGTGTAGGGTAATGCATAGTTCACACAATGCCGCAAAATCGATCTTCAAATGCCAAGTGTCTGACAGTGAGAGCGGCGCTTGAACACCTGAATCAAGAAATAGGGAAAAGACATTCTGCAAATTTACCCTTTCTTTCTTCACTCCTATTCCCTGCATTCTTGGAGGTTTGGAGGGGGAGATGAAACAGGGTAGACTTCTGCCATCAAATATTTAAAAGTTGAACTTGGTCCATTGTTACCGAGGTGTTTTCACACCTTAAGATATTAATACCTCACACATACATTGGCTATGGCAGCACCTGTGTTAGGAACACTGGACTTGGATGAGGGATGGTGTTTACACTTTAGGCCCTTGAACTTAGACCAAATATTTGAAAGTTAGCCATGTAACATTGATAGGCTGTAGAAAGTTCCTTATAGGTCCCTGGTTCACAGCTTAAAGAACCTTGTTCCTTGACCCGAGACAAATATTTACTAATGAAATTTGTAGCATTTGATTGCCAGTCAGAGAAACTGTCTTTGAAAGATAATGTATATTCAATATATAGCAGGGTAGATTCCTGTTACACTAATATCAAATTGCATTTTTAGAGAAACTGTCTTTGAAAGATATCTTCTATAGGGTAGATTCCCTCTTACACCAATATCAAATTAAAGGGAAAGTCCACCATAATATGGAGTCGGTTATGATAAAAGCAAAGAGATAAGAGGAATAGTTTAGTGAAAGTTTGAGCAAAAAAGGATTGAAAATATTCAGGTTATGAATTTTTGAAGTTGTAATCATGAAACATAAATTTGCAACGTTTTATGTAACTTTAAAGGTCCTCTCTAACTTGCTCCATACAAGAAATGTCATAAATTGTAATTTTCTTACTATTTGATGAAGTAATGGAATTGTTTCATATTGAGGTTGTTTAAAGACAAATCTGTAATAATTATATCTAGGGTGCATTTATGATTGACAATTTTCTGTAGAAACAATAGAAATTGATAAATTGCTGTTACATAGCCAATGGCAATGGGAGGGGACAAGATATATATTTTGAAATAGATTTTGCTTAAACTTTCACTGAACTGTTTTTCTACTTTTTCTGCTTCTAATATAACCATCTTAGTATCAGGGTGTATTTCTACATGTATATCTCAGGGCACCTTTGGGCACCCTTAGGTAACCATTTGTGTTCCAACATTTTACTTATACTTACTAATACTTATATCAGGGATTCCTGAGAGAGGATTTGGGTTAATATTTAGGAGAAAATGCAAAATGGCTATGTGCGATTGCTTTTTAGCAGAGCAGCCTCTGGCCAATTATTGATTTGACTTAAAGCCGCTCTCGAATCCTGCCTAAGGTAGCTTTTGGACGGCGATGCTGGAACAGACATGGAGATGGGATTTGTTTTGATATAACAGGGGATGTAAAAATTTGGACATCTTTTGGGCCAGTTTAATTGAAATGAGATGATAGTTTGGGACGATATTGGCCTAATACATTTCCATGCTCAGACAAGTATTTGAGACTGTGCTATGCATCGTGTGATTTGATAAAATTCTGAACTGTCTACAGTTATACTAGTTAGATAGGCTAGTCATTGTGATTATCTTTTTATTATTCTTTAATTGCTTCTATTGTCCGCAGGTGTGAGAGATTAAGAGGGATTAAGAGAGGATTAACTACCAACAAGCAAAGAAGGTGTGAGAAAATTGATCTCACGATCTCCTTCAGGTTTTAAACTTTCCTCTCAAGTTTTTAAACGGTCCTCTCAAGTACCTTCGAGAGGAGATTTGTTGAATGCGCTGAGGGAGGGTGTGAGGATGAAATAAAGGGCCATTTCTTTTATTTGTTTTCCGTCCGATTTGAAGTCCCACCCTCTAATCTTAATCCGATGACAGTTACATTGATTGGTCTGCTGGGTAATCCCCTCTCGGCCCTCCTTTAATCCGTCTTATTCTGAAGATGTGCATGGCGTGTCACTGTTGGGGAAATAGATACACACATACACATACAAACAGTCTCGGGTATTGGATTGGTAAAAAACAGTTAGATACAGGATGGGGGTGACAAATTTATTCTTATCCCTTTCTCTTTAGAGTACAACAGAGATAGGCCTATTCGAAGTAAAGGGAGAAGATATAAAATCACCCCCCCCCCCCAAAAAAAAAAAACACACACAGACGAAGAAAGTCATGAATTTTTAAGTCATCAGTGAAACCCTAATTGGTAACACTGTGACGTTTCGTGAGAGGTCCTTTCACTCTGCTCCCAACAGAAATTTCATATACTTCTATTTTCTTAGCTATTGATGGTGGAATAGATCTATGGATAGCTGAAGTGAACTCAAACCTATTAATTTAATATTTCATCAGCAAGATTATAGTCTTGAAATTTATTCTATCAATTAGATACTGATAAAACAGGTCTAACCTTACCATGTTCAAATCTACTGAAGATGTATGAGCTTCAAAGTCGCAGTACCTGGATTGTATTGGTCTTATGCAGTCAACTTTATTTAATATTATTTACATAAATGAATAATCAAGGAACAGGAAACAAATATGGCGTGAATGAAATAATTTGTATTGAGGCACTTTACAAAGACTTATGTATTAAATTTGGTTACATCGAAAATGGCCTATTGCTGTGCTGTGGATGCCCATATCCTCCTTGGTGAATCTAGACTCCTATAAGGTAGATACTTCCTTTAAATCTGTAGATGATTGGTTGAAAAACGAGTAGACATTAATTCAGTTTGAATGGCAGAATCTAGACAGTGGCGTCCACACCTGCAAGTCAAAAGAAGAATTAACATTCCATCGACACATTGTTTGCAAACAACATGGGGTATTATACAATCCCTCTTGCAGTACCTGGGAGACTGGTATCAGTTCACACCCAAAAGTAAAGCATCCAGTATGCTGAAGATAAGAGGCGCTATGGCTTAGTGGTAGAGCAGTGGTGTCGTAACCAGGAGGTCCCAGGTTCGATACCAAATTGATGCGCTAGTGCCCTTTTGTAAGGCATTAATCCACATTATTACCAGGTCCCTCGGAGAGGACTTGAAACCATCAGTCTCCTGTTTGCTTACTTAAAAGCATATAAATGCTTTCCTATTAGCAGTTGGCTAAAACAGACAAAAAAAACAATGATGGAGAATTTTATCTTTCTTTATTGAAAATTAGCATCATTTCGGAAAATATAAGTTTAATGTGGATTATTCATACATCCTCTGTTGGGAGCTAGAGAAGAGCATTAACTCGATGTGAAAGTATAATGAGTTAACACCATTCTGGGTCTTAACAGTCTATATTGGATAACCATAATGTTAATCAGGTGAAATGATTATACTTAGCCTGATGGTTATCCTAGGACCAAACTGAAGGTGATATAAAACTTTAGTTAAAAAGTTTATCTTTTTTCTTCCTGTATCTTAATCAAGAAGTTACTTGTCTTAATGTAGTTTTGTGTGCCCAGTTTGTAAGTTCAGTATACTCATACCAAGCTCCCCTCCCCCGTTCATATTCAACAAGAGTATCTCCCATCTACCAAGATAATCAAACTTAAATACCAGTATGAACACACCCTCTGTATTGTTTGATGTATAAGTCATACAAGGAAGTCAATCTCGACTTTCAAAGGCTTCATTCTCTCAAAGTCAAGCCATTGAAGAGAGAAAAACAGAAGCTTGAAAAAAGACAAAGAGTTAACCGATTAAACCATAAGAAAGAAATATATAGGAGGCCAGCAAAATTTGACTTTATTCCCATTTTTCATTAAAATGAAATCAATTGCCAGCCTTTATGGATGACCTTATCTTTAATAATCTCTTTAAAGGCCATCAAACAGCTTTATATAATCATGGACCCAATAATCGAGCAATATTTTTAAATTTTTAGTTATTGAAGTTGTCAAGGTTTCCATCGGTAATCAACATCAGCTTGGAAGGACACACGTGGTGATTAGTGAAAAAAAATGAATTATCTGCAAATCAGCACAATGTCACTCTGGATGAGAAACTCTCCTTGATTTTAAGCAAATTCAACTTATTTTAAAGACTTGCAGTATGCTGCAATTAACTTTTTATCAATTTGTATTGTCCCTACAATTGCTTCAAAAGGCTTTAATAAGAAAAATGACAAAAGAGTCCAACATCTCTTTTGATGCTGTAAAAAAAAACCTTTTAAGCTGAATCTTTCCAATGTGTTTTTGAAGGACTCTTGTGGATTATTTCATGCATTGTTGTATTCATTATTTAAATGTTTTCATTTAATATTTTTAAAAATACTGCAATGAAAGCTTACATTGAATTAAGACTTATGGTTTATGAGTTGTGACCTTTATTTTGAATACAAATTCCTGGCTTGGGATGTGGGAGGGGTCAAGCTTCTATTACTTTCCAATAAATGCCTCTAGACTATAAAGGTAAGCATAACATGAAAAGGGGTGCCTTTCCCTTTTTATTCAATCCTCCCCTTATGGTATAGGCACCATATTCTAAATTAATAAAATAATACATAGGAAAATTAAAAATGCATTTTATAAAGGCAGTGTTAATATACTAGCATATTGAGGTCTCAAATGTAATAGAAATTGCCATGGATAGCTCCCATCAAAGCAGGGCAACAAACAAATCCATCAGATTATGTGATCTAAATTGAGAATTTAAAAAATAAAGTCATATGGCTCCTATTTTTATTCCCCCCTCCAGCGAAAATGTAAAAATATGGTTGCCATATGATTATGCTTCATGTTCTTGTATCTACTGTTTACATCAAGAAAATGTTTTGTTAAACTATTATCATCCATCAAGATCTTTGTCTTAGACTACCTAATGACCATTTTCAACACCAAACTCGTTCAATAAATCCACAAACTACTGTGAATAAAGTCACCTTTTTTCATTCCATCACTGAGGTATGAGAAATCAATGGGTCAATCTAAAATCTCAAGTTTTAATTACCTCTGCTAAACAAAACATACAAATCTAAAGGCAATTGATTACCCCAACCAACATGTTACCCCCTCTTTTGACACCACTTGACACCTCCCCCCTCCCCCCCCCCCCCAAATACCAGGAACTATCTCTTTGAATATCATTCATGCACCTGTCTGTCAAACACCTCCACGTGTTGACTCCATGCTGTCTCCTTCACTTCAACGTTAATAAAGAGACAATAACAACAACAGCAAGGTGACTTCTGTACAGAGATGAATAGGGTTTGGTTTATCATTAATCCTTGACTGGCAATTAGTGGATGCAGGTGAAGGCACCATCACAGTGTCTGGTCAAGAATCCATTGTAGTCCACTGACAAAGGTGCTTTTGAATGCAATGCCAATGGACATTCTTGCTAATACAAAGAACGCGACACCTTCATTCAAATTTGAATTGATAAAGCATTAGAATTTCCACTTTATATTACCACCACCTTTTTAAAAGGCATTTTCAATTTTCCTATGTGTTGTTTTATTCATTTGGAATATGGTGCCTATACCATTAGGAGAGGGTTGAATAAAAATGGAAAGGCACCCCTCTTTTAATCACATACCTACCTCTAGAGGCATTAATTGGAAAGTAATAGAAATTTGGCCCCTCCCCCATCCCCAGCCAGGCAAACTCTTGTGAAAATGAGAATTATATCATCCTGATGCATTAGTAAACTGTTATTTTGATTCTGTGGCGTAGAATGCGAGACATTGATCCTACCTTTTCGGGAAGGGATATTAGACTTGTCAATCTTAATTCTTAATGTCAGACACAGCCTTCTTCATCCTTAATGAGATCAATTAACCAGTTTAAGGTTAAGACTCTGATATTGACTTACAATAGGATCTCAGACAGTTAGATTTAATAGTGTTTAATCCTTGATTTAATCCCTTTTATAATTCTTTGCAGGGACAATTGAAATGTCTCCACCACCTAGACTTTCTAATTGTGAAGGTTAACCCCTTAAATGCAATCTTATTTGGCACAATTAGTAACTCACCTTTCCTGAGAATTCATCTCAAGATATCTTCAATGGTTAAAAAAACCTTTGTTTTCTTCTTCAGGCCTTGTAGTTGCAGCAGTGTATCTCGCATTTACGTTATGAATATATATTACAGTCAAACCTGCTTTAGCGACCACCTGTATTTAAAGACCACCTATATGGACCACATTTATCATTTCCCTTGAGCGACCACCTGTATTTAAAGACCACCTATATGGACCACATTTATCATTTCCCTTGAGCGACCACCTGTATTTAAAGACCACCTATATGGACCACATTTATCATTTCCCTTGAGCGACCACCTGTATTTAAAGACCCCCTATATGGACCACATTTATCATTTCCCTTGAATATGGTTTCTCATCGAAACCTGTACTATAAGAACTTTTATAGAAAGACCACCTGCATTTAAAGACCACTTTTCCTGTTTCCCTTCAGTGGTCTTTATAATAGGTTTTACTGTATCATCATTATCATTATTTGAATTTGAAAGCCTCCTGTGGTTGAATAATGTGAGATCCTGCTTGTGAATGTTGGGGGAAAACACAATTTTTGTTTTGTTTGTATTACTGTATTGTTTGTTAAAAGGTATTGCTGCTCTTTGTTTGCTTCTCAATTTTTGTTGTTTTTACTAGCACCATGAAAATTATTAGCGCATGCAGCACCCTAGCCACATGACACACACTATCTCATGAAGTTCAGCGAACGAACAAGGAGAAGTAAAAGAACTCTACTATACTGCTTGAAAGTAGCTACAAATATTTTCAAACCTATCCCTGTAGTTTGCTCTCTTAACAAAATTAATTTGAAAGTCAATCTCTTCTGAAGCATCTGTCATCGGCATGACTTTCATGACAACTCATTGTTTCGATATAAGCTACGTACAAAAAGCAGACAAGAAAAGGAAAATACAGGAGTGAGAGAAATAGCCAGTGGGTGATCAATTTGAGAGAGAGAGAGAGAGATAGAGAGGGGGTAAACGCTTTTAAAGCACCGTTTTCATTATTATTATGATTACAGAGGGCATTACCCTATCTATCCCAAAACTAGAGAAAGAATTCTACAAATCAGTGATGGTACATTGAGTTCCTAATGAGTCATGGCATTAACCACATTTTGAAACCACTTTTGATGAGTTATATATTTGATTAGAGAGACAGAGAAACTAACAGCATTGGTGTTGCCATGGATAATGGTAAATATACAATGACAAATAAAGAGGATATTATGGGGTCGTTTGTGGAGAAATCTAGATCCAAGTACATTTATATGATGAAATGTTCTCCTAAAACAAGAGTGCTGTTGAACTGAAATATACAAGATAGAATGACCATCTGACACCAACTTGAGTTGATCTTTATAACATTTTAACTCTGTCATTTCATTTATTCATCATATTTTGCTTTGTCAAGAGCCAATTTATCATATCTTCATAATTCAAAGTGCAATACATAGGTTTTGTGAAGTTCAAACAAAGGTTAAAAGAATCAGTTAGTTTTTCTACTTGCAAAAATTCATAATCAAAACCATAAAGAAAGGGTATCCGTAAACTATGTCCGCCTGTAGCAACTGTTGAAAAATCATTTTAGACTCATCAAACACTGAAATTAAAGGGATTTTCCTTTCAGTGAAGTTCATAGTTAGAGAAGTGAAACATTTCTTGATGTTTCTCTTTCTCTGTGCTCCCCTCCCCCCTGTCTCTCTCTCTCTCTCTCTCTCTCTCTCTCTCTCTCTCTCTCTCTCTCTCTCTCTCTCTCTCTCTCTATCTCTCTTTAGACTCATCAAACACTGAGATTAAAAGGGTTTTTCCTTTCAGTGAGGTTCAAAGTAAGAGAAGTGAAATACTTCTTGATGTTTCTCTGTCTCTGTCTCTCTGTCTCTCTTCCTCTCTCTCTCTCTCTCTCTCTCTCTCTCTTTCTCTTCTCTCTCTCTCTCTCTCTCTCTCTCTCTCTCTCTCCTCTCTCTCTCTCTCTCTCCCCCCCCCCTCTCTCTCTCTCCCCCTCTCTTTCTCTCCCTCTCTCTCTCTCTCTTTCTCTCCCCATCTCTCCCCATCTCTCAATGTCACATCTTGTTTACACCCCTGTTGGACCATGACAAAGGCTCCCTAAAATGTAAGAATCCCGAATTAAAGTTTGCGTTTCCACCAGTGCGTTTCTTACTCCAATTGATGTCTGCAGACCACAAGCCACCAAAACCTTGCTAATCTGAGCTCTCTATACCCCCCTCACAAAGACATCATCAATTCCGAGTCTCTATAGGCCTGTCCTCATCAGCTCGAGATTACAAAATAGCCCGCTATTTCTGATTTGGGAAACAATCCCAAAATTAACAATCGCGTCTAATTCATCAGCTCGAGACTTAACCTCCAAACTTCAAACTCGAGCTAGAGAAATTACCTTGAGATATTTTGCTCAGCGTTCACGCATAGTGCGAGTCTTCGCGCTGGTGAAAACGCACCGGACAAATAGCTGGATATCCATCTAGCCCAAGATCTTGGGCATGATTATCTCAACCAAATATCCTGCTAATTGCAACTTCGTGCTGATCGATGAAGACGCAAATTAACTGGATAATTTGCGATCGGGATAGTTAAAAATAGCTGGATATTTGGCAATCTTGAGCTGATGAAGACAGGCCTTATAAGCATTTCCATCTTTTTGATGTTTCAGTCATAGTATCAAGTGAATAGAATAAAAGATTTTTAAAAAAAAGTAAGTTCCTGATATTGTGGTTTTGAGGTCTGATGGATGCGTGGTGTTTAGATACTCCTTTTCTCACTTCACGAAGTCCGCAAATCCTTTGTAAAGTTGAAAAGCGTTAAGTGTTTTTGATTAATGAAATCCTTTGAGTTGGGATGTTTTTGGTGCAAGCCGCAGCACGTGGAAGCAGATTAGGGTGACAATGCGCCTAATTGTTGAGCTTTTCTTTAGGAGTAGAAGGGTAAGCGTGGGCCAGAGAGGGGTTACAATGACCCCCTCTCCCATTAGAAGAATCCGTAGGTGAAAAGCAAAGCTTTCTATGTCCTAGGGATGGATGTTAAAAATAGAAATATGGATAACAAAGGAAATACAAGAAAGAAGATATGTATTGATCGATAAATTCATACTTCAAAGAGTATCTAGTTCCAAGATTTTTTCTGACTTGTTTTTCAATACAGATCCATCAATCGATCTTATTTACTGGGTGTAAGCCACAAATATCTATAATAATAATACGCTAAGGCTCCGCGGGGGGCGCGACGTCTCCGCGAGCCTTTGTATTCTATTGTTTTTTAATGAGATCGCCGACCCAAGTTGGTGCGGCTATCTCCTCCTGAACCCTGCCCTCGGGGTACCCGTGCCCGGTGCCATCGTCCGCGGGAGAGTCTACTCTGTGGAATTGGCTATACTCCGCCCGAGGTCCTCCTCCGTGTCGACGTCCAGGGCGAAAACAGACGCGACATGCATAATGCAGGATATGCGTGACGACAGAGATACCTCATGGATATTCAACATTACATCCGTAGACACACGACCGATGACCATCCACTCACATTAAGTTGCGTATTAAATGCACTATGCACAGGGTCGGGCACAAGCCACAGAGATACACACGAAGCTTCCCGTCCACGTCCAAACTTAGAGACCTATTTCCATCATTATTGCCGCGATTTGTATATAGTTTTCGTGAATGTAGGTATGAAATGAAAGCTTATTTTGTGATTATTACGGCAATGTATACTAAAATTTGATTATCATTTTCTAAAGGAAAGTTTTCACAAGAAAACCATTGGACTGACAGTTCCGTCGCAAGCTGCCTTCAGTCAACACAAAGTGCAGTGCTGATGTGTAGTGTGTGTGAGTTGCGATGAGCTTGCAGTAAGCTCCAACACCGTGCACCGTAGGCGTCCAGTGTGTGTGAGTTGCGATGAGCTTGCAGTAAGCTCCAACACCGTGCACCGTAGGCGTCCGACGCCTGCGGCGCCGGTGTTGAGCTTAAGGAGTTACGCTGCAGTGTGTGTGAGTTCACCTAAAGCTTGAGTCAAAGAGATTTGACACTTTGAAATTGTTATCTGTTGGTTTGCATCATTATTGCCGCGATTTTAATATAGTTTCGTGAATAGATTTACGAAACCTGAGCTTAGAATTAGTAAAAGTATTACTAATGTCTACGTTTTTAAACGACTGTCAGATTTTCTTGTGAAAATTTTACTTTGAAAAATGATTATTGAAATTAATGGTCAGAAATAATCACAATCTAGGTTCTATTATGTTACAGTTCTTGCATCAAATCAATGCATGAAAACTTAGTTATTGAACTAGAAAAATGTTTTGTTTTTTTAAATAGGCAATTATGAAGAAGGAAGCCTGAAACCTTAGCCTACTGAACAAATCTCAACAAAGTGTAGGCCTATCGTTTTTTATGAATTAATGAAAAAGTAGCCCCAGAAAAAAGAGCCCCCGAAAGTTGAAAAAGTAGCCCTCGAAAATTTCCCAAAAATTTGAAATGGAGCCCCCGAAATGAAAAACTTAATTTTTTGCCTGCGCCCCCCTCTAGAATCCCGCAGATTTCCACGGGTCCTGAGTTGCTTGATATATAATATAGGCGTGGGGTCCACGGGTTTCAAGGGGCCATAAACCCCCAAAAGCTCGGGGGTTTTAGGCGTTAAATTAGGGTCAGATGAGCATATTTTTAATACTTTATTTGTGACACTTGCGGGTCACTAATTGGCGTGGGGTTAATACGTAGAGTTGCGTAGTGTTGCGTACCAACTACGCTGGCCTACGTCACTATATGCTGAGGGACGGAAAGGGGTACGCAAGGTGAACGAAAACAATTCAACATGTTTAATTTTTTTTGCGTACTTTCGGCGTAGAAACTTGACGCAGAAAGTACGCCTTTTTACGCAACACTACGCTACGTATGCCTACGCAACAGTACGCTACCCTACGCCAGATCGACTAAGCAGTAAAAGCTTTCCACACAGTAAGCAACCATAAGCAAACCTGTACGCCAGCCTACGCATAACCTACGCAGGGACTATTTTCCCATTAATACGCAGCCTAATTTCTGCGTAGTCGGTACGCCACACTACGGAACTCTACGTAGTTCCAGTGGCTTAAAGAATAACTACCGGTACAGTTGGATTGTTTTTTTAATTTAATGTAAGGCCAAATTTAAAAAAAAACATGCTTATAGCGTCCTGTTTTTTTGAAAAATGGGAAGGAGGAGGCGCTTTTTTTTTTTTTCCTTTCTTTCAAAATGGCCGCTCCGTACATTTTCCCTGGCATTCGGACTATTTTTCAAGATGGCGGCCGACAATTTTTTTTTTTTTCTTTTTTAAAATCAAAAATACATTTTAGCAGTGCTTTTCATGTTTTTTTTCTTTCAAAAAAAAAAAAAAAAAAAAAAATAGGAGGCGGCCCCCAAAAAGGAAGCAGGCGGGGACGATGTTTTTTTTCTTTAAAAAAAAAAAAAAAAAAAAAAAAAAAAATCAAAAATCAAAAATCAAAAAAAAAAAATAGGAGGCGGCCCCCAAAAAGGAAGCGGGCGGGGACGCTAAACATGTATATTTTTTAATGGCCTGAATGGCAAA
Organism: Strongylocentrotus purpuratus; assembly: GCF_000002235.5. Taxonomy (NCBI): domain Eukaryota; kingdom Metazoa; phylum Echinodermata; class Echinoidea; order Camarodonta; family Strongylocentrotidae; genus Strongylocentrotus; species Strongylocentrotus purpuratus. The sequence goes on along the minus strand of NW_022145601.1, from coordinate 15,225,158 downwards.
TAACGTTCTTGGTGGTTTTAATTTAGACATTCTCTATATATCTATTTACACCGCCCGCCCCCTCTAGAATCCCGCGGATTTCCGCGGGTCCTGCTAGTGTGTAAATAATTCAAAGAGTATGTTTATAAGAGTGTATGTGAGAGTTAAAAGAGTTTGGGAGAGGGAACGAATGATTTTAATAAAAGCAGACTTAAAGTTTTGTGGATGTATACAGAAACTGTCCAAGCTTGCCATTTAGAACCTAACCATTATTCTATTTAAAGAATAGATGGAAGAAATGAATTAAATAATTTCCAAAATAATGTCTGTAAGAGTTAGAGTTATGGGCTTGTACAAAACTTTGCCAGGCTGACCCTCTCTATAAAAGAGGGAAGAAATAATTTTTTGTATAAATAATTTAAATTCTGCAAGAGTTTGAGTTGTGGACATGTACAGAACCTTCTTTGACAGGCTGACCATATATAACCTAATCATTGGTCTATCTCCAAAATAGAGGGAATTAATGAATGAAATTTTAAAAAATGTCTGTATTAAAGAGAGTTGTGAGCAGAATCCTGCCAGCCAGCCTTGCCATTTAAAAATCTAACCATTGTTCTTCCTCCAAAGGTTACTGACTCCAAGCATCCAGCAAACAATGTTTGCATTCTATTCTCGAGACCAAACCCTCGTTTGTTAGAATAAAGTACAAACCACAAACAGAAACTCAATTACCTCCTTTCAATTTACAAACTGAAGCAATTTGTTACTCATTTATGCTAGACCTTGTTCGTAAATCACGCTTATTTTGTTTCATCAACCCGGTAACAATTGCTCAACTGTACCCATGTTTCTTTTTTATTTGAGATTTAAGAGATATCATTCATGTGCGTGAATACTTCAAGAGTTATGCACCTGTGGCGATGCTTTTAAAAAGGCATCAATTATTCCAGTTTGGAAGGAGCCTGATCAATTTTGACATTATATCGTGATAACCATCTTTTTCTTTTTCTGTGATTGAAAGCAGGACCTTTGCCGGTACAATGTCTTGAATTGTCATGACTGATGGTCATTGATTATGACCAGGAAGGAGTTTGCGATTGAGACTTGAGAGTCTATCAAAATTTTACACATCATTATAATACCAGCATTACAGTGTAAGAGAGAGAGAGAGAGAGAGAGAGAGAGAGAGAGAGAGAGAGAAGTGGAAAGATAGAGCAAGAAGAGGAAAGATAGAGTGAGAGAGGAGTATGGAAAGAATAGAAAAGGAACAGAGGGGAGAGAGATGGGGATGGGAACAGGGAGAATTAAGGGAGACCAAAGTAAGAAAGAGATAGAGAGAGATAAATATATAGATGTAGAGAGAGAGGGGGGGAGAAGGAGGGAGTGGGATTGATGGGGTTAGAGTTAAACAGAAAAGGAGAAAGATTAGAACCAAAAATGTAAAGAAATGGCCATCTTTATACTACACAATGCTTGTGCCCTATTTAACAAGCAGGGTTTAATACTGATTGCCTCATTAACACTTGCTAATTGAATTTTATGACTTGACACTACCCAACCATCAAATTAACACGTCATAGTCATCAAGTTTGAAATACCAACGTTTCCATAGGATAACATATATATACTCCCTTTTAAATGACTTTTAAAACAAGCAACACTAATAAACATCTCAAACTATAAAATCTTTCATCTTGAATTGGCTATTTTATATAGAATATTGAATTATTAATTATAAAATCATTAGATTCAGATCTTATGTCATTCACAAATTCAGTATATGACATGAAAGTATCATTAAAACCATCCCAAAGATTTTTCTTGTCTCCCTTGAGCGGTCTTTATAGACAGGTTTCACTGTATTTATAACAATTCTTGGTATATTTCTAAATTTTCCATGAAACTTTTTACTGGGAGTTACACCACCATCCTAGCATAACCTTTAGAGCCCATAAATATTAAACAAGATCAACTACTACACATGATTTTAATATATTGTTGCCCATTTTTGGTTTCTTTTTAATTTGAGTAAGAAAAAAGTTTGGTTATCACAAATCCTAGGCATCACTATAATAGGCCTTTTGTTTTCCTCTGTTTCTGCAACTCCTTAAAATTGTAGAAAATTGTAGAAAATTGCTCTGTAGAGGCTTTGTATTCTCTAAAGAGAATTTAAAGAGACTAGAGAGAATTTAAAGAGAGAATATCAAGCCATTAGATAAGGTATGTTTATTCCACACCTGTGTCAATGGTAGATGCTGTTAGATTCAGATTAAAAGCTATTTGTTAGTGTCATTGATATCATTTACTTAAGATAAGAAACACAATAGTAAGGTGGATTTTATGGGGACCTACTGACTTTAAAGCACCCTTTTATGACCTTAGTTAGGTGTTAGATGATGTCACTGTTTTATCATGTCAAGGGGGGAACTGATGGTTATGCAAATTAACCCGAGCCTTTTTTCCTTTTTGTTAATTGATTTTGTTTTATAGGGATTTCAGAGTTACGGGTCACTTTGAGCTGGGCTAGTAGTTACACAAGTAAACATTCTCTTGGATGATTAGGCTTGAAAGATAGGAGAAAAAACAACAACTAAAGCATCATGTTAAATTATCCTGTATTTTAAGGAAGTATCCTTACTATGTTCAAATTTTTGAATTTTCTGCTCAGGTAATGTGATAAAAAAACTATGTATGGACGCACCCTATACAGCAAAACAGACTATTAGTGCCTGCAAACGACAATACTAGTCGGTAACGTCCATCATACTTGCTCCACTTGAGAAACTTTTCAGCTTTGTAAAGAGAAAAGTCATGTGAGAGTCTATATAAATGTGCTGTCAGTCAGCATACCGCCACCAGACCCACATACTTAAAAGCGCGTGGTGAAACCCTCTCGCCCAGAGGCGTGTATTTTCCACATGGAAGACGAAAATCCCTGTCATTAACGGGCCTTACCCTGTTTTCGCAAATGATTTTCTTTCAAAAACATCTCAGATTTCTTCCCCCTACATCTTCCGGCAAAACTCTCAATTATCTCTTGCATTTGAGCAATTTATGAAACAGGTGAAAGGAACGAGAGAGAGAGATGTACTTCTTGCTTGAAGCTAAATCACTTCTTAAAACTGTGTCATGCTCTACTGCAAACAGACATTCGTTTAGTAGCCTGTCATCTCAGTTTGTCTGTCTTTCTCTCTCTCTCTCTCTCTCTCTGTCTCTCTCTCTTTCCCTCCCTCCCCTCCCTCCCTCCCTCTCTTTAAGTCAAACCTGTATGTGGTGACCGCCAAAGGAAAACACAAAAAGTGGTCTTTGAAGACGGGTTCCTTTAGTACATGTTTCAATGAGAAACCATTTTCAAGGGAAAAATGTGGTCTTGGTAGACGTTGGTTAGTAAAGCAGGTTTGATTGTAATATATGCCTTTCTTTTAAGGTACTACTTCAAGGTTGTGAAAGTCATTGAATTATCAATTTAGATTAAAATATAAGAAAAAGGTGTGAAGTTGAAAGTTTAGCAATGATAATACAAATTTATCTTGGTCCAGTCCCTCACTGTCTCCATCTCATATTGAAGCTCCTGTCTTTATCCACACGCCCAGCAGATGTTCTTCCGCCCTCTAGGCTCTAGGTGAGGCGAGATACGCCAAATGGACGCTATAAACCAAGAACAAATTGTTGGGTCGGGGCAATCTACTCACATTGGCCCTTCCACAACTCTGAATTATTTTGATAAATAAAGAACAATCAAGATGATTTGGTTACCTTTGATCCGTTTATTGCTCTCAACTCGAGCCACATCTTGGAATTAGCATATTTTATCACCATCTCATTTGCATATTCGTAACATATCTCCCCCCATAAAAGAAAGTTTCTATCAGTAGTTAGAACTTTCTTCAGAACAATGTAAGATGTAAAGGCGAGAAATTAACCACACAAAAGGTATAACAAGCTGGCATATGAACATCATTTTTTCTAATATCAAAGACAGACCGATTAGTCCTTTCATTTCAACATTCAATAACAAAACACAAACTGCAGAATAATGAAAACAACTTCGATAGATAACATTATACATGTATGTTCTCTTCCTAAATCCTGGAAGTAAGTACCATGACATTAATCAGACACAATGCCTGTTTTTTGTAAAGAACCACAAACTGTGGTGGTCGAAACACGTCTCTACACATCATACATAATGAATATATGAATACATGAATATATGAGCGTAATAAGCACGCGCGATAAATGAAACACTGAATATTCAGCACAGGCGCCGATATCCTAAATGCGCACAACTACAATAACAGGTGATTGCATATTCATATAATGAACGCGCACAACCTAGTCACATGACGCGTTGCTATGACAACACCTCATTACTATGTCGGAATGCATACAGAGTCTCATTAAATATGTCGGTCAACAAAAGCAATATGTTATAATGATCCACATAACTGTGCACAGCTCGGTTTGAAATATTTCTGACAGTAAATGCAAGAATAAGGGTACATACATGTACATATTTTGTGTACATATTACATGAGTAACATAATCTGTTGAGTTACTGCTGCAAGCTATAAACTGAAACTTGTTTAGATACAAACAAATAAGCAAGACTTATCAAGTTAAATCACAAACACATACATATGCAATACTGGCAGTCAATAATCTTTGAAATCTGTGAAACAACATTACGCAAGTTGTGATGCTACACTTTTGTTATGTTTTCAATTGGTTTTACACCTGTAATTTTGATAACAGTTGCCTTTTATGCAAATTATTATCATAATTATTTTGTTGTTGTATAAAATGGAAAATGCATCAAGCTTTGCATAGCATAGCTAACAGTGCTGCGTATAAACAATAACTGTTCTCTTTTGATCAAAAGAAAACTATTCTGAATAACGTACAAACAGAATCAAGAAAAGACATGAAATTATTATTCATGTAGGCACAGGTAAGAAAACAATGACAAATAGTGCACATTTTGCACAAAATATAGTCCACTGTCCATACTGACGTCTCCCTGTAAATAGGTGAAATGTTCATACATGATCATTTATATCACTGTTCAAAATTATTGAACTGTCTGATCCATCAGTTCACAGCATGTAAGTACATGTACAAATACAAAGCAATAAATATTGTGTAGCTTCCTTGTGACGAATAAAGACAAAATATTAAAGTTCTAGTTTCTTCACAATGTGTCGAATGTTCAGTAGGCTTGCTTAAGCTCTAGAAAGTGTGGCTGCGATTATATTGTCCTTTTCGTTTGATATGAGTCACTTTCAGTCCATAAGGCTGGAGATCATGCTCCGCTGACACAGTCTCTGGTTTTCATTTCTGAAGCGCTCAAGAAGAGTCAATGGATTATGATCTGTGAATACAGTCACCTCTGAAGAGTTGCTCAGGTACCCGTTGAAGCGCTGAACTGGCAAGACGAGACCAAGGCACTCCTCTATAGTAGAACATCTTCGCTGGTGGGGGTTGAGCTTCTTGGAAAAGTAGCTAATGGGTTCCAGGAGACCCATGTCATCCATCTGTAGGAGAACAGCATCAACTCCTACATCACTGGCGTCAGCGGCAAGCTGAAAAGGCTTCTGGAAGTTTGGAGCGTCCAGCACTGGTTTTGACATCAGCACACCACATTTTGTGGAATAACACTGCAACACTTTTTCAGCTTCTCCTGCTGGTAGAGCAACATCACACAACATCTTCAAGTCCTCTGCTGCTTTCTGAGCCTCAATCAAGGCAGGCTGACTGAAGATAGTCGTAGCATGACTCTGGTCATCTTGGCCCTCCTCCAACGTTCTGGAAAAAGTGTCACCCAAATTGACGTCACCATCCTTGTCATCTTCTTTCTTTTTCATAGCCTGGGCTCCAGTAACTACACACGAAGGGGAAAAACCAGGAACTTCACTTTCCAATTTCCCTGCCTCAAAATTCCCCACAGGAGTGTTGCACACAACTGGCGATGGCGACACTTTACTTCCGGCTAAATCATTGCCAAGCAACATCGAAATTCCCCTCATTGGCAACTTAGTAACAATGCCAACAGTCACTGGTCCAGAAACGAATCCACTGCTAAGCTCGATAGTATATAATGGAACCGGTTTCAAACCATCATTCACATCCTGAACCAAAACTTTCTTGCCAGTGAAATTCTTTGTGTCCAAGGACGACTCATCAGCAATAAGCAACGTTTTCATAGAACCAGTGTCCCTTAATATTGTAATAGGACACTCCTTATTATCAACACTGAACCTAACCGTGCCATAAGAAACAAAATCTAGAAATCCTTCATCAATCTCCTCATCATGTCCAACATCTCTTACTTGATCACTTCTTTTTATTTCATTGTGATCGTTCATTACATGTTTTTGCATGTCGACTGCTGCTATGCGCACAAAGCCACTAGGCTGTGTAATTTCTTGTTCAAGATTTTTTCCTTTTACTTTTAGTCTTGGACATTGTGTCTTAAGGTGGCCCTCTTTCTTACAGTAGGCACAGAGAAGTCTGCCTTCAGTTCCAAAACCACTACTCTGATTAGTGCCGGTGTTACCCGACTTCCTCTGAGTCGTAGGTGACCTAGATTGAGTCCTACGCCTAGTAAGTGGTGAACTACTCCCTTTATGTGTCAATTCGTATCCATCTGCCAACATGGCAGCCTTTCTCACATCACTAACTACATTATCATTGACATATGTCCTAACCTCTTGAGACATACATCTTTTAAGCTCATCAATGAGCATAACCTCTCTAAGAGAATCATATGTGGCATCTATTTTCAAAGATCTGATCCACTGATCGAAGGAAACTTCTTTTTTCCAAGCAAACTCTACACAAGTCTCTCCAGTTTCTCTCCTGAGATTGCGAAACCTCTGACGGTAGGCTTCTGGAATCAACTCAAATGATTGAAGAATAGCATCCTTCATTGTCCAATAATCAAATGCCTGCTCATAACTCAGTGCAGACACAACCGACTGAGCTTTACCAGAAATTACTTGTTGGATGAGCAATGCCCATTCATCTTCTGGCCACTCCATCCTCTTGGCAACCCTCTCAAACATAAGAAAGAATGAATCTAACTCATTTTCATCATATCTAGGAACAAGCTTAACCCTAGCAGAGAACCCAGCTTCTATCGACCTCTTGTCTCTCTCACCAGACTGACTACCATGAGAAGTCATTTCATGATGACGCATCATTTCAAATTCCAACCTCTTTCGTTCCATTTCTCTCTCATGCTCAGCAGCCTTTAGTTTATCTCGTTCCATTTCTCTCTCATGCTCAGCAGCCTTTATTCTATCTCTTCTCTCCTCTAGCTCAATCTTAGCTAAATCAAGGTCAACCTCATCACTGGTAGCTTTACCTTGGTTATTAGTACCACCACTATCATTATTTGTATGCGCATCTTCTCGGGCCGCGGCCGTCGCAGCGATCAGTCCTGCATGGGCTGAAATTGCATCAATTATTTCTGCCTTGCTTTTGTGACCAGTTAGATTTACCGATAGCTTTGTTCCTACAGCTGTTAAATCAACCTTTCGTAGCTGACGTAACCGGCCAATGGTCAAGTCCTGACTCAAAAACTTTTCAATATCAAAGTCAGCCATTGTATAGATCTAGTCTGTGCAAGTTACACAAGTCTCACAAAGTAGGTCAATTGTCCTGACGACTGGAAGGAAAATCCAAGAAAAATGTTGAATGTGAATCAACACGTACAGAGTATAGTCCAACAACAGATGAAACAACAAAAATTGACCAACCGACTAAGCAAAACAAAATTGATTAAGCATCAAACTATCACCAATTCTGTGAAATTGATATACATGTAGCCATGCAGCAGAGGGTTATATTGAGACTCCACCTCCACAACTCCAGTAAATTTTTTTTTTGGTTAGATTTCATCAACTCTTAGTCTTACACTTACACGTAGACTATAGATCTAGTCTAAATAGCACACAAACACACGTGAAAATGGAATAATTTCCAGAAAGTCCAGTACCCACAGTCCCACACTACATCAGATGTGTAGCAAACTAGATTGCATGCAAACAACTAATCTAGGCCATTACCCTAGAAGTAGAAATGAAGCCGAGGAAAAGTAAAAAGTCAATCCGACTAACTCCTTCAACGACTGCCATGCAAGAACAAGCCAAACCAGGACCAGAATACCAGACAACCGCAGCAGATGTGCAGTGAATTTCATACCAATGAGACTACATCTAAGGGGCATATACCCCAGACAAGACCCGAGCAAGTACAAAACAAAATCAAACTGTGTAGGCTTAACCCTATTATGGACGCTACACTAGCTACCATGACTACAGCACAGACATTCCACAGTCATTAAATGTGTGCGAAAACCACACGAAAACCCATGAATGGGACAGAAGGCAAACTCCAAACAATACGCATTTCGGATCGGAAAAGTAACAAAACAGCATATGTTACTATATCTAGCTCTTGAGACAAGCCCCCAATCTGTTGGGTCGGGGCAATCTACTCACATTGGCCCTTCCACAACTCTGAATTATTTTGATAAATAAAGAACAATCAAGATGATTTGGTTACCTTTGATCCGTTTATTGCTCTCAACTCGAGCCACATCTTGGAATTAGCATATTTTATCACCATCTCATTTGCATATTCGTAACAAAATAAAGCTAGATTTTCTTCAAGTATCCTGCGAAATCTTGTGAAATCCACAACAGCCTCAAGTCAGATCAATAGAGGGCCATTGTAGGGCGACAGTGAAGTAACTTAGGATAAGCAAGCTTTTTGGGATTCTTTCCAAAATCTTCTTACGCTTTCAAACATACCAAGCAAGCTATTAGCCCCTTAGGGTGAGCTTGATGTCAGTTAGGAGGTTTATAGATGGAAGGAAAACGTTTGAATATGGACAATCGGATTGAAATAGTTTTAAACCAGAAGGAGTTGCAATTGATTTGCATAATTTGACTTGAGCCAACGGTTTTTGTAATCTATTTGTAGATCCTCTTCCTAGCAATCCAACAATGATTGGATATTATGCATGTACCTCTTGTGATATAGGCATGTGTTTATACTGAGCATGTAGCCGTGGTAACAAATTTACTTATGATGGTCTGTGCCTTACCCTACCTGGCTTTATGTTTTCATCTAAGCTGACAATATAATATCCACAATCCATTTTCATAATAGATTTTATAAATCAACTTTATAGGTGTTTTTTCTTCTTCATATCTTATCTTATTCATAATTTTGTTTTCTTCTTTTAATCAGGAGACATTATAGGCATTCCATATTTGAGAATGCTATAGCATTTCTTTACTTAAGTCCTATTTGTGCATCTTTTTTCAGTTTGTAGAAATTTCCCACAACACTCCAATCCTTAGTTCCATTGATGATAGCAAACATCTTCCTTTATTTATATATAAGATCTAGATGAGTAGGGCTTGTACTAATACTCCTTGAAATCACCTTGATAATGGCCAGTCTTATTATAATCCATCCTCTTCGGAAAGAGATAGAATGAGATGCTTTAAAGGTTTCTAACAAGTGTTCTAATTCTAAGATCTTGAATTGCTTACATATTATCACTAACCTAAGGCATCCCCTTGCAAATGTTTTGCAGTTGCAGTTGGTGATCTTCCAGTTGTTTACTTGTTAACAAGATGAGAACTTCATCTTATTATATTTCAGTGAGTAGTGGAGAAACTAGCAGGACCCGTGGAAAATCCACGGGATTCTAGGAGGGGAGGGGGGAGGGGGGGGGGGGTAAATAGAAAGAGGCCTATGAGGTTATGTGCAATCAAAAATAATATGTGATTATTTTTATATAGGGTATAGACGATTTTTATAATATACCCTGTTTGACCATGAATGGCGACCGTCATACCCGTTTGAAAGCATTGATTTGATGCAAGAACTGTGTATCACTGAGTAAAGTATTCTATAGTATTCTAGTATTCTAGTATTCAGCTAATGAGCTAGGTTATGTTTTTAAACGACCCGGGACCGTCTGATTTTCTTGTGAAAACTTTACTTTGACAATTGATTATCGACATTCAGCATACAACTATACATGGCCAGAATAATCACAATCTAAGCTCAGGTTTCATACCTCTATAATCACGAAACTATATTGAAATCAGGGCAATAAGAGCAATTTCAAAGTGTTATCGAATGTCGAGTCTACTCTATGTAGCCCAGCTCAGCTCACACACAGTCACAGTTCCGACAGTGCACGGCAGCAGTGCATGTGGCGCAATGCGCTGTCCGTGTGTGGACTCGAGCCTCAAGACAGCCAGCTTGCAACTGAACTGTAAGTTACGATGGATTCCTTGTGAAAACTTTACTTTGAAGAATGATTATCACAATTCAGTAAACATGGACGGGATAATCACAAAGTTAGCCCTGCTTTCATACCTCTAATTCACGTTAACTATATACAAATCACAAATCACGGCAATCATAGAAGTCGCAAACCGACTGTGCGTGTGACATGAGCGTAAAATCATCGCATACACGTACAGGCATAGGCCGTCTGGCGTACAAAGCATACCCTATAGCAAGATCCATAACACGGGTAAGCCCAGCCCGTCAGAGCGTAGATTTACTACATCTCATCAACCGGGTGAGTCATCGGTTAATGTGTATTTCTCTGACACGCTACAAAGCATATCCTATAGTAAGAGGTCTAACTCGGGGTACGCCCCACCGTTTTACGATAAGATTTGCTACACCCGTTGATGCGAGTGGATTCTCGTCTATTATGTGTCTCTTCGTCTCTCTTTGATAATTAGACAAAGGGCGGGAGCACGCCTTGTCAACTCGCTCTCGCGGGTTCGTCGCCTCCTTGCAATCCACGACGCCCGCCGTGCTTTCGTCCGCCCATCCTCCCCGAAACCCCGAAACCGCGTTTAACGGCATTGACGTCGATCGCGGGGTCGAGGTGGCACGCGGGTTACGGGAGACAGGCCTCGTGGAATTGTGCCACCGTTCCCGCGCCACGGTGGAGGCGAGCGGGGTCGGGGAAAGACGTTTTTGAGGAACCGTTTTGCCCCGTTTTAGACCCCCCGCGGCGATTTTGCGTATTAATAATATAGATGGAATTACAATAGTTGGCGTGGCTTGGAAAGAGAAGAGGCAATCCTCTTTCAGTATTCTATGTCTCTGGTAGTCTAATCACAGAGGAGATTGTAATATTCTGTATCTATGGTTTGGTGTATGCATGTGCTTTGCTTTTATAGAGTTGTTAGTTGATCCAGCAATATTTACATGAGTGAAGTTCATAATGTAAAATTAGGGTATGATGATTGGTATGATGAAGGGAATTCATGGTGGTAGTTACCATGGAAACTTGAAGATTTATAGAACAGCAGATGATAGATAACGAAAATGAAGATGAAAATGATGACGACAATGATGACGATGTGGTGGTGGTTGTGGTGGAAAATGGTGATGAGGAGGAGGAGAAGGAGGAGGATGAGAGAGTAGGTGGAGCTTATAGTGATGATGATGGTGGTGGTAATGAGGAGGAGGGAGAGGTTGAGAGAGGTGGCAGTTGTGGTGATGGAGGTGGTGGTGGTGGTGGAGCTTATGGTGATGATGATGGTAGATATAATAAGGGGCAGGATGAGGAGGGGAGAGGAGGACAGTGGTGGTGATGGTGGTGATGATGAGGAGGAGGAGGGTGATGCTGCCAATAATGATGAGGTGGATGACATTTTTAAAGATGGTAATATGCAAATTCCTTCGAGAATCATTCCAGTGCTGAAATGTTGAGTCTCAAATCGATTTAAGTTAATGTATTTTCTCTTTCTCCTTTTCTCCCCACTCTCCGCTCTTCATCCAACCTTTGACTTTTCATCATGGCAATGTTTCTACCATCTTACAGGTAAGTTGATTTATGATTTAATTCAGTATTACCAAAAGGGTGTGCATGAGATAGACTAGAAAGATTTATTGAATCCAATTTGGTAGTCAGTTTTTAGAGTTGCTAGGTATCCACTATTTGTTTAGTTTTTTCTTTGCTTGGTTTGATTCTTTCTTATCCTCCTTCATCTTTAAATCACACAGAACAAACTTTGCATAGTTCAGGAACTATATAGGGAGGGTACATTGATTAGCCCAACCAAAACTCCACTTTCTTTAGAAATCCACAGTGGATGACGGTATACAGAAGCTGTTTATACTCAACAAATATTCCCCTCCTAATGCTTTCTATTCTTGCCCCCATTCAAAGCAATCAAAAGGCCGGAGTTGATTTCCAGTATTTGAAGTTCTTACCACACATGCAATCAGGATCATGCAAATATACATGTTGTGGATTAGTTCCCCTCTTCGTTGAGGTGAACATTCAGAAATTGGGACGGAGAACGCTCCTTTTTATTTGTCAATGTTCTTAGGAAACAATTGTGAAAGGATAAAAGGGGGGCTCTTGAGCTGCTGAATGCAAGGTTGAGAGATAGAAGTGATTTTCCACCCAATTAATTCCATTATTTGTGTGGCTAGGAGGAGTTTGAGCAGCAAATAAGCATCCTATGACTTTCCCCCTCCCCTCTTTACACCATCACGAGTCACTTTTGCCCCCTCCCGGCATATCTTCTTGCATAAAAGTTGTTTATGACATGATATTGTAAGATTTTTTAAAGGGAATGTAGCTTGGCAAATACTGTTTATTGCCATCTACGTCTTCTTTTGGACAACTGCCCGACCAACAGTATTCAGCGACTTAATCTCTACATGGTCAGCGCTCTCGAAACAGACCAATTGTTCTCCTCAAGAATTAGTTTCGCGTATGTTGCATGCACGTGATTGCTGCGGCCGCGTCGTCTGTCTGTAATTTGGTAGTAGGTTTCGGGGATGCATGCTAGCTATCCATCAATGGTTTGTAGATGCTGAAGAACAAAATATATAGATGTCCTTCGCAAGTCCTAAATACGCAATCTACCTGTGTATTAGGTTGAAGTTTTCCTGTGATTTCTGTTATCGAGGTGAATAACCCAACAGGTAAATGGGACAATCCCATCAAAATACATCTTTATCCAATTATTCATAAATCATGGTGGGGAAACTTCTCAAACATCACAAATGTTCTTGTAATGTTTTGGGGCTAACGGTAGTACAGTCAAACCTGCTTTATTGACCACCCGTCAATAAAGACCACCTGTCCACAAAGACCACATATTTTGTTTCCCTTGAAAATGGTTTCTCATTGAAACATGTAATAAAGGAACCTGTCTTCAAAGACCACTTTTTGTGTTTCCCTTGGGCGGTCGCTATAGAAAGGTTTGACTGTATGTCATACTCTTCCTCTCTCTCTCTCTCTCTCTCTCTCTCTCTCTTTAATTCCCCTTCACTCCATCTCTCCCCTCATCCATCCATCCATCCATCCTCTCATCTCCTTCATCTTGTGTTGTTCTACATCTTGAGAGCTAAGACCTTTCAGGTAGCTGGCTTGCCCAATATTGACACATCTCTCAGACCACTTACAATACCACAAACTACTTCTTACAGCTCTTGGACACAAGATCTAAAGTCTTTGTCTCATCATGGTCTCATTCACTAGTTTATCCAGAATTCAAGGGATCAGTGACACAAAGATGTAACTCTATTTCGGCCATTTTGAGAAAAAGTGGTTTATGTGTTACTGAGCACTTGGACCTTAAGGAGTAAAGTCTATGTTTCACTAGCCTTTGACTTCAATGGGGTGTTGGGTGGAGTTAAGTCTTTGTGTTTCCTGGAAAGCCCACATTTTTCTGAACATTTTGATATCAAATACTGATTTTGGGCAAATATGGAGTTGTGTCTTTGTGTCACCGAACCCTTGAATTGCTCTCTCTCTCTCTCTCTCTCTCTCTCTCTCTCTCTCTCTCTCTCTCTCTCTCTGTCAAGTGATTGTTGACCCCCCGAGGGAGGGAGGGGTGTATGCATTCTAAAGGTTATAATTGAGATGTTAGACTTGACAGTGATGACAGTATTGGTGCTACAACTTCACTTCTAATTGACAACATTGGTGTAAGCATACTTCTACACCCCATTGCCTCCATATCCAACAGTCTGTCAAACTCCACAATTTTAAGAGCTACCAACCGTCAATTTTTGACAGATCAGAGTTTTTAAAAAAGGGTTCACAAAGTTATTGTAATGAAAAGTTAAAGAGATTTTTCTGCACTTTATCATCATCTGATGTAACAATAAGGCTTGTTTTTCATTACAACATAAAGTTAAAGGCCTATGTAAATGCCTATATCTTTGACAACTGCAGATTTTTGAGAAACAGCTCTAATTGAGCAAACTGGTTGTTTGGCCTGAGTTAAAGGGCAAGTCCACCCTCATAACTAGCTGGTATTAAAAAAAGCAGAAAAAAGCAGTGTATTTGCAATAATTATATTAAGGGTGCATGTATGATTGAAAGTTTTCTTTAGGAAAATAAGAAAGTTCTGATTTTTGTTGTTGATAAAGACTAAAGAGTCGATGGGAAGGAACTTCACAAGACACGTCACAGTGTTGCCAATTTGTGTTTGATTGATCGCAATTTCAAAAATTCAGAAATTTCTTATTTGTAATCAGATTTTGTTTAAAATTTGACTGAACTTGATGTTTTTTCTTTTTATTTCTTTGTTCCCCCTTTATCTATTATTTCTAAATGAGCAAGGAAGTATTGCATAACTCAAAAAGTGGATGTAGGCATGTGATCTGATTCAACTTTATAGCTTACCTGTTTCACACAAAGTCCCAGTATAGCCATCAACACAAGCACAAGTAAAGGAGTTAACTTCATCAGTGCAAGTTCCTCCATTCATACAAGGAGTGCTAGCACATTCGTCAATATCTGTGCAAATTGAGTTCCAAAGACAATGAATGTGTATATTAAACCAACTTAATATCAGGGTGGACTTCCCCTTTAAAAGCTCATATTTACCCGCAGTCTTTCATTCTAATTGAATTGAAAGCATTAGGCCATTGTGTGATAGCTTGTTCAATTGTCCTCCTGGTTTTTGTGACCTCCAATTACTCTCAATTAAACCATCATTCCGATTCACATCTTTTGTCTCGCCCAAGAAGAATATAAAAGAAGTACTCGAGAGGAAAAGAACAACACCAGACAATGTTTAGCAAGAACCAATATCGTTCTAAAAGAGTTCTTTTAGTTAAGTAAACAGTGATCTCCATTTTGGATGATCAAATCTCTCTTTAAATCTCTTCATCACATCTCTCCATCTTTCAAACTCTTTAAAACTTTCCTTCTTATATTATTTCAAGGTGTTAATTGTTATCTCCTCCCATTCCTTCTCTCCATCTCTCTCTCTCTCTCTCTCTCTCTCTCTCTCTCTCTCTCTCTCTCTCTCTCTCTCTGTCCAATCCTTACTCTTTCTGATGTGCTTGTCCATTATACAAGTATAGCAGAAGCTTGCGATATGAGACCAATCAGGACTTCTCAAAAACTTGTCTGAGGTTGACAATTCCTTGTCTCCATGATCCAATTCCCAGTCACAGTTTGGATCTCTACTGGCTGATTAGCCCACTAATCGACTATATTTATTGCAGCCAAGTTCATGAACACACCTTAGTTTTCTTAGGATAATTGATAGCCTGAGCCAAAATCTGAGATGCAATGTTAAATAGCTTGCTATTTGCATAAATTATTCACTGTGAAGTAAGTTAATCATGATCGGGCAAGTGCTTTTTTTCAGAATTAGCAGGCTTTTATGAAAAAACGTGAGCCATTGAAGCTGAACTTCTGTTTCTTTATTTCATAACTCATCAAATATTTTTTTAATAAATGTAATGCTTCCTGGGAGAAATTTCAATTGTTGAAACATATTTGTGGCTTACACCCAGTAAATAAGATTGATTGATCGATCTGTAATTAAAAATAAGTCGGAAAAAATCTTTGAACCAGCAGGACTTGAACTTAAATATTGTATGTATTTCTTTTCAAGCACAGCTAGCAGCGTCTGAATGCATTTTCGTTTCTCTCCAGATCAGCACCCAAAGTACAAAGAAAAAAATTACCACACCTCAGTAGTAACTTTCTCCTGAATAATGAAGAGAGACAATTAGGGGAAGAAGAAGTAGCCTGTTTTTCTAGAGAGCAAACACATTTAAGTAAACAGAGCTAAGCTTTTCTTTGATTTAGTCCCAGTTTTAACACTGTCGTCCCAACTTGTGAACAAGGCTTATCACCTACTTGCAACAAACCAGGAAGTCAACAAGTGGGACTGTGCTTTGCTTTTGAAACAAAGGGATACAAGGGGATGGATCAATATTGGTGGCGACAGTGATACAATTGTTTTTGGACATCCTTATGTTCTGCTTGACATTCCTGTCATGGTTTAGTTTGTTCCGGCATGGACCTACTAAGAAGGTCCATGGTTCTGGGGGTTCCAGGAAGGAGAGGATTGAAGCACTTGTTTTTGTCTCTTTTTCGTTCTTTGCTTATTTAGTACCATCTCTCTCTCTCTCTTTCTCTCTCTCTCATATTCTTTTTCTCTTTCACATTATTTTCCTCTTTCACCTCAAAAGCCGCCTCCCTCACTTTCTTTTTGTTGACAAAAATTACCATTCTAATTTCTCTCTTTCCTCTCTCTCTCTCTCTCTCTCTCTCTCTCTCGCTCTGTCACCTCGATATCTCTCCCAATGTCTCTCTCTCTCTCCCTTGCTTTTTCTGTTTTTATTTCTCTTTTGTACTTTCCATTTTTCGCTTTGTTTCTCCAATATTCTTTCTTCATTTCATTGTTCTGATGAAATTAATCTATTTTTTTGTTTTACTTACATTTTATCAATCAACATACAGCCTACTTGTGCTCTTAAACATGTTGGTTAAAATACACAGTTAACAATTTAATTATGCATACCCTTATTAAGTTTTATAATTTTCCAAGTATGTGAAAAAGTGATTTGGCGCAATTTATGTTTCTTGAGAATCTAAAAGTATTCAACGAAGGCCCCAATTCCGCCAGTCCCTCGTTCATTTTTTATTTACAAAAAACAATAAAAAACAACAAATTTACAAGGGGTCTAAATATTTA
This sequence comes from Strongylocentrotus purpuratus, assembly GCF_000002235.5. Lineage (NCBI taxonomy): Eukaryota > Metazoa > Echinodermata > Echinoidea > Camarodonta > Strongylocentrotidae > Strongylocentrotus > Strongylocentrotus purpuratus. Next base: position 15,208,164 of record NW_022145601.1, on the reverse strand, counting down.
GTTCTTAACTGTAAGTTTGCCATGAAATGAATCAATATTTTGATAAATAAGGTTCTTGTTTGAGCACTTTGCTATTATTTTTGGTACATGCTCTCATCCACCTGTACCATACAACAAGAAAGAAAGGAACTTTACCATGAATGAAAGAACCAAACCTTTTTTTTGTAACTTTCCTCAGTGTTTTGTAATCGATTTGTTTCCTGCAAGGGACAGCTTGATTGCGTATAAGCTTGTAAAAACATCTCCCTTTCATGCTTCGTATGATGGCGCAGCTTTTATTATGATGTCTAATGCTTTTCAATTGGAAATTTGTAACAGGTTTTAAATTTTCAAACAGGATTGGACACTAGAGGCGCGCTGGAAATGACAAAGTGGATATTTTTTTTCTTCTTTTAGGTTTTGGGAGTAATCTTGATAGTTTTCTTTAGCATAAACTATGGTTATTGGCAAGAGAAAGTTTTCATTCTTTTTAAGTGCTTTGTCTATATTTCTCTTTATCTTATTCTTATAGACCATGGTTATTGCCAAAAGAAAGTTTCTTCACTCTTTTTAAGGGCTTTATCCTGATTTCTGATTATCTGCTCCGCTCACTTCCTTTTTCTTTTCTCTCCCCCTCCCGATCTTTCTGTCCTTCTCTCTATCGTTCTCTTGCTCTTTATATGTTTCTTCTGCTTCCTTTCATGAACTTGCTCTCTCCAACGCTTGCTCTCCATCTGTCATCCTATTCTCATACTCTCTATATGATTGATATTCCCTTTTAATATTGTATTTTCCAAGAATAAATGGATAGTGCACATGCTCCACTTCTGGGGGGGGGGGGTATTTTGGTCAGGCGACATTTTACAAGTGCACTATCCTTTCATCCATCCATTCTTCCATCCATCCATCGCATTGTAGTTGAATATGTCAGTTGGAAAATATACTAAATGTTGATCTATGACAATATGACATATATTTCAACCTGTGAAAAAATGAAACATGATGTATAATTTTGTTTTCAAATAGGGTAGTCTTTTTTTTTTTATTCTCTTCAGTTTACCATTTCTTATGGATAGGGTGTTTTTACTATATAAATTAAGTCTTACAAAGATGCTATTAACACTCTTGGTTTTCACTTGTTTTATTTGGGCATAATTTTTATGTCTATTATTATGAAGAGTCATTAATTGGGCCATACCGGTATGGTATTAAATAAACTGTATTAAGGAAAATGATAATCTTGTAATGCATTAAAAGATGAGGTTCCCTTTTCTTGCTTGTTTACCCTATGAATTTCAGATAGTTTCCCAAGTGATTTAGAAACTGTGAAACCCTCACATGATTATTTTTTGAATATCAATATTTAGAATTATTTGGTTAATTATCTTATAGTCCATAACACTTTAGTTGATTTTACCACGTTGTAAATGGAATGTTACATAAAAACTCCAAGTCACTTTTAGACAAGACCCCTCCGTTCCTACCAACAATTTATTTAAATAACTTATAAATATTATTCAATTAAAAAACTTTGCCCAGAAGTTCCATATTCACATGTAGGTAACGGACTGTACAGACAAGCAAGAACATAAGAAAAACAGAAATATAAAAAACACAGAGAGTGAAAGGGGAAGGCCGGGAGGAAGTAAATCTGTACTGAAGTGTAGAGGAGAAGATCGAGAGCACGGAGGACTTGAATTCAGTCAGAGTTTACTGACTTTAGGTCATGCATATATATAAAGCCAGGAAGCGATCGAATGCAACACTACTTTTGTGATGAATCAACTTTTCAAAGTGTTTGCAGATAAAGTACAAAGGGTTTACATAGGAAACTCGAAATGTGTTGTGTAGGATTTCTTAATCGATATGTATACAGGTGCGTGCGAGTCACCCAAGTTTTTTTTTCATCAAATGAAAAAATAGACTCGGGGGTACGGCGGGCTTTACATTCCAAAACGCTCAAAATTGCTGCCCAAACATTTTCGTAAAGCTCTGTTGATTTCTTCACGCCGAAAACGTGTCCCACGGCATCGGCGACTATTGTAGCGAAAGCCGGAAAAAGTGTTTTGGAAAAACAAAGCTAAAAAGGATAGGACAATGCGCCGACCAATCAGAGGCATTGTTGGAAAGTGCCTTGAGGGGATGGTGGGATGGTGGCTGTGTTTGAAACTAGATTGCTGATTGGTTAGTTCAGGTGAATTATTTAGCCAGGGGGGTAAGAAAGGTGTAACAAGGTCTTGAGAATGGAGTCAAATGCTAAAGCCAGGAAGTCTGCAGGATAAAGGTGTTGGGTCTATTGTCAGACGGAAACTGTAAGAGTGTTAGGAGAGAACTAAAATGCTTTTTCTTCGTACCGAGAGCTGTTTTACAGTCTCTTAGGTAGTAGCGCTCCAGGTAAAGTTGATGTTGACCCCTTTGAAAAGAAGAGCTAGGACGCTGGACGAAAACGCAAGAGATTGTTGATTTTTTTTTTTATATCTCAGTATTTAATGGACGGTTTGCAAATTTTTTGAGTGGCTCAGGTTCACAAAAGTTTCATGATGCAAAAGAACCAATATTAAAACAAAACTCGATATTTGCAATTTGTAAAGGTTACCTCCTGTAAGAAAATGCCATTCTGCGAAAGTTTCTGTTTTTTTTACAGTATGATGTTCTTTTTCATTCTCTTTGCTATATCCTCCAATTCGTATTTACCCCCCCCCCCCCCACTCTCTCTCTCTCTCTATCTCTATCCATGTATCTCTTTCCCCCTCTCTCTCTCTTTCTCTCTTCTTTTTTTCTTCTATCTTTCTATATTGTCTCTTTCTCTTTTCTCTCTTATTTTCTATTCTCTTTATCTCTCTCTCTCTCTCTCCCTCTCTTTCATCCCCGATTATTAAATGACCCGTCTCTCTCTATAATAACCCGAACAACAATCTCCCACTTTGTCCTTTCCCTAGCCTGATTGCTGGTGGTCATGTCCTAAGATTACACACGATTGCTATTTAATGTGGGCCATCAAGCCGCCTGACATGTTTTCATGTAGCTGGTATTCAATGTATTTTCCTTGGCGGCGCTGGTCGATTTCATCCAGATATGATTTTAATTAATCCCAAGGGCGGGGCGCGCAGGCAGGGTTCCCCTCTTATCACTCAGTGCACGACAAATTTAAGGGCATGGGTTGGAGCGGACCGCCTATGGTCTGAATGATGGTATCTTTCTTCGTGACATTAGGTGAGTTCACATAGATAATCCTTTACCTTATCGGAGTAGTTTGTTGGCCTAGTCTTCTTATGTCCTTCTTATGTCCAAAGACGGGTGGATCAAAGTGCAGTGCAGCTCTAAATAAATTTCTGAAACACTTCACTGAGAAACTTCACTGAGGAAAAGAGGGATAGAAAAATTCATTTTAAGCCTTACATTGTACATGATTGCACCAGAGAAAATCTGATTTTTAAAATATTTTTATAGAAAACTTTTAAGAGTTGTTTCGAATGGAAAGTAATCTTTGACTTTGATGCAGAGGTATGTTAGGTGAATACTGGTGAAAAGTTTTAAGAAATATGAAACCGGAATATTTACAAGGACTTCTCCAGAATATTGCGAATGAGGGTATTGTCTCTGTGAGATAAACAGATTTTCAAACACATTTAACTGAATGAAACCTGAAGACCGAAGTTGCAAAAAAATCTGTTATTTTCAGACTTAGGATATTTTCCAGAAGCTCAAAATTAATTGCCTCTTCATCAGACCGATACGCTCATCACCACCAGACTGATACGCTCACCACAAATTAGCCTGCTATTTGGGAAACGAGACCAAGATTTCTTGGGATATTTTCGCGACCAAAAACCTGCTAATTGCAACTGCGGGATGATGAAGACGCAAATTAGCTGGCTAATTTGAGATCGGGCTGGTTAAAATAGCAGGTTATTTTGCAACTTCAGTTGCCTTTCAGCTAACAAATAGGTCCTAATCTATGCAATATGCCCTGTAAGTGTGAGTGAGGGAGAAATGTTTGCCAACAAGTGAGATAAATAGAATGAGCTGCTTTAGGCAGAGATGGCAACTCAAGTGGCCTAATTGATAAATGCTGGAATGAATTGTCTGCTAAAATGAGAGAAAAGAAAGTAACTCTTAGCCCTAATTGCTCCTTTAATCTTCATCTCAAATAGAAAACATTTGTGGAGATGTTGATTTGAGTGAGTTAAATGAAGTTCCCTTTAAGTAAAACTTGTTTGCTGATTGCAACCAACGAGATAGGTTTTAGGTAAAAATAAAACTGGCTTTTGTCTGGTAAACCATCGCCATTTCAAAGAGCCCAATACACACCAATCATTGTGGATTGTTTAAAAGTCTGTAGATGATCTCGGTTTAAAATGGACTAATCGGACTGTCAACCAATTAACAAAACTTATTCAAAATTGCTTTTGATGATTAACTTACTCTGTTCACATTGATGTATATTTCATATGTATTGTAATTTGTAGGTTTATTTGTAATTTTTGTTTTGTTTAATAGGTAATTGTTTATCATTGTATTTTGTTTTTATAGCGCTTAGAATAAGGGCTTTATAAGCTTGGGATGAAGAGAATAATAGCCATAGTGAGGAATATGGTCAGAAGTTATGAGGGAGGGAGAAAATTTGAGAGAGAGAGAAAGATATCAGGCAAGACAGGAGAGGAGGACCATGGACCAGTCCATGGGGGGGGGGCATATAATGGAAAAGGGGATTGCATGGAAAGGGGAAGAAAAGAAAGAAAAATACTATAATTAGAAATTAGGAAGCCTGTAGAGCTCATGAAGTAAAGAAGAACAAAATTTTAAGGACCTACTGGGATTTAATTCTGGATATAATAAAGATTAAGCAGCGCTTGTATGGGTTACAAGATGTGGGTTAAGAAATACCAGGGTGATAGCATTCCATCTGTAATAGAGTTAGAATTTCATGGGGATTGGACGCTTTCAGATGGTTTGGGAATTAGTGTAAGTTGATGAATAGTTGAAAGGTTCGAGATCCACAGTTGGAAAATCTATATTCTCTAGGTACCCTCCAATTCATCCACAAAAGCATGATTAGTTTTTACAAGGATTTATAATGCAAAGACAGATCTCTATAGAGATCAAATCAGCCCGCATTGGGAACTCATTTTGTTTAAAGGATGGGTATCTTTGGCGCAGATTCTTCTAAACAAAATCTTGGATTTAGCTCATGCTGCAATCATAATTATAAACCTTTAGGTCAGTCAGGAATCCCATGACGTTTACAAGCCGATCACTTGTCTGATTATCAAGATATTTAGGATTGGAATAAACTGTTTTCCCCAACGGTTTTTATAACACTACAGTCTATTGGGGAAAATGAGTATGGTAAAACCGGTCACTCAAAGATTTTTTACTTTTTTGAAGCACTTCAAGATAATAATGAAACGCAATTATTTTAGGGCTTCGATTGTACACCATATCACAGACACTTATAACATGTAGGGCCAGGGGTGGTGCCGCAAGGGGGGCAGTCATCCTTATCATTTTCCAAAGAAGGGAAGGAGAAGGAAAAAGAAAGGAAAGGAAAAGAAGGAGAAGAAAAGGAAAGGGAGGGGAACAGAAGGAGGAATGCTAGGAGGAGGAGAACTATAATAACAGATAATAATCCACACTCTGTTTTATTTATTAACATTTCTAGCTTGCTCTTTTATTCAGGTCATCTCCAAACCAGCATGAAGAGTAAATGGTCCCTTAAAGTTTACTACAGAACTACAGATCTGAGTTTTTCTTTTTACATCAATTATCATGTAATGATTTCAAGGCAGTGCAACGAGCCAGATTCTCATTTAGAATCCAGTCTCGGACTGTCTCTCATTTATTGCGCTCTGATTTGGGTCATTAATTTCCAATTACCGATTGTTTCCTCACCCTCTCTCCGGCTATTTTCTGCCCAATTTCAACTTTGAAGGAACATCAAGGAGCAGACCTCCATTCTTTACGAGCCGCCAAATTTAAAGTTGGTCTCCAGAGGTTGTGGAATGATGAAGGTTTGAGAAGTATGAGAAGATTCCAATTACCAAATAGAACAATAGATTGATTGTAAATTTGCAATTGAATGATAAGAGTCACAAAAGAAAATGCAAATAAGACATGTTCATGCAGGACCGTTGTATTTTTAAACTGTAAGTTTGCAGAACCTCAAAGATATAAACAAGATATACACTAAACAGTAAAGGGTCCAGGCTGGACCGAAATGATTTAACTACTAGCCTGTCAAGCTCATGTTAACTTCAATGCAGCACTCACAATACTCACCAAAAAATTGGAATGAGCTAGGAAACATCAATGTCTTTTAATATGTGTTTCCAGCAGTGTAAATAATGGCAGGCCAAAAAATTGATGATTTTTCAAAATGGTGTTTTGGCTGTTAATGGGCCTATGGACTCTCTTCTCCATGACCAATGGTAATATCTTTGTAATTACATTCATTTAGCCTCAAATCTTGACTCTACACCAAAACTGAGACTGCATGGTAATTTTACATCATGAATCTATTAGGATGGTTCATGTTGGTGGTTCACAAATTTATTTCATGACATGTCTTGCTAACAGTTTTTTAAAGATCATACTTATGTCACGGTTTGTGGAAGAGCAAACTTGTTCATTTCATTTCTTGATACAATGGTGGATGGTAATTTGGCTCAAAAAACATGGTTCTTTTTTATAAGGGGCAGCCAGGGTGCCAAGCTATAAATGCAAGTATGTGTGTGTGTGTGTGGTGTTTTTTTATTTTTATTGGGGGGGGGGGGGTGAGGGGGGTGGGTCTTCTTCTTTCTAGATGCAAGCTTTCTTTGCCTGGGATAATAGATCACCAATTATGGCGGGAAAATTGATAAGCTATCATTGACAGACATGCCCCTTACTCTAATTGCAGGTTAATCCTGGCAACAAGGTGATGTTAATCACTTCAGTAGCTCCATAAGAACGTTTAATTGATATCCATAAAAACAACTTCCCCGGCTTTAGCATGTTTGTCTCACGATATGCTGATAGCTTCTTCTTCTTTTTTCCATCAACATCTTGTAGCAAATGTGATGCTGCTGAAGTGATGTTGTCCTTATGTAAGTTTTATGTTGGATTAACTAAAGTTATATTTTAACTCACTCACTACCAAATTTGTTTATTACCATAAGCTTTATACAGTAGCAACTCGGTTCAGGTAAAGAAAGGGTTAATGATGGAAGCCTCATTGTTGATGGAAGATGCTCGATCATCCTAGCAACGGAGGATAATTAAGTCCAGTAGCTGTGGTCTCTTTATCTTGTTTGCATCAAAGCAGATGCCTCTTATACCTCTGTCTTGTCTTGGCTTGGCTTTTTTGTCTGTATTCAATTTACAGTGTTTACCACCCTTGATTAAACTCTTCAGGTAGATGTTACGTTTTTATGCCAAAATCCATTAAATCCTTAAAAACATCTTTTATGTTGTTCCTTTAAAGGTAAAGACCAGTTATGGTCATGCGAATGCATTGTGAGAGAAACGTTGTGGAATCGATCAGAAAAGGTTGATCATCTAGCATCTAGCATCTGCAAGGTTCTGGAATCATCAAAATGATAAGAAATTTGGCCCATTCTTCGTAAAGTTACAAGCACTATACACAGAAAGATGTATATGGGATAATGGGACTACCCTATATCTCTCACAGACCATGAGAGAAACAAATTTACCAAATATATGAATTAGTAGGCGGTTTCCTGGCAAACTTTTTATCATCATGTATTAGTCAAAACATATTCTTTCACATGATTGGTAATGAGAGCTTCCATTTCATTTTTTGAAATTGGGGCGTTTTCAATACTGGTCTTTACCTTTAAGGAGACCAATCACCAAGATACAGTTAACAACTAAATTATTTATACCCTTACCAAGTTTTGTAATTTTCTAAGCATGTTATAAATTGATTTGTCCCTAATTATGTTTCTTGAGAATGTTAGATATTAAAGCTCACATCTAAAAGTATTCAACAAAGGCCCTAATTCAACCAGCCCACCTTTCATTCTTGAGTTACAAAAATCACAAAAGACATCAAATTTAAAGGGGTATGAGGAATAATTAAGTTGTTTAACTGTATATTTTGTCTGTGTTTAGTGGGTTCGTTATACAGGTCTTATACTGTAGTCAAAATATCAGTTTTCAGTGTGACTTCAGTGTAGAGACATTGCACATTTAAAGGGGAATTCCGCTCTGATGTTTCATATGACCTGGTTCATCTGTTGAATGTGTATATTGATATCTGCTTTGTATAAACCTATGACCTTTGACTGTATATTTGAGGGATGATTGAACACAAATTCATTTCAATGTGAAACCAATCATTGCTCAATTTAATTCTACTTAACTTCAAATCATAGATGCGATCACATATGCAGTGTCTTTTCAGTATATACAACTTCTTTTGACATAGAATTGTCGGACTGCTCTATTCAACCTCCAATCCTATCCATTTTCTTCTTACAACACTGACTTGGGCTTTTCGTTTTCAGCGTTTCCATCAGCGGACTTGTTGAGATTTAAACTAAGATGAAAGAATCAAAGACAAAAAATATCAGCATTTCTATAAGCCAACCTGTTGAGATTTAAAGATGAAAGAATCTAAAAGACAAGAAAAGCACATGTAATCCTTACCAAGTCGATTTAGCTTAGCACCGCATCAAAGGGCGCAATGTATATTGATAATCTCTACTAGTTAGTATCTCTATGCTAGCGCTATTATCACGAGATAAAAATACAGAGAGGATAACACGTAGAGATAACGTGATTACAAGATGGTAGCATTTATGGGGGTTTGCTTTGAAGATCTGTTCTTAGCCGCAAAGAGAGAGAGAGAGAGAGAGAGAGAGAGAGAGAGAGAGAGATAGGGAGAGAGATAGAGAGAGGGAGGGACAGATAGAGAGAGGGGAGGGAGAGAGAGAGAGAAAGATCAAAGAGCTTTCATATCTGATTTAGTTTGTAATCTTGTATTCTTTCTCTCTATCCACCCTACCTCTTTTTTTTTTTTAAAGTGTGCTTTACATTAGCTGTGATAGAGGGAAAACGAAGAGAAGAAACTATCATTTTAAGCTCTTTATGGTAATCCAGCCTTAGAACTGCAAAGTTTCAGAAAAATCACAGAAGTTGCATTTACACTGTACAAAAAATCATTGATTTTTATCACATTCTGGTGTTCCGTTGCTTAGCAACCACCAACGAAGAACCAGAATATGAGAAAATTGCCACCACTGTAAATGCAGCTTCTGCCTAGAGTGTGACTGTTTTAATAATAATAATAATAATCTTTTAAAGTCCACTCCAAATTTTTATTAAGTTAAACCGAAAATGGAAATTCTTTTTGCCCAATTGATCGTGTGCCCGGCAGCCACTGAGCAGCACCAGATCGACGTTTCTCCATCCCTTTATTGTTGAATGCCAAACAAGGTTGCAGCAACTCACGTCTTTTAACGTCTTTTGGTATGACGCGGCCGGGGTTCGAACCCACGACCTCCTGGATGTGAGGGGGACGCTCTACTGACTGAGCCAACACTCCTGTAATGGTAGTTGTAAGATAGATGGAATGGAGGATGATGAAGACCAGAAGATGTCAACCATCTTATGATGTCAAGAGGGTAATGGTTGGCATCTTGTTTCACATCATGGGGATAAGTACAATGATAACCTTTTTATACCTTTAAAGAGAAGGTTGAGTTCTGGGGAAAGGTGAAAAATAATTTGTGAGCGGTTTTGTTGTTATTATGCCGTTGTGGAAGAACATCAGAGAAAAATTTTTCCATGAAAAGCATGGCTCTTCAAATGCCTTAATATTCTAAATATAGTGTGTAACATCTTAAAAATGAGGACGGATTTTTATGCCACATGTTTGTATAGTCCCATATTCACCTTTCTATGTACAGTGTTGTTACTTTTTCCAAGACTGGGCCAAATTTCTTATCATTTTGATGATTCCAGAACCTTGCAGTACACACCAATACTTATATGCTACATGATCAACTTTTTCTGATTGATTCCATACCGTTTCTCTCACAATGCAATCGCATGACTGGAACTCAACTTTATCTTTAAAGGTACTCTGTCCCATTTGCAGGCCAAAAAATGAAAAGGTTAAATTCCAACGGCATTTGAAAGTAAATACCAATTTAGAACTTTCCATAAAAAAAGGGGGGCTTGAAAATGTCTTTAAGTTGGAAAATAACGACTATTAGTTGTCGAATCAACTTAAGAGCTATAGAGCCAATAAGTAATAGTCTGATTTTCAGACCATTGTACCTAATGGTTGTACGTTTTATGCTGCGCGAAGATTCAATCAGTTTAATTTTGACCATTACAAGAAGTGGGTTATTGATGTAGACAAATGCTCATGTACCCTTTACAGCTCATTTTATGTATGTTATTACCAAAGAAATAAAGAAATCGGTCTGTCACCGCTAATGTTTAAATTTCACAGAAAGGACATTCGTGACATATTCATAATTCCTGCAAAGTTCTACAGAATTTGATGTTGGCTGCAAAAGGGAAACACTACCTTTAAAGGCGCAATGGCTCAGTGGTAGATCAGTGGTCTTGTTTGCAAACATACAAACATATCCAGATCCAACTTCTCAATGTTTGTGATAGGAACAGGGGGTTATTACAAATTTGCATATATGTAAATGCGGGGTCTATTCGCTATTCATAAGGACCGCTATTCATAAGGTCCACTATTCATAAGGACCGCTATTCATAACGTGTAAATTCCCGTACTTCCGGGTCCGCTATTCATAATGGCAAAAGAGGGTCACTATTCATAAAGAAATAAGGTTCGTTAATCATAAGGACCGCTATTCATAACGTGAGATGAGGGTCGCTATTCATAATTCACATTAAGGGTCATTAATCATAAGGACCGCTATTCATAATATGAAATCAGGGTCGCTATTCATAATACGACGAGAGGGTCGCTATTCATAATACGAAATAAGGTTCATTACTTATAAGGGTCGCTATTCATAACACGGGAAGAGGGTCGCTATTCATAATACGAAATGAGGGTCGCTATTCATAATAGGAGAAGAGGGTCGCTATTCATAATAGGAGAAGAGGGTCGCTATTCATAATAGGAGAAGAGGGTCGCTATTCATAATAGGAAATGAGGTTCGCTATTCATAATAGGAGAAGAGGGTCGCTATTCATAATAGAAGAAGAGGGTCGCTATTCATAATAGGAAATGAGGGTCGCTATTCATAATAGGAGAAGAGGGTCGCTATTCATAATAGGAGAAGAGGGTCGCTATTCATAATAGGAAATGAGGGTCGCTATTCATAATAGGAGAAGAGGGTCGCTATTCATAAAGGAGAAGAGGGTCGCTATTCATAATAAGAAATGAGGGTCGCTATTCATGAAAGGAGAAGAGGGTCGCTATTCATAATAGAAGAAGAGGGTCGCTATTCATAATAGGAGTATAGAGGGTCGCTATTCATAATAGGAGAAGAGGGTCGCTATTCATAATAGGAGAAGAGGGTCACTATTCATAAAAGGAGAAGAGTCTCGCTATTCATAATATGAAATGAGGGTCGCTATTCATAATAGGAGTAAGGGGTCGCTATTCATAAAAGGGGAAGAGGGTCGCTATTCATAATACGAAACGAGGGTCGCTATTCATAATAGAAGAAGAGGGTCGCTATTCATAATAGGAGAAGAGGGTCGCTATTCATAATAGGAGAAGAGGGTCGCTTTTCATAATAGGAGTAGAGGGTCGATATTCATAATACGAAATGAGGTTTGCTATTCATAATAGGAGTAGGGGGTCGCTATTCATAATGCGACGAGAGGGTCGCTATTCATAATACCGAAAAAGTCAAAATTACATAAGCAATAAACTAAATGTTAATAAGACAGCGACATACTGGACACCCCATGGCTACAGCGTAAGCCGGGGGGTGGGGTAGGCCACATGGTCCCAAACATTTGAAGAAAATATTTATTGAAAACTCACATTTCTGAAGAAAGAAAGGCGTGCCTAAATAATGAACGTGTCCCATCATTCCGGTCACCAGCCCCCCCCCCCCCCCCCTCCAATTCGGCCCACCCTCCCGGCAGTATTCCCTTGGTACATGTACATATAAGCGACAATTCTCGTCCAAGTAGTTCATAGATGGCGTAGCCTGTGTGTGTTTAAGGGTGAGGGCGGTGGGGTTGTATTAGTGTTGCCTTCAAGGGGTTGATCTATCATGTAACTTATCCTCAGCAAAGAAAGAAAGCGACAGAGAGGGGGTTGTAGGGACTTAAGTTATATACCATATTCAAGCTTTTCGTAAATATACAATGTCGCACGACATATTTTCCATATAAGTAAGGAAATTGGATACTCAGAATCAGAAACGATTTTTTTTTTTTACCGTAAGACATTATGTAAACGGTTGCATCCCCTGTATTGTGTATTTTAAAAAAATAATTTACATTTTAGCTTTGATAATAATAGACATCCCCATAATCTAGCTCATATATTCCCCCGCTACAGCGGTGAAAACAAGAAGGAAAACACACATAATCCTATCGCAATTTTGTCCCGCTCGTGGGAAATCTTGCCCCACCACCCTGCACCCCCCTCCCCCCCCCCCCCCCCCCCCCGACTGAGCTTATCGTGGCTACGCCACTGAAACATTAAGTAGAAAAAGCATGCTCATTATTATAGCCATTTAAGGACTTAGTTTGCTATTTTAAGAAACTAGTAATTGTTTATACGAAACAAATATTTTTGTAGAAAGTAACTTTTAGTAGGACTTATGGAACTACAAATTATATAGCCTTAGTCAGATCCAGGCACACAGAAGCTCTTCAATTTCAGCCAATGAAGAGTTTCAAGATTTCAGTTTTCCATGAATTATCATGCCTCAGGATACTAATAATCATATTAATTAACCTAACTTGATTTATCCAAAAACTTGATCTCCTGAAACGTTCTGAATATCGAAAACAAACGGAGTTTGGCCGGACCATTAGCCTATACACTGTGAAAAAGTTGGGCAATATTGTTTAAATTGGCGTGGGGTCCAGGGGCAAAGCCCCGGTAAGGGTCAAGGAAGCTCTCGTGTTTTAAGCATTAAAATAAGGTCAGATGAGCTTCCAGGGGCCTGCCTACGGGCCTTTGGTGGGGTCTGCATGCCCCCGGAAGCTCGGGGGTTTTAGGCATTTAATTACGGTCAGATGAGCATGAATAGCGACCCTCATTTCCTATTATGAATAGCGACCCTCTACTCCTATTATGAATAGCGACCCTCTTCTTCTATTATGAATAGCGACCCTCTTCTCCTTTTATGAATAGCGACCCTCATTTCTTATTATGAATAGCGACCCTCTACTCCTATTATGAATAGCGACCCTCTTCTCCTATTATGAATAGCGACCCTCTTCTTCTATTATGAATAGCGACCCTCTTCTCCTATTATGAATAGCGACCCTCTATACTCCTATTATGAATAGCGACCCTCTTCTTCTATTATGAATAGCGACCCTCTTCTCCTTTTATGAATAGCGACCCTCATTTCTTATTATGAATAGCGACCCTCTACTCCTATTATGAATAGCGACCCTCTTCTTCTATTATGAATAGCGACCCTCTTCTCCTATTATGAATAGCGACCCTCATTTCCCATTATGAATAGCGACCCTCTTCTTCTATTATGAATAGCGACCCTCTTCTTCTATTATGAATAGCGACCCTCTTCTCCTATTATGAATAGCGACCCTCATTTCCTATTATGAATAGCGACCCTCTACTCCTATTATGAATAGCGACCCTCTTCTTCTATTATGAATAGCGACCCTCTTCTCCTTTTATGAATAGCGACCCTCTTCTCCTATTATTAATAGCGACCCTCATTTGTTATTATGAATAGCGACCCTCTACTCCTATCATGAATAGCGACCCTCTTCTCCTTTTATGAATAGCGACCCTCTTCTCCTATTATGAATAGCGACCCTCATTTGTTATTATGAATAGCGACCCTCTACTCCTATTATGAATAGCGACCCTCTTCTTCTATTATGAATAGCGACCCTCTTCTCCTTTTATGAATAGCGACCCTCTTCTTCTATTATGAATAGCGACCCTCTTCTTCTATTATGAATAGCGACCCTCATTTCCTATTATGAATAGCGACCCTCTACTCCTATTATGAATAGCGACCCTCTTCTTCTATTATGAATAGCGACCCTCTTCTTCTATTATGAATAGCGACCCTCATTTCTTATTATGAATAGCGACCCTCTACTCCTATTATGAATAGCGACCCTCTTCTTCTATTATGAATAGCGACCCTCTTCTCCTTTTATGAATAGCGACCCTCATTTCTTATTATGAATAATGACCCTTATGAATAATAACCCTTATGAATAAAGACCCTCATTTTGCATTATGAATAGCGACCCTCATTTCGTATTATGAATAGCGACCCTCATTTCGTATTATGAATAGCGACCCTCTTTCTGTGTTATGAATACCGACCCTTTTGTAATATTATGAATAGGGACCCTTATGAATAACGACCCCGATTTCGTATTATGAATAGCGACCCTCTTGTAATATTATGAATACCGACCCTCTTCTTTGATTATGAATAGCGGTCCTTATGAATAATGACCCTTATGAATAATGACCCTTTTCTCCAATTATGAAAAGCGGACCTTATGAATAGCGGTCCTTATGAATAATGGACCTTATGAATAGCGGACCTTATGAATAGCGGTCCTTATGAATAGCGACATTGACCCGTAAATGCATGGCATCATATAAATTACTTTACCAGAGGAATGATGTTACTTTCTTTGGAAGAATATGTGATTATATAGAAACAAATATTTAGAAACAAAAACATAGAAACATAAAAACAAGTTTTGAATTTCAAGGCTGTGACATGGTTGAATTTTCTTTTTTGTTCTTATTTAATAGACTATGAAATACAATATATAGCTTTTATCAGTGAATTTATTTTTTTTTAATTCAAGATTTTTTTCAGCATTTCTGGATACAAAATATTTTTCCCGGGATTTGTCCTTCAATTTGTGGATAGCACGCAAGTAAAATCACATCAAGAAGATAAATGCATGGCTAGCATATTTCTATTGGTGCTTGCAAGGAAACAGAGCAGGCTGTTTGTTGTCTTTCAAAAGTCCTTGAAATTTTTGAATGAAAAACAGAGCTTTATTGGTCTTCGTATGGAGGGGAAATTGTTTTGAAATCATCTAGCACCGCCCATAGTGCATTCCTTCCACCATATATCATGGCATCGTTTATTGGTGCTGCCTTCCAATCTGTTAACAGTTGTTTTAATGCACGACATTAACTAGCTAAATAGGCTGGAATAAACGACAGTTTCAGTTTCGATCATGAGGTTATAGAGATCCATCTATCAAGGTGTCTTTGTGTTATCAAGTGAAGGAATGGAAGAAATGATGAGGCTGCGAATCTTCGTAGCTCGTGCAACGTACTGCTCGTTTAACTTTTTGCATAAATGAAATTTCCCTGAAACAAGTTCAAAGGAAAAAAAATTTCACTTTCAGTATACTGATTGTTTGATATTGTTGTCTAATATTTGCATGAACATAATTCATGTTTAAACATGAGAGGATTGAGCCTCAAGTTGGATCGATGGTTGGTCTCATTCCAAAGCACATTCCAGGTGCATTTACCAGAGATCATCATGTGGTATATCATCCAAAAATATGGTTTACTTTCTCTGTGGAGGCTCATCTACATTGCACATTCTGTTTATATATTTTTTCTTCAATTGTGTGAGTTGTGCTCATGTGCCCTTTGCTGTTGCTGCTCTGCCTGTGTTGGTATGGAACCTAGCAGTATCCCATGCCTAAAGACCTGAATAATTCACTGTTTTTTTATTAGAGTAAGCATTTACACAGCAAATCCCATTCAAGTTTTGGTCAGCATGTCAAAATCTACACTCCAGAGGTGGAATTTTTAATTCTTGTTTTTCTTCCTGCTAATGGGTAGTGGCATAGCAACTTTTGACAAAACTCTGGAACAAATGGGGAAAAAACAATGTTTTTGCTTGCAGCACAAATGCCTCTTGTGAAAGCATTATGGTCCAAGGCAAAGAAGATTGATTTGTGTCTTTTACAAGGTTATGATATGAATATTTAGAAAAAGATCTTTGGTAGTGATTTGCCTATTATTTCATTTGATGAAGCAAGGTATTTTTGTGCTGTTCATCATCATAAACTCTGCAGCTTTCGTGCTCTGAAAATAAACCTCCTCAAGGATGTAATGTTGTTTGTGAATACCTCCACCTCTTTTCCAGTCCATCTCACATTTTTTATCTCACTTCAGAATTCTTCTTTATTATTTTATATCATCTACATTGTCTTTTGTCTATGTATTGAAAATTACGAATAAAATATCTATCAAGTTATCACATATGTGCCCTGTCTTATAAAGAGTTTTAATTCATCTGAATCAATTGAAAGTCCTATAATCAATTGCAATTTTGCACTTTACTATCTCTTATGTACAAAGTTGCAATTGATATCTATCGCAAATGAGTTGCAATTAATCGCAACTGTTAATAAGAAGGGGGCCCTTGTTCACGTTGTTTTTTATCTGTTTCCGTATTCTACATCCTCTGTCTTGCTGTTTTCTTTCATATCCTCCACAAATACATATACTGTTTATAAGACAGAGGCCATTGTTCATTAGTTTTTATCTCTCCACATTCTCCATTCTTCTGTCTTGTGATATTCTCTGTCATATTCTCAATGAATGCCACAGTTGTCATTTCTTCTTCCTTCATACTCTCCTGTAAGTTCTTCTTTCTCTCACACTCCCTCATCCTCTCTCACACTCCCTCATCCTCTCTCTCATCCTCCCTCTTCTTCTCTCATCCTCCCTCTTCTTCTCTCATCCTTCCTCTTCTTCTCTTATCCTATCCCATCCTCCCTCATCCTCTCACATCATGGCTATCCTCACTGAGTAGAACCAGACCCTCTGGTTGAGAAGGGCATGCCCTTGGAAGACTTTGTTAAAATCTGCCATCTCCCTATAAATAACTGTAACCAAGGTATGCTAAGCCATCATCCATCCACATCTTCAATATCAGCATCAGTATGTAAAGACATGTTCACACAAAACATTTGGAAGTTCCTTTTGTTTCCCTTTTCTTTGACTTTTGAAGTAGGATATTCATCTCCCAGTGAAAGACGTTACATCTCCGACTCTAAGAATAAATTTATGAAACAATGATTTTCTTAACAAATTGCTTGATCAATATTATAGTGATTTCCTTGGGAGTAACGGTACATTCTGATTTAAAATCATTTTTTTTAAGACATGCCCTGTTCTTGTGGACTTCAGTCAGTTTAGCAATCTTTAAATCCCCACTGTCCTACTTGTAGCTACTTGCTCCCTCTATGTAGAAAACTTCCCAAATCAGTGCCTGTTGGTCCCCCATGATCCTCTTTGTCTTATGTTAGTTGAGAGCTGAGTTAATGAGATAGCCACCTGTCAGTGACCTCGCTGTGTGGTCTAATCCCTTCTGGCCCAGTAGTATTGACGGTCTTTAAGTTTGAAATATTGTAATGTGAACATGTTTGGTAAATGTGTGGTCCTATCCCAGGTGTTAGTACTCTCTGCACATTAATGTCATATACTCTTAAACTCATAGCAACTTTGGACATCAACCTTGTATGATGGGCCTGGTGCCATGTCATACATTCCTAAATGCCTTAAAGAGAACGCTGAGTTCTGGGACAGGTGAAAATGAGAAATTTGTGAGTTTTCTCTATTTTTTAATTTCACTCTTTGAGCATATCATAGGAATTAAAAGAACTCCCCCTTCCCCACTCCTCAAGAAAATGATTACTTTTCAAATGCCCTCATTTTCAAAATATGACAAGAAAAGAAATAGCTGAAATGTTTGGACCAAACTTTACCACCACATGTGTGTGTAGTCCCATATACACATCCTTGTGTGTAGTGCACCTAACTTTCAGGAAGATTTGAGTCAATTTCTCAACATTTTGTAACCCCTCTCAATAAACCAATAACATATTCTAA
The DNA here is from genome assembly GCF_000002235.5 of Strongylocentrotus purpuratus. Taxonomy (NCBI): domain Eukaryota; kingdom Metazoa; phylum Echinodermata; class Echinoidea; order Camarodonta; family Strongylocentrotidae; genus Strongylocentrotus; species Strongylocentrotus purpuratus. Next base: position 15,190,124 of record NW_022145601.1, on the reverse strand, counting down.
TTTTATGCATACTTTTTAAACAAAGGTTGTTATTGACAGCCTAAAAGCTTGCCTGAGGCTTACCTGGCATAGCAACACATAATGTATATTCATTGGATCCTGCCTCCTTGACAGTGTACAATGGATCAGTGCAACTTAATGAAGGTCCCTCTTTCCATAATTATAACCGAACAACTTTAGATAACTTTCTACAGTAGATGTGGACTTGGTGAAAAGCAAACCATTTGTGAGACTGTCAGAGTGGTTATTCTACTTACCCCGTAGTTTCATTGTGGTTGATTACTGATGCTAATACCATGAATTATATATATCTTTTCAATTATGTCGTGTACATATATGTGACCATTCAGACAGGTGTGAAGAGCGATGGCTCAGTGGTAGAGCAGTGGTCTTGTAAGCAGGAGGTCCGGGTTCTAAACCAAGTCAATGTGCTATAGTGCCCTTTGGTGAGGCATTAATCCTCAATACCAAGTCCCTGTTTACTTTATAAACATACACATGCTTTCTTAGCAGTCAGGTAAAACAAACAAACCAACCAATAATACAATGTTTTACTTTTTATCAAGCACAGTTATAGGTGATGTAGAAATAAAAGAGATCCCATTCTTCCAACCAACCTAAACGTCAAGGCCATCATTGGAAACATCATTGAATATGAAGCTGGAAAAAATACTTTGTTAGTATGATACTACATGTGTCACTATTCACTAAGATCTATTGTAAAGATTAATATTCTGAAATTAAATTTGTTCAGAACTTATTCTGGGCCCTTTACCAGAATAAGAAACTATCATATATGAAATGCTTCAGATTTGCAAAAGTAATCACATGACACAACCCTCAATTTTCCGAAAATCATAAAAGTTTTCAAAATTTTCTTACTGCATGCCAGTGCCCCCCTAAACCCCTGTAACTCCCTATTTATTACTGAGCAGAGTTGAAAGTGACCTCCACTGGACATACCGGTGTCCAGTAAGATGACCTATAGATGTTGACTGGTCAAGCATTGATGTGACCTTTGGGGATTGGTAGTTTAACCTTCTTCTGTCACTAGTATACATTTGTGTTGAAAGATTGATTCTTAGAGGACACCACTTAATGGTCTTTGTTTCAAAGGAGGGCTTTTAGGAAAGGATGAGAAGAATGTGAGGGAGAGGATAAAGGCAAGGGGTGGAGGATGCGGTGGTTGTAAGAAATAACAGGTGAAGAAGATTGATGCAGATGCTACTTATTTTTTACACGACTCTCCTATCCTCCCCCCCCCCCCCCTCTCACTTGGTGCAACCGCAAGCCTACTGTATAATATTGATGTAGTATACCAATTATGTAGCAGTGATATCATGTACCCGGTATACATGTTTTCAATGTTATTCCGTTTGTGTGTGTGTGTGGTTGTTTTACTTTCCCAAGAGCTTTCTAGAGCTTTTTGTTTGTGTGGGGTTTTTACCCTCTCACTCTTCAACATTTTTTTAATATTCCTGTTAAACCCTCATGCCATCAACAATACCACAGATTGCTTGCTTCTCAATCTTTCTCCATATCGAATTCATTCTGCTTTAATCTTACACCTCTATCTCCCTGTATCACCTATTCTCACCCCACCTTTTGACAAACTCACTTGCAGTCATCATGATCATATCTTTCCTCTCACCTCCAAACTCATTTCCTGTGGCTGTACAAACATCATTACTACATGCTGAAAGAAATACAATCTGAAACACTCCTGCATTTCACTACTCTGGTTCCTTTTCACACCTGCTCTGGCCTAAGGTATGTCCTCATCAGCTCGAGATTACCAAATAGCCTGCTATTTCTGAATTGGGAAATACGCCAGAGGTTACAAATTGACCTCGAGCTCAAGAAATTAGCTTGAGATTTTTTGCTCAACGTTTGTGCATAGTGCAAGTCTTTGGGCTGGTGAAGACACACCGGACAAGTAGCAGGATATTTTGCAAACTAGCCCAAGATATCTTGGGATGACAATTCCAACCAAATATCCTGCTAATGGCAACTTCGGGCTGATGAAGACGCTAATTATCTGGATACTTTAATAATAAATAATAACAATAAAAATGTTACTTATAAAGCGCTTACCACAGAAGTCTCTAAGCGCTATACACACAAAATAGACTGATATACAATTACATCTTATACAAAACTAAAAATGCAAATAAACATACAAATTACAATACATTACTTTGCGATCGGGATAGTTCAAATAGCGGGATATTTGGCAATCTTGAGCTAGTGAAGACAGGTCTACTGTTTAGCTTCTATAATTGTATCAGCAATTCAGTAGATGATTATTTGAAATCATTAGCAAATGATTACTGCAGACATTATTGAGCCAATGCAAGCTCCATATTTTGAAATATTCATTTTAATAATTCATATACATAATGACACGTGCCTGAAGGTTGCAGATGAAGAAAATTGACAAGTACAATGCCATTTATCATGATTCAGTACGTCTTGTCATGGTCCCCATACGTCCCCTGGGTATGGAGCGGCTCTTTGTCAGAATGCATCCCTCATCCACTACATCCAACTGATACTACTGCAGTGAAACCTGTCTATAAAGACCATCCAATTAAGGGAGACAAGAAAAGTGGTCTTTATGTTCAGGTTCCTTTAGTATATGTTTAAATGAGAAACCATTTTCATAATTTCAAGGGAAACGAAAAATGTGGTCTTTCTATACAGGTGGTCAGTCACTAAAGCAGGTTTGATTGTACTACATCTCAATAATATGAAATAATCATTGATAATCGGTGTGACTATTAAAACATAAACAAAACCATTGTGAACACTGCAGGATTTTTAGCTGATTATCTGTCCGATGTGAACAGGCCAATAATGTTATTACTGTCCCCTTTGATAAGATCTCAAGTGTTATCGAGTTCATGTCCTAAGAATCAGTCCTCTATAATATCATATTCAAGAATTTTGATTGAATGCTATACTCTTGAGAAAATATATGTACTGAGTGATGGCAAATCATTGATTGCTAGATAAACTGACAAGATTTCTATCACATTAATAGGCCTGTTTTCATCAGCTCGAGATTGCCAAATAACCCGCTATTTAAATTATCCCCATCGCAATTATCCAGCTAATTTGCATCTTCATCAGCCCGCAGTTGCAGTTAGCAGGATATTTGGTCGAGATAATCATCCCAAGATATCTAGTGCTAGTTTGCAAAATAAGCCTTTGTTTGTCCGATGCATCTTCACCAACCCGAAAACTCGCACTATGTGTAAACGCTGAGCAAAATATCTTGAGCTCGAGCTGATGAAGGCGCAAATTGTAACTCCAGACTTATTTCCCAAATCAGAAATAGCGGGCTATTTGGCAATCCTGAGCTGATGAGGACATACCTATTGATTCTATTCAAGAGAAATGAGGAGTCGTAATGCATTTACTTTCTCATTTTGTGTCCATGTCATTCAAACTTTCACCAATCTCCTGTGATTGTTCTGCTCTCCTACAGATCAATTCAGATGAAGGTTGATTTCTTATATAACTATTTTTGAATATCCTCACCCATCTTTCATGACGGTAGTCCTCTGCCAAATATGATGCATGCACAGCTATCATTCTTTCAAGCATAGAACATAGAAGGTCATGCTATGAGAAGAGATACATACAGCAGCTGTCAAGTTCATGTAATTCGCTGTCACACCACCAATGCCCCTAATAAATTATCCTGGACATTGATGAAGCTTGGATCCAGCCAGTGAGGGGCACTCTTTTTGGGGGAGCGGGAGAGGGGGCATGCACTTGTCATACTTGTTGAATGAAATACAAGACCATACATACTTGATGAATGAAATACAAGACCATTGGAATGGTGTTGAAAGAAGTTGTATCATTTTCTTTTCACATGGTCTACATTTGCTTCCTTCTTTCTCTCTTTTCCTTTTGTTATTTTATCTTCATTTGTTTGTCATTTGAACCCCCCCCCCCTCGGGCCCCACCCTCCATATCTATGAAAATGATTCTGAGTGAGTCTGCATAAATGACCAGATGTTGAAGAAGTTTCCCATTTCTGTTCACTTCTCCAAAACCAGAATCTTGAGAGAAAGACCCCGTTCTCACTCACTTTGAAAGTGGTCTTAGTTAGACCGTTCCAGAGGAACAGGTCTTGAGGAACGGTTTGCGAGCGTTCACACTCTGAGCAGTTTTTTATGGCTCAAACCGCTCCATGAGTCAAAGTGGTCTTGTTGCTATGGCAGCTCAGGTCAGCAGGTCAATTTTTCGCGCGCGAAATACAAACCGTATGTACCGTACTACATGTTTCGCACGGAACGTCACTAGCTCACTTTCGGTCAAATTAAGTATGCTTCCGTTCACATTGCACGTTAGAGCGGTCCAAACCGCTCTTAATAAGACCCGTTCCTCAAGACCACCTCCCGAGGTGGTCTTCTGGAGCGGTCCAGAAGTCCACTTCCTGGACCACTTTGACCGTTCTCACTCACCTAAGAACTGCTCCTGAGGAACAGGTCTTAGTTAGACCGCTCCAACGAAGTGAACGAGAACGAGGTCAAAGACAATTTAAAAGAACCAAGTAGTTTACAACTCTTTGAAAGAACTACAGTACATGTTCCTGATCAAGAGGGATGTCTGTTTTACATTTTATCTTAGATATGTATCTCTCTCTCTCTCTCTCTCTCCATCTTTCTCATTCTTTATCCCTCTCTTTCTGTTTGTCTCTGTCTCTCTTTCTCCCAAGCTCTACCTTCTGTCTGCCTGTGTCTTTTATCTGTTTTCCTTTCTTCTTGTCCTTAAAAGTGAACCTGGCAGTGGACCTCACACTTCAGACTAGATAAATTTGTCAAAAGTCCATTAATCTCTACTCTCTCTCTCTCCCTCCCTCCCTCCCTCCCTCCCTCCCTCCCTCCCTCCCTCCCTCCCTCCCTCCCTCACTCTCTCTCTCTCTCTCTCTCTCTCTCTCTCTCTCTCTCTCTCTTCTCTCTCTCTCTCTCTCTCATCTGACCCCATCCTTATTAGAAGAGCAGTAATGAAGATGATACATAAACTTCCTATGAAAACATCATTAAAAGTGAAACCCCCTCGCCCCTGCTGCGTCCTCCAAACAAATATCAACTGACTTTTAGTGTTATGGTTGCAGCGTGCATGGGGGTTAGGGTGAATGGCCTCTATTGTTTGAAAATCCCTCTCAACTCAATATTGTGCATGATTCATGATGATAGAGTCTTCCCTGCCCAGTTCGTCGTCTCATTCTCTCACAATGTGTTCAGCCTACTAGGATCTATCATAGCGCTATAGGAGAATTGTATAGCAATATCATAGATAATGACCTTTTTTTCCTTCTCGCTTCAACGATGAATATAGAAAAAACATCTGTAATGAAACGTATAGCAGTATAGCAATTTTAGCGAAACACATGTTCGAACGTCGTTTTGAATGAAAACTCCTGCATTAGTCTGAAATGAATGTCTTATCACATGAAACTAGTATAATGATGAGTGCACACTTACGATTGGCGAGCTGTCATGTCAAGTCACCTCTTCAAAATTTGTTTCTGTATACAATTTTTCTTTCTATTCTGTATACTCCTCTTGCTATACGATGATTATTTATACAACGTGATTTCTGAAAAGTGCATTTATTTTAGTTATCACCGCAAGATAATTATTCAATTATTGATTTTATACCCTCCCGCTTCTCACAATACACTAAAATCAGCAACAGTATTTAAACAGAACCAAGTTTCATGTGTGATTTTGGTGTTTTTTAAACAAATCTCTGTTCATCTCCCTATTCTTCGCAAGCGCATAAATTAACATATTCATGAATATGTTAATTTATAACACACAGTTGAAACATCTTAATTTGAAAGAAAGAAAGCAGTAAGGTTTGTCTTCACAATGAGTTGACCTTCTCCATCAATATCACACAAATATCCTAAGAAATAGATCTCTGAAAATATATAAGACATGGAAAAGTATAATCATTAAATTTAACGGAAAACATCTCATTTTGAATAAGAATCAACCTTGATGAGTCTTTCCTTTACAGTGTGCATTGCACAGTTGCACATAAACAACTTGAGAATCAACAAAGGATGGAAAGGCAATTGAAATCAAACAAGTCATTATTCAGCTAGCTATGTCTGAGAAGTTATCTCCCCTTTTGCATCTTAGATTAAGAAAAACCCTTAATTGTTCAATTTGATACCTGCAGAGCACACCAGATAATTGAATAATATCAAATTTGGTACCGTACCCTCTTTTAATTGAATGATGCATCTTGAAAGCTTTTGATCGCATTCTTTGAGATCACAGGTGCACACTTCACTATAGGAATTACTGTCGCCATTTGAAGTCATTACAGTTTCTAGCTCCCCTTCCGTTTCTTTCTTCTCCTCCTTCGATTGAATGATTTCATTGAAGATTTTTCCAAATAATAAGGGCTCCATGCCAACTGTTATGTAAGGGGGCCAATTGAAAGATAGTTAAAATCGAAAATTAACAAGGAGCCCTGCTATAACTTGAGTAATTATTGGTATAATTTAGAGGTTATAATAGCTCTCAGATCCCAATTATTATCAAGCCATGCTATAATGATTTAGTTGTTATGAAGCAAGCAGTTTGTACTCATTGAATGCTGCATTATAGAGAAACCCACCCCAGTGAAACTGAAATCACTACACCTCACTTATGAGATTAGATCTAATATTACTCTCTCTCTCTCTCTCTCTCTCTCTCTCTCTCTCTCTCTCTCTCTTTCTCTCTCTCTTCTTTCATCATTTCTTGTGTATTTTTTACAATCAAGTAGATACATTGTTGGAAATTCGAGGGGAAATATAATATAACATCACCTTCATGGATTTCAAATTTTGTGTGGCTTTTGAAAATCCCAACATTAGCTTATTTGTCATAAAAATCCATTGTTACCGTGTATGTTTGTTGGGTATCATCTGCAATTGTTGTTGCCTGGAAATGTAGCCATCTTGCAGAGGCTTTGTGAAGGTTTTTTTTATAATTATTATTTTACCAGGAGTAAAAACGAATTTGGGGAGATGCAGAAGTGTGCCATTAATGTGAATCAAGCCTCTATAAATTGTTATCATGCCCCTTTTCTCCCATTCATTGTGATGATATCGAATAGTTAGAGATGTTTCTCATGGGAGGGGGATTAATTTCAAGAGGCAATCATCACAAACTCCCCGAGGATTTGAATGATGTCTTTAATCAAAAGTATCCCTGGTAGGAATGAACAGAATAAAAGCATTTTTAATCTTCATACTCCCTGTTGAGACAGATAGATCTAGTCTGTTGGTAGTAAACAGATTTCATGGTAAACAAGGTGGCCATATCTTAAAGGGGAGGTCCACCTTGATTTAAAGTTTGTTTTAATAGAAGCAGGACAACATGAGAGGAGCAGGTCAGTGAAAGTTTGAGTAAAATCAGATTAAAGATGAAAAAGTTATAATTTTTCGAAGTTGTGATCAATGAAAACCTAATTGGCACCACTGTGACGTATCTTGCAGCTCCTCTCCAATTTACTCTGTATGAAAATTTCATAAAATTTCATTTCTTAGTTATTGATGACGGAATATAAAGGGGTTGAATAAAACATATTTGCAATAATTACATGAAGGATAAATGTATGATTGAAAATTATAGGCAAAGTATACATTTGTGAAGCTTTTAGTATAGAGCAAATGAGAGGGGAGCTGGCAAGATACGTCACAGAGTTGCCTATTTGAGTTTGATCATGGATCGCACCTCAAAATAATTTGTTAATCAGATTTTTCCCAAACTTTCACTGACGCTTTCCTCTCATCGTTCTCCTTCTATGAAAACCAACTTAATAACAGGGTGAATTTTCCCCCTTTTAAACAGTCATATAAAAGAAGGAGAGATTTATAGAAGAAGAAAAAAAATGATTAAAAGATCCATGTGACTTCTTGTTTATAGATAGGGAAGTATCAAGTTTAGTCTGGGTTTTTATTTCTGGATTTACGATTAAAATATTTTAAAGTGTACTGTGTTTGATCATGTGATTATAATGTATACACAAACTTCTTTTTGTGTAAACACGTTTAGGGTTACTGATAATAAAGCAATTATATTTTTTATTTCAATCTCCTCTTATTTCAAGTGAACTTTCAAAAGGGAATACGCACCAGAACAATTGAAGAAAATATCTAAAATTCTGTTTCGTTTCCCAAAGTTTTGAACATAATGATAATCAATATTCATAATCATATGACAACAGTTGGATGTTAAAGATTGGTAGTGTCTTGTTCAGTGATCAATTTCATAATTGGAGTGTTATGTTTAAGGTGAAGGTTGAGTTTTGGGAAAAGGTGAAAAATGATTTGTGAGCGTTATCATTGTTATTATGCAAGTGTGGAAGAACATCAGCGAAAAATTTCCCTGAAAAGCATGGCTCTTCAAATGCTGTCATATTCTGGAAATATCACAAGTAACAGCTTAAAAATGAGACCCAATGCCACATGTTTGTGTACCGGTAGTCCCATATACATCTTTCTGTGTACAGTGCTTGTTCTTTTAACCATGACTGGGCCACATTTCTTATCATTTTGATGACTCCAGAACCTTGCAGTACACACCAATACTTATATGCTACATGATCAACTTCTTCTGATCGATTCCACACCGTTTCTTTCACAATGCAATCGCATGACCAGAACTCAAACTTTATCTTTAAATCTTGAAGAGTGAATTGAATACTTTGAATATCCATTTGTTATGAATTAACAATTGTTCTTTTCCATTTCTCCCTTTCTTGCTTTTTTTCAATATCACAGATAAGGTGAGACATATCCAGGAGAAACTTGAAGTGTTTATCGAAGCTCTCCAGAAAGAGAAAGTATGATGAAAACAAGCCACACCCGATAACATGAACCGCAGCTTGATACGTGGAGTAATTATACCTACCATGGACCTACGAATGTAAGGTTTTCAGTAGGTGTAACATCTATAGTGTCTTGTTATTTTCTTAACAAGTTTTATGAAACAGAGCCCTGTATTGGGTCGAGGCAGGTGTATTAGGTCATAAACCCAAACATAAACTTCCTAATACTAACTTTCTGCTATTGTGAATGAACTGAATGGATTGATGTCATTATAGAATGATACAGAATGGGTCTTTTACATTATGCTGAAAATGTGATTGCTAAGACGTTTCATATGAATCAACCTAAGGCAACTCCAGTGGCCTTGTGTGTGTCTCTTTGAAATGTGTGAACATGAAAATGACATACTACTTCATGATGCACACATGACTTCTATGGGATATTGAAATTGCCCTTGCGTTGATTTCTAGAAAGTCTTTGTGATCGCCTTTGAAATACTATCACGCATTAACCCTGTATTAAAGCATATATGAGTTAACTCCCTTCTGGCTCCAAACTGACGACATAGTACCAAGTGCTATCTTTTGGAGGTGCAGAATCCATATTAAACATATGAGATGTAGAAGGACATGTTTAAATCTTTCTGCAATTGTGTATATTCGCAGGCAGAAGGGTGTTAACTCGGTGTAGCTATCAGCAAGGGTATGACGTGAATTGGTTGACCTGCCATATCATCTCAAAATGAAATCATGAAGAAATTTGTATATAGAAACTGACTTAGGAGGGCAAATTATATGAAAGTTACATAATTGGGGGATGTATATTGATGACTGTGTGCAAGGAACAGAACTCCAAAGTTGCATGTTGTGACAATTTTAAGAAGAATGCTTGGGTATTTTATTGAGCGAGGAGGATTAATGTGGGCATGTGGCCGATTTGTTTTATTGAAGGTAGTGAATCCATTTTGCAGGACAAATAAAACCCTCATTTTTTGGGGGGAAACTCGAGTATGATCGATTACTAGTATATCTCTTGTCATGGCATAATCATTGCTATGTTTAGTATGATTAGGAAGTGAGTTTATTCCTTTTTAAAATGATACCTCATTTGTTATGATTTTTCAGTCATCATGGAATGACTGTAGGACATCAGAACTCATATGTGTTGTTATTTTCATGAATTGAGTATAATGCTGATCCATACCAATAATCTCATTTGAAAAACTTTACAAAAGGGATAAAATACTTTATCTGGACACTACATATTGTCAAACTGTACAAATCTAGATTCTTTTCCATCAATGAAGAGGATTTTTAAAGAAACTAATAACCTGATTAAGTCGTGTCTTGTTCCATTGAAGATAAGGTAAAAAAAAAACTTTAGCAAATAGGGTTGCTTGTTGGCTACATTGTAATGTAGCAAAATATGCTTCTTTTTCCATTCTGTTATACAAGTATTCAGGTCATTTGTGCTTGTGAAGGGCAGAGAAGAATCAAAATCAATTGATAACCATCATTGTCTATTATCAACTATTAAAAAAGCAGCCATTTTGAATGAGATTTATATCCATCTCTGGAGGAAACAATAGTTGCCTCTTTCAGAAAGAGGCTAAACTTTTCTCCTCCAATAATATTTATTCATCGACTTGATCTCTTGTAGCAGTTCAATTCCTCTACAATTTAGAAGGTGCATAAATCAGGTATGAATTGGAATTCTAGCCCTTCTCATTTGGGATTCGAATCAAGGCATTTCAAAGTCACCGATTTACGGAGCGATTGGAAAGTTTTGACATATTTGTGAGACCTCTAAAGCTTCCAGATTGTCTTGGCTCTGTTTTTAATTTCATGGATCAGTAACTTGCCAATTTGAAGTCGGAGTAGGGAAATATGTATTTGATAGAGCTTTTCTGTCAGATATATGCTTTCAAATCAGCAGCCATCATGAAAGTAATAACTCATCGATATGACTTTGTAGTTTGTTACATGTATAACTCTATTGTGCAAATGAATATTAATGTAACAGACTGCCTGCGAGGTCGTTGCTTGCTCTTATTGAATTACACAGGTTTTCAAACACGGAATTCCTCCACCCTATTTGCTGGTGTTCAATTTCAATAAATTCAGGTAGCAAACAATTTGGAGTATAACTATAAGCATTATGCTCCAACCACGTACAGTTTAGAAACAATGTACAAGCATATGAGTTCACTCTATGAATGTGCTAACTGCTCTTTGATCTAAAGAAATATGTCAAAAGACTTCAGGCAATTAAAGCAATCATTTTCATCTGTAGAATTCACTTTTTTTCAACTTGGATTATTGTTTATATATAATATTCATTTCAGATTGTAGCTTTGTATTATTACAAAAGCAATATTCTTATATTATTGAATTGGTTGTCTCTATGAGAGCAACAATATATTGTGATAATGATATTGAAATATTCTTTCTACTTTATGTTTTGTCTTTGACATGGATTATGTTTTATTTGTATATGTTGTGTTGTGTTAAGAACTATTTGTGTCTGTTTAATCAACTATGTAGTTGACTACGACTATAGTCAACCGGTGTGTTCACATATTGTTTGAGCTTCCTACAGTGCATATCGACTATAAATACTTCAGGTGTTATATGTACTAGGTCTGTTCACATCCTCCACAAGTCTTGACTAGACTTAAAAGACTCCATGTGTTTGCTTGCAAGAGGTACATTCTCATATCGCCAACTCCAAGGGAAATAAGCAGATAGGGAGCATGATGATATATTCTAGTGATTTGGAAATGTCTTGGAACATAAGCAGCAATTAATTACTCAATTCAGCGAGGTTATTATAATATTGAAATTAATATCCCTCTACTGTGTGTATAATTATGTGCAACTCCTAAAGTCGGTGATGTTTTGTTTTGTTTTTGTCATTTGTTATTTGATGTAAAGGAGAATGGGGCATGTCAAACTAATGTACTATTTGTACTTATATTATGTCTAAACCAATTTGATTTTAATGCTCATTGATTTGGTGCATCAATGTCTGCTATAGTATAATGTAAGATATGAAAGTCAGGATCTCATAAGGATTCTCAATCTATATGTTTTATGACTGAATAAAGTGATATGCAACATAATTATGAAGTATGTAGAGTGACTTTCATTTGTTTACGTGTCAAGCCGAGGAATGTAACTTTAAATGTTCTGATTGTCGTGTGAACCTAACCAATAATAATTGTTTCTTCATTCGAATCATACTTCTTATACCTACGTTGGCCTTGCAGGTGTCATTATGCGACCTTTACGTTATATTTAATTTCTGTGTTTCATTCATCAACAAGCCCATTAAATGTCCTTTTATGCAACTTTATGGCAGGATATTGAGAATAATGTGCAAAAGTTGCGCGTCCTACAATCTTACCACCCGTTGCGTGAGTTTTGCAATGGACCTAACACAAAGTCTGTTAGAACATCGTAAAATGAATTTAATTGTATCCGATCCGAATTGAATTATCCAGACATTTTTTCTCTCTTTTTTAAGGGAGATTATATTATGCAGATTGCAGAAAATCATACGAGTAGACGATTGTTTTTTCTATATTTATACATTTGCTAGATTCTGTGGAACTTTTGGACCATAAGTAGTCCAAAACAAAAGCTGAAGACCTTTTCAGAAATCGCTAACTATTGCAATAGGCCTATGCCGACAGGGTATTGCCATTTACGAGAATCTATTTCTAGAGAAATTTGCCTTTTCTCCCTGTGTATTGTTGCGTCTGATGATATTAAAGGGATAGTTGAGTTCTGTTCTCGGACCGCAAATGCCTTATTGCTCTTATTCTTATCTATGACATTTATGGTTCCCTTTTAGAACCTAACATTGCTATGAAAGAAATTTTAGACCCCGAAATGTGTGCAATTTAGCCAATACGATCATACCAATTCAGCTCCACTTTCACAAAAATACAGTGACCGTTAATTAATTATTTAATTAAAAATAACAATACATGGGCCGGCTGGTTGTGCGTAATATAACCAACACGAAAATGCCAACAAAAAGCCAACGTCGGGATTGGCAGAAATACGACGTAAAGGCGCTATTTCGTATTTCAACGGCTTTTTCAAACTATCTAATATTTGTGGTGGTACACAAGTATTGAAAATCGTTATATTTATGGACATTTCGGCCGTCTCTGAACCGATTTTGATCAAACAAAGATGATTTTGTCATTTGAATTGAATGTTCTTTCAAATTTAACACTCAGTTTTTCATTATCTCACCCAAAAAAAATTGAGTAGCTCTGCAACAGAATTCAACTATCCCTTTAAATAATCATAGGTTCATTCGTACGGCGCGCGGTGCAAAAAATCCACACAAAACATTGTTATATTCTAAGACAAATTTTAGCGTTCCATGTCAGAAATGTTAAATGGTATCTTCACATGAGGACACGAAGTTGATGAGCAGATTATTGATGGAGAAGATTCGCTCAAATCAAGAGGTCATCTGTGGGTAGATTAAAGATGACGTGGTCATATGATTCATCGTGAGAAATTTCAATAACTGAAGAATTTTGTCATCTTTTTCTCACCATAATCATAACAGAAACCAGTCATAAGTCATAAAAGTGTCAACTCTGCCAGAAGGTCGCATATGGAGAAGGAAAAAAAAATCATCCTGCCCATACCCCCCCCCCCCCCCAAACCCCTCTATCTGTCTCTTTGTCTCTCTCTCTATCTCTCCCTCTATCTTTCTATCTATCTCAATCTCTCTCTTAATTTCTCTCCCTCCTATCTCTCTTTCTCTGTTTGCCTTTTAAACCAACCCCCAATATTTCTTTTCTCTGTCGATATTTTACATTGTTTTATTTTCGTTCTATCAAATTGACGGTCTCTTTTCTCTCGATGATATGGATCATGGTCGTAGAAATATTTCAATTATGGCAGTGGTGTCGGTCAGTATTGTATCATCTAGATGTGTTTTTTCTGGTTTTTGTTATTGTTTGGCTATTGTTGTTGGGTTTCATTCATTAGTTTTCAGTTCTACCAGAAATTATTTTTGTAAGTACTTTAGTTTCACAACTTTACTTCTTCTTTTTGTCGTCTGGCTGAAGTGCGTCACGCGTGCTTAGCGGGTTGTCGATGATTTGGCGCGCTTTTTCACGGTCGCTTAGCGACTGACCCCACTGCGCTAAGCGGCATCCCCGCTGACGAACTAAAACTTTCAGAACGCGCGGAATGTTTTTCCTTTCTTTGAATTCCAATCAAAATCCAATTGCCCGTTATTATTAGCCTTCCACAATGAAACTGAATGTCCAGCCAGTTTCTGACTTGATTTCCATGCTGAGTTTGATATAAGATATCTCTTGAAGTTAAAGCGCTTCAGCGGGTAATGGCGTTTCGGTTTCGAAGGGCGAACGCTTTCTTCTAGATCTGGCGCATGTTTGGAGCTTGTGAATGACGCAAACATAAATAGATATCGGAATATGATCTTTCGGAGGTATGCTTAGTTTATTTACAGCTCGTGGGCCGATGTTTGAAAGGAAACAAAAGATGCCGGGTAGAGTTCTCCCCGATTCTTGCGACTTTCAACGTCATAAAACGAGGGACAGGTTTGGATTTCAGAATACGTCGTGTCGCGTGGGACCACCATGACTCTCTCTCTTCTACTTCTTCTTCTCCTCTCCCTTTCTCTCTCATTCTCTCTTTCTCTCTCTTTCTATCTCTCTCCCTACCTCTTTCTTCTATCTTTCTCTCTGTCCTCCTATAATCATGTCTCCATCTCTCTCTTTGCAAAGTCCGTATAATGAAGGTTTGAACAATATCATCATTTCTCCTATTTCGTAACGCATGTACCCCTGATGTGACAGGCTTTGCATTACCAAACGGTTAAATCTGTCTGAACGAAATACATGTTACTAAACCGCCATCATCATTAAAAACGGGGCCAAATTCGACCTGTTCGTAGTCTATATAGTTACTCATTTCAAAGATATACAAGTATTAAACTGTTTAGCCTGTCACTTCATGAAAGAATGGAAGACCATTAATATGGCAATCAACCCGTTTCAGTGGTATTTAGGATTTCGGATTTTTAGTAACCTTTGCGAAAAAGATGCGTACAAATGACACGCATTTCTTATTTTTATTTTCAAACATAATACCAACATTATCCTGCATGCACGTCATTCCTGCAAATATTATCTACCCCTCCCCTCCCCGGCCCTGCCCTGTCGATGTTATTGTTGTTATTATTTTCATTTTGCATCTAGGATATCGACAATTTTAAACTTCAGTCCTATAATAGATTTTACACGCTGTTTCACTGTGTTTGGCCCAACTAGAAACTTGTTCGGCTATAGGCTAACCATAACCGGCATCTCCAGTCGGGCCATGAACAGCTTCGTCAACGACATCTTCGAGCAGACTACTGGCGATGCTCTCCTTCTCGCTCAGTACAAAACGCCCTTCGCCACCCTGTTCGGCCCAAACCCACAAAGCCTTGAGTTTCTGTCTCATAACTTCTTTCTTAATTGCTTTTCTCATGGTTAAACTGTTTACAATTGAGCATTCTATCTTTTTTATGCGACTCCGAAAAAAAAGAAAACAAACTCGTGGATTTATGGTGAAAGGTAATGGCGTAAAGAAATAGAATTGTCCTTCACTGCATACCTGCACGGTGGTCGAAACAGGGCCCTAAAACAGACATCATAAAGATGGCTGAATTTATCGGGAGATGAAATTGAGTGTAGCACTTTGATATTTTATTCGTTATCTGCTAATATGATTAAATCAATGAAAGCTAGCCTCTGTCTTGCCATTAGACCTGGAAAATGTCCATGCAAACTAAATTTGAAAACTAAGAAATTGATTGCGTGTTTATGGAAACGATGACTGAGTTTGTCTTTCCCTTGCCCCGACCTACCCCCCCCCCCCATCCGACCTATCCCGGTGATTACAGAAGCCGATGCGTCATGTTATATTTATAGCAAATATTGTTTGTTGAAACCACCGTAAAAGACTCAAATTCATACTTTATGAGACCGTGGTTGAAAGCGACAAAGAAGCTTTGTATTCAGCTACAAAAGTAGGACGCCTTTACTTTTAGTTCACTTTGGTAAGATGATTCGGACTTGAACGTCAGATGACTCAATACCACACCCTTGATAGAAACCGACGTTCTCTTTCGTGATTCAGTGTGATGAATGATGAATGATGAAATGATTTTTATTGAACACACTGAAAGATCTAATATGACATTTTGTTCACATACTATATAGGTACGTTCCAAAAAAAGGAAATGACAAAATACTACTGTATTTATATTCACACTGCAAAAATTGCAATGACCAACATCACAAACAAGTGTTTACATCACAATCTTGTAGAGTAAGTGAAAATTTAGAGAGAAGAAGAGGATGGAGGTGGGAAGGAGGGGAGAGAAATGGAGAAGAGGGTGCTTGAGAGGAGGAAGGGAAACTATTAAAGGTAAAGACCAGTATTGGAAACGCCCCAATTTCAAAAAAATGAAATGGAAACTCTTATTACCATTTACCAATCATGTGAAAGAATATGTTTTGACTAATACATGATGATACAAATTTTGCCGGGAAACCGCCTACTAATTGATATATTTGGTAAATTAGTTTATCTATTGGTGTGTGAGAGATAAACGCACGCGTCGCGTACGTGTACGTAGTCCTTTCTGTGTACAGTGCTGTAACTTTACGAAGACTGGGCCAAATTTCTTATCATTTTGATGATTCCAGAACCTTGCAGTACACACCGATACTCAGGTGCGTACAGCGTACCCCCCCCCCCCCCCCCTTGAAAAAATCCTGATTACGCCACTGCCGATACTTATATGCTTGATGATCAACCTTTTTTGATCGATTCCACAACGTTTCTTTCACAACTAATCACATGGCCATAACTGGTCTTTATCTTTAAAATGTCTGATATTTCATTCAACGGGTATATCATTATAATAATAATAATCGAAATGTTTCTCGTTATGAAATTGACGCGTTAAAATTAAAGGATAACATTTTGTGCGACCGCATTATTCATTCATCAAAGCAGATTTTTGTTTAATAAGTTGACCGTACTTCTCGTCATTTTTTGTTTTCCTTTTGTATTCCTTTAAATTAAAGCTTAACCCGTCGTGCTGAATGACTGTTCACAATGCATTATAGGGTTTGATCATGGTCCTACATGGTTTGATGAAGTAATTTGGGGAGGTAATGGTAAAATTTGGTTAGAGGTAAACAACTTTTAACCGAAGGAGTTATAAGCCATGCCCCCGAGTAGGTCCAAACACTCGCCTCGCGTGGTAAATCATTGGTTATAACTCAATTTATGATTCTATTACTAGAAGCTTTGAAAGAGGAATGTCGATCTTTATTCGGTCAGAATCCCCTCTTGGGCTGGCCAAGTAAATCTTGATAAAAATCTAATATGAATTAAGCGCGTTATAGCTATGGAATGTGAAGTGAATAGAGCTTTCATCGCCGTTTTGTAAGTGGATTGAGGTAAAGAAAGGATTTAGGCAGAGGGGAGGCAGAGAGAGAGAGAGAAAGAGGGGGGGGGGGGCAAAGAGCGCAACATTTTGATGACGATGAGGTAGGGGTCATCATGACCTCTACAATATTGGGAGAAAACATATGGCTTTCCAAAATCCTTCAGAAAATGCGTCATTATGAAAGCTGCCATTGTATTTTATTTGAACAATTATTTCATTAGGAACACTCGCTTATAAAGAGAGAAAAACATTTCATTTTTTCATTATAAGTTTTTATAGATTATTCATTTGATTGTTTATTTATTTAATTATTTCCACTACTTGTGTTCATTTATTTATTGGTATTCTGTTGTAGTAAATGACATCAAATTTCTAACACTGCAAAAACAAATAAAGGGGGGAAAGGCAATAGGAATGCAATAATAATCTTTAAAAAGATATATAAAGTAAGAAGAGGTGTAATTATTGTTGAGACTGATTGCCACCAACCAACGCTTTTTTGTCATCGAGTCGGATATAAATGATTATAGAATTGAGACTCTTTTATTTTTTGATGACGCATGCCTGGAAATAGAATCATACACACAATTGCAGATGCGCCGAGAAGGTAGTAATCGGAGAAAGCTCTAAGATCTGTTTTCTGCATCATTGATTAAAGACACCGTAAATTCTTTTTTTTTTGGGGGGGGGGGGGGGTGGGAGGGGGGGGGGCTTGAATATTTGTTTTCCTTTTTTCGGGGAAGGGAATTGAGCCCCCAAGCCCCCATCTAAAACCGTCGCTATAGTGGATAGGCTATCCTGTCGTGACTAAGGATTGGTAGTAAAATGGCGAGATCAAGAATGATGTCTCTGAGGAACTGTACTAGTAATTGATGACTAGCTGACTACATGTATGCTTACGAATCATGAGAGAAAGGAATATTTTAAAAGATAAATAACTGGTCTATCCATTTTAAGAATAAGGTAAATATATGAGTCTGTATAATAGATCGAAACGATGGAGAGGTGCATTTTGACCAAAAATTGCGGGAAGAGATAGATTGGTGAGATTGATGAGAATTAGTCGAACAGAATAAACATAGAATATAGAGATGGAATAGATTCAAATTCATTTTATATGAATGCATGAGAGAGAAAGAATAGCAATTTGAGCGTATAGTACCAAGCAAGAAAAGAAAAAGAGCGAAAGTGCATGTTTTCGATTCTCTATAATTATTCGAAAGGTATTAGAAAGATGGAGAGAATGAGTTTTGCAGGATTTGCAGAATGTAGCTTTAAGCATTGTGCTCCAATAATAATCCCTAATGATGAACCATTGGGTAAGGGGGATACTCTGGGAGTCCCAGATGGCAGGATGATTTTAAGTCTGTTCCCACGACTCCATTGACCCTTTCTCCTTTTCTGACCCCTTCTCTTCGTTCGTCTGTACCCCCACCCCAGCCAAAACCTTCCTTCATGTTTCATCCATGCTTCATCATTCAACGAGCTCATCAAGTCAAATCGTCCAATAGATCTCGACGGTAGTCCAAGCCATGACTCGTTGCCCTCATCGTGTTAGAGAGGCAGATAGCGCCCTCGAGATAGCGTCGATGAAAGAAGAACAGGACAACATTCAATATGGGGGAGATGGAAGCGCAGGGATGTTGCCGAAATAAACCAGTTGCCTACGTTTATCCTCTGCAGCGCACCCGAACTAGTAAATCCACAACCTGCACTCCCCTCTCCCAACCCCACCCCTCCCTCAATCTTCCATGTCCCCCCCCCCCCCCCCCCCCCCCCGTTCTTGCCCCACCCTAACCCCTCCCTATTTCCTGTTTCATCCTTATGAAGTTCAAGATCAAATAAAACTAAAAATATTTATGCTGTGCTGCGCACCCGAACTAGTTAATCCACAACCTGCACTACCCTCTACCACTCCCGCGGGCCCCACCCCTCCCTCAATCTTCCATGTTCCTCCCCCGTTCTTGCCCCACCCTTACTCCTCCCTATTTCCTGTTTCATCCTAATGAAGTTCAAGATCAAGCCATTGGCAGACTGACTACCTTGCAGAGATTCCTTCTTCCCACGATGATAAATTGCTGATTGAAATCAAAGAGCTGCGATTCAACATTTTCTCATACTTCCGTCGTGGTTTGACCTCCCCTTCTCTTATTTTCTTGATGCTAGCATTAACCGTACCTGACCTGCCAACATCATGCCTATTTTTTTTCTTTTTCTGTTTTGCTGCTGTTGTTTTTGTTGTTTTATTCGGGGAGGGGTACACCATGCATGCACGTATGCACAATTTAAGAACTATTGTACGGCAAGAAATAGGAAAAATCAAACTTTTATGTCAAAATTGAGAATATGATCCAAAAATGCAATAAAGCATAAAGCGTCACAGCAAAACATGCCCTTGGTTTCTTCCCAACTATCTCTGTGGCTCCAACTGAGAGTATGCCAGAACTCGGTTTCGCCGGGAGGGGGCACGCGCCCCCATGCCATTTAGGCTCAGTTATTAATGCATTGCATTAATTGTCTGTAGAGATGTTTGCCTTATTATTAATTAATCTTCATCCTTTTTTAATTGTTATACATTTATATAGGAATATAAATTTATTATGTCATAAACTTGTCGTTACCATATAGGCTATGCGACGAATACAAGAAATTATCCCTCTTTGTTCGTTCGATTGTTTGTTGATTTTGTTTTATTTAATCAATTTGAGAATTCATGTTCATACAGTATTCGTCACATATTACCTGTGAAAATACAGCAGTTACGGACTCATTGAAATCAAATAAATGGACCATGTGAAATTTCCTTCCAAGAGTACTATTTCGCGATTTCCCAGATGAATGTGTCAGATGAAAAATCGTTCAACTCTCCGTGGCTCGCGACCACAATTCTTTTAACAGTAGAACTCATGAGAAACTCTTCTACGGCTGTCCAGATAAATTAAGGCCCAGAAAGGGATACATGTTCATTTTTGTCACTTTTTATGTGTTTGATGTAAGTGACGCAGCGGACCCCATCCACGTAGGCTTAGCTAGCCGAGTACGTCCAGTCGTTCCGGTGTGGTATATTACGACATCGCCGTGCACCGCCAACACATGATTCGTAACTCAATATAATGAAACTCCTTGGGGTGTTTCACAAATAACTTAACTCTAAGTTGGACTTAAACATTACGAAGAGCCATTTGCAGCCTTAAAATGAAATATATTAAAAAGCCAAAATTCAAGTATTTAGACTTTTCACAAATTCCACACAAGAACATGAAATCTCCCATGATAATAGAAAATATGAATGATTTGAATCAACATTTTATGCCTATTGAAATAACGTTTAAAAAGTATGTTCAAAGATGATAACGGCTATCCATAATTGTTAAGTCCAATTTAGAGATAAGTTCAATTTCGAATCTTTGTGAAACACCCCCCTGGAAGCACTTATTTGCGTATATTTTATATACTGGACTGCCAAATGTACGTATGTGTAAATTGTTCATAGTTTACATTTTTTTAGCATGTTTAGGGATAAACAATTCAATTATGAGAACAGATCCTAAACAACATATTAAGATAGTGATGATCTAGCTCAGTCGAAAACAAAACGGCGTGTCAGTAGCGAATATAATTCGATTTAGATTGGGAAATTGGCACTCGCAAAAATTGCCATTTGAAATAATCACGAGGAATTCGCCTCATTATTAAATTTGCGTGAAAGAAAAGAAAGACTCAACGCGTGAAGGAAGTCATGAAATTATAATTCGAGGTGACATTTCTCACAGGGAACAGAGAAGATGTTTTTTGTAAAATCAGGTTACTTTTGCTGTTGCTGCTAGTTGTGATGATGATAGTGTATTGATGATGATGATGATGAAGCTTGTGGTGGTGGTGATGGTGAAGATGATGGTGGTGGTTGTGGTGATGATGGTGATGGTGGTGGTGATGATGATGATGATAATGATGATGATAATGATTGTGGTGGTGGGCGTGATGGTGGTGGTGATGATAATGATTGTGGTGGTGGGGGTGGTGATAATAATGATGATGATGATGATTGTAGTGGTGGTGGTGGTGATGGTGATGATAATGGTGGCGATGCTGGTGCCTGAGGTCGCGTTGCTAATGATGGTGATAATAATGGCGCTGCTGTCGATGGTGATTTTTATGAAAACTCTTCTTTTTATTTTTACTGATCACTTTCCTAAAAATGGCGGAAAGTGAGAGATGGTGAGTTATCGCAAATCCCATATGAAGAAGGAGTAAAAATGAAGTCATAGCTATCATCACTCCTCATAAACACTAAACCAACATTCCATCGTTTACACACAGGAATAACAAGCTCAGTAGCTTGATTGTGTTTAGATGAAGAACAGATGTGTGTACAGCTCGGGTTCCAAATGTGCCTGAACCCCAATCTTATGATAATGATGAGCATGTTGATGCCCATCATTACCAGGATAGATACGCGTCGTGATCAGGTGATGATGCTTGACAAACAGGGGGCATAAGAGGAGGAGAAGGGGGAGAAAGTAGGGGAGATGTGAATGATATTGATGAGGAGTTGGACATGGCTTAAAATATATATATATATATGGGGAAGATCAAAATTCCGCCATGTGATGATGATGTTGATGATGATGATGATGATGATGATGATGCGGAGGAGGAGGAGGAGGAGGGGAAGAAGGAGGAGGAGGAGGAGGGGGAGGGAAGTGAGATGGGAATGATATTGATGAGGTTGGCGATTCAGAGCTGGACATGGCTCAAACGAAATAAATATGGGGAAGATCAGAATTCCACCATGTCCACCACGCCACACTGATGGTGATAGAGATGATGATGATGATCACTCTCATCATGATTATGATGAGGGGGAGGAGGGGGAGAAGGTGGAGGAAGAGGAGAGAGAGAGGAAGACATCCAAGGCGATAATGGTTACCATGGTGATGGTGTTAGTGACCGATGGTAATAGGGTGATGATGATGATGATGAAGAAGAAGGAGGTGGTGATGATGCTTACGCAGTGGTGGTAGTGTTAGAGTGATGCACCAAATACTGATAGGGTTTATTTTTAGTTGATTGATGTTTACATGATAACGATTGAGAGTATGATGGTGTATTGATACAGGTATAATTTTCACGAAGGGTCGACGACAGAGGATATAAAACACACATTTAAAATGTACATTGAAAAAGAAAAAAAAATGTAATGCAAAGTGAAAAGAAAGTCAAATTCGGGATAAATATCAAGATGTGTTCGTGACGATGAAGTTGATGTCGCCTCGGAGGGGTTAGAAACTGAACCCAGTCTGCACTAACCTCCAAGTGTTGATGGCATTAAAGATTTATAGAAGAGACCACTATTGTCTCTCCGATCGTCAAATACTGTCATGTACTCTAAATAATTCGGGAAATTTGTTGTATTTTGTGTTAATGTGAAGAAGGATTTGGTGTCGTATAGCTTTCATTCGGCCTGCGTGTAAGAATGTGACAAGCCGGCGGCCATTTTGAAATAGGGTGCCAAACTTCTCGGAGAATGTGAAGCTTGGAAGATGGTCAGAGTTGAGAGAAATGTGAAAGAAGAATGATATCATCAAGATGGTTTATTGCAGTTTGGTCTATAACCAGTTCGTCTACTTCCCGATTGGTCTATTCCCATATGGTCTACACCCATCCCGTCTACAATCCACATGTATTGGTCTAATAATCATTTCGTGTACTTACCATTTGGTCTATTGCTCATTTAGTCTGCTATTGTACTAACCACAGTCTTATTCCCAGTTTGACCATATGGGAATAGACAAATTGAGTAGTAGACGAATCGATTGTGGACCAAATGGCAATTCACCATCAAGATGTACTGACTGCTGCTATGGATATATAGTGGTTTAGATTTAAACTTATACCTAATAATTTCTCGGCCCAAAGATCACCACAATGATAAAGAAAACAAAACATTCCTCGAGTTCATGAAGTAACAAAATACGAAGATGCAACAGAATGTCATCATGTTGTATACAATTTTGAAAATAATAAAGTATAGGTTTTTATTTCATAATTGTAAATGGCCGTAGCTTAATTCTTCTTTCATTCAACCATGGACTTATTTATTTGACCGAGCTGTATATTTTATTGTTTTCTTTCCTTTTTTAAATCGCCTGCTCAATCTTGATTTCTCTTATGTAAAACCTTTTGTCTATGTTGATAATGTACTTTTGTTCGAACGAATTTCATTTTATTACTGTTTTGATAATATTGATCGTTGTAGTGATTAAATTGTACATAATTAAATTGACTGAAACTAGCCTACATATATTTTTTAAACTTCACCCATACCAATATCATAATCATATCTATCCTTCTAACCATATTCGTTGTCATAGTTTTCTCTCCAATATTTGGACGTGACCTGAATATGAATATAGCGCTCGTAAATATAAATATAATTTGTAGCTGTCATACGTGACAGGTAAGCGGACAGTAGCCGACAGCGCGAGTTGCTTTTGGCGGGAATCGATGCGTCCTATAACAAACGATTCCAGACAATCAGTCATGATCACTCTGTCAAACCTCGGTCAAAGGTCAAACAATAATGATATATTTCAATTAAAGAAAGAGAATGGTTCAAGTATGCTTGAGATGATATAGTTCGTGTATCGTTAATGTATGCAATGAGGAGGTAATAAGACCATGTTTACAAGACTAAAAATGTGAAAGGATTAATGTTGAAAGAGAGAGAGCAAGCACGTGCGTGCTTGCTCTGTCTGAACCATGACCGGGTGGGTTTGATGGGCACGGTGGCAGTGACCTAGCGGGCTAGACCGGGGGCAACGCTCACTGAGTGACTGGTTAAGAGCCCACCTTCTGACATGGCATTGACCTCCGTCATTATGAGGTAGGACGGCAGGAAAATATGAAAACTAGAACAAATCCTCGAGATTTAGCCTCTAACAGAAGACTTGATTCATAGGAAGACTAGTTTGAAATGTCCCTT
Organism: Strongylocentrotus purpuratus; assembly: GCF_000002235.5. Taxonomy (NCBI): domain Eukaryota; kingdom Metazoa; phylum Echinodermata; class Echinoidea; order Camarodonta; family Strongylocentrotidae; genus Strongylocentrotus; species Strongylocentrotus purpuratus. The sequence goes on along the minus strand of NW_022145601.1, from coordinate 15,165,783 downwards.
GCGGCGATCAGTGTGGAAAGTCTAGTGATAGGCCGACAGACAAGCACGTCCCACACGTTCTGTGACGTCAAAAGATTGGCGTGACCCGGTAGAAGGTGTGTGTGCGTGTGTGTGTTGTGTGTGTGTGTGTGTGGGGGGGGGGGGGTCTTTCTGTAAATTATTGACAGATTTTCACCTGGCACCTACATACAGCAGCATAAATTAACCAACAACATACTATATCCGGCACAACTACACGAACTACCAACCAATCCCATCCCCTTCCGAATATGACGATCGTTTAATAAGTACAAATCATGAATGTTTAAATTTTGATTTTATAAAAGTACACCACATTACAAACTGTAGCGCTTTACAAGTCTTTTCATCTCTTCATCTATCAACAAATATTATTTTTTTATGTTGGACTTTCTATTTTTCAACGTCCAATTTCCCTCTACACACTGTACTTGATTTTGTTCGAACTAATTTATTCGATCTGTCTGACCAAAATGCCTTTTAGGGGAGAAAAAGAAAAATAATTTCCTCCAAATCGTGTAATTAATACCAATATTCGCTTTGTTTGCTTTTCATATTTGCATAATAAATATTATGTATGATTGTTCATTGATTCATAAGATAGAAACTGTTGAAATAGAAGGGTGAAATCAAGGCAATTCAGCATAAAAACTCATTATATCCTACGTGCAGAATAGCGTGCTGCTACAGAAGTACGTTGTAAACCATGGGTCTATCTTCCTTCGGTTCGTAAACATTGTAAAGCAAGCGTTCGTCGTATAATACCAGTACGGAGCTAGTCTGAACATTCAACCAATCACCGTACAGCAATTGGCAGCCCGCCAAAACATTCGACCAATCAAAAGCCTGCGTGGCGTGCCGCGTGCAATAGACTCGACCGCACTTTGCTGCAGCGTGCGGCGTGTCGTATGAGCTGCATGCTGCAGGCGAATGTCGAAGAGTGTCGCGCGCCAGCATTGGGCGGCGAGTGGGCAGTGTGCTCCTGTTTCGAAGTTTCGATCAGACACACGACATATTTGCTCCTCTGAAATGCACTGAGATTCTGAGAATACATGCAAGAAAACGGGGTATATTTTGCGAACTTTTCAGATCAAACTGTTGGTATCTTTACTGCTCCTGCTTTCACTTTCGTATGCAAAAAGGTTCAACAGATTCTAGTTTTCTACTCTGCTCTGAAATTTGAAACATGTGTGTGGGGGGGGGGGGGGGACTTCAGACTACAACGCACATTATGTTCACTATTTTTTATCTTCTTGTTAATAAAGATATTGGTATATATTTGAAAAAGAAGTAATAGGTGTATTGGTAGTAGTAGATGTAGTAGTAGTAGTAGTAGTAGTACTAGTACTAGTAGTAATAGTAGAAGTAGTAGTAGTTAGTAGTAGTAGTAGTAGTACTTGAATTAGTAGTAGTAGAAGCAGTAGTAGTAGTAGTAGTAGTAGTAGAAGTAGAAGTAGAAGTAGTAATCCTACTTTGAAGAAAACAAACCCGTTTGTATGAATGCATCCCATACACACTGTCCTTTCTGTTTTTGTTTACCTTTTATAAAATGTTTGTTTTAGGGGGTCCTTTTTGTTGATATTTGTTTTGTTTTTGGTTGGTTGCTATGATGGAGGTGGTGGTGGGTTTTTCATTGTCAAAACTACATACTTTACATGCTTTGTATATATATGCATTCCTTTAGCATGAGCTTCTGTACCAAATACATGTATGAAGCGTGAAGAATGCACGTGGGACTACAGAACCATGTCATTGTAATGGTTATGAAGGACTTGTTGTGGGTGGGCGATAATATTGATAGAGAGATGAAAAGCGAGAGAAAAGGGAGAGGAAGGCAAGCACGAACATGGTATTTATTAAATGGATTGGTATTTGTTTCGTTACGATGAAACATTTTGTCACACTATTTTGTTCACGATTGTATTTTGAGTGAGAGAGAGAGAGAGAGAGAGAGGCGAGATTGTGGGAGGGGTGTGAAGTGCAGCTCCAAAATAATGGGAGAGGAAGTGAGCATGTCCAGGGGAGGGGGAGACTGACAGGGAAGGAGCCACAGAGATAGAGAGGGAGAGAGAGAGAGACAGAGGGAGACAGAGACAGAGAGAGACAGGGACAGAGAAAGATGTAGACACAGAGAGACAGTGAGAGATACAGAGAGAGAGAGAACCCTAAAAATACATAACAGGTAAACATAATGTAAAAAGTTAACAATTGACAGAGGTATAGGGAGAGAGAGGGGAGAGAGAGAGAGAGAGAGAGGGGGGAGAGAGAGAGAGAGAGAGAGAGGGGAGAGAGAGAAAGAGAGAGGGGGAGAGAAATAGAGAGAGAGAGAGAGATGGGGAGAGATACTCCCGACGTTCAAATGCTTTATAATTAATAAAAAAATAATGAAAATCTTGATATAGCATGATATTGCATAGCAGATATTTCAATGTGGGTGACGAAATTGAAAGAGAAGCAATTTATTCTTAAGGTTGAATTTCTTTAATGGGAACAGAAACAAAAACTACAGCAAAGAGAGTCGTCGAATAAGTTGATGTCCAAACAATACAGATAATCGTACATTCTCCTTCTTAACTCTCTAATCTTTTGATCTTGGGAAATCTTCTTGGTTTCCGATGAACTGGAAAATGGGATGCGTTGGTTCTCAAGTTGGCTGATCATCCCAAAACAATGGATTCCAACGACCTGATCATGACTGAAAATCTTCTTTTCTTATGGACCATTTAGCGAGACGCAGGGTTGTATTGTCTATGTTAATGGTCATCTATTGTAATCTTAATGCTTTGATTGTCATGGGAGAGGGGAGATTAGATTTAGCTGCATCTGGACTCCAAAAAAAGTTCATGGGAACTTTCAAGATGGACTTGTTTGCAGGATAATAACCCTGACTAAAGCTTTTAAGCAGGCTGCAAAGGGGGAAATCCAGAAACATTAAACAAAATTAAGTATGATCAACTCGGCTATCATATTTTATTCAATTTGTTTATTTATTAATTTGTTTTTAAAAAGATGCATCTTGTTATTTTCGATGTGTGATGGTAAACGAATCTTAGACTGTCTTCCATATCATGTAAATGTTTTTCTCTTTAAAATGATTCAACTTCAAGTTGAGACTTAACTTAGTCAGTTAGTTAGTATGCCTAAGATTTTGGACGATGCATATCCTAGTACCTCTCCACATCTCCGTTATTTTCACACCGGACCACTGTGTTTTTTACTCTTGTCGCCCATACATTCATAATGATGTATTGTCAGAGGAATTATCCAAAGCATCTGATCGGGTTGCCTGTACAAAAACAATATACAGGATTATGTTTTTCTCATTCATTTATTTTACAAATTAGCATTCAATCATGATTGTTTGTGAAGAACAACAACAACGCTTGTCATCTTGTTTGATGAGATAGCGCTTTATTTCTGAACCGGTCAAATAATTTCCATTTAAGTTTTTGATATTTTCAGTTTTCTACAAGCTGAATAGATCTTCCATATTTCTATACCTTTTATTATGTAGAGTGTTGAGGACGTTTGTATCTTTTCTGGGTAAAATCCAGAAATCCCGTTATCACCAGGTACAGAGAAGCCATGTTCTTTATTGTTGTCATAATTTTGCTTGCATTAAATTAGTTCAAACGATTTTGAACCCTGTATTAGCTGTATAACATGTGGTTTGGGACTACAAGAGCTAATTACTGACATTGCTATTATCATCTACACAGTTAAAATTTTTGTGAACAAGTTGTTTAAAAGTTTAAACAACTCTTGATTAACGGGTGACCTGATCTAAGAGTTGTTTAAAATGTTAAGCAACTCGAGTTGTTTAAAGTTTAAACACTTAGTTGATCAACATTTTGAACAACTTGTTTAAAATCACAATTTAAACAACTGGTGTTGTTTAAAGACGGTTGTTTAAAAAGGAGCTGTTGTTCAGTGGGGATTGTTTACACCAACTGGGTTGTTTAAAGAAAGTTGTTTAAAAAGGAGCTGTTGTTCAGTGGGGATTGTTTACACCAACTGGGTTGTTTAAAGAAAGTTGTTTAAAAAGGAGCTGTTGTTCAGTGGGGGTTGTTTACACCAACTGGGTTGTTTAAAGAAAGTTGTTTAAAAAGGAGCTGTTGTTCAGTGGGGATTGTTTACACCAACTGGGTTGTTTAAAGAAAGTTGTTTAAAAAGGAGCTGTTGTTCAGTGGGGGTTGTTTAAACCAACTGGGTTGTTTAAAGAAAGTTGTTTAAAAAGGAGCTGTTGTTCAGTGGGGGTTGTTTACAACAAAAGGGTTGTATAATGGGGTATAATTTGGGTTTGATACTCTGAATAAGTGCACCACTACTTCTGGATCTCTATATAGGTATATGAAGACTACAAGACTACAATATGGTAGGGTAATTCTGCAATTCATGAATTAGCGCCAAAACAGTGCCCATTTTGCATGAGCGCGCATGCACGCACGTATAAACTGCATATATAGGGATACATGCAATCTATATGGCAAGGAATTTAGCACACGTTATAAACGAGTGCGCGATCAGTGCCGCACTGCATGACGCGACGATTTTAAGTCTACCTTTATTCTGACATTTGCGTACAGATACTGAAAATTGTAACTGTGAACTTACGCTATAAGTTAAAAACTTCAAATTGGTTAATAGAAAAGTGATTTCAATTAAGACATTGAATCCCCAGTCACTTAGAAGCGCGTCGGTAGCTTGGTCGGCCATGATGTGTGTTGTGTTGTGGGTTGGAAAGTAAAAACTATTAAGCTAAATAAATGTAAGTATAGAGACAAACAATATGGAGCCTGCAGAAACACGTGTGGTTGCTTTGGTAGTTTAATCCAGACTCAATGTCCATGTGCTTTTACATATGTATCAATCTGTGTAGTCAACAGAAGACCCTTGCATATACTTGCATTGTGTGTATGCATCTAATATGAATAACAATGAGCTGTGCCTGAACAGCAGCACTGCATTTCTAAGTGGCATGTTAATTTCAATTGCATGTTAGTTTCAAGGAACCTGTTTCTAAACATAACAATGTGAAATAAAGCTTTTAGCCAGCGCGCACTTTACTGGCACGAGACACATGACGTCATATGTAAACAACACTGTCTAAAAGCTCTCGTATAGTAAATATAGCAGTCATTAAATTTTAAACAACGAATGTTTAACAAAATTACTTTCGTTTCGAGCAACATTGTTTACAATTTGTTCAACTGTTGTTTAAGATAGTGTACAACTGTAAGTGAACATCACTTTTTTAAACAGCGTTTTTACTGTGTAGAAAGGTTTAAGTAAAAAGAGAACTCTAATTAGTTCCGTGTTGGTGGAAGTGAATCGTCAGCAATGAGAGATTTGTCGAAAATAAATCTAAAAATTGTTCTCTTCTTTTCCTCCCACCCTGCTGTGAAAATCTCGGAAAAGAATAGGAAGGTTCGGGCAGTCTAAACTCTTATTAATACTAGCCAAGAAGACGGCGTGAGTCGGAGCGTCGCGTCGTTCTGTAAAAGAAGAAAGAAAGAAAGACAGAGAAGATAACCTGGGAAATTCCAAAACATCTTAAAGCGACCTCAAAGAAGACCATTGATTCAAATCCCACCAAACGTAGTCCCAGATAGTCTGGTTTCCTGCTGGGTCTAAACAATATCTCAACTGTCGGTGTATAAGGGTTTGTTGACTTGGAGAATAGCATAAATCAAATTTCGATAAAACGCAAGAGGTTTTAGCTATCGATATGGTTTCTTCTGGTCGAAAAAGTTTGATTGCTTGATCGAAGGGGCAGAGAATAATTTTTGCACAAACAAAATTCAAAAATCGGCATGCAAATGAGGGCTTAATTTTTTGAAAGTTAATCCATATCCAGTCCATTCATTTCAACCCACCTTTAGGGGATGTAAAGATATACCCCAACACCTGTTCAAAAATTGTCAATCAAATCAAAATGTGGTAACAAATTACCTGTTCGTTTGCTTTGCTCACTGGAAAGAGATAAAAATTTGTATGAGATTGTTAGTTGTATTATGTCGTATCGGTATTGAGTTAAGAATAATTACAAGTTTTAAAAGAAAAACGACTTTCGATTTCCACCACCCTGCCCAAACCTCCAAGATAATATGAGCCTTGAAAAGTGACTTTTTTAATAAAAATTGAAATTACATGCATCACTAACATTCTACCAAGCAGAATGTTGTGAAAATTTGTATTTTTTCCACGGTAAAATCCATGTATAGTCAGGGTTCTGTCAGTTTAAAAATGAAACGGGGAGGGGGCATAATTCCGAAAAATTCCTAAAGCAAGCCCCCTTCAAATATCTTCTACAGCCGCTACTGAATACTAATTATTCTTAATTTATATTTATTAATATAGAGGCAAATAAATATACGAATTTTAGTGCAGAACTATGTTATATTGAAGATGGAAATTAAATAAATCCTTCGTAAAACTAGAAATAAATACTGGACTTGTAAAACTTTTGGAGAAGCGCGGCGAGATGTGTGTTATTCCAAAGGTTTATCGACAAATCCAGAAATCTATTATTTTGTCCACCCCTCTGAATTTTGTTATCCACTGCAAACTGAAAGTTTGTCTATAAAAGTAATTTCTTTCCAAAATATTTGTTCATAGTTTCCCAATCACACAAGGGTGATTTATTTTTGTAGTCAGACAGCACAGTTGTCATTATTTTTTTCTTCATTAAATTAGTTCAAACAATTAAACCCTGCATATGGTTTGGGACTACACATACTAATTACTGGCATTATGATGATCATCAAGAAAGGAATAAAATAAAAAGAAAACTCTTGTTTGCGGGTTGAAGGAACTCAAGGAAGTGAATGGTCTAAATCTTAAAATTTGTCGAAAACGTTTCCTCCCACCCTGCTGTGAAAATCGCATAAGAATAGAAGGATTCTGGCAGTCTAAAATCTCATTAATACTAGCCAAGAAGACGGCGTGAGTTGGAGCGTCATCCTGTACAAGAAGAAAGAAAGACAGAGAAAAGAACGTAAGAACTTCCAAAACATCTTATAGCGAGCTCGAGCTCAAAGAAGATCATTGATTCAAATCCCACCAAACGTAGTCCCAGATAGTCTGGTTTCATGCTGGGCCTAAACAATATCTCAACTATCTGTGTTTGAGAGTTTGTTGACTTGGAGAATAGCACAAATCAAATTTCGATAAAACGCAAGAGGGTTTAGCTATCGATATGGTTTCTTCTGGTCGAATAAGTTTGATTGCTTGGTTGCGGGAGGTTAGAGTATATATTCACAAACACCATTAGAAATAGGCATGCAAATGAGGGTTTAATTTGTTGGAAGTTAATCCGTATCCTGTCCGTTAATTTCAACCCACCTTTAGGAAATGTAAATATATACCCGAGCACCTGTTCAAAAATTGTAAATCAAAACAAAATATAGTCCCTATGCGCTCTATATTTTTTTTAAAGAAGGAAATAGATATATGAATTTTAGTGAATAAACTGTTTTATATTGAAGATGGAAATTCAATTAATCCTCCGTAAAACTAAAGATAAATACTTGACTTGTAAAACTTTCAGAGAAGGGCGGGCGAGATGTGTGCTATTTCAAAGGTTTATCGACAAATCAAGAAATCTATTATTTTTTCCACCCCTCTTAATGTTGTTTTCCACTGCAAACTGAAAGTCTGTCTATAAAAGTTATTTCTTTTCAAAATATTTGTTCATGGTTTCCCCAAACACAAGCATGGTATAGTATGAAAACAGCCAGCACAGTTGTCATATTTTTTTTCTTCATTAAATTAGTTCAAACAACTAAACCCTGCATATGATTTGGGGCTACACATGCTAATTACTGGCATTACGACGATAATCAAGAAAGGTATAAAGCAAAAAGAAAACTCTTGTTTGCGGGTTGAAGGAGCTCATGGAAGTGAATCGTCAGAAATGAGAGATTTGTCGAAAATAATTCTTAAAATTTGTTTGATCGTTTCCTCCCACCCTGCTGTGAAAATCTTGTAAGAATGGAAGGATTCGGCAGTCTAAAATCTCATTAATACTAGCCAAGAAGACGGCGTGATTTGGAGCATCATTCTGTAAAAAAAAATATTAAAAAAAATAGAAAGACAGAGAAGATAACATGGGAAATTCCAAAACATCTTTAAGCGAACTCAAAGAAGACCGTTGATTTAAATCCCACCAAACGTAGTCCCAGATAGTCTGGTTTCCTGCTGGGTCTAAACAATATCTCAACTGTTTGTGTATCAGAGTTTGTTGACTTGGAGAATAGCACAAACCAAATTTCGATAAAACGCATGAGGGTTTAGCTATCGATATGGTTTCTTCTGGTCGAATAAGTTTAATTGCTTGATCAATGGGGCTTAGGGTATATTTTGCACAAACAAAATTCAGAAATCCGCATGCAAATGAGAGCTTAATTCGTTGGAAACCCCATATCCAGTCCATTCATTTCAACCCACCTTCAGGGAATGAAAAGATATTCCCCAACACCTGTTCAAAAATTGTCAATCAAAACAAAATGTGCTAAAAATTACCTGCTCGTTTGCTTTGCTCACTCGAGAGAGCTACAGTTTGCATGAAGTTGTTGACTGTTGTATTATGTCGTATCGGTATTGAGATTTTACAAGTTAAAAAAAAAACGACTTCCGATTTCCGCCACCCTGCCCAAACCTCCAAAATAATAAGAGCCTTGAAATGTGATCTTCTTATTGAAATTACATGAATTATAATGATAATAATAATAGCTCGTTCTTAACAAAATTACCTCCTTATTTGCTTTGCTCCCTCGAGAGAGCTAGAATTTGCATGAGGTTGTTGACTGTTTTGTCATATCGTATCGGAATTTAAATAAGAGTAATTTACAAGTTAAAGAAAGAACACAACTTCTGTCAACCTGCCCGAACCTTCAAATAAGAGCCTTGAAAAGTGATTTTCTTGTTTTTCTGCAAATTAGGAGAGGTATTGTTTATATGCTACGTGGAACACCCATTTTGTTACAACTTCTACCACTACCCCAGTCAGATTTTATTTGATTTCCATGGTCATTTTTTTTTTTTCTTCTTCTTCTTTTCCACCATTATATAAATTCTCGTCGATAAGGATTGTAGGGCCCCCACCCTGTGTGATACAGGATTCATTCTCAAATCTTGTTAAAAAACGAACGCTGCAATGTCCCTTCACAGGCAGGTGTCCTGGGTAAGAATAAAGGGTAAAAGAGGGTAAGAATAAAGACATAAATCCAAGCTTTTAGAAAGCTGGAGAAGAAGAGAGCTTCATTAAATGAGATACAAGCCGCTTGGAGGCAAAGGAAATGGGATCTTTACCATCGGCGCCTCCTTTTGGGAGGATTTGAGCGGTGCTTGACGGGGAGGGGGTCGGTATTGAGCCTCACAGCAGGGAGTGGGGGTAAGGATAAGTACCCCTGGCGGATTCTTAGGGTGTTGCGTGGGGGTTGTTATGCTGCCATTGTTATGTGATTTCTTCTACAATCGCTGTAATGAACTCGCTTGGTCGGATGTTTCTTGTATCATGAATGATCTTAATTTGACGTATAATTTGACTGTACTATGACTTGATATCAAAGAAGACCGCCCTTAGCTATCAGCCTCCTCATACCGCCCGTATTCTTCTCTTTCTTTTTATCCATTATTTCATTTAATACTGCCCGCACCCATCATCTATTTTATCCATTCGATTGAAGTTTCTTACATTTGTTTCGTTGGTCAACTGAAAATTCTGTGTACGCATATTTAAAGTTGTCTTCGCCTTTCCCTTGTACACCACTTTTCCCATTCTCTGCGATCTTGATGAAAATATAAATCTGATTTCCTCATCAAAAGAAAAAATCTGATCTGAAAATCTTTTTAGAAACAGGTTGTGTGAACATCATGATGTAGGCTCCATGATTGTATAAACCTTTCGTAGCTTCATAAACATCAAATTACTTCAATAATTGTTTTGTCCCATGTCTGGGGTGTTTCATCAAGCCTTAAAATCGATCTTAAAGTTGTTCGGATCGATTTTAAGATCATCAAATTGATTTTGATTTTAGGAGCCGTTTCATTAAAAAATTAAAGTGGATTTTAGCCTAAAATTGAATCGATGAAACAGCTCACAATTATCAGTTTTCAGCTAAAACTGATTTGGCCTTAAATTGACTTTTAGAATCTAAATCAATTCCAGTTGATGAAACATCCCCATGATCCTTCTCATTCAAGGTACTTAAACAATCATTTCAATTAAAAGTAACGATCTGTTCATGATCCTCTTTTTTTTTTGTATTACAAAAACGATAAACAATTCGTTTATCTTGAGAAAAAAAATAGACCTTAATGTCTATTTCAAAGATGGGTAATAACTCAGTCACTCTTTGGTTTGTTTGTTGTTTCACTGCAAAAATATTCTCTACCTTGTCATTATCAACATCTCGCCATTGTCATTGCTTGGCATTGTCAGTCGTTTTTTGCCTTTTGCCTTTTGCTTGATCCCTAAAGCTGCAAGCCTGCAACCTGTATAAAACTGTTCGACTCGTCACTCGATCCCCCTCCCGTTGTAGAACCGGCTCCAACAAATTGATGAAAACCATGGCATAACTATTTCTTTAAATCCGTCATTAACTTCCCTTTCATTGCGTTTTACTTCAAAACTTTCTTACTTGTCATTTCGTCAAATTCTATCTACTTTTTTAAAAAAGAATTTCGTGATTCACTGACAGTTCACACATTCTTGCAGCTTCTGAGTCTAACTCAACGACTCTGAAATAAATTTCCCTCCGAAATGTGTCTAAAAATACATGCAGCAACAATGACGTCACGAACAAAACACTGCTAAATAGAAATCTACAGGTAATATATGAAATGTTAAAGGTAAAGACCAGTTATGGTCATGCGATTGCATTGTGAAAGAAACGTTGTGGAATCGATCAGAAAAGGTTGATCATCTAGCATCTAGCATCTGCAAGGTTCTGGAATCATCAAAATGATAAGAAATTTGGCCCATTCTTCGTAAAGTTACAAGCACTATACACAGAAAGATGTATATGGGACTACCCTATATCTCTCACAGACCATGAGAGAAACAAATTTACCAAATATATGAATTAGCAGGCGGTTTCCCGGCAAATTTTTTATCATCATGTATTAGTCAAAACATATTCTTTCACATGATTGGTAATGAGAGCTTCCATTTCATTTTTTGAAATTGGGGCGTTTCCAATACTGGTCTTTACCTTTAAGGGAAAAAGAGTAAAAAGGAGTAAAAGGTGTAAAGGGTATCGATGAGAGGTGCACGAGGGGTGTCAAAAGCTGACAGGGATACAGGGGTGTAAATACCAGACAATAACAACAGTTTGAGCAAGGGGGTGGTTGATTGCTCCGCCCAGTGATGGTGTGAGGGGGTCAAGCAATATTATCGAGTGGCTCCAGAGTGAAGTTTACAGAAGTTCGGCGAAAAAATCTTATCATTTTCTGTGCTCTCGGTGCTTTTGTTCATGAGAAGACATTCACTCATAAATGTTCCCCTTCTTTGCCTTTAATTAAGTTTAATGCTTTTAATAGGGCCCTCATTTTTAAACTTCAAGAAGAACTTATGATATAACTCCTAAGAGCTATAGAAAAATTAATCAGGATAAAAGTAGAATGTCGTTATTAGACTCCTATGATATTGCTTTAAAATTGCTGGTGTTATTATGGGGGGTTTCGTGCGTGGAAATTTATTTTCACTTGTAAATGCTTGATTCCAGATTATTTTTTCATACAACTTTCAATCATTGTAGTTTCACTTCTTTTGAGAAGTTTGGAGTAGAACTTTCATTTAGTTCATGATATTAGGTAAACGTACTTTCATTTAGTTGAAATGTCGAATAACATTACATTGTGCGGTGTTTGACAATGCCCCTTACAAGTTGCTTCGCCCATAGCTCATTCTCGGCACCCAAGAAGTAGTTTCGGATTACAATTTTTGATTGAAAATATCACTTTCTTTCCCTTTTCATGAAATGCTATAAAAATAGTGAAATTTATTACTCATTTCGGCGCACACTTTGCGGTTCCTTTTCATCATTTCATTGGGACCTTTTTTCAATCAGTGATATTTTGATTAACTTTCAAAAGAGGGTTGCATAGCTTGTGGCTATGCCTGAAATGAATCAAGCGCGCATGTTACGCACGTGTGTTGGGAGGGAGTGCGTCCCGCAGAGAGCGGAGAGTGTTTCGAACCTGCCTAATAACACGCTTACGGCATGCGTAGTGCGTCTCATTATACGGGATCCTGCTGGTTTTGGCGCCCTGAGCTCCGGGCGTGACGGCCCTGGTAATAAGGTGGTCGCTAAATGTGTAAGCCCAAATCTTGCCACTGGCCCTATTCCAATATTGGAATTTTATTTTGATATCAGTTCATATATTCAGAGTAAATTCGAAATGCAACCTGCAGTATCATCCGGAGTGGTCCATTAAATATCATGCGGTTTCTATTTGAAAACACAAACAAACTAAATAGTATAGGCCTGCCAGGCTGCCACACACAAACAAAAAAGAACAATGAACAATCTTGAAACACTGAGTGGATTTTATCCATTAAAAGTTACACTAGAGCAAGCATCAAGGCCTATCGATTATAATTAAAAATTGCAGATATGAACAAGCCAGGGTAATAATCGGGAGCGCCAGGAGGGTCAAATCTGACTGACATGAGCGCTTTATACAAGAACCCACTATTATTTTTATTATTATGATGTCAGATTCCATAGCTGCACGTCTAACAAAGGTCGTAATAAAAATCATTTAAAGTGACTCGGCAACATTGTTGAAGGTTGATGAAAAAACTGCGTAATTTTTGTGTGAAATGTTACTTATTATATTCCTTCTCCTGTACTAACCCTCGAACATGCAAAAAATCCTGAGGAATTAAGGAATCGATCAAATCAGTTTTTCCCAAATGTTATAATAATAATGGTCTATTTTCACTCAAAATTTCAGATTATCTGTCATTGAAGTCACTACCCTAGCACCATTTTCTCTCATCTGAACGATGTTACCATAATACCAAGTCTCTTCTCAACGAAACATTTGTTGTGATTTAGATAATATCCCACTCGTATGAGAGTGAGAGAAATTAAAAAAGCATATATATTGGACGCCACCAACATTGTAAACTCTAAAACGAAACCCATCAAGTTTGTAATGAGGAGCCGGTCCCTCTGTAAGATTTGTCGGCAGTCAGACGAATTTACTTCAGGGATTCTTATCCTTTAAATAAGTCATTTTACAGATGAGTGCCGATGCCTAATTAGTCTTCTTATTGACATTTCCATTTAAAATCCCCGCCATTTCAAGTTTCTTTCACCGGATTTTGTTGGCCATTATCAGGGATTCGAATTGGAAAAGTTTTTCAACAAGCCATTGTTGTCGATTGTTAAACATGTCTGTATGATGTTGCTTTGCGCTTTTCTGCTTCACGTATTTTACATTCAGTTGCGCTTATTAAAGATCAGGGGGTGTCATTCAAAATGTAATTTGAAACCCTGTCTAGATCATAGCCCCGGGAGATATCGTTGTAAACTATATAGTCAAAGGGGTCGGGGGAGGTAAGTATAGATTCTAATTATTCAAACTTTTACTCTACTGGCTGTACTTGGTACGTTTTCTCGTAATACAAGTCTTGTACACTGGCCGTACGAATGAAGGAAATAAGCTCTTTTGATAATTAAATGCTGCTTGGATTTATGCGACGCTAATTATTCATCGGACTTTCTTTTCAACAAATGTCTGTGGTCCTCCATGCACTCTTTAATTATTCGTGCCTACGGATACGATAATGAAATACATGTTCTGAAGAGCCCCTAACGAGAGCTGAAAAGTTTTTTTAAATAAGATTGGGTTCTGGTCAAGCGATTACATTGTGAAAGTATTTACGGGGAAAATGTTGATTAAGTAGCCGAAATTAAGAGAGAGGGAGGAAGAGAGGGAGAGAGAGAGAGAGATAGAGAGAGAGAGAGAGAGAGAGAGAGAGAGAGAGAGAGAGAGAGCAAGAAAGAAAAGCCGCTGAATAAAATCCCGGTTGCAGCCCCATTTACCAGACACCCCCTTTCCCTTCCCGTTGGAATCTGAAAAGGGTTTGAACTCGGTTATCACTTTATAAAACAGTAATGTAAAGGATATTTAATCGGGCCTGAAAACTAATAGGGATAATAGACACGTGTCATTGGTATGATGATTATTATATCAGTATTATTATCCTTGTTATGACTATAGTCTCTTATCGCTGCCAAATGACACCATCTAGAGCATAAACAGGAAATTGCCAGGACTATTTTCAAACAATTTTCTCTATTTACTCCAATTTCGAGCGATATGAACGGACTTTTCTTTTCTTTTCTTTTATTTGTCCATGAACGACAGTGTCTTGTTACTATGATAATGCTCAACAATTAGAAGAAAACATACCTCGGATCACTTCCATGTATTTGATGACTCAATCATTCCGTTCATCTCCCTCTCCCTCTAGCCCCCCGCCCTCTACCATCCCCACTCACCCATCTCTCTCTCTCTCTCCCTCCCACTCTCTCTCTCTCTCTCTCTCTCTCTCTCTCCATCTCTATCCTTCTCTCTCACCCCTCCCTCTCGTCCTTCCACTACCCTTCCCTCTCTTCCACCATTCCCCTACATTTTTGAGGGAAGGTGTTTTAAAATCCACTATGGATCCACACGTTTTATCTGTCTGGAAATAAAAGAAGTAGGAAAGCATTGACCACGGTGAAAGGGGGTACAGGGGTCCGTGAATGGGTCTACCCGGGTAGGACATGAATTATGTAGACCCTGTCTTAATAATATGATATTTTAACTAGAATTGATTTATCAATTTTTTATTTAAGATTCGAGGATGATATTTCAATTCAGCATATGCATGGGTAAATTACTCGTATAATTATGCTGCCCATTTTAACCCATCTCTGTCCTAATCAATGATATGCGATTAACTCGTATATGTAAATTCATTACTCCATGTACTTTCGCCTAAAAAATAAATAAACTGATAACGTGATTAGGACCGGAACCTTCCGCTTTATCATTTTAATTGTTCTTCTCTGATATAGCAGACAGCGTGTCGCACGCGCGCGCGCCAAGCTCAATTTATTCGTTGAAACCAGATCGCCACGCGACCCTTGACCACACACATGGCGATCAGGGGCGGAAATATTTTGTTGATTACTTTCTTGACACTTTGCTGACCAGTGTCTCCCTGGACATCTGGGCTTGTCTAGACATTGTTTATTGGTCAGTTTATTGGTCACTCCAAACAAAACAGAGGCGATGATTATGAGCGTCGTCTGCATGAAACATGTTTTGGTCACGGCATAAACGTACTGGTCACGGCAACTCACATGAATAGTGAATAGATGGAATAGATGGAATAATTTAACCATGGGACCCCGGTTCTACTTTCATTTTCAATTAGTGTGATTGTAGGTGATTCATATCAACATTCAAGCCATTGTTAGTGATGATAATGCATGCATATTCACGCTCAAATTCAAAATCTATCAACATTTTATCGAGAGGCGTAACAATGAGTCGAAATTTTGAACAAGATTAAGTAGTAAACAAAGTTCCGTCCTTGTTTTCACGAAGTGACGGTAGTGAGGAAAATCGTAACGCAAAGTGAATGCAATTTTTATTCACTACCGTCACTTCGTGAAAACAGCGACGCTTCGAAAGCGTTCTAAAATTGGAAGCTGCAGGAGACACGTGTACATTCAAAATTAATGTGGGGGGGGGGGGGTTACGAACTCCCTGTACCACCTCCCACCCCCTATGAATGTGTGTATGGCCTTCGAATTATGTTGTAAAAGCAATGATCAATTTGAGAAAATTCACGACGTCCTATTTATGTCAATCTAAATTTGCCCTTCAGTGCCACAATCAACCTGGAATAACCCCTACATGTGGGCAGGCGATGGGCGGTAAAAACAAAATTATATGCATGGAAATTACTCTTCTTTTATCAGATTTTCATTATCCGATTTCTCATTGTAGAACAATCGTTCGACGAAAACCACATGCATTTCTATAATTTTGTGGATTTGACGGACAAGGCACGCACACGACACTTTGTGTGCGCGCGTGTGACACGCTCTGTAGTTATGTAGTTGTTCAGATGCAAGCACTGTGCAGGTGCGTGTTTAACAGTACTAAGGGTCCTTTCTATTATTATTGAAAGCAGGAGTGAAGAGCAATTTTATTGGTTGTGGTGATTCACATTGAGAGGTTACGCTTTATTTCCTTTTTTTTTCACTTCAATTCCAATGACAGAAAATAATGCCATTAATCAACAGACACGTCATTTGCAAGTTGATTTTTTTTTTAATCACTGAAAGTTATGTTTATGATCAAGGATGTGATGACGCGGGAGAATGTGGGCAGCAACAAATTTCAAAAAAATCTTTTAAATTGGCAAGAGCCCCTCAAATCAAACATGAAATATCTCGTTAAAACCCCGTGTTTCTCTTTAGAAGGCTCACTAGACAGACAGCCCACCAAACCGGATTTCGTTGGTCCTCTGTCAACTTTTTATTTTAAGAGGGTCCACGGGACCGATAGCCCGCGAGGCCCTTGCTTCATCTCCCATTCTTTCATTCTGTACGTATTAACTTCTCTTTATTTAACACACCACTTTAAAGGTAAAGACCAGTATTGGAAACGCCCCAATTTCAAAAAATGAAATGGAAGCTCTCATTACCAATCATGTGAAAGAATATGTTTTGACTAATACATGATGATAAAAAATTTGCCGGGAAACCGCCTACTAATTCATATATTTGGTAAATTTGTTTCTCTCATGGTCTGTGAGAGATATAGGGTAGTCCCATATACATCTTTCTGTGTATAGTGCTTGTAACTTTACGAAGAATGGGCCAAATTTCTTATCATTTTGATGATTCCAGAACCTTGCAGATACTAGATGCTAGATGATCAACCTTTTCTGATCGATTCCACAACGTTTCTTTCACAATGCAATCGCATGACCATAACTGGTCTTTACCTTTAAGTATATAAAATGATAATAAAATTTAAGGGAATATTATTTTGTGTATTCTTTAAGTCAAGATGCAACACAGAAGTTTTATTCCATGAAGTGGTATGGTAGAGATATTTGAGTTCAAAGCATGAGCATTCAAATAGAAAAGAAAACGAACCAAACTATTATCAAGACATAAAACCTGAACAAATTTAGTGTGCATTTGGCCGTACAGCCCGGTAAACGTTGCCAACATGAACATCCAATTTAGATGATTTATTTTAAACAGTCGTCGAATCTTTTTCTCCATAACTATCCATTGTACTGGCAATAGCGGATAAGTTAAAAGCTTTCTTTATACAAATTGCGTTAAATTTCACACATTAACTGGTTACTTTCAAAGAGGAGGATAAGAAAGTTTATTTGGGAAGTTAGGAGCAAACACATCGAGGATTAGGACTATTCAGTTCAACTGTTTTGGATTATAGCTATAGGATAAAGAAAACGGAAGCTTTTAGCGCTCTCATCGGTGTCTTTGTTGTCAATGATTCTATCTTAGGGTCCTGGTTCCCACATCGAGTAACTACTAACATTTGATTTTGTCTGTTTTGTTTTATTTTCTCTGCTGATCCATCTTTTCAGTCTTAGTTTCCTTCTATTCTTCTCTCATCCTCTATGTTCATCTTCGTTTTCTTTCTATCCTTCATGTTTTTCTGCTCTTGTATTTTTGTATTTGTTCATGTTGAATTCTCTAATAATCATTTTCAACTGATTATGCTATCTTGACGTGCTTGTTGATTGTTTTCTTTCTTGTATATATTTCCAGCATCTCTTCTTCTTTCCCCCTTTATAAACATACTTTCCATCTCAAATTCTCTTCAGCACAATCGTTCTTGCAATACTGTGTTTATTATAATCATCTGCTTCATATACAGAAGCAGTAAATGCCTGAAGTAGTGAGCAAAAACATCAAAAACCGTGGGCTTGTGTTGGTGACGCCGGTTGTCATGGTATCTATATACAAGATACTTTCATTTTAAGCAAGAAAAAACATCGTAACTGCATCGCGTATGTCAATCATTGGTCAAGATGCTTCAAGTCTTTTTCTTCTTTTTCCTTAAATCCCATCTCTTGGCACGTTTTTAGTGAAGTTGAAAGAAAAGATTTATTAAGTAACTGTGCAGTATTACAAATCTATAATCCATCAATAGAAGTCGTCGGATTTCCTTTCTATATTATAGAAATTTATTGTTTGGGAGTTAAGTAAACGGTGAGGAAAATTTGACTGATTGTTAAGCTGTCATCCTACTTTATGCACCTCTTGAAATTTGAAGATGGTCTAATCTTGGGCGACGTTTCCTCTTTTCCAATGGAAGGGGGGCTAATTCTGATCCCAAGATCCCATTGACCCTGTTGAGGGGTGACAAAAAGCACCCCTCTAAGCTCCCTTTCTTCCCCGACCTTTACACCATTTGTCAATCGGGTAATTCTACAAATCTTCCAACTTCCTAACGTCTTACGAATGACCATGGGAATACAAAGAATGCTTGAAGATGACGATGATGATGCTAATGGGTATTTAATCTGTAAAGGACCTTGCCACTGGTGGAACGCGGGAGACTTTGTTGATTTCATGTCAATCAGACGATGCTCTGATGGGTGTATAATCGACACCGAGGAGGAAGAACCCCCCCCCCCCCCCATCCTCCTCCTCCACACCCTAGTATAAACAGTACGAAGACAGAATGCATGAAAATGGGTCCATAGGCATAACATAATGTACAGTATATTTTGTCATTTCTAACAGCCATTATAAATCATGTTGATGGTTATAATTTCTTTTATTATAGCTGAGGGGACGATTAAGATATAGACTACATCACTCTCTTAACCTGGTACAGTTTTCTTCTTCCAATGGCGGCAAATGATATCACCTAAAATTTCTGAAGAAAATATATTGGTGATCTTTCCTTTATTACTCAAAATAATGAAGAGTTTCTCAAGATATTCAAAAACGCTCGTTGTCGATTTGACCTCTGGAAATAAGGAACAACAAATCGCCAAACAATGTGGACCTTCTTGCTCAACAACTTTAATCTGAAAGTGTTGCCAAGTTGAAAAACAGATAAACTCGTTGAGCACCAGTGCAAAGCTGATAATTAGCACTAGCTCTTCAAAAACATGTTCATTCATTGTCGTCATTACCCTTCGGGTCCGCCTTTTTAACCAACTTCAAAACACTTCGCGGACCTCTTGAAGTTGACTAATCTTAGGACTTTCAGTCCGAACAACTTCCCCTGTCTGTTTATCTTCCCTTTATAAACTTAAAAACTCATTCCATTACTGACAATTAGCGGTCAAGAGTTTTTTCCATTCCATCGTTTTAAAGCCTTTCTTGACTTGAAAGCGTCAATTATCTCCTCGATGAGGGTTTATAAAACTATAGTATACGGACCTCAAAAGAAATGGGATGGATTAGGAGAGCTTGGAGAGGGACAAAACATTGGTTAAGGGGTTCATTTTCACCCCTCAAGGGAATCTGGATTAACCTATGGGGTGTAATTAAGTTCATTTTTCACAAATCATCGAGAAGTCTCACGTAAATGGAGTGGATTGTGTCTCTTTCTTCAGCCAGGCGGAGCAAAGATGAGCTGGAAATGTTAGACTCAATTTACATCCCTTTCCTTTATTAATAATTGTTGATGAAATTTCGAATCCGTCAGCTGACACAACTCTGAAAGTTAAATTATGCCTACTTTAGTTTAGGAATAAGAAATCTTTACTGCAGCAATGTTGTTCATCTGGACAAACTTGAACTGTTTTATTGCACCACAATATTTAGGCCGGGTGACATAAATTGTTACGATCATACTACAAACTGCAGTGCAAGTTTTATGCCCCAAATTTATTAGTGTATACATATCTCCGGGAGTGAATTATTCACGATATCCACTTGTAAGAATAGAACCGGTTTCATTGTTGCCAGGTATTTTGTTTGGCTCTAAGGCGTCTGGAAAATATGATATCCTGCAAGAATAAATTAACCTGCGTTCTCGGATTGGTAAATGAGTCTGAAATAATGAGTCCAGGGGAGTGTTTCACAAAGACTAAGATCGACTTTGAGTTGGCATTATGATCTTTAGATAATATTTTTTCCTTCAATAATGAATTATCACAAATTTGTAAATTCTGTAGATTGCATGGTGACCATGATTTGTACGTCCCTTGAGAGACCAATGCCAGTAAATGGTGAGAGCAAACAGTGGCTTGAACGGCCTGCCATAAAGTCTAACTTAAAGTCGATCTTATAGTCTTTGTGAAACATTCCCCTGGGCGTAGAATTAAAGCATTATCTATGAAGATCGAGAGAGATATCTTGAAGAAAAAAAATCCATCAAGGTTGATTTAAGTAATAATGTGAATCAAGAGATAGGGCTTAATCAAGGAGAAAGGCGATTACCATACAATCACATTAATTAGCGTCTGAAAGGAAATTCCAAGCAAGTACATTAAGTCTTAAATAAAGAAGTGATTGTGCTAATCAAGCCACTCTCCGGTTCTTATCACATGCAAGTGATGCTATTACGTCTTATATAAAGAGATTAACTCTTGTTCTTTGAGAAGAAGAAGAGATTGATTATAAACCGATTAGATTAAAGAAGGGTTTCAAAGCCAGTCTTGATTAAGAGCGGAAGAGGGGGAGGAGAATTCAAGAGCGATTTGATAATGAAGTTGATCGAATTCAATCTCTTAGGATTAGATAAGGAATGAATGAATACTGCCAAGCACTCCAAAGGTGATACAAAATAAATTCAGCACAATAGAAATGATAGACCGCTCATCCTATACGAGCTATGCTATGATTAACGATGCGTGGGTAACGATAAAAGCAGAGGATTTACAATAACATTTCA